>NC_133754.1:39032500-39686666 GCF_036562045.2 Rhinolophus sinicus
GTATAATACTCTCTAGGTCCATCCATGTTGTATCACACTTTTATGTTGTAAAGCAGTCTGTCTCCATGTGTTGGATTTCCTATCAGAATGGCCTGTGAATAAGCCCATAGTGGAGCAGACCACCTGGTTCAGAGTAGGTACACAACAAATATTCATGAACTAGGAGACTCTCAAATTTGGTTTTCTTAATTGTAAAACAACCTCGAAATTCCTACTAGCTACAAATCTATTATAATTGTAGAGTAAAATCTTTCATTGTTTAAGTAAATATACAAAATATTAAAATAGCAAATTCAAGGGAATGAATGGATTAGGAAGACACTGTTTTGAAATAGATAAAGTAATAAGATCCAGAGTTGGAGTGTAATAAAAAACAGTCATGAATACAAAGGAAGTTTAACTGCATGTGTATCTCCCTTGATTGCTTTGATTATAATCACCCTTTCAGCATAAGTACATATAGTAAGAAAAGATATATATATATATATATATATATATATATATATATATATATATACACACACACACACACACACATATATATATATATGTATGTGTATGTATGTATGTATATATGTATCTATATTTATATTTATATTTATCTATCTCTATATATCTATATATATCCCACATATTCATTCATCTACCAATGGACACCTAAGGTACTTTGATGTCTTGAGTATTGTAAATAACGCTACAGTAAACATAGGGGTGCATTTATCTGTTTTGAATTAGTGTTGTTTTCTTTAGACAAATTAATTGCTGGGTTGTATGGTAGTTCTATTTTTAATTTTTTGAGGAAACTTCATACTGGTTTCCATAGTGAGTGCACCAATTTACTGTCATACCAACGGTGCACAAAGATTTCTATTTCTCCACATCCTTGCCAACGCATTTGTGGACTTTGATGATAGCTATTCTGACAGGTATGAGGTGATAGCTCATTCTGGTTTTGATTTGCATTTCCCTGATGATTAGTGATGTTGAGCATTGTTGTATCTGTCTGTTGGCCATCTGTATGTCTTCTTTTGAGAAATGTTTATTCAGAACCTCTGCCAAGTTTTTAATTGGATTTTTTGTTTGTTTTATATTGAGTTGTATGAGTTCCTTATATATTTTGGATATCAATTCCTTATCGGATATGTCATTTGCAAATATCTTCTCTCATTCAGTAGGTTGTCCTTTTGTTTTGTTGTTGGTTTCCTTCACTGTGCAGAGCTTTTTAGTTTTATGTGGTTTGGTTTATTTTTGCTTTTGTTGCCCTTGCCTGGGGAGACATACCCCCCAAAAAAATGTTGCTAAGATCAATGTCAAAGAGTTTACTGTCTATGTTTCTTTTAGGGGATTTATGGTTTCTGGCCTTACATTTAAGTCTTTAATCCATTTGAGTTTATTTTTGTATATGGTGTGAGAAAGTGCCAAATACATATTATTTTTTTATATGTATCTATCTACTTTTCCTAAAACCATTTATTGAAAGAGCTGTCATTTCCCCATTGTTTAGTCTTATCTCCCTTGTCATAGATTAATTGACCATATAAGCATGGGTGTATTTCTGGGATCTCTTCCGTTTCATTGATAAATGTGTCTGTTTTTGTGCCTCTACCAGACTCTTTTGATTACTATAGCTGTACTGCATAGTTTGAAATCAGGGAGCATGAGAACTCCAGCTTTGTTCTTCTTTCTCAAGATTGTCTGGGCCATTTGGAGTCTTTTGTAGTTCCATAGAAATTTTAGAATTATTTGTTCTAGTTCTGTGAAAAACGCTATTGGTATTTTGATAGGAAACTGCATTGAATCTGTAAATTGTTTTGGGTTATATGGACATTTTAACTATATTGATTCTTCCAATTCATGAGTGCAAAATATTCTTCCATTTATTTGTGTCATTATCAGTGTCTTTCATCAGTGTCTTACAGTTTTCTGAGTACAGGTCTTTTACCTCCTTGGTTAAATTTATTCCTAAATATTTTACCTTTTTTTGTTGAAATTGTAAAAGGGATTATTTTCTTAATTTCTCTTTCTGATAGTTCATTATTAGGGTATAGAAATATAACAGATTTATGAATTTATGTTTTGTATCCTACAACTTTATTGCATTTATTTATTAGTTCTAATAGTTCTTCAGTGGAGCCTTTAGTGTTTTCTGTATATAGCATCATGACATTTGCAAATAGTTACAGTTTTACTTCTTCCTTTTCAATTTGGATATCTTTTATTTATTTTTCTTGTCTGATTGCTATGTTTAGGACTTCCCAAACTAAGATGAATAAAAGTGGTGAGTAGCCATCTTGTCTTGTTCCTGATCTTAGAGGAAGAGCTTTCAGCTTTTTATCACTGAGTATGATGTTAGCTATGTGTTTGTCATATAAGGTGTGGTAATTAAGTTCGAGAACTTGCCATCGTGCACTTACATTGGCAGCACTGTACAAACAGCTCAGTAAGGTTTCATAACTGAGACATATATTAGTGTCTCATAGCTGTGTTCATGGCGACATGTAGTGGTGTCTTGTTGAGTGGTGTTCATTATTGTTGTGTGTGTTTGTGAGCTATCGTGAGAATGTGTGAGCTTGAATTAGAGCAATGAACAACATTCAATTGCTTGTTAAACTTGGCAAGTGTGGAAGTGAAATCATGGTAGTCCAAGTGAAACATGTTAGTCCAAGTTTATGGGGATAATGCCATGAAGAAAATGGCCGTGTACAAATGGATTAAGAGTTTTTCTGAGGGGAGAAAACCTGTCACTGATGAAGAGAAGTCAGGGCAGCCAGTAAGAGCAGAACTGACAAAAACATTGCAAAAATTCATTGTATTGTGTGTCAAAATTGCTGGCTGACTGTGAGAAGCATAGCAGACCAAGTAAACATTGACAAAGAAACAGGAAAATCTTAACTGAAAATTTTAGCATGAGAAAGGTGTATACAAAAATGGTCCTGAAGGAACTCACTGATAAACAAAAGCAAAGGAGAGTCGAAATTTGCCAAGGTCTTCTGGAGAAGCAAGACTATGTTTTGGTTTGTGTTATCACTGGTGATGAAACATGGGTATGCCAACACGACCCAGAAACAAAGCGTCGAAGGGCACAATGGAAATCAACCAATTCTCCACAACCAAAAAAGTTCTGTCAGTACAAATCAAGAATCAAAATGATGTTGCTAATTGTTTTGACATCAGAGGGATTATTCATTTTGAGTTTGTACCACTGGACAAACAGTTAACCAAGTTTATTATTTGGAAGTGCTGAGAAGCCTGCATGGAAACGTTAGATGACCTGAACTTTTCTCCAACAATTTATAGCTCTTGCATCACGACAGTGCCCCAGCTCACATGGCACTGTTCTGTGAGGGAGTTTTTAGCCAGTAAACAAATAACTGTATTGGAACACCCTCCCTACTGACCTGATCTGGCCCCCAGTTACTTCTTTCTTTACCGAAAGATAAAGGAAATATTGAAAGGAGGACACTTGAATGACATTCAGGACATTAAGCATAATTTGATAACAGCACTGATGGCCATTCCAGAAAAAGAGATCCAAAATTGCTTTGAAGGGTAGATTAGGCACTGGCATTGGTGCAGAGCTTCCCAAAGGTAGTAGTGATATTCTGCAATGAGTATGTAGCACTTTTTCTGGGATGAGTTCGTGAACGTAATTGTTGTACATCACATATAGTCTTCATTATGTTGAATCTTGTTCCCTCTATGCCCACTTCGTTGAGTTTTTATCTTAACTGCTTGTTGAATTTTGTCAAATTCTCCTAATAAAACCCCTTGGTACTACTTTTTGAGACATATGCTTCATAATGATTCCTTTTCTTCTATTACTGCTAAACAAAATTAAATAATGTATCTTTTATCTAAGGTATAGTTACACAAACTGCTGAATAGCATTGCATTAGGGAAATATAGATTATTGACAAACAAAATTATTTTGAAGAGTTATGGAAAAATAGAGTGCAATCTGATAGACTATTACGACCTAAAGAAAGTCATTGTAATTATTGTATGATTAGTCTGATTTTATTTGATAATAAATGTAAAGAAAAATAAGATAAAGATGATAAATATTGGAAAATAATAGAAGCTTACAGGAAAAATAACTTAAAGCAATCAACTTTATGGAAGTAAAAGATTGGTCTATAAAGAGAAAGTCCAAATGTAATAAGCATTGATTTAACAAAGTACTTGATGATACTCAAAATTAATTTAATATAACTGTGGTCTTGCCGATATTGAAATCCAGATAAAGTATTAAGGAACATTGCACCAAGTTGCAGAATATGCTCAAAGTTTTATTTTTATAAATACCCTCATTTAAATTCCCTTCAGAATTCTGACACAAAGTGTAAATTATAAATGTATTTACTTTATATATACTGGGATGTAAAAATGATTCTTTACATCTTGAACTTTCGTATCCTATTTAGAAAAGGCACAAGTGCCTTTCCATGGGGGTATGCATTGTAAAGTTGCACAATTCATTAAATCCCACAGGCCTTCATTTCCTAAAATGTAGACTTAAACAGACTAGGCTACATAAACTAAAAGGTCCCTCAGCCTTTGATTCTGTGCTGCATATGACTTTTCAGAGAAACATATATTAGGCATATATTTAATGATCATATAAATTGCTAAAAAATTAATTTTAAAACTGTATGTCTATTGATATAATTTTTCAGTGGCTTATATGTCAGCTAAGCCAAATGATGAGAGTGCATTATCATTACATTCTTGATAAATTAAAAGTAGTCATTATAATTTTGTGATTCACTGAAAAACATTTAACAATGATTCTGTTATAGTCAAATTCAGATTATATCATTTCTCCGTTCAGAATCCTTCATCGTTTCCCATTATATCACCGTAAAGCCCCAGATTCTTAGTTTGGATTGCAGAACCTGATATGCTTTGACCCCCAGTATCTGCCTGACCTCATCTCCTATCGCACTATCTCTTATTCGCTCCACTCTTGATACATCGCCCTGATAGTTTTCAAGACACGCCAGTCAGGTCCTGCTTTAGAGCTCTATTCTTAACTATTTCCTGTAACTGGAATTTCTTCCCCTGATATCCACATGCCTTGTTTCCTTATTTCTTTCAGGTCTTTGACCAGAATCACCTGACTGTTGCCTAATGTTAATAAGAATTTAACTGACTTCAGTTATCTAATGAAATCAATATATCCAAATATTTCCTTACTAATCTCAGCTATTTCAGATTATTTTATTTTTCAACCCTTCATGGAGTTATCCCATTCATTTCTTTACCAATTCATGTTTACTCCTTAAGAACCAGCACACATGCCACCTCATTGAAGCATTCCTTGACATTCTGAAGCAAAATTGTTTTTTGTATTTCTCTAGTCCCATAATGCCTGACTTACATGCTCACGATGTTATTATAAGGAAGAAAAGTCTATAATGTAGCTCAAATAAGAAAGGGCATTATTGATGTGAAACGGGAATCTAGTAGTTTTCAATGGACAAAAACAAGTTTTTTCATCCAACCCACCAAACATTTTTTTAAATAATTTTTATTAAATTTATTGAAGTATCATTGGTTAATAAACTACATAGGCTTCAAGTGTACCATTCCGTAATATATCATTTATAAATTGCATTGCTGTTCACTACCCAGAGTTGGTTCTCCTTCCATCATCATGTATTTGACCTTCTTTGCTCTCTTCTACTATACCCCCCTTCGTCAAATAAAAAGCCATGAGTCAAGGTTTTTCTCTCTTTACTTCATGGGCCCTCAGAGGCAAATAGCTCTGCTTTCTTCTAATCTCTTCAACTTTTCTTTGCAGAACAGCTTTCTCTACCCCTTTGGCTTCATTTTACCTCACAGCTTTGAATTATGTGTAAGTTTGACTAGACATAGCTTTACAAGATCTTTCATTTTTACCACTGACATGAATCTAATTGTCACAATCTCCCAGTTTTCCAATTCCAAATTTATGAAAAGAAGTCTATTTGGCTAAGTTTGGTCTAGTGCATTGAATTCCCTTAAGGCAAGTGGCTTGAGTCAGGTGTCCACCTGTGCACTCAGCTATGATCAAAAAAGGAGCTTATTTAGGAGCAACAAGACCATCTAAGCCCACCCCTTTAGAAGAAACACTGATGAGAAAAAATTTCTAAGGATAATGGGTTGTGCCTATAGTGGACAATATATGTCTTTTATATATTTCTGAGACATAGCATTCCACTGTTGAGCTATCATGTTTCTATAAACCTGTGAATTCAAGGATTGTGAATTTTTCATTTTTGTGACTCTACTAATGAAATGTTTAAACATTGAGGCAGGAGAATTGAGAGGAGATTTCTGAGTAAAATATATTTGTGTTGGTGAAAAATGGATACACAACGAAAGTGTGTAGATCACATATTGTGTAATAAGATACTATGGTGGACACCCAAGAATACAAAAAAAAAAAAAAAAAGAAAGTTTAAGAACCCACACTGGCAGTTTAGGAACCCACACTGGCAACACCGGGATTATTGGGTCTGGTTATAGGGCACCATGATTTTGATGCATGTTAAGTAATGTTCAAACAGAACAGGGTGACTAGAATGGTGTGTCTGTATATCATACCATGTAACAAAATATTTGGAAAAAACATACAAATACAGAAATATTAAAATCCTATGGGAGAGAGGATAACTATTTTTAATTAAATGAAGAACTCTAATTTGAAAGGTGAAATAGAAATGCATCTAGATCATAAGAGAAGAAATGAAGTGCTTCTCAGGAACCTAGGAATAATATATAGAGAGGGGGTCAAACAATGTATACATATTTTAAGAAAAGAAAACTATTAAAATTGTAGTACTCAATGTATATTGATAATAAAAGATGAATGCAAGTCACATTTGACTTCTGCAATCACAAGAGGTGCTCAAAGTTGTTGCCATCAGCGTCCAGACACTTCTGATTATGGCAAACTACTGCTTGAGCAACGTTGACCAAAGTGTCCACTTATATACATTTTTTTGGCACTTCCGGTATATTAGATACCTATTGAAGCTATAAAAAAAAAATGTCTAATGCTATTGTGTGGATATTAACAGAATGGTGACTTCCAGACTGGTAAGAGTTGCTGTTACTTGGATGGATCATGGCTCTATATGGATAGATGGCACTACACCTATGCCCAACCATTTTTTCCCTTGGCAGCATTCACTATTGAGTCATGTGAACAGCTATTTATCAGGATTTCAGTTACTGACAGCTTATCACATTCTTAATGGATGCAAAATACCTATGACAAAATCTCTTTCCACCAGAAGGGGGCCTGATACAAAATGGAAGTATAGAAATATGAAAGTGAGGAAGGCAAATAATGTGAACAGACCTCCAAGAATGCCCATAGGAGAGTAGAACCTGGCACAGGGAATTTGTCTGTCCAAGCTACATGGTTTGCAAATCTCTATTGAATAGTTGGATTCTTTGCATCATTAAATATTTGAATTAAATAATGGACTTCTTTTGTTCTTATTTCATGCTCAATCAACTTTTTGATTCTAATATGTGTTATCCTGTAGCTTGTTACATTGAGAAAACATATGTAGAAGAAATGAGGACTTAACTCACTCAATTATCCTTTTCATTATAAGTATAAAATATTAGCACTATGTTTTATTTATTTGAGTGGCCTGTGAATGATCCTCAGTCTAATCCACACTTGTGAATGTACAGGGTGACATCTCAGGCCTAGTGAGCAGGATATTGGCATCTTGTAAGGTGTTTCAGCTTCTTTTATCCAGCTTTCCTGCAGACATCTTGAGCATTTTGCAAGATATTGTCATTTTATATACACACATACATATATATTTATGTGTGTGTGTGTGTGTATATATATATATATATGCATATACATATATGTGTGTGTATATATATATATATTTGTTTTATCTATTCCTATATCTAAATATTTTTCTATGTTTTCAAAGTAATACCGATCAACATCACAAAAATTTTTTATAAATATGACATACTGATTCCATAATTCATATGATTAAAAACAGAGAAGGAATAACCAGGACAGTTTTAAAAAGGAAGTACAGTGATTGGGCTCTTCCTTTGCTACATGCCTCAGAAGTTAATTAACCTAGAAATAAAGAAACAAATAATATATACATGAATTAAAACAAGAAAAGATCTATAAAATACCTATCAAATTCCAAAATAGTCACCATCAAAAATATACTTTTGGTAGACTTGTCATTTTAAAGCAGGAGGTTTATTCAATAAACAATGCTTTGAGTACTGTCTATCCATTGGTAAGTAAATAAACACATTTCTTACACCACACACATTCACAGAGTATATACTCACACATGCATTTCAGAAGTCAAGAGCTAAACTTAAATCCTTTTAAATAGTGTGAAATAATAGTGGAAATAATTTTATTATATTTTATGAGTAAGAACTTCCTAAAAAGAACCGAAACCCAGGTACCATAATACAAATATTTATGTATTTGGCAAAGGCAAAATTAAATAGTTCTCAATGTCAAAATATAACTTTAAAGATGCAAATGAGAAAATATTTTTGACATGTATCATAGACATAGGATCATCATCTATGTAACAATGAAAGAGACCCAATTAAAAATGAGCAAAGATTAAGAACCCAGTTCAGAAAGCAAAACATAAAAATTTCCATATATGAAATGTTGCTTGGTCTCACAATATTCTAAGAAATATAAATAATAAACATTATAATAGTGTTTATTCTAATACATATAATTGATCATGATTAGAAAGATGGATAATATCTATTGTGATTGAGGATACAAAAATAGAATAAATCACAGGCTAGGTAAAGCCATTTTGAACAAAAAGAATAACACTGTTTTTAAATATATGCATCCCCTTTGACATTGGATTTTCTCAGGAGTCTAACTGAGAGTAATAGTCACACATTACTATCAGGATGTATGCCCATAATGTTCACTGCAGAATTGTACATCATACTATGAAATGGAAAACAAACTGAGTGTCCATAATAAGGTCATAATGGAATAAATTCTGATGCATCAGAGCTACAGACTTTAAAATAAATGGCACAGAGCTATAAATACTGTCAGGGATCAATTTCTAAGATATGAGGTCAAGGAGGAAAAAAAGAGACAATCTATAAAGTATGTTTCTATTTATGTGGAAATAATGTGTGTGTGTGTGTGTGTGTACATGTACAGAGAGGCACTTTTCCAACTTAATGTATATAATATTATTTGAATATGTTGCAGTAATGATTTATTTATCTATTACTAGAGTACACACACTTTAATAATTAATGTTTTTGCAGAGTATTGCAATCTTTACTCAGGCCACAATAAGCACCAATGATGAAAAATTACAGAGAAACAATGTGGAGGGTTCCTTTAGTATATAGTTGGCATTGACCATGTTCACATAAGAGCAGGATGACAATCCATTAATGACACTATGAAAGGGGGTGCAGCATCTGAGGAAACATGGTGATTGATACATTTTAATTCTAGGTTCTATGAATCTTGGAATAATTAAGCTACATGTATTACTTTAATCAGTTACTGACTATACAGGTGCTGTTTACTATGCTGTATATGACTCAAGCATTCTTGCCTTGTTCACTCATTTGGTGATGACATTACTACTAGAAAGGGAATTAGATGTTACATTTAAATATGCTCAAAGAATTGTACAAATTGGTCCTTTTTATTTAACCCATTAAGCATAATATCTTTTTCCAGTTCAAAGGAGAAACAAGTACTGAATTTTCTAAGCTTTTTAGCAGTGATAACAGAAACACAGTAAGACAATGATTGAGAACTGTTGTGATGCAAAATGAGTGCCAAAATGTTAGTAAGACTTTTATTGCAAATAATATGAAAATTGTTTTAATTAACTTGGGTTTAAAAGTGGATTACATTGTTCTCCTCAAGCATTCAACTATGACAATAAATTTGCAACTTCTAGATTATGATTTTGGCTAATACTATTTAAATAAATGTCACAGCAGTAACTCCATTGCATAATTTTAAAAGCTGCTTTGGAGGAGAGACTGTTCCATGATGTGACCCACAGCAGACCTGGGACAGAATGGAGATTGCTTACTGCAAACCCCTCAGAGACTCCCTATCTTAACTGATGTTCATTCTGACATAAATCAGCACTCATCCCTTGCCTCCTGCTATCTGCTAGTTTCCGGAACAGGTTTTGGTCCAGACCTGGTCAGGCATGTAACGTAATTACCTCACCTGGTAGCATTCACGTACTAGTGAATACCTGTGACTGTACCCCTCTTTAACCTATATAAATTTCTGGCACATCATATAGTGCAGAGAATGTCCACTTTGTCTTGCAGCCTCTGATGTCACACCTCATAGGTTTTTCCCTTAATACACTGTGTTAGTTACCACATTGGGAGACCTCTTTCTTTGGTGTTTTCCTGCCTTCTGCTTCCTAAGGTAGATTTTCAGTCTCTGGGCTTTTCCCTGGGTCTGCATGTACTAACAGCTACTTAATATTTTTTCAGTTCTCATTTTATTAAAAATGTGATATCATTCTGGCAGCTGAATATAGTCCACTTATGCCTAACAAAAATTACTTGAAATACAGGAACTATGCTAAGTTTTTTATAAAATTATAAATGATCAATGGTCTACAATATAAAATAGCCATTCTAAAAAGTTTACAGATAATCTTACATGTAAGTTTAAAGATTAGCTACATGTACTTTTTAGTATTTTTTTCTCAGAAATCTTTTCTCATAATTATGCTATGTGTGAAAACATTGTTTTCCCTTTCATTACTAGTGGGAATTGTGATTTATGGTAAATGGTTTGGACTTCATGTTTATTGAGTACAAACACAGATTCAACAGGACATTTGACATTGTCCTAAGATAATTATGTTGCAATGTGTTTTTATTTTTTAAATAAAGCCAATTAATCTCTTAGAGTTTAATAGTGTTGGTTTTTCTAAGGTGAATGTGTTTTCATTTGTGATTAATTAGTGTCATTACCATTTAGCTGCCCTGATTAAACATCTGTTTAAGTACCATACTCAAAGAAATAATTTGTGTATAACAATTTACACAAACCCATATATAAATTAGTCATGTAAAGTGTAAGTATCAAGATAGAACTTATATATGTTTATAAAATACTTATGCATATATATATTTGTATATCTCTATATATTATATATATATATATATATATATATATATATATATATATATATATATATATTAGATTGGTGCAAAAGTAAATGTGGTTTTTGCATTTATTTTTAAACTTTTAAACCACAATTACTTTTGCACCAACCTAATACATCTCTCTATATATATGCATATAAGTATATATGTGCATGTGTGTATGCAAATTATATAATTGCACACTTTCTATCCACACACAAACAGGTTTTTAACTTTTAACATATGCTTCTCTTGACACCATGATTTAAATTATATTACTTTGAAGTAACAATTATTAAGTCAAAATTCACCTTTTAAAATCTTCAATCCTCTGTGTCTATGAGGACATGTGAAAGAGCATGTAAAAACTCCTGTATTCCTAATAATTCCTACCATAAAGAGTTTGAAAGAAACAACACAACATTTCATTCATCCAGTTCTTCATTCATTCATTTAACAAATACTTATTGTCTATCTTATGGTAGTCACTGTTCAAGACATTTGGAAAACATCACAAAATAAAACAAAGAACATTGTGCTTACAGAATTTGTTTTATGAAGGATAGATGGCCAATGAAAAAAAAACATAATTCATAATCAGTAAATGATTTATTGTGCCCAGTGGAAAACCACTATCTATGAGTCAAATCAGTCTTGACACCTGTGTTTAGATGGCCTGTGTGAGCTAAGGTTTTCTTTTTTCCTTTTTCTGTTTGTTTTTCTAAATATTTTTAAATGGTTTGAAAGCTTCAGAAGATTTTGTGACATGTGAACTTAAAATGCTTGTGTCCATAAATGAAGTTTTATTGAAACATATCCATGGTCATTGGTTTCAATATTGTTAATAGTTGCTTTTGCTCTTCGAGAATTGAGCAATTGAGACAGAGACCATATGGTCTGCAAAGCTTAAAAGATTTACTATATCTAGTCCTTTACAGAAAAATTTTGCTGACCCTTGAATTAAGTAACTTAGTAATATTTTATTTTTCTACCAAAATTCACAGTTAATAAATATTTCTATACATAAATCATTGATATATAGATCTCATTTTATGTTTACATTATTTTGCTAAAAACTTCCGCAAATTAAATTTCAAACCATTGGGGTTTTTGCTGGTAAGAAATATAAAGAAACTGCCAGGTCTACCAGTTGTTTTCATTAGTAGATACAATACTGACAGATAAATATAGAATTCAAATATGATCGGTATTAAAAACTGATAAATGACAAAATATAGTATGTACACACAATAGAATATTTTTCAGCTAAAAAAATGAAGTACTGATACATGCTACAATGTGGATAAACTTTAAAACATTTTGATAATTGTAGGAAGCTAGACACAAAAAAATCAAATGTTGGATTACTCCATTTCTTGAAATATACAGAATAGGCAGATCTATAGAGACAGAAAGTAGAATAGTATTATTGCCAGGGGCTGGGGGTGGGTGGGGGGGGAGGATGTGGGGAAATAGGGAGTGCCTGCTAGTGAGTAGGGGATTTCTTTTTGCAGTGATGACTAATACAGATTATGGTGATGGTTGCTCAACTCTGAGTCTATTATAAACCATTGGATACTTTAAAGAGTGAATTATATATATATACACGGTATGTGAATTACATCTCAATAAACCTGTTTTATTAAAAATAAAAGACACTGAGACAAGATTATTTACTTGATAGTGAGCAGAGATGGACGATCAGAGCATTGGAAGTAGAGAGAAGATTTGGAATAGGGAGAAGATTTGGAATAGGTAGCTTAGGAAAGAAAAAGGAGAATGAGTTGTTGATTTTAAAGAATTTACATGAGAAAGGAAGTAATATTAATAGAGAGCTAAGGGAAAGTGAAGAGGCAAAGACTAGAGATTGTGAGGTCATTAACTTGTTGAAATTTCTAGGTGTGTAAAATATATACCATGTAAGGCTAGGTTTATAATATGTCGTGATCAGGTTTTGTTCCTAAAACTATTACATTTAGTCTGATGGCATAATGCTAGAATTTAGATAAGAGCAACCACGGTACTTGAGCCTGTTTCTCAGGCATTATTTTGTGTCCCCGGGGAAATTGGAAGGATGAAGCTTAAGCCTTCAACAATTTTGCTTCATGTTCAGCTTTTGCGTGTTGAACAGGGTGGAAGGCAAGTTGCCAGAAATGTTTACAGAAAAGGTAGAGATACAGGAGAGGAAACACATTTTATCCACATGGCTCTTGCCTGGAGAAAAAATAAGATTATTGCTAAGAAAGCATATATGTACCCTCCCCGTCACTGGAGCCCATCCCGGGCCTTGGAGAGTAAACACTGCCTGCCTAATGTAAATAATAGAAAATCAACTTCTCTCATTGCTTATAAGATGTGTAAAGCAAAGGACAAGAAGTCTGTGCAAACCGAATAAAATGAACTGTCAATTTTACTCAGGGAAGCACTTAAGACGAGTTATGCATATAAACTGCAGTGACTCATTTAGTTATAAAAATCAATAAGACTGCCACCTGGGTCAAGGGAACCAGCACTGCTGCAGGAAAACATATCTGAGCTTTCATGGCAATGAGACAGAAGTCCCATCCCTTATTAGACCGCAAGGAAGACCAAGCTGTATTTTGTTTTGTTTCTCAGCTAAGAAACTGTTAAGCATTGTTCTTACTTATTCTGGCTGTAACAAGTGACTTTTTCTTCCATTCATAACACATTATCCTCTCAAATGGTGCCTCCTTGCTAAAATACTTGGAATACTGCAAAGAGGTGACTCACTAGAATAAGAATTTCGGAGTGAATCCTTTTCCTACCATCACACTCTAGGTGAAATGGCCAATGTTAAATATTAAATATCAATGCTGAACCTTAGTTTCCTCAGTGAAAAATGAATTTAATACTGTCAAACTCACGTTTGTCTTGAAATTTCAGATTAGGCACATAAATGTTTGACCCACAGGTTGTATATAATAATGTTAGATTCTGTCTTGTTATTTAATTGATACATTTAAGCCACCCTGTACTCAAAAATTGTCTCTTGATTCTTTGATGCTATTTGACAGTTATTGGAAATGGTTTCTGGACTATCATACCTAAATTTGCATGATTTAGCATTTATAAATATGTGTACACCAAAAACTCAAAAGGAAAAATTAATGTATTTTGTTTCTTCAAAGAAGACCAAAGTCTCCCACAAATTGATCATCCTCTCCATCTCCCATTCTTCTATCTTGGGGTGGTCTGGACATTCTTCCCTTCAGAAAGGATATGGCTCCTTCTGAAGTATTCTGCACCTTAGGTCATTGTCTCAGCAGGATGGATGAACCAGGATCAAGCCCAATCTTCAATATGTTGCCAAACCTTTTCATAATTGTCCTCACTCCACCCAGTTCCTTTTCCTCAGTGCAAAATCATCTCGAACTTACCCCTGGTCCTCAAAGTTTAATTTCCATTGACATATTTACTCCAATCCAGTCAGTTATAGGTCAAATTTATTTTGGCTGAACTCTTGCCATTTTCTAGGGAGATGTTCTGTAAGAACACATTGAAAACCAAATATTGTTTTCGGGTGAAAACTTCATTGTCCAGCACGGAATTATTTTTGATTTATTCATTTCAAGTCTAAATATACTCGATATCCAACCTAAACATAGATAATAGTATTTCAGCTATTCTTCCAGGCAAAAGTCCCTTATCAATATTTTGTTGGAAATTTTTCATTCACAGATTGACATTAGTTTTCATTTCCTTATTGCTAAAGTGTGGTAAATAGAATGCAATCAGGTTACGGAGAAGTCCCACCCAACCTCCCCCTGGGAGCAGTAAAACTAGTTTCTCACTCCACATTTGTCCTCCCACTGCTCCCCTCTCTCTCTCTTTTTTTTTTTTTTATATTAAATGAGGGTAGGCTTTACATACAATCTCTATGAAAACCATGTGACCATTTTTCACAATTGCCAGACCAAGGATATATTTTACAAGCCATTTGACTACTTTTTTTTGTTCTTTTTTTCCCCAAATTTCCCACAAAACAACAATACAAGAATTACATCAGCAAATCTAGTTAGTGAATCTGAGCTACCCTTCTAATTGGTGAATTCTGTTTTTTGTGTTAGTACCGATGGAAACATAAAATCCAGGAAAATAAGGAAATATTTTAAGAATTCCACGAGTATTAGGTACTTTCATCAAACATGTTTACAATATTTAAAGAACTAGGGATGTTGTCTTGCTAATATTAACAAGTTTCAGTGTTTTGATTTTTTTTTCTTAATTTATCTTACTCTTTTTCATCAAAACACATACTTTGCTGATAGTGAAATGGGAAAAATAACTATCCAATAATTATGTGGTATATTAATTTGTTTTAATTTTGCTAAGCAATTGAGAAGACCAAAGGCACTGGTTGTTATCGTTGTTTAGAAAACGAAGTTGTCTCCAACAAAGCATAGATAAGGAGCTGCAGAGTTAGAGTAAATTCACCCTAATACTGCTATTCATTTAAATGTCTTCCTGAGATAGTACCAAGGAAGATCATTAACTTTGCTTTTATAGCAATTTTCTTAATGTTGCTTAGCAACTTCACTTTGAAAATACCCATTTCACATCCCTGTAGCCTAAGGAGCATCATTAGTAGTAAAATTACATGTTTAATTGGATAGCCAGAGAAGAGTTAATGCTATGTCTTGAAGATATATCACTGGCTGCATGAGACTGCTTTGACAGCATGCATTTTCTGTGCACAACTCAGTAACAGAGACACATTAAAAGAATACAAATTTTTCTGCCATTAATTTTGAATATTAAAGGAATTACTTTCATATGTGGTATGTTCCCCATATGATATTAATATAAATTAATATTTTATTAATATCAAATTAATATCTATGATTTACTGGGTAATGAATAGTCAACCAGAAGTTTTGTATAAGATCAAAATTATTTGAAACACAAAATTCTGTAATGTACTGAATGCCCCTGCCCCATAAAATATGTATAAATATTTCCTAATATAACTTAGTAATGATCGTGCCTTTAACAAATACAAATGCCTTTGCTGATGTGAAAATTCATCTAGAGCAGTGACTTTTTCAGAAACCAATGCAATATAACAACTATAGAAACTCAAAAGTAATTGAAATGTTAAACCAATTATTTATTCACCCTTCCAATTTTCTGTGTTTTTTCATTTGCTTATAATTAGTGTGTGTAGTTTTACTGAGAGATGAGTGATCTTCTTACCTTTGAGCAAAAGGCTTTAATCCAATTAATATTTATTGAGTAGCTAGTGAGATACATGTAAGCACTCAGTATGACAGGCACAACTTGGTTTTAAATTATGAAAATAGAATTGTAAGTGTACTCATCTTTATTCTATAAATAATATCCCTTTATATTTTTGGGTACACAGGCGTTTTCTGTTTAGTTTTTCTTATCAAAGGGGTTGTCCATTTTTCCTAAGAAAAGAAAACAAGCAAAAGCACTTAAATATTGTTAATGAGTTAACTCTTCTTCCGTGGCTTCATGCCATGATCTCTGGCTTTCTTCTAATCCTCTGTTGTCTCTCTCACTGGTCTCCTTTTTTGCTCCATGTCATTTAAACATAGATATCCCTTAAGACTTCCTCTCTTTTTTGCTTACACACTCTTTTGGTTTTACTGTCACATTTGTAGAGTTGATACTTAAATCAATATTCATCTATTCATCCGTCCATCAATCCATTCATTCATTCAAACATTCATTCATTCATTGTATATCGAGTACTACTATATTCCACATAAGTGAACCAAGAGGTGGGAATTCAAAGATGAATAAGACACAGCCCCGGATTCAAGGAGCAAATAAATGCTGGATGTTTCCGTCTGGATAGTCTGACATTCCCCCAAGTTCAACATATCTAAAATTAAGTCTTATTCCAAACTGTATGTCCAGCCGACATATTCTACTTTTGTTCCTGGTTATTTCATGTTTCCAGTCTCTCGGTATAAATTTACTGATGTCATTCTCCCCATGCGGCCCATCTCTACTTCTGCCTTGTTATTCAGTTCTCTATTACTTCATATCAGAACCACTTGATTTGACAAACATCCTTATTTATAAAAGGCAGATTTAAAAATATTATTTTGGTAACTCATGATAGAAAAAAATGTGTAAATTAAATATATAATGTCTAAGTATAGTGAAAATTTACCATTTTCTACTTGTATTTTCTCATAGGTATACCTCTCAGAAATAGTAATATTGGCTAACATTTCTAAAATTTAACGATTAGTTTCTGTATGTCAGGAACTGGGCAAGGAAACATTGTTGCATTCCGATATATATATATATATATATATATATATATATATATATATATATATATATATATATCTCCACATCCACAAAATATTCTATTTTTGTCACTCCTTTAGAGGTAAGACAGTGATTGACTTGATTCAAGTCATGTAACTAAGGAGTGGCTATCCAGATTTAAAACTGCAAGTTCAGATTTCAGAGCCTATTTTCTTCACTTATCTCCTGTAGAGTCTTTGTAAGAATAAATTATCTTTGGCTTTTCTTCTTGAAGTCATGCCCATAATTCTAAACAATATACTTTTTTTTTCCCACCAACTTTAGATAATGCCTATTGGTTCCCCACTAGGAAATAAAAGGATTCAGTTCATTTTCCTTAAACACACTTCCACAGTTTTTCTCTTCAAATACATAAATGTTTTAGATACTTTGCAGTTTATTTATATTTTCATTTTAAGTTATTTTAATCAAACAGTAGCTTATTATATAATATTATTCTATGCCTTGCTTTTCAACTAAAACCGTCTTGCTAATCTTATGCCTACATATTTATAGTTGTGTTATGTTTAATGGCTATCTAAAATTCTATACTACATTGTAATTTATTTACATTCATTTGATCAGTCCCCATTGATGGATATTTAGGCAATTACACTCTCCTATTGCAAAAAAATATAGTACTGCATATGGAACACTTCTATAATTCCAGATTTAGGAATACTTTTCTTTGAAGTACCCAGATGCATAGTGGAAGCTTCATTTCTCCCAAGGAGTTAGTTTAAATCATTTAGTAAAGAGCCTCTTCCCCACCCTGTCTACCCACATATAGTACACTAGGTTGTCAGTCCTGTGAATTAAGTTGGAGTAGAATACTGAGACTCACTCAGTATCGCCACCCTCATTTTAGCCCTGATTTTCACTCGTACTCTTTTTTTTTTTTTAATTAAAGTTTATTGGGGTGACAATAGTTTGTAAAGTTACATAGGTTTCAGGTGTACAATTCTGTAATACATCATCTATATATTACATTGTGTGTTCACCACCCAGAATCAGTTCTCCTTCCATCACCATATATTTGATCCCTTTTACTGTCATCTACCACACCTACCCCCAACCCTCTGGTAACCACTAAACTATTGTCTCTGTCTATGAATTTTTCTTTGCGTGTTTGTTTGTCTTGTTCCTTTGTTGTTTTCAGTTTTATATCCCACATATCAGTGAAATCATGTTTCTCGACTATTTCTGTCTGACGTATTTCACTTAGTATAATAATCCCAAGTTCCATCCATGTTGTCACAAATGGCACTATTTCATCTTTTCTTGTGGCAGAACAGTATTCCATTGTTTATATATACCATATCTTCTTTTTCCAATTATCTATCGAAGGACACTTTAGTCATTTCCATATCTTGGCCACCATAAATAAAGCTGCAATGAACATCAAAGCACATATATCTTACGGATAAATGTTTTTAGATTTTTTTGTGTGGATATCCAGGAGAGGGATTGCTGGGTCATATGGTTATTCTAAATTTAGTCTAGTCTCAGAAGCTAAGCAAGGTTGGGCGTGGTTAGTACTTAGATGGGAGACACTCATAATTCTTTAAACTGCCAACTCTGAGCCTATTCTTTGCAGATCATGCAAAAATGATCAGCCGCCACTTCTCCCACAGTGGCCTCCTCTGCTGTGTTGTTTTTCTCATAAGTTTCAATCTGATTTTCATATTCAAAAATTGTGTTTTATATTTCCCATGCCCTGGCAACCTTTCTCAATCTGTTTATTAGTTCCATTTATTCTTGGATGATCAGATAAGAAGTACTTTAAATGTTTTATAATGGAAAGCCTGTTTATTTTTAAAGGCAATATTTTATCACAGTGTTTATTAGCGGGGGAAATGACAACCTTCACCATTTTTAGTGTTCTTCTGGGTTATTTTATGTATTTGTTTGCATTTTTAAGTTTACTGTGTGTATTTTCTCTACTTACATTTTACCCAGCCTTTGATCAAATTTGAGATCATATACAACCCAGAAAGTTAAAAAAAAAAAATTAAAAATATTTTAAAAATACAGAAAATTTTTTTAATTTAAAAAAATTAAATTTGAAAAAAATCAGGAACTAAAACTGTAATATAGGTCAAAGACTAGAAAGTAGAACATGGATTTAGAGAGCACAAGTTATATTTAAGTTGCTGTGCAATTGACTTCTGTCTACCTAACTATAGTGAATTAAACTATAGGAGAGCAGTGAAAATGAAGAAATAGAGAGCTAGTTAAACCATGTGGGAAATTGGGCCACCAATCCTTTTAATGAGCTTGTGATGATAGATGTTAATGTGCTGTCCTGACCATTCGGGGTTCACTCAGTTCTGGCTGCCTCTGGTAGTGAGATCATCTTATTGCACAGAGTGGGAATTTGAAGTCTGAACACATATGTAAAACGATTTGATCTAGTGTTTATCTAGGGAGTAGCATTCATTTTCAACATTGGTTGTGTTTGAGTTTTGAAACATGGTAGATTGGTTTCAAAGGTGAAATCTAATGAAGACTTTTAAGCATGAATTTGACAATATATTATTTTGCCTTCTGTGCTAACTTAGAAACCTACTTCTATATAAGAAAGTTCTCTTTTGTATTACCGTTGACTGTTAAATAACATTTCAGGTAATACCAGAGAAGTGAACCAGGTTTGATACATGAAATGATACATGATTCATTATATGATTCTTATTGTCCAGTGAAAGAAAATATAAAATGCCTCAGGGAGAGCAAAGTATTTCTTGGAACTCAGCTCTGATATAAATTTGAGAATGACTTTGCGTTGAGGGAAAATTGATGGAGTGAGAGCATAAGCAAGATGTTTGACATAATGAATGAATTCCTGCTAGGTAACTCAGACAGTGATAGAAGGAAAATAGCTGAAAACAGAAGTATGCTTTAATAAGTAAGCCTGAGGAGGTATCCATTAAAGAAATCAATTCTAGCTGTCACTAGGAGTATTTATTTTTATTTTTTTAATGATTCCATTGGGGTCAAGTCATCTTGCAAGATACATCCTTGAAGTTGATTAACCTGGAAATAGAAGCCTAGCCCAACTACTTTTAGAAGCTTGTGTCAAATAGAGCCAAAGATCTCAATTAGTGACAAAAATTCTCTTTGCTCTAGCTCCTTAGTTGCTAACAAATGCTACTTATGATAAATGGCGAGGATATGTTTGCCAAAAGATATATAGAATATAATTGCCTCAGAAAAACATGAATAGAAAAATTTAAGTCAGTTGCCAACATATAGTAATTGACTAGTTTATAGGCAGCCTGTATCAAGTTTTTGTTTTCCATCTCCATGTTTTATTAAGTGTTGTCGATCAAAGGTTTTATTGAGTATCAGTCAACAAAAAAGGGAAAGAGTCATAATACTGCCGTTGTAAAAACAAACAAACAAAAAAGAATGCATAGAATTGATTCTAAATATGTCCTGGTTTTCTGTTGCTGATCTAATGATAAGGATCTTCTTGTCTTGGACCATGTCTTGGCTGAGTTAAACTACATTTTTGATATGTTTGTCTTGCTTTGACAGGGAAATTAATTCTATTTAAATCAATTCTCAAAGCATCATTTGAACGAGATACACTCTGAACCATCCCCACTCCCTCTCAGAATCTTGGCCCTTTTACAGAGTCCACTCACAAATCCTGGTTTTTCCTGATGCGAGCTTGCCTCTGATTGTTTATTTCCCAAGACTATTACAATAGGAGTGTGTTCTCTCACTGGCTTATTTCCTGAAAATATTCAGTCAGAGGAGTGGTTCAAATATATCACAGAAACTGAGTTTGAATAAAAAGAAACATCAAAATATTCCAGTGATCACTTGGTAGTGACAGCGTAGAGTTATCTCTAGTTCACATTATATTTTATATCAAGTGTACCCAAAGGCTTGACATTTTCTGTAGGAAAATTCATACACAAGGCTTGAGATCTACTTTATTTATTCCAACCCCTAGAGTAGAATTTAAGAATGCTCCTGTACAGCTAATCATTAGTAATCAATCCTACTGATCCATGCTCTTGAAAGTGAAATCATGCATCTATACAGACAAATACAAATATATCCATAGTTTGAAAGAAGTCTAGCAAATCTTTCGCTTCAAGAAAGTCTTAGAAACAATTTCCCTGTACATGTTAAACTTACTATATATACATAGTATATGAGGAAAGAATAAATCAGGATTGCTAATAAGTGGCTTGAGGACGATTGGCTAGCTTTGGAGGGCAAATACTTTAGATCTTAACTTCATGCATTCTACACATAAATTCTTTGCAGAATAAAGTTTAAGAGTTGAAAAAATTAAAAAAAGTATGTATACTGTTTATTTAAAACAACACTTTCTATCTATAATATCAATGAGATAAGATTAAAATGAAGTTAGAATAATGCATGTACAAATATTTATCATGATAGGCATTCAAAATTAAAGAAAATAATGTGAAAATATGTACATGGTATTAAGAAAATTGTTAAGATCCTCCCCACATATGAAAAATGGGTACATTAGAATTGATATATGGCACAATTTTAGGAGGTATTATTTACATAATGATATGACAACCAGGTGCAAAATATGGTAAAAACAATACATAAAATATTAAAAGTTAGTGCTTAAATTATTAATAAAAATAGCTAATTTTAAAGAAACATAATGTTTTACATATTTAGATTTCTATAAAATCTAAATTTTATAATAAAACTGACATTTGAAAATTGAAATGTTTATTTTTCCCAGAGGAAAATGAAACCTGCAAAATTGGCAGCATTTTTTTTAATAAACCGTTTGCTGTGTGTTTTCTATCTACTGCTCTGGAAATTGCGCTTTTAAGAAGGTATCACATAAAAGTAATCCAGAATTAGGATGAATATTTATACACAAATATGTCTATTATGCATACTAAATATTAACCACTAGAAGGATAGTTTTAAAAGCTATAGTCCATATATGGAATAAAATTTTGTAGTCATTAAGAATTCTTAATGACAAAGCATCAATTTTAATTATATATATATATATATATATATATATATATATATATATATATATATATATAATTCCATGAGAACAGGCACAATTTTGATCTAGTTCACATATATATCCTCTGTAGAATGCCTGGTATATAGTATGTGCTTAGAAAAAGGGGGGGAGCACATTAATTTTAAGAAATGTGTTATGTGCTCAAGTTAACAGTGGTTATCTTTGAACATAAGATTGTAAGTGATATTTGTCATCTACATATTATTCAGTATTTTCTAATTTTTTTAAAACATGTATTCTTCATATTATTGGGGGAAAGATTATTTTTAAAGATACTAGCTGCCAACAAATTATCATGATGCAGCATCCGCTAATAAAGGATAATTTCACAGAGTCTATCTCAAAGATTTTATTTAAGAATTAAATGAAGCATCACCTGCATTTGCTTAAAATGTAGATTTCTGAATCAGGGTTGGGATGGGGCAGAATCTACATTTTTCTCTCATTTTTGTGCTCCTTCTCTTTACTATCCATATGGTTCTCACCCATATTAGAGCAAGAGAATTAGGAAAGTAATCAAAATTCAGAAAAACTGAAATGGCCATCAATAAAACAAAAAGGGATCCTACTGATTGGGAAAAGATATTTGCCAATGATATATCTGATAAGGGGTTAATATCACAAATTTATAAAAAACTCACTCAACTCAACTCCAAAAAAACAAACAACCCAATTAAAAAATGGGCAGAGGACATGAAGAGACATTTTTCTAAAAAGGACACACAGATGGCAAACAGACATATGAAGAAATGTTCAACCTCACTAACCATTAGAGAAATGCAAATAAAAACCACAATGAGATACCACCTCACCCCAGTCAGGATGGCTATCATCAATAAATCAACAAACAACAAGTGCTGGCGTGGATGCGGAGAAAAGGGAACGCTGGTGCACTGTTGGTGGGAATGCAGATTGGTGCAGCCACTATGGAAAACAGTTTGGAGATATCTCAAAAATCTGAAAATGGAACTACCTTATGATCCAGCAATCCCACTCCTAGGTATCTATCCGGAGAAATCCAAAACTCCAATTCAAAAATCTTTATGCACTCCTATGTTTATTGCAGCACTATATACAATAGCCAAGACCTGGAAACAACCGAAATGCCCATCAGTAGATGACTGGATTAAGAAACTGTGGTACATTTATACAATGGAGTATTACGCAGCCATAAAGAAGAAAGAAATCTTACCATTTGCAACAACATGGATGGACCTAGAGAACATTATGTTAAGTGAAATAAGTCAGAAAGAGAAAGACAAATACCATATGATCTCACTTATATGCGGAATCTAAAGAAAAGAATAAGTGAATGAACTAATCAGAAACAGTTTTGGAAACATGGAGGAAAAACAGAGGGTTGCTAGAGGGGCGGGGGGGTGGGGATAAGGGGAAGGTGAGAGGTTTTGGGAACGTACAGAGGGATAGTGGATGGGGGGAGGGAGGTTCACACAGTGTGGGGATATAAATGATAAACGTCTAAGTTTTGCTTTGTCTTGTGCACCTGAAACTAATTAAAAAATTAGTTCTCACAGTAAATGATGACTTTTCCTAACATGGGAAGCAAAGCATCAGACATCTTGTATAAAAAACTTTCAAGTTATTAGTCTTTGATGTTAACTAGTGCTATGCAATAGTTGCCTTGTAAATACATAACTTAGTTTTTTTTTGATCCTCCCAAACCAATTAAACTGTACCAATATTCTGAGACTGCATTTTAGAAAATCCTAATATATGTACTGCATTTTAGAAAATCCTAATATATGTAAAGCACAAAGAATCAACCTGTTCACATATATTTATTAATGAGTTCCTACATGGACGCACAGTTCTAGGTGTTAGTTATGAAATGGTGAGAAAGACAACATTCCAGCTTTCAAAGAGGTTCCATTCTAGTGGGTGAACACAAACAGTACAAACACACACACACACACACACACACACACACACACAAATATATAAAGATAATTTGAGATAATAATGACTGCAATAAAGAAAATAACAGGACAACATGATCAAGTGTGGGTCATTAAAGAAGCAGCCTCTCTAGCTTAACGTGCACCTCAGAGAAGCCTCTGTGAAGAGGTGACATTTGGGCTAAATCGTGGGGGCAGCCACACAAGGGTCTGTAGGAAAAACATTTCAAGAAGATTAAGTAACAAATGGAGAGGCTCTGAAATCTTAACAAATTGATATTTTCAAGGTTTGGAAGCAAGGCCAGTGTAGAGAAGTTGGAGATGAGATGAAATAGATTGAGCAAAGATACCCTACGAATAAGTGAGGTCATGGGAAAAAGAGTTGCTCAGGAGCTCTTGGAAAATTTTAAACAGGAGTAACATGACTGGATCTGAAAAGATTATTCTTACTGCAGTGGGCTTAACATTTGTGCTCTCCCAAAATTCATATGTGGAAATCCTAACTGCCAGTATTGGGAGGTGGGGCCTGTGAGAGGTGATTAAGTCTTGAGGGTGGAGTCCTCATGAATGAATCAGTGCGCTTATAAAAGGGACCCCAGAAAACTCTCTGTTCTCTGCTATGTGAGGATACAATAGGAAGTTGCCTGTCTGCCACCTTGACAAGGGCCCTCACCAGAATTTGACCATGATGCAACCCTGATTTTCGACTTCCAGCCTCCAATACTGTGAGAAATAAATTTCTGTTATTTATAAGCCACCCAATCCATGGTAGTTTGTTATAGCAACCCAAACTGACTAAGATACTGACCTTTTAGTTTACAAGGACTTACAGCCCAACTAGAAAATAGAAGGTAGACTATTTAGAAGACTGTTGTTGTGTCCTAAATAAATCATGTGGCTTGAGGCACCAAGTGGTGACAAATGATTTGTGGATAAATTGACAGTAAGAAGTATCAAAAAAGGAGGAACTGAGGATATGTACTTGATAGACAGAATTGTGTGTCCCCCCCCCCAAATTTGTATGTAGAAGCCCTAATGCCCAATATGATGGTATTTGGAGATGAGCCTTTGAGAGGTAATTGGGTTTAGATGAGATCATGAGAATGGAGCCCTTATGATGGGATTAGTACTATTGTAAGAAGAGACCCCAGAAAACTCTTTCTCTCTTCCTCTCCATGTGAGAACACAGCAAGAGGGTGGCTATCTACAGCCCGAGTATCTTGGACGTCCAGCCTCTAGAACTATGAGAAAAGTAATGTTTAAGCCACTCAGTCTATGCGTGTTTTGTTATGGTATCCTGAGCTGACTTACACATTAGGTTTTTAGCTTGAGAAACCTGGTGGTATCTTTTACCATGTTAGAAAAAAACTTGGAAAGGAGTAGGTTTAGCATGAGGGAAAATCAAGAGTGTGGTTAAATATTAGATATTAATTTCTAAGTTGCTAAAGTTGGAATATTTTATTTTAAGTCTAGAGCTTATGAGGATATTCTAAATGAACATGTATATTTGGTAATTATCCTTATAAAGCTGACATTGAAAATTTTGGTCTAGGTAAGATCATTAGAGAAAATATAGAGAGAGTAAAGAAGAATATCAAGGACTGTTATTTTGAGACATTTGTTATAATAGTCGATGCAATCAGGTGGTAGCTAGAGAATAAGTCAAAGGATAATGTTATAGAATGGTTAATACTAAGACATGTTTGTGTGCTGATGGTAAGGAACCACAGAATAGGAGGCATGTATAGCGCAGGAGAAAAAAGAAAGATATTCACAAAAGGGAGACATTGAGAAGGTGAAGAGATGGAATTTAGAACAGAATTGAAAATCAGGACACATTTTCCATTATGACCTGAGAAATAAGTAGAATATATGAATATAGAGGCAACCAGATTGATGAGTTTGGTGAATGCAAGAAGAGGCTGTTATATATGATTACATCTGTTTCCTCTGTGAATTAGGGAGTATGGTTATCCTCTGAGAATGGAACACTGGGTAGTATTAATGGATTGAAAGTTCTAATGAGATATGAGACACAAATTAATGAGAATTCTATATAGTATGTAAGATGGAAATAGAAAATATTGATCTAAGGTGGAATGCTTGAGATCATAATGGCAGAGCTAGCGTCATTATTGGGGATGACGGTGCATGACTGATGAGATATAGGGGAAAAATTGTTGAAGCTGAGGATATCAAGAACTGAAAGATCAAGGTGCTGACTGTTGTTTTGCTATTCTAACCTCTCTTAATGATATTAGCAGGTTGAATTCTACTTCTAGAATAAATTCTGTTAACTCTTAAAACTCAATTCCATTACACGTTATTCTTTAATACTTCAACTGGAAAAGAAAACCTGTTTTTGTATATTGCTGATTCATTTCTACTCTTCACTATCAGAGAGCCATGGGTAATATCTTGATATTCATGAAGCTGTAGATGCTTAATTCCAATGAACCATGAATTCTCAGCTCAAAAGGGAGAAGGAAGAATCATATAGACTAGTGGGATGGACAGACAGAAGACCCACTTCTGAACACTGGAATGAAGAGGAATCTGGTTTCATTGTGTCAAATAGACATGGGAGAAATTAGGCACTGAAATTTCAAGTAGTGGTGGAAAGAAAAGTATGAGGGACATGAAATAGCAACCTAAAATAAAGCACTTCCCTAGAGTTTTGTGGGGCAGTTGGTATTTTAAATGGAATGGAGGTAGTTAAAATGAAAAGCAAGCCAAGTATGAAGGAATCTTTATTGGTTATTGATGATGCAGCCTTTGGCAGATGACAGAATTAGGTTTGAGAAAGCAAATCAATTTACTATTATCAGTACATTATGAGTTTTGATGAATAATAATTTGTATAAAATGGTGCTTTAATTAATATAATTTATACTTCAATATATAGACAGAAAGGCATTAATCATGTAGTAAAGTCAGCAGTATTACTTGAACTTCCTTTAATATGGAAATAAAGCTGTTTATTATTAATCCCTTGTCATGGAATGACCACAAATCGATATCATACTTGGTAGTCAAAGGAAAAAAAAACATTTTGCTAACATAATGTGCCCTAGTTATCTGTTGCTGCATAACAAAACACCCCAAATGTAGTAGCATAAAACACTGAATATTCTATTATGCTTGTGGAATCTCTAAGTTAAATTTTGGATAGATCACAGAAAACAATGAGGTTCCAGGATATCTGGACCCTCAGCTGGGGAGACTCAAAGGTTGAAAGTGAGTTAATCGCTGGAGACTAGACATTTTAAAGCATGCTCACTTACAAATCTAAGGTTGATTACTAGCATTGGTTATGACTGCCAATTGAAATACTGCCATATAGTCTTGCCACACGGCTTCTTTGCTGCTTCACAACTTGGTACCTGGCTTCCAAGCTGAACGTCCCCAGAGCTCACCTTTTATGACCTCGCTCCAGAAATCACAAAACATCATTTATGCTGTAGTCTCAGCCTACGACATATTCAAGGAGAGGGAGCATAGACCTCATTCTCATTGGGAGGACTGTTGATTTTCCATTCTAAGAAGTACAGGTGGTGATTTTTGGAAGATTTAGTCTGCTAAATACGGGGACAGGTATTATCAATTTTGCTGAGCATCTGTTCTGGGATCTGTTCCTGGCTTCTGTGTACTCCTTGATATTTATTATACTTTGTTTTTTATTCCAGCTTTACTGTCTAATTCACTACTAGTTAAGGCTAACTCTTACACCAAAAATTACAAGAGGAAGATATATATATAGAGAGAGAGATAGACAGACAGACAGATAGATATAGATATAGATATATAATCTTCTGTATGGGGAACATAAAATGTTCCTAATTTTAGTGACCAATATTTGCTTGATACTATTGTCATATATATGTCATCTTTAGATAATTTTTTATGTTAAATATTTTTTTCACAAAATGAGTGTTGTCCCAGTATAAATATATCACAAAGTAAACTTAATGAGAAATGTTTTAAGAGACATTGAATTCCAATTAGATTTTGAAAGCCAGAAGAATTTTCTCACTATACTAAGATGATCAAGATTAGCTAGTAGTTTGTAAAAATGTAATTGGAGTAAAATTGGATAATAACTTAAGGACATATTGGCTTTCTAACCTAAAACTTTTTAACCTAACACTAAAACCTAAGTCTAAGGTTTAAAACAGCTTTAGAGATCCCTTCTACCTTATCAATGGAAAAAAGATAGTTGTCCTAGTAAAGGTGAAAATTAATGTAAATGTGACATGATTTAATAGCAAAGACAAAATTAGGATCTAGGTCTTCTAATTTCTATGTTAGGTCAACGTATTTATACGATATTTATGCTGATATGATCATGTTTGAAGCTAAACTTGCAGAAACCTTTACTGATTTTTTTATGCAACTTTGATCATAGTTTTTTTCAAGTTTCAGTAAAATTATATTAAGAAAGTGATAAATGCATTGCATATTATTGATGTAATAGTTCTACATATCTAAATTTCTGATATTAAATAATACAATTACTTAACATGCAGTTAAGATGTTTTTTTTAAACCAACGTAGGCTTTCACATTTATGAAGCATTATTGAATTTCATGTTAATTGAAACCCATGGTATTTGCCTTTCATTTTTGAAAATTGATTGAATATGTTTTCATCACATGAAGATTTTAATTAATATTTCCAACATTTTTGTAATCAATGACCAGGTACACAGGTTAAAATGTATATTTAATGAGTGAGCGGTCAATGTACTTCAATACAGTACAACTGATTTTTATTCTTTTAATGTAGAACAAGTATAACAAGATGATTCAAATTAGATAACATATTTCTAATGTATAATCCTAAAGTTAGTACTGGTTGGTGACAACCAGTATGTTATGATGGTTTAAACTTATGTTATGATGACTCTCTTTTCTTGACGCATAGAGCATAGGATTGATAATCAAATATTAATAATTTCCCAAGCTCCCTTGCAGTAAAAGTTCACTTTTTTTAGAAAAAGGTTGTATCAATTACTTATGGTCCTACACACTGAAAGAGTGATTTACCTGCCTGGACTAAGAGAAAAATATATTTTCCAGA
The DNA here is from genome assembly GCF_036562045.2 of Rhinolophus sinicus. NCBI lineage: Eukaryota > Metazoa > Chordata > Mammalia > Chiroptera > Rhinolophidae > Rhinolophus > Rhinolophus sinicus. The sequence continues at coordinate 39,062,027 of NC_133754.1, forward strand.
GCCATAATGGAAAAATATTGGGAAAATGGCCGATATTCAGGAAGACCTTTTTTTCAGGATCCTATTAATTTATTGTATCCTGTGATATGAGGACAGAATGGTACTTTAATCTCATTATAACCTAGATTTCCTACTGTAGTGATTGAAAAAACACTTAAAGTGGATACCTTAAAGATAAATTGATTAAAAAAATTAAAGTTAAGAGAAATCTCTAAGGTTATCAAGTACCTTATTTAGAAATTATAAAACTGATCCAGAGATATTAAATTCTTACTCAAGGTCAGTTTTGATTAATTCAAGTCAGGGTCAAAACTGAGTCTCCACAGAGAGGGAGCCATTGACTTATCCTTCAAGGAGGTCACATTAACTATATACAAATAGATGCAATTAGATTTAACTATCAATATAAGCATTAAACTAGATTTGTCCAATGAAAATTTGGACAAAAGTGAAGAATACATGGTAAAATCTCCCAGTGTTTTTATTGTGACTTATTTTGATTGTGGATATAGGTCATCAATCAAGATAAAAATGGTGTGACTATACTAAATATAGAAGTAAATGTATTTTAGCAATCTGGGAGGTGGAGAATTAAAAGGATATAACTTCTATGGTAGGTTTCTCAGAGACTGAAAAGTTTAAAAAAAACATTGAAAATATCCAAGAAATAGAAACATTTGTCAAAGAGAAAAATGATTCTGATATGGGCAAGAAGAACAAAGTACTCATTGGAGAATTTTAAAAGGGACTGACATCTTTTTGGAAATATAATGTGAAGAAAGCCTTTACAAAGACAAAGTAGAAATGTCTAAAAAGAGAACTGAGTCATGGACAAACTTTGAGGAGAGATAAATATGTGTGAAAAAAAGGTTATCACTGGGCATTGACTACAAAGGAATGGGAAATAAAGGACTGAAATGTCATTATTTTGGCCAACTGACCATATTTATGACTTCATGTGTGAGAGTGTATGCTCCTGAAAACAGGCAAATCAAAGATTATGCATATTTGGTTGAAATAATAACTCAACATGAAATTTACAAATAGGATAACTTGGCAGAATACAGTTAGAAAATTTAAGACATTTAATTCAATAAGAAATAATTTGGGATTCACATTTGATAACTTTAAAATATAGGACTTCATTTGCTAAAAGTACATGTAGTCACTCTTAGATCCTGACTTTAAGGGATCCATTTAAATAACTAAATATTCATATTTTTAAATGAGACTTTTATAAAGGTAATAGAAACCAATTGATTAAATTGTGTTGAGTATTTTGTCGTTATTTTGATATTGTAGTGATTCTTTCTGGCCATGGGATACCTTTCAGTCAATTAAACCTCTAGTCACTATATCATACCTGTGCATTGATGAAAAAGTGGCCCAGAATTTAGTTTTGTGTTAAGGACTTGTTTTATGTGTAATACCAATTGAAATATGTATTTCCTGTATGGCTAACATTCCCAGGGCTATTTGGAAAAGTCTACCTTAGATTTTACACAATTCAGTATATGAGTGTATATTTTGTGTGTGTAAATAAATATGTGTATTTTATCAGCTAAAGCAGGATTTGGTCATTTGTATTGTATTTCTGGGAAGAAAAATCCCCTTGTCTCATCACTTCTGACCCAGCAGTCTTCTGTGTTCTACCAGCATCCATGAAACTGGCAAGTTAACTTGTTAGCTTGCAATAGAGTCTCAGACTCTTCACAGTTCTTGAAATGAGTTTTCTGATTTCATCTCTGGCAACTCCCTATATTCCAGTCTATATGACACTTAAGGTACGTTACTCACCCTTCACAAATATAACTTGGAATTCTATATCTTAATGTATAGATTGTTCTTCCATAAGTTTCCATTCAGGAATATTCTGTCCACATTCTTTTTGAAATATTTTTCTGCTCAAATCATTCATCAGAACTTTTGACTTTTTAGTATTTAGTTTACATTGTTGAATTAATGCAGTATCTCCTATTTTATTTTGCAGGAAGATCAGTTTTATATGAGATTATTCGATATATAATGTTCAGTGTGACTAATTTATCTTTATTTTTTTGTGTCAGAATTTTCACATTTTAGAAAGATAACGGAGGGCACATACCATTTATAACACAGCATCTCAGCTGGGTCTGGGGCAGTACCCTGTGGCATCATACTTCACTTTTTTTTTCAATTAAAAAAAAAACGTGGTAAAATGCTCGTAACATAAAATCTATCATCTTAACCATTTTTAAGTGTCCAGTTCAGTGGCATTAGTTAAATTCACATTCTTGTGCAACCATTACCACCATTCATCTCCAGAACTCTTTTTATCTTTCAAAATAAAAACTCTGTCCTCATGGGACAATAACTCCTTATTCCCCTCTTCCCCAGCCCCTGGGACCCATCGTTCTACTCTAAGAATTTGATTACTCTAGGTACCTCATACAAGTGAAAACATGCAGTATTTGTCTTTTTGTGACTGGCTCATTTTACTTAACATAATGTCCTCAAAGTCCCTGTCCATGTTATAGCGTATGTCAATATTTCCTTCCTTTTCAGGACTGCGTAATATTCTATTGTTTGTCTATAACACATTTTGTTTATCTGTTCATCTTTCAGTAGCACTTGGGTTGCAATAACCTTTTGGTTATTGTGAATCATGCTGCTATGAACATGGATGTGCAAATATCTCTTCAAGACCCCACTTTTCGTTCCTTTGGGTATAATTCCAGAAGTGTGATTGCTGGATCATATGGTATATACTTCACTTTTATCAGATTAACACTTTATGAATCTTCACACTAAATTGAATTTTTATTGTTTTATTTATTTTCAAAGTCATCTATTTTCCTGGGAGGTAAATGTATAAAGAAACTATAAAAGTAGTTGTTTCAAACAAATTAGCACATTTAAATATTTCTGGACTTGTCTGACATTTTTCAGGGAAAAAAACAAAAACAAACTGTAAGTCTGTTGTAATCCTCTCTTGTTTGTTTGTTTCCCAATTTTTTTTATCCCCATCCCCTTTCTTTTGGCAACCATCACCCTGTTTTCTATATCTATGAGTCTGTTTTTGTTTTGTTTTGTTTATTCATTTTGTGTTTTAAGATTCCACATATAAGTGAGATCATATCGTATTTATCTTTCTCTGTCTTACTTATTTCACTTGACATAATGTTCTCTAGGTCCATCCTTGTTGTCACAATGGCAAAATTTCATTCCTTTTTCTTTTTTCTTGCTGAATAATATTCCATTGTATGTGTATGTGGTATATGTATATGTCTATATCTATATCTATATATTCATATATATAGATACCACATCTTCTTTTTCCATTCATCTATTGGTTCACATTTAGGTTGGGTCCATATCTTGGATATTACTAGTAATGAACATAAAGGTTTATATATATTTTTTTGAAATTAGTGTTTTTTTGTTTTCTTTGGATAAATACCCAGAAGTGGAATTACTGGATCATGTGGCAACTTTTAAAAACATATTTATGAGGAATCCCCGTACTGCTTTATGTAGAGGCTACAATCCCACCAACTGTGTACCAGTGTTCTCCTTTCTTTACATCCTCACCAACACTTGTTTGTTGCTTTATTGATGATAGCAATTCTGCAAATGTGAGGTGATATCTCATTGTGGTTTTAATTTGCATTTCCCTAATCATTAGTGATGTTGAGCATTTTTTCATAAGTCTATTGTCCATTTGTATATCTTCTTGGGAGAAATATCTTTTCAGGTCGTCAGCCCTTTTTTTTTTTTTTAATTGGATTGTTTGTTTTGTTGTTAAATTCTTTGAGTTCTTTATTTTTGGATATTAACCTTTTATAGGATGTATCATTTGCAAATATCTTCTCCCATTCAGTAGGATGTCTTTTGATTTAGTTGATGATTTCCCTTGCTGTGCAAAAGCTTTTTAATTTGATGTAATCCATTTGTTTATTTTTTCTTTTGTTTCCCTTGTTTGAGGAGATATATTGAAAATGTATCTTATTATTCCAAGTGCCCAGCACTGTGCCTGACCCAAAGATTTCAATAAAAATCTAAATCAACACAATAAATATTTCAAAGGTTCATCTAGGTTTTCTTTTACAAGAGTCTCTGAATAATCTTAGTTATTTAAAGGAGAAATATAACCAAAAATAGGGTAGGAATCTATAGCTTTCATTTCTTATTATAGGACATGTTTTCTTAATAGAGTAAGACTGAAAGAGAAATAAATACCAGCAATCAAACCATGATCTCAGAACAGCAGGTGGTTTGAATACTTGGTTTGAATAAGCAGACATTCTATATTGCTCTGACATAGATTTAAGTGTTGCCTCTAGGAAAAATGGAAAGCAAAAAAGAGAATACTAAGATGGTTACCCTGGGATCTATGTTGGAGATAAAAACATCAATAGAATCAACCCTTTTCAAACCAGTGACAAGCACTGAGTGCTGGATCATTCATTGAATTACTAATAATACTGCTGATAATAGAGTCTTTATTTAGATCTCTGATGGATGCATTATATATTATCCTGTAATAGACTTGTTAAATGTAGTTTAACATTGAGAAGCTCTTGGCCTAGAGATGCTGTTTAAATTACCCAGGAAGCAGAAAAATAAACCAATTTAAAAATGAACCCATTAAACATTCACTTAAAAATAATATGCATATTATACCTTCAAAAATACAGTGGTACATCAAAAAACAAAAAGGTTTAGAGATTTTTTAAATTATATTTTTAACATTGCATTAAGTGCAATCATTCCATAAATGTTTATTTAGCTATGTTTCAGGATGGGTGCTCTATTAGTTTTCTATTGATGCTACAACAGATTAGCACAAACTTAGTGGCATGAAACAACACCCATTTATTATCTTATAGGCCTTTAGGTCAGAAGTCCAAGTGGGCGCAATTGGCTTCTCTGCTTAGAGTCTGACAAGCTGAAATCAAGGTATCAGCCAGGCTGAGCTCTAAGCAGAGAAGCCAGTTGACATTGTTTTTAATGTTTGCAGAGGAGAGGGTGGAAAAGAGATGGCTCAAATTGGGAGAGAGGACAAGTAACAGGACAACATTTAAGGCTTTTAATTAAGGTTGCTATCTGATTCAATGTAATGTGTACTAACTACTCCTATAATGCACCCTAGATGCAGTGTCCAAAACAATTCTGAGAGGTATAATGTTTGAGGGTGTGGAACCCGTTACAAGATCATGAGACATAATCTGGGTAGGAGACGATGGTGACTGGGATCATGGTAGTAACATAAAGGTATGACTGTAAGTGAATACATTGAGGAAAATTAGGAAATAAATACAAAAGATTGGATAACTAAAGAGATAATAGGTGTGAAGTGGAAAAGAAGTCAAGAATAATGCCCAGGATTCTGGCTTGAGACAATGGGAGGATAATGGTCTGTGTTCTGTAATAAGGAACTTGGGAGAAAAAGTAAGCATAGAGAAGAGATGAGTAGCTCAATACTGGACATGAAAAGTTTGAAGTTCTTTTAAGACAGCCAAATAAAGATGTTTATTATAGAGTTGGTTGTACTGGTCTAGAGCTCAGATGAGATATTTAGGCTGGAGATATTCAACTGACAGACCTCAGTACTTAAGGTTAATTAGAGTCAGTAGAGTGAAAGCTGTACCCTAGAGGGTGTATATAGCATGAGAAGATGATCTGGGACAAAATCCCCAGGTCCTCTAGTACTTAGGAAGTCCATCAAAGGAAAGAATACATAGAGGATGCTAGGTAAAGAATAACCAGAACACTTGTAGTTATGCAAGACAGGCAAATAAGAATTTCAAATTTCCAAATCTGGAGATAGTAGCCAACATTTTCTAATTCTACAGGGATGCCATGTAAAAGAAGATTGGTAAATGGAATGGCTTTCGTGACAAGGGACTCACTGGTGACTTTGACAAAGTATGAGTACAGTATAGTGTAGGTGCAGTACAAACTGAAGTGGGTTTAGGTATAATTAAAACCTAAGGAATTTCTCTTTCCATAATATTTCTTTCATAATTGATATTATCTTGGGGAGCCAGTTTTCAGTTAAGATTATGAGTGGGAAGAATGTTCAGAAAAGAGTTTGACAATGGAGGGGAATTGATTTACCATGAACCACGGGTGCCAGAGAGCACAATGAAACAGTTTCCTATCAGAGGATGAGTGGAAGGATATTGCACCACTAGATCAGGGAAATAAGCATGTGTTTTAAAAATGAGAATAGAAGATAAAAAACTGGGTTTGCTCTAGGGAACCCACAAAGTATAATAGTATACAATGTATTCAGTTCAGTTGGCATCAAAATGACAAGACATGCAAAAAGAAAATAAAGGAGAATAGAATAAATAGCCCATTGTGATAGTTTTCTGCTACAAGGAAGGTAATCAGCATTCAGCTATGAACTTGGAGGGAGTTCAAACTTCCGGTGGAAGGAGAGTGCTTATCTCTCTAGAAGGGAAAGGAGCTGCATAGAGTCTAGCTTAAATGAGAGCGCTTTGGAAAGCGGATTATATCTTAAAGGTGCTGACACACAGTCCTGGAGTTGACTGAACACATATAGTAAGGGTGACATGTATAGAAAGGGATGGCTGTTAATAGATGTGGAGCCAGTGGTAAAGGGAAAAGGAAAGTAGTTGGGAGAAATCTTAAGGCAAGTGGGCTAAAGAGACAGGACTACACACTTAGTGGCTTTGTGAAATATTTGAATTTAACATGCATTATTTAAGCGGCAGAAAAACAATAGTCTTTCACTCACAAAATAAACATTACCTTTGGTTGGTAGGAGTATATAGAGTGAAGTGAAAAATTCTCAAGATAAATAAAGAAAATTAAAAATACCAGTCTCAAATGATTGCTAAAGACAATGATGAATCAAACAATGAAAATTAATATATTTGTATAAACTTGATACATGCAAAACACTAGCTATCAACTGAAAGATCAGCCATGACCCTTCTTAAAACTCCAAATTTATAAGACGATATGTAACTCTCCTCCATTGGGTTATCGCACTCTTCCTATATAGCTGATTCACGTAGATGTCTTGGAATGTATGGAATGGCAAACTTAAGAGGAATATAAGAATATAATATAGACTCACTACACAAGGCACTTTAAGAAAAAACTTGGCAGTAATTTATATCAAGGAGGTATGTATCTTACAGCCAGCTGTGTTATCTGTCCCAGGATCCATAATGTTGAGATCTCTAGGATGGTCAAGAAAATACAAATCAATTAACTTTAGTATCAGTATTTTCCCTGCTTGTGTCAAAAATGTTTTTACTCAGCAGTAGCACCTGAATATAGGATTCTTCAAAAATGATAGGTTAAGAGTGCTACTGAGAAAAGAAGTGATATTAAAATCTTTCAGAAGTATTTTAAAGAAAGTGTAGCAGTCAATCATTGTTCCAGAATTTCTGTCTTCAGCCTTTGGCTAGAGAATGGACATGGTCCCTGAGAGAAGGAGCAAAGAAAATGAGCAAAATTTTGGTGAGATGAAAACAGGGCTAGAATAATTTTATTTATACATATTTTTTATACTTCAGATGACTTTATCCAGTAGGCAGTTGGGGATATGTAACTGGAATTCATGGGTTTTGTCAAAGCTGGAGAGAGAGATTTAAATGTTGTTCATTTATAGGTGGGAGATGAGGTCACCTAATTAAAGAATCAAGGTTAAAAAACACTAGACTTGAGAACACCCAGCATTTAAGGGACAAGTTGCAGTAGCAGATTTAGTGAGGGTGGCAGAGACCATGGATGCTGAGTATAATTTGATCTAAGGGGAAAGAATCAATTAAAAGGAGACATGACAAGAGAGACAAATGACTGATCAAGTGCAAGATACATGCAGGAGGGAGTAGAGAGGATTGAGACTATCATAAACAGGTTGGCATCAAACAGACCTTGCTTTCAAGAAAAAAGAAGAGCGTTCCAGAAGGAAAATGGTCAATATAGTCCAATAAATCAGAGATCCAGAGGAGAAAGACTAAATCACTTGAATAGATTTGGCAAATAGAAATGCATTTACGATCTTAGCAGGTACAATTTCAGAAAGGTATGGTGGTATACATTCCTATGGGTAGAGGAGTATATGAAAGATTCATGAAATTCCGTACTATCAATGATAACCAGCAACTCTCAGGACTGTCTAATGATTATAAATACAGGCTGTATCATTGCTCTTTTAAGTGAAAAGGAAGACATATACACTTATTAGAGAAACTTATAAGTATAGGCTATACATAAGATGTATAAACATTAACCTTAAACTAAAGAGAAAACAAAACAAAAAATGCAACATGAATAAAAGCGGTTTTTTTTCTTTGTTTGTTTCTTTATGTTTTTGTTTTTCGTAGGGATATATTATTTGTGGGAATAAGGATGGCTAAAAAGCAAATCAATTTCATCATATAGTAATGAAAAAAAAGCATTCAACAGTTGAAGCTAAAGCCAATTATTGACAAAACTCAAATGATATATGTGTCCTGCAAAGAGTGAAATTATATGCTTTGAAAGTAAAGTAATAGGTTATTCAGACACAGACTAGTAATTCCACATATTATCTCCTTTAAATTTTAAAGATGGTATGAAATATAAAGATATTTTAAATTTAGCAAATTACTTCTGATTTATGGAGAAAAAGACCACCTTTCAGGGCTTGGAGAAGTGAACATGTGTTTAAGAATACCATTGCTTTTTCAACATAATTAGTAATCTAACTATGTATTTAAATGAAGCTAATGGATTTCCATGTACAATTAACAATGATTTATGTAAGAGTATTGCAATTTGAATTATTTTCTATCAATTTTCTTATAATTATTATTTTCTATCAGTTTGCTAATTATTTTCGGACAAATTTCACTTTGAGTAAATTAAAATATATCTCCATGATTCAGCATATATGGAATAGCAAGAGAGATGGTTACAGAAGATGCAGCTTTACTTATTTTTTTGCAAAAGGAAACATTATTTGTGAAGTTAGGTAAATAATTTATTTTAGCTCTATTTTAAAGAAAGTAAAAATGAATGATATTTTAAAACTATTTTAAAATTTAAAAGAGTGAATGCATCTTAACTGATTCTATGGCAGCTTCAGTTTCGATTGATTTTGGTTTTATTTATTTTTTTGTTTAAAAATAATTGAGTATATACATGTATTTTCTTTGAGATTTTATTGAAGGATATGTGTAAGTTAGACTATAGAAAATGCATGACTCTCTTTAGGATTATTCCTCATACAGAATATGCTTATAAAGTGTACAAAAATAAATCCAACTTGGTTTAGAAATAGCCAGCTATATGTTATTTTAAAAATTGATTAGGCATCAGATACATGAAATGCTAAACAAAAACCATTTGAAGTAATATATGAGATTACTAAATGGTGTCCAAATAATTTCAAACTTTTAAAATGTTTTAGAAATGTTTTGTAGCTAGTTAGTAATATATATTAACATTATCTATATTTTAAAACTAATTAGATACTGAGAAAAAACAAACAAACAAACAAACATTGCGATCCTGATGGGCATACAGTGGGACTCAACATAATTGATTAAATGAGCCTAAGGAAAATTGCTTTACTGTTAGATTTTGTTGTTTTTATTATTTCACTTTATTATGAGAATTGCTCATTCAAAATGCCTCTAGAAATTCCTTTTAAAATTGGTAATTCAGCAAATATATTTAATCCATATTAAAACTCCATTTATCCTGGCTTTAACACTTTGGCAAATTGCTACTTAATGGTATGAAAGCGAGGCATTCTTTTTTTCTTTAAGATTTTTATTAAAATGTAACTGATATATAATATTAATTTCAGGAGTACATCATAATTACTCAACAGTTATACACCTAAAGAAGTGATCACCATGATAAGTCCAGCAAACATCTGATACCATACCACGTTATCACAGTGTTATTGACTATTCCCCATGCTGTACGTTACATCCCCATGACTTATTTCTTTTATACCTGGAAATTTGAACCTCTTATTCCCCTCCATCTCCCCACCACCTTTTTATATTTTTTCGTTACAATTGACATTCAGTATTATTTTATATTAATTTTAAGAGTACAGCATAGTGGTTAAACATTTGTATGATTTAAGAAGTGATCCTCGGGATTAGTCTAGAGAGATGTTTGTTAGTGATAGAGCCAATACAGTTATACCCCCAATAAAGCCAATGCTGTTGGATACTGCAGAAATGTCTTTTGGGACAGCTATAACCTGCAAGAATTAAGAGTTGCAAAGTCAGATCAGCTGTTGCACAACTTACTTCATTCCATATATTGTAAGACAGTTCTGGTTAGTCTCAGGTAAAGTGCAGGCTCTGGCTCTCTTTACGACCAATTTTATGAAAGTTCAGTTTTTCTACTAACAAATCTTCTCAAGTGTTTTATCAATCCAAAGATATTCCAAAAATGTGATGACCAACGCTTCCTAGTTAAAGTGAAAAAGCCAAGCATATCTCAAACAAAACAAAAGATGAAACAAAAGTAGCAATAATGGTTATCATTTTAAAAAAGCATATGCAGTCCCAACCACTTCTTATGGTGTTAACTGGGCTGAGAAAGGATTCCTCATTCCTTTAGCCCTTGGCCACAGCACTTTGTCTTCCTGGTTTCCTGTTCCCAGATGTAATCCTCTGTGTCAGTGAGTCATGTGGGCCATTAACCCCACTCTCAATTCCTAGGAAGTCTCTCAATCAAATATAGAGTATGGAAAATCCATAAACGTACACTTTACCATTAAATATGAATATAATTATTCATGTATGTTGAATAGGAATACATGGCATTATGCCTAGTGTTTTTATTAGAATGAAACTTAACACCTACAGTTTTCTTTTTTCTGCTTAGACAATAAGCATTATGTAACACACTGAGTAGACTAGCTAAAGATAGAAGTGAAATGGAATAATTATAAAAGTTCCAAAAGAACAATTGAGTAGAGCACAAATGCTGTCAGTTTATAGTATTTCATGAATACTAGAAATCAACCATAGTAATCACCCAAGCAATGGAATTCTGACTTAAGTCTACACTTTGAAGATAACTTTCACACAGGTCTACTGAGTTAATACAAAAGCAATTATGTAGCATGTTTTTATGATGTTGCTGTTAAAACAATACTACAAAATTGTGTGTATACTACGTTGTTATTCTACATTAATCATAGTCTATTAAATTAGAAACCAAAGCCCCAAAGGCCTCTATTTCAATGATTTTACAAAATCTTAAGTATAGTTTATTGTTATTATACATTAATCATAGTCTGATAAGTTAAAATCAAGAGCGGAAAGATCTGATGTCAAACCTGAAATAAAAGGAATGTGTAATTAAACAGAACTTGTGAATTGTTTACAGAATTTCAAGTGTAAAACATTTTTTCCCCTAATCTACATTTATAATGAATCTTGAAAGAATGGGAACTTTGAGGAAGAGAAATTGCGAGTGGGCTTGTACTTTCACTGAGTCCCAATCTCCCACCCCAGCAACACAAGCAGAGATGGAGTATTTCAGTTTTCAGTTTTATTGAGGCTTACACATGAAGTAAAGACAAACTCCTGTTGGGAAGCAGCAGGCTGGTTGAAGTTATAATCCTTGAGGTGATAGACAAAAATAACATGTGAAAGACTACTCAAGTACAAAAGCAAGGCCAACATGCAGATTTTAGTATTTTCGATCTGTGGTTGGGATCAGGGAATTCAGAGGGCCGACATAAGTTATACATGGATTTTTGACTATATGGGTTGTTGACGCTTCTAACCCCTGCATTGTTCAATGGTCAACTGTACAATGAATCAGAACTGTGTGACATGATAAAACCTCATATTTAAGAGATTATTCTGTGGGCTGAGGTTCCAGAAGAGTCTCTGTATCTTCAGGACCAATCTGTAGCAGTCAGCAAGCTTCTTCTCTTAGTTTTTGTTTTGTTTTTATTTTTAATGTGGAATAAGAATAGTTAGTGTGGGAAAATAAAGTGAGATAAGGAAGGTAAGGCTTTTAGCCAGTTCCTGGCACAGAGAAAGTCCTTCATCAAAGTTTTCTATTATCTTTATTATGAAAAGTATTGACTCTTGGGCATCTCTTCTTTTTACTCTAAGTTTACAAATAACAGCAGTAATTTGTAAATTATGATTGTCATTATGTGTACATGGGCTAATACACCCCCATATTTGCATTCATCTTGCTGACTGAAGTCAGTATCCGTTCTTTACCTGGTCCTACCTGAAACTGTAAACAATAAACTGTACCCATCCTTCAGTGTCAGGCAGGATTCAAAATCACTTTCTGCTACTCTATTGTTGAGTGCCAAAGTACCTGATGGATTCCCTCAGGTTCAGCAGTGCATTACAAATCCGTTCCCCTGGTGAAATGAGATGAACGATCTGATCTAGGGCTACCCAAGGCATCTGTGTAGTTTTCTAGCTTTCTATGGAAACTTGGTCTTTTTCCTCCATGTTATATGCCCTAGTATTTACACTAAGATAAGATGTGTAAAAGGTACCATATTAACTCAACACTTAACAGAAATAACCACCAAAATAATTTTACTGCCATGAAGGATAGTATTATTTATACAGCCGTCGAGATTTCTATCATAACAAGGAATATGTAGCCTAAATAATATGTTCTCTATTTGCCACAGTCAGCACTACCCATTTAAAAATATGTAATTATAGTCAACAATAAAAGCCTATACCCCAGTCTTGTTTTTAGAGTAGTTAACAAGTACCAATGGAGATGGACTTGAGTTTCAGCTATTTCATGTTTCCCACGGAATCATAGCACTTTGGAATTGCTGCAAAATTGGCACAATGTCAGGTAAGAAGAAAGGAAGAATATATTATCCATGAACCTCAACTGGAATCAACCTCTGAGAATTCAAGTATAGTCTAAGTATTTGGTTTTTATAAATCATAAGTTTAGTCCAAGTATTTCTGCTGTGTAGTAACAAATGCTTTCAAAACAAACAAAAAGATCCTACTCTGTAACATCATGCACTAAAAAAAACCCAAAAAAACAGGACTAATGCTTTTAGATTGGCACCCACTCTGAAAACCCTATACAACTTGGTCACTACAGACAAACAAATCTGGTACAATCTTAATAAAAATAATAGTACAGTTAAAAAGAGTACATCTCTAATTAGTAGGTAAATATTGTGGTTACTATAGGAATTTATCTTTTAAAAAATTGTGATGGAAGCAACTTAGGGGGAGGTATAAAGAAGGATTGAGAGTTCTGAATTATAGAAACAAATGCACAATTTATATGTAAAAGATATAGTCAGCTTTTACCTATAGATATAAAGATAGAATAACTATGATTGTTTTGACAAGTCCTAGTTATCAAAGAAATTTTGTTTGTAAAGTCACTTTTTAACAAAAACCCACACAGAAAAAGTATTCAATAAGTCAATAATAACAACAAAACCAGCTAAGTTCTTAAAAGTAGAATAAAAATACCTTAATAAGTAAGACTTGCTGGAAATATATGTGAAATTCTGAAAAGAAATTCAGTGATTGTCATTTGGTATCATGGTTCAGCTTTGTTCTTTGCATTAACTAATATTTAATACTTAGGGTAAACCTATGAGGAAGGAAATGTTATTACTCGCATTTTATAGGTAAAGAAACTGTGACGTAGAAGGTTAAACACCAGGTCTATCAATTCCTTGTCAAAACGCACACACAAAGAGGAAGTGCTAAAGTTGGTTTCCAAAGAAGACAAAACTAGCTCCACAGCCTATGTCCTGCCTCAAACTGGACGTCACAAAGCTATGCATTTCTCAGCTATTTGGAGTAAAGCTGAGAGTGCAATGCCAACATGATCCTCTAATGGCCTGCCATCCTTAATTAATTTAAATATGATTATTTTCATCATCTCTTTGTGGAATAATTCATGAAGGAAAGTACACCTTCTAAAATGTGAAATGTCTTGCAAATATAGCATAAGCATTTCTTGTTAAAATTTTGTTAAAATTTAAATTGTATATATCATTTAAAAGTAAGTTCCAATTTAATGAGTACATAAACGTGCCTTCTAATAGACTATCACCCTCAAATGTCATTTTCTAGTAACATAGTCTTGATATTTATGGAGTTTTTGATCCAAATCAACATGTGGGGGACTTCTAGGTTGTGGTGTTAACATAAACATGAAAAAAACAGGTTGAAGTGAAAGCAAGCAGTGGAAGAGCTGACTTGACCAAATCACACTGGTGCACAGAATGACAGGAGACCCATACTGAGTAGAAGATGAGAAAATAAATTGAACAGAAAGAAAGTGAAATCACACAAACTAAGATTAAGATTTTATAATTTCTTATGAAAATAGAAATTTGACTAAAGGCATCGAAGTGTTTTGAAGTTTCTAAAGTATTCTGACAGAATTTGCTAAAATGTAGTGCAAATGAAATCAGATTGTCTTTTCTCCCTTAAAAATAATGCATGCATGCCTTTGAGGGAAATAGAAACATGGCCTCATAAAGGATGGCAAGGTGGAATTGTAACACTGCATTTTTTTTCTTTTTATTCCAGGCTGGCAATTTTATATAAATGTTAGAAAATGTGACACTGCACTTCTTTTATTTAAAATCACCTATTTCTTGCTGCAGCAAAGGCAGGACATATGCGTATTTAGGCTGTATAATCCTTGTTAATGATAAAAATCTCCATTGTCATATGAATAGCATACAATCTTGTCTGATAAGAAGTTGATGCATCTGCCTCCAGAGTATTCAACTGACATCATTTTCAAGGTCAGAGATAGGAATTCTAAGTATATCCCAGGATACCCAGCTGAACCCAAGGTTAAACAGAGCTCCATGGTTAAACATACTTTTCCTTAGTTTAAACTACCTTTGCCAGGCTCAAAACAAAATAAACAAACAAAGATACTTTGGTAATTTTATCTCCATACCTATAGTGAGTTATTTATCCTTAAAGACATATTTCCTATTGCAAAGTTCAAGCATTATTTTGTAAGTATGATTTGGACAATGCATTACTATAAGTTGATTTAATTTACTGGAATTTTTGTTTGCTTGTTTTTGATCAGAAGTTTTATGCCTTGAATATCTTTGCATTTGCTTCACTGTAGTATTTTCTAGAAAGCATTGACCTGAGGAATCCTCACTATGGATTTATCAATGTAATAATACCAGATTAAAGGCCCAAAAATGGTGTTTTGCATTTTCACAGCGAAGTGTCCTAGCAGATTCATGACAAGCACCATGACCTGGAATTAATTTTATCATAAAGGTGGGGTGTGCATCTATGATATACCTGGAACTGTACTAATGGTAAAAAGTGGGTACATTAGACGTGATCCCTGCCCTCAAGGGGCTTTTCACGCTTGGGAGATCTGTCTTGGTACAGCATAAATTTTCCCATGTTTGGAGACTGAGTATGGAGCCAAAGATGGTAGCTTTGTCCTAGACAATGATGGCTCAACAGTTCAGAAAAAAATAAGGGATTTTGATGTTTATAATTTTTCTACTCACAATTTTCAGTATTTTTTTTTTTAAATCTCAATGTATACATGTATCAAAGAAATATTCCTTTCTACTTGAAAAGACATTATAAGAAATAGCTGGACCAATTAACTTAATTTAGCAATAAAATAGGCATCTGTTATGTTAGCTCCATTAAATACTAATATCCTTAGCCAGAGGAGCTGTATCTTTTGCATCTCACTGTCACTCATTTAATTTGGAAATGCTGTAGATTTAATACATGCTGAGAAAGAAAGATGAACTCAGAATAAGGAAAGGAGGAACAGTCATATTTCCCACCCAGGAAAAAATGCAATGTGAATACCAGGGCTGCACACTCAGACAGGAAATACTCCCTTGTTAGCACTTGATACTGAATACTGAAGGAACTTGATGACTTCATTTGTTTCCCTGAACATGGACATTATGACTAGCCTAAGATATGGCCATTCATAAATATAATTATTGTGTGTCAGCTCATACCAGTATTTTGCTCTGGGGGAACAGACATATTTAAAGGTTAAAAAATTCAATTTTCCCTAGAGAAATGCACTCTGCATATTTCATATATGATCTCTGAAAAAATTCAAGATTTATTTGGAAAAAGCAACTAATATCAGCATAATAGATAAGTTTCAAGTGTAATCAGTCTGTGTCTCCCGAAATATGGTTTGCAAACAATTATTGTGTAAGCAGTATCTGTGGAACACAGAAACATACTGTTTTATGACTATTACATAGTACAAATAGCTTTTTAAAAATATATATTAAATTTATTTGGGGTGGCATTGTTTGGTAAAATCATATATGTTTCAACTGTACATTTCCATAATACATCATGTATATACTGCATTGTGTGTTCACCACCCAGAGTGAGTTCTCCTTCCATCATATATGGAAGCATTATTTTATAAGTATGTTTGACTTCCATATATTTGACCCCCCTTTCCCTCTTCTACAATTCCTTACCCCTTACCCTCTGCTAACCACTAAAATATTGTCTGTGTCTATGAGTTTTCGTTTGTTTGTCTTTTTCTCTTGTTGCTTTCAGTTACTGTCCCACTTATGAGTGAAGTCATATGATTCTTGACGTTTTCTGTCTGACTTATTTCGCTTAGCATGATAATCTCAAGATCCATCCATGTTGTAGTAAATGGCAGTATTTTATCTTTTCTTATGGATAAGTAATGTTCCATATATATACCAGTATATATATGATATATATATATATATATATATATATATACCGTGAGATATATATATCTCACATCTTCTTTACCCAATCAGTTATCAGAAGACACTTTGATTGTTTCCAAGTCTTGGCCATCATGAATAATGCTGCAATGAACATAGGGGTACGTATATCTTTATGGATAAATGTTTTCAGATATTTTTGGTAGATGTCCAGAAGAGGGATTGCTGGGTCATATGGTAATTCTATTCTTAATTTTTTTAGGAACCCCCATACTGTTTTCCATAGTGTCTGTAGCAATTTGTATTCCCACCAGTAGTATATATGAGGATTACTTTTTCTCCACAACCTCTCCAACACTTGTTGTTACTTGTCTTGCTGATGGTAGCCATTCTAACCAGTGTGAGGTGATATCTCAGTGTGGTTTTGATTTGCATTGCCCTAATAGGTAGATAGCGAAGGTGAGCATTTTTTCATATATCTGTTGGCCATTTGTTTGTCTTCTTGGGAAAAGTGTCTGTTCGGGTCTTCTGCCCATTTTTTCATCGGATTGTTTTTTGTTGTTGTTTTTGAGTTGTATGAGTTCTTTTTATATTATGGATATTAGCCCCTTATTGGTGCTATTGTTTGCAAATGTCTTATGCCATTCAGTTGGTTGCCTCTGTTTTTTTGACGGTTTTTACTGATGTGCAGAAACTTTTTAGTTTGATGTAATCCCATTCATTTATTTTTATTTTTACTTCCCTTGCCTTTGAGGTCAAATTCACAAAATCCTCTCTGAATCCAAGGTCCATAAGTTCAGCATCTATGCTTTCTTCTACACATTTTACTGTTTTAGGTCTTATTTTTAGAACTTTGATCCATTTTGAGTTCATTTTGGTATTGTTGACAGACAGCAGTCTAGTTTCACTTTTTGCACATGGCTTTCTACTTTTCTCAGCATTGTATATTGAAGAGGCTTTTTTCCCCTTCCATTGCATGTTTTTGGCTCCTTTGTTGAAAATTATCTGCCTGTATATATGTGTTTCTTTCTGGGTTTTCAATTAGATTCCATTGGTCTGTGTGTTGCTTTTTCTGCCAATATTATGCTATCTTGATCATTGTCGCTTTGTAGTATAAATTTAACTCAGGAAGTATGATACCTCCATCCTTGTTCTTTTTCCTTAGAATTGCTTTGGCCATTTGGGGTCTTTTGTGATTAAATACAAACCTGATGATTTTTTGTTGTATGTATTTCCTTTAAAAAATGTCATTGGGATTTTGATGGGGATTGCATTAAATCTGTGTATTGTTTTGGGTAATATGGTCATTTTAACTATATTGATTCTTCCAATCCATGATCATAGAATATCTTTCCATTTCATTGTGTCTTCTTCAATTTCTTTTAATAATGTTTTATAGTTTTCAATGTAAAGGCTCTTGAAATCCTTTGTTAAGTTTTTTCCTAGGTACTTAATTCTTTTGGCTGCAATTGCAAAAGGAACATTTTTTTTTTTTTTTCATTTCTTTTTCTGAAATGTCATTGTTAGTATATAGGAACGCAGTGGGTTTTGGTACATTTATTTTGTGTCCTGCAACTTTATTTATTTACTGTTTCTAATAATGTTTGGGGGAATGTTTAAGGTTTTCTGTATGAAGAATCATGCCATCTGCAAAGAGTGACAATTTAACTTCTTCATCCCCCATTTGGATGCCTTTTATTTCTTTCTCTTGCCTAATTGGTCTGGCTAGGACTTGTAATATTATGTTACAGAACAGTGGTGACAGGGATCATCGCTGTCTTGTTTCTGATTTTAGAGGCAAAGCTTCAGTTTTTCACCATTAAGTATGATAATATTAGCTTAGGGTTTGTCATATATAGCCTTTGCTTCTATACCCATAGAAGGACAGTGTTTTAATCATAGATGGATATTGTATCTTGTCAAATGCTTTTTCTGCATCTATTGATACGATCATATGATTTTTATTACATTTACGTGGTGTATCACACTGAATGTTTTGTGTATGTTGAACTATCCTTGTGCCCCTGGAAAGAACCCCACTTGATTGTGATATATAATATATTGTTATAATCAATTTTAAGCATTTTGTTTAGATTTTTTGTGTCTGTATTCATCATAGATATTAGATTTTAATGGAGCTAGCATAGAAAAGATACCATGTGACTGATCAGTGGTATAAAAAAAAGGCAGTTAAAATAAGTCTATAATTACTGGACAGATTCTGTGATCTAAATATATATATATATATATATATATATATATATATATATATACATATATATATATATATATATGTATATATATATATATATATATAATTTAATTTTTTCACTGCTGAAAAATTGTGTATATATTTTAAAACATATTTTAATGTGCATTTCAGTGCTAGAAGGTATTAAAATATAAGCTGTAGTATTTAGCATCTGTTGCAATGCCTCAAGGTCCATCAAAAAAAAAATGCTTGCAAGCATAATATCACTCTTTCAGCTAAATGCTCATACTCATTGTATATTGTAGGTTACCAAAAAATGTGTTTCTTCTAGGAAGAAACATACATTTATTTTGGGTCCTCTTTTTGAAGCACAGATTTATAAATGCTGAAATACCTTAAAAAAATCCTTTTCTCAAATAGAGAAAACACAGGCATTCAAATATGAATACAGTTTGATTTCAAAAATAACCTCATCATACTTTAATGTCTTTAGAAAAAGGATGGCATAATCATTGTGTATTTTCAACTTAGTATATAACTGCATATGATGTCATTAAAGTGTTTATGTTAGCCAAAAGTTGATTTTTCCCAGATATTTACTGCCACGTTGCTGTAAGTCATTTCCTCTCTTCTGTAGAGCTTATTCTTAATATGAATGAATCTTGCTTAGAGGTGACCTTGCTTCTAATATTCTCTGTGCCTATAGGATGCTGTCTACTGCATAATTTAGCATGCAACATGTGGCTTTCAATCAGTGTATATCAAAGTATGCTCATTATCTTTTCCCAAAACTTAAGCTTCCCATTTCTCCTAGCTAGTATCAGTACTATTCAGTGACTGACCGTTAACTGTTTCCTTCCTTTTCTTCAGCACCCTCATATCCATCATTTCCTCATTCTTAAGGACTCTAAAATCCAACACCTAGAACTGGTTGTATAATTTGCAAAGCCCAATGCAAACTGAAAATGTAAATTCCTCGTTCAGAAATACTGAGAATAGCTATCCTTCTGTACTGTGATAGCAGAATGTTAAATCAAACGTGGGCACTCTGAGCATTCCCTGTGTGGCTACAGAGACGTCATACTCACTAGCACTTCCATCACCTCTTATTTAAATTCTCCAATACCATAGGACTATTGTCCTACACTTTTGCAACTACTCTCTCTGTATTTTCTATACTCCCCCCTCCCCATAGATTATCCTTTACATCAGGGTTCTCAATCTCAGCACGATTGCATACTAGACTAGTTAATTCTTTGTTGGTGGGGGCTTTCCTGTGCATTTAAAAATGTCGAACAGTATCTGTGCTCTCTTACCATTAGATATCAGCAGCCCCCTTCCATGCCACAAGTTTTGATCATCAAAAATATCTCCAGATATTTTCATATGTCTACTGAAGGGCCAAACTGTCCCCTTTCGGGAATGATTGCTCTGCATTATCAGAGTGCTCTTTGTAAGTATAGAGATGGTCATGTTGCCCCCATTCTTAAAACATTTGAAACACTCTCCAAATGCTATTGGATAAAGTCCATCTCTTTATCACAATATTCATGGGTAGTCATAGCTTGGCCTGGTGTATCTCTCCAACCTGAACTCAAATTTAGCCCATTTATCTCCTTTGAACTTTATACTCCATCCTCGCCAAACAGCTTAAAGTTTCATTCACATGCTTTTTATTTTGTAACTGTGCTTATTGATCTCTCTAATTACATGATCCTGCTGCCATTCATCTCTCCTCTCAACCCCAAATTCCTGGTTTATTTTCTTTTAATGTTAAGCTAGAATGTCATCTTCTTTTGTTGAAGTCTTACCTATCTTTGTGCCATCCCATGCAGAACTGTCATTTCCTTTTGGCCTGTATTGTTGTGCCTATAATTATATTGTACCGACATCTGTTTCTAAATCTAATGTGCGTAAGAAAGGTTTAACTTTATAGTCCTTCAGAGTGTTTCCACAAATGAAAAGAATGACTCTATCTTCAGAAACATTACATTGAGGCAATCCAATTTATCTTGGAGCACATGTTCATATAGAGAAAGTTTTTAAATAGAAAAAATGTGTGTTATGTGTGTTGTGTCACTCATAAATGGCTATTATACTTGATTCTCTACATGTCTAATTCAATATACTGATCTATATATTCTTCAAAGGGAACATTCATTTTACATATTTATATCTCTGACATAACATGTTGATACATACTAGGTATTTACTTATCTTTTGTTAAAAGAAAGAAGCAAAGGGGAAAGAAGGGGAAAGGAGGAAAATGGGAGAAATGCAAGGAAGAAGAGAAAAGATAGGGAAAAAGAAGTATTTTGAAGAAGAGCCTTGAGACTGATGGTAAATGGGCTGCAGATTAATATTTAGGCAGTATTTTCTTCCATCAGCATATTCATGTCCAGATTCTTTATCATCATCATTAATAATATCATTACTGCTATCACATTAACAAACACACTAAGAACATACACTAAATAGCTTTCTAAGCACTTTATACATATTGCCTTTGAAAGCTCCACATACTTTGTGGGTGCCTCCTCTAAGGGATTTGAATGTTGCTGCTATTATTAATCCACCTGCCCCAATATTATTACTTCAAAGCTTATAATTTAGCATGTTCAGATATATGCATATTTACTAATGCGTAGTCTACACTTTGTCCAAAAAATACTGAATTTTACCAAAAAAAAAAAAAAATGCTACGTTTGCTTTTTTAAAGTCTCTTCTCTGCATGCTATTGAAAAGGTAATTTCCAGTTTATATAGGAAACATATTACAAAATTGAATCACATACTTGCATAACTATCCTCATAATTTTGGTAGCACATAGATACACTTTATATGATTGTAGACAAACTCTTAGGGAGCAAGATAGGATTTGGTGACTAGTGTTCAAGGTATGTCCTTCACTGATGTGTTGACAGAAAATTCCAAATCACTGTTCCTCATGATTACACTTTGATTATGAATTTAAATCACTTGAAGTCCATCTGTTCATCAAAGAATAATTTACTGTCAAATCCAATAAGTGACAGGATATCCCTTTCCTTTACTTCTGACCTTGTTCTTGGCACAGAGGAAGTTGGTTCAAACATGACAAATTTTC
The DNA here is from genome assembly GCF_036562045.2 of Rhinolophus sinicus. Lineage (NCBI taxonomy): Eukaryota > Metazoa > Chordata > Mammalia > Chiroptera > Rhinolophidae > Rhinolophus > Rhinolophus sinicus. Next base: position 39,084,038 of record NC_133754.1, read on the forward strand.
CCCTGACAGCTGGACGATTGTTCACCGTAGCCAAATGAGAAATCTGTTGCAGGGAATAGACAGGCTGGATGCACCAAATATTTTACCATTCTAAAATGTTCTTTTGGATGCATATATTACTTCTCCAATTTTACTTTGCTTTATTTAATAATTTTCTACCTTTATGCTTAGTTAGTCCTGTGAAATACATATTTCTCATATCTGACTGTTTTTGATATATAGTCTGTGTCACAAGAATCTTTTATTATTATTTAAAAACTGAAATTCCACTATTTTTTTCTTCCTTTGGTCTCTCTAGTTTAAAATATCTAGTGAACTCTAGCTTTTATTATTTTTTTTTAAGGAAAAGCATAACGTAGAAATAGGAAGGAGATTTATTTGTCCCATATGATTGTGATTTCCTTGAAGATGAAAGACATGTTTTAAATTTATCTTTACATCTACATCAAATTGTACAATAACTGGTAGGATTTCAATAAAAATAAATCCTGGGAAATAATTTAAAGTATTTTTAAGAGAAGTAGTATAATATAATTATTTATTATGAATAAACCATTTCAATATAAATAACCTCAATTTGGTTTATCCTATAATCTCTATTTTAACATGCCATAATAATACCACAACTGTACAATAAAATACTTATTTTTCAATTACATTTATACAATGCCAATTACCAATTACTTTTTTTTTTTTTTTTACTTTGGAGATTTAAAGGGTGTGACTGATATCATATATTTATTTCACTGTCCTTAAAAGTTAATATGCATTTGTTAATTTTATGTCTTTTTTCTAAAATCAATGCACTTTAAAAAGAGTGGAATATGGAGGCATATTTTTATTCCCCAATTAAACAAAATACATAGAACTCAAAAACTAACGTCACTACTAATCCCTTTTTCCTCCCTCCCTTTCTTCTTTCCTCTTTCTACAGGGAAAATTTTAAGTAAAAATGTATGTGTTAGACACTTGACACTTTACTATGTATTACATGAATAAATAGCAACCACTAGCTTTTAAGGTTACATGTCTTTGAAGAAATTTGAATCCTTCTATAGCACTCAAATAGCTTATAATGTAATCCTAGAGAATAACTAAATGCTGAATTATGTCTCACACTACAAATATAGTAGTTATTCCAATAAGAAAGCAATCAGCGTTATCTAGAATAATTGGTAATTTCTATAAGGAGAGGGTCCAATTGAACTATGTCTTGAAGACTGGCTAGTGTTTGAGGAAGTAGAGAGGGGCAAGAAGACTGAAAGTGTTAATTGAAGTAAGAGAAGACCAGTAGAGTATGTGTGAAAGTAAAATAAAAAATGGGTTAATGCTAGGCACATAAACCTCAGGTACCCTGTATCCTAGATTGATGCATCTAAACATGCAATAGGAAATTCTAGATCCTAGGGTGACATAGTAAAAGCGTTTTTCCCAGTAGGATGTACAAGATGTATTACAAGAAAGGTATTAGAGTTAGGGAGAATAGCTGGGAGACTATGACATATGAGTGAAACTTAGAGACATTGCAAAGGAAAAAGACAATTGGTCTTAAAAACAGACTAGTAAGAATTTCTCCATGCACATGGCTGTATATGTCAGCATTTTCTTCTTTTTCTGGAAATCAATCAAAAACATCAAGGAGAATGAAAAATAAATCCTATAAACTTTATATTTAGTGAAACAAAGTAAAATATATTCTCTGTAGACTCAGCTATACAGGAAATATTCTAAGACAAATGCACAGAAAATGAAATTGGAAAATAATGAAAAGATTCGTTGGAACAGACATTTTATTAATTGCTCCAGCAAATGTGTATGGAGCTTGTCTTGTGGCTCAGGCCCTGCTTTGAGCATGGGGGGAATAATTAATGAAATGGACAAAAGTTCCTGCTTTCATAGAGCTTATAGTATGTCTGAGAGAGTCAGATACTAACAAAATAATTGAAGTATGTAGTGTGATGAAGTGCAGTTAATACTAAGAAGAAAAAATAAAGCAGAAAAAAAGAAGAGAGATTGTGCTGAAAGGGAAAATTTAATTTTAAATAGACTGGCCAGCAGAGTTTCTATGGACGGAATGTGTCTTCTCAAATTTCTTATCTTGAAATCTTAAATCCTCAGTGATGGTACTTGGAGATGGGGCCATTGGGAGGTACCTAGATCATAAGGGTGGGGCCCTCATGATGGGATTAATGTCTCTATAAGAAAAGATAGGAGAGAGAATGCTCCCTTTGTTCTCTGTTATGGGAGGAAACAATGAGAAGAAGGCCATCTACACACCAAGAAAAGGGTCCTCACCACACCCCAGATCTGCTGACACCTTAATCTTGGATTTCTTAGCTTCCCAAACTGTATTTGTTGTTTAGGTCACACTGTGGTCATTTCTTATGGCAGTCCAGCAGACTGAGACAGAAGTTCTCGCTGAGTCGGTGATATTTGAGCAAAGACCGGAGAGAGATGAGTGAAGTAAAGGGACAGCAAGTGTAAAGGCCTGGAGATCCGGGACTTCTGAGGGGCCGCTGAGATGCTTGTGTGGGTGGACCTGCGAGAAGGACCAGGCAAAGATCAGGGAATACAGTCAGATAAATATCAGGATGCCAAGTTGTATGGGGCCTTGTAAGTGAGTATGAACATTGGGCATTGAATCACAGTGACATAGGAAGCTGTTGGAGGGTTTGAGCCAAAAGATTGATGTGATCTGATTTAAGTTTTTACAAGATCATTTTCTTTCGCTTCCTTATTGAGAGAAAATACAGGGTTCAAGGTGGTAGCAGAAGCACCAATTGCAAGACTTTGTAACATGTCAGGTGAGACTTGATGGTGACATTGGCCGGGGTGAAATCAGTAGATGTGGTGAAGTGTTAGAATCAGATCCATGATGAAGGTAGAGGACTTAGTGATGGATGAGCTGTGGAGTGTAAAAGAAAAGTCCAGGTGACTCCCAGGTATTTGGCCAAAGTTACTGGAAGGGTAGAGTTGAAATTAACTCAGATGGGACAGATTGCAGATGCAGTTTTGGGGAAAAGAGCAGTATTTTGCTGTACAAATATTAAATTTGAGGTGCCTGTTGAACACCCACAAAGAGATTTGTATAAACAATTAGATTCGTGAGTCTGGAGTTCAGGAGAGATCTGGGCTGGAGAAATAAATCTGAGAGCTGTCTGAATGTAGATGGTATTTAAAGCCACAGGACTGCATGAGATGCCCAAGGGAATCTAGTTGTTTCTGTTTGTTTGTTTTTTAATAAGTACAATGCATCTCTCAGGAAGCATGGCAAAAATGAATAACAGATGCTACAGTACATATATTCTTCTAATTTGCAGTAACTACCAGAGGAGAACCTGTGCCCGGGCATCCAGGACCTACTTTAGTTCAGAGAATAGAGGCATGGGGATAGAGGTTTACTGGAAATCTCAGCTAAGCCAGATTTGCATGAGACAAACATCCAAATCATCCTAAGATTTGGATCACCATTCATTAAGGTTTATAAGACAAATATAATAAACAGAACTGTGGATTTTTAATAGATGTTGTTGTTGTTGTTATTTATTTATTATTGTTTTTTTCTGTGAGCTTAGTCTGATGCAGTTCTCTCCAGTACATGACTATTAGCTGCCTAGGTTACTCCTTACACACAGAAAGTAGATGATCTGCCTGATCTGTCAGGACTTCACTCTAATCTGGGAGAAGACACTTAACCTCTTTCAGTCTCGTTTTTCTCACAGCAAAGAGGACAGTTTGCCTCATCTCCCCTATCTCTGAGAGTCTACGTCTCCTACCCCCACATCACTCATCAGCATCTGCTTTAACTGCACATTGAGTGGAATTTTATTGCTTTAGTAAAAAGCTATTGTGATCTTTAAACTATATTTGCATTGTAAATCATCTCAGTTTGGAGGAATTGTGTTTTTTTTTTTAATTTTAAAAGATCTCAATTATAAGTTACTGTACTGTTTGTCCTTATAGATGTACAAAATGATATTTATTAACCTTGATTTACATTTTCCTAGTTTATATTTAATGTCTTCCCAGATAAGCTTCTATAAATAATATTAACTAATTATGAGACATCAACTTTTTATCTATGAAGCGTTGTATTTCTTCCAAAAGATTAATTACTTTAAGATGTATTTTTAAAATAAAATTATAAATTATTTTGCAATTCAGTTTATTAGGTTTAGAATTTTCTCAAGAAGAAGAGATGTGTGCCTTTTGCACACTCAGTTGTCATTTTGTTTTTTGTCTATTATATTTTCTTACATTTTATCTTCAGAGGAGGAGTGGGAATAGCTGGTATATGCTAGGTAGTGCAGACTGCTGTGCACGTATCGTTCTAAGTAACAATTGCAGTGTGAGGCAAGTATTGGTGTCATCAGTGTTCTAAGGAGTACTGACGACGAAGCGGGTGAACGAGAATCAGGAAGGTTGAATAACTCACTGAAAGTTGCATAATTTATTACTCAGATCTGACTGCAGAGACCAGGATAGTTTCACTTCATCCATGTGACTCAATGATATCAAATGACACTTAGTTAAATTTTTATTAATGAGTCCATCTTTTATGTCTGCCGTGAAAATTTCCATATTTTGCAGAATGTATTTTGCAGAAATACATTTATAGAATCAGGAATAAATTTATAAATAAATAAATACATCTTAAAATCTATAAAAGTTTAGTAAGGATCTATGTTTGTTTATTGGTGCCTTATCTCTTACCCAAAATTATTTGAGGAAGATTATAATTATGTATAAATATGTACATAACATATATATTTACAATATACTATATATCTAAATATAATCTTTATATATATGTAATACATGTTTATATGTTATATATGTTAAAAATGAACATAAGGGAAAGAAGCAAATCTGCTAATAACAATAACTAGTGAACTGACTGTGACAGATGGCATATTTATTCGTTTTTCCCAACAACCTATGTAAGGAGGGAAGCCAGAATTTGCAAAATTATTTTTCATTAAAAAGCAGAAAGACTATCAGATTTTCAAAGGGCAAATACAATTTACTGTGCAATCAATTCTAAAATAAATATTTCATATGTGCCTTTATTTAGGCATGGAACACATGTACAAGTGCATAGTGCATATGTTATTGAATAACTATAATTTTTATAACAAATATGGAAAACATTTTTGTGTAGCTATCTGTTCTAAATTTCAGGCTGGTCTATTGGAATATAGAATCTGATGAGATAATCTCACATGTGGGTGTGAGATTATCTATTTAGAAAAAGAGATGAAGAATGTGTTCTTTAAAATAGGCTAAATGAAATTTATTTCAACATGAGTTTTTAGTAGGATGTCAAACAATTTGATGGTATGTTTTGGCTTGACCTATAGTGTTTATAGTCTATCATAGTCAGAGAGAGATTGTCTATATCTTTACAAATTAGATGAGCTCATCTAGGTCAACACTTTGTTTTCAAAGTTGAAAACCCAACCATATATATATATATAAATTTTATTTTATTTTTCTTGAAGTGGATAGCCACACATTTCTACATGGATTAATTCACTGAGGTTCCTTCAGGCAAAATCCTGTTTTTGTTTCTCAAAAAGTCATTTTTATTTTATTTCAGCATTTGAACAAGAGCTGAATAAAACCCCAGAGCTCCACACCTGAAATAGAGGGGATTTTATCACAAAACTTTAGCTCAATGATCATCCTTAAAAATAACATTTCATCTTAAATAGTATAATCTTGCTGTGTGACCACTAGGATAATTTCAATGATTATCAAAAATTAATTTCAAAAATTAATATTAGGTTTATAACAGAACTCTGAATCACTCCTAGTTTTTGCACAAAGTCACCCCATCAAGTAATAAGGAATCATCTCCCCATTTACTTTCTGAGAAAATTATGCATTCAGTTAATCTCCAAATAGTCTCAGACCTTGATCGTGTGAATTGAATAATATCGGATTGAAACACTGGCTTACATTATAGCACTTGAGATTTTGGTCTTGTTTCAGTACACTATTTAAGGTAAACTTAATTCTTACAGTGGCAAAATGTACATTTCATAGAAGCAATAATAGCCATGGCTTTTGACTATAGTTGATTTCTCTTCTAATCAAAAGCCAATTGTAAAGTAATAAAATAGTAATAAAGTTTTATGTTTCTCTTGGTTAGTCTCTCCATGAAGATTCAAAGAGTAGACAATAACAGAATGGCGGTGCCTGGAAATTCTGTGGTTCATGGTGTGAAATACTGGTTTAAAGTTAAAAATAGATACATAAATAGAGCTGGTGTAAGTATCATTAAGTAAATATCATATTTTCAGTGAATAGAGTATTGTTCTTTCTAAAATTGAGGTACATTGCATTGTGAGTCAATTGATACGGCACAAGAAGGTACTGACTATAAAGTGTTAATTAAATGTTTGGTGCTCACCATGCTGAACAGGCTTCAAACTGTTCTGGCTGTCCTTTCTAATAAAAGCTGGAGGAAAGAGACCTTCATTTCCCAAAAGTAAGACAGCATTTCCAGTTTCCATCTGTCAATAATGCTTTGCAATGTGACATGGGAGCAAACCTTTCTTAAGTGGCTTTGACGAAACTCTTAGAAGGGGAACATCATAAAACTGCTTAGAGCAATAATAATGACACTGAACCATTTCACCTTTATCTTCTGAGATTTTCAGACCTTATTGGTATCATTTGAAGACATTAAGGAGAGGGAAGGAATAATGGATAGAAACTCACATGCACCTTAAGAATGAGAGTAAGCACAGAGTGACTACTGAATAATCAAATTGTAAATCTAATTACATTGACCTACAACAGCATAAGTTTATGCTTACAGATGAGTCTAGCTAGATTTTCCCTTTTTAATTTCATATGTCTATTCCTAAGTATGAAATTGTAGAGAAAAGAATATCCCAATAGTGCATATGTTGCGTATTTATTATGTATTGTTCACAGTTCTGTACACACTTTGTGCATCATTTTAATTCTCACACACATTCACACAAGATAAATGTATAATATAGGTTCTATTAATTGTCCCCATTGCATAGGAGGAGAAACTGCATCACAGAAAGGTAAAATAACTTGCTCAACATCCCAAAACTGTGTTCAAGTACGACAGGGTGTGATCGAAAAACACGGTGAGTGTTTGAACAAAAAAAAAATTACAGTAAAAGACACATTGCCATTAATTCCCCTCAGATTATTCCCCCTCACTTTGAACACACTTATCCCATCATTCTTGCCACTTTCTAAAGCACTTCTGGAAGCCCTCTTTCGTGAGTTTCTTTACTTCATCCTCCATCATGACAATACTCCATATCACACATTGCTCTAGTACAGCAATTTCTGTCCAATAAAAACATTACGGTGTGTCCTCATCAGCCTTATTCACTGGATCTGGCACCCTGCGGCTTCTGGCTCTTCCCCAAAGTCAAAATGACCATGAAAGGTAAATATTTTGAATTGATTCAGGACATCGAGACACCATGACAGTGTAACTAAAGATACTCACGAAAGAAGACTTACAGAACTGCTTCAGAAAGTGGCAAGAATGATGGGATAAGTGTGTTCAAAGTGAGGGGGAGTATTTTGAGGGAAATTAATGGCACTGTGTCTTTTATTGTAATAATTTTTCTAAAAATTTAAACATTCACCGTATATTTTGATCATACCTTGTATGTAGAAAGAGCAAGATTCTAACTCCATTGTCATATTTTTAACTGCTGGGTTATACTCCTATTCAGTTTTGTCTGTTAGTAGATGGAGTTTTGAGACCCAAAGAAAATTTTGAACATTAAATCTCCCTTCCCAAAACAATTTCTTTCTTTTTTTATTTTATTTTATTGGTAAATATTGAGGAACAGTGTGTTTCTCCAGGGCCCATCAGCTCCAAGTAATTGTACTTCAATCTAGTTGTAGAGGGCGCAGTTCAGCTCCAAGTCCAGTGGCCGTTTTCAGTCTCTAGTTGCACAGGGCACAGCCCACCATCCCATGCGGGAATTGAACTGACAACCTTGTTGCTGAGAGCTCACACTCTAACCAACAGAGCCATCCAGCTGCCCAACAATTTATTTCTTTAATGAAGAAAGCATATGCAGTTTGAACAGAGGCATGAGCTTTAAACATCCTTGATGCACCTTGGTGAGATGCACAGATATGTAAGGATATGAAATGTCCAAGTCAAAGTAGAGATCAATAAAAATAAAAAAGAAATGAACTCCTAAGCCAGAGAGCTAAGCGTTTATTCCTCTGTCACAAATTAAAATTAATGTTTCTGGCTTAACTCTCCCACGTTTTTTCTCTCTAGATACTCAAAATAAAAAGGGTCTAAGTGTTTCTGAGATAACATTAATATTATGAAATCCAACTCATAAAGGCAAAAATAGTGCAATACCATGGGAGGGGCAAGTAATGAATTCGTTGATTCAATTATAGATTCAAGGATTCATCCAAACAAGATTCCAGGTGCTGCAAACTCAAGAATACAAAGCCATTTCTTCCCTTCAAGGGAAACAAACATACAAACAGAAAATTACAGCTTCACAAGAGACATGTTTCAATAAAGAAATACGGAAAGGGAAGTGGGATATAGAAAAGGTCCGTCTCACTCTAAGAGAGCATTCTTGCTTATTTAGAATGTGCATTTAAAATTTGTTAGACCTAGGGAGAAGCAGCCACTTGGATTTTTCAGTTTGTGCTAATCTGCATTGGGTAAGCAAATGTCTGATCTGACACAAAGCAAACAGACACAAGTCGGGGATTTCCTAGGTTCTGAGAGGAGACAGGAATGTAAATAAGTTGGAACTTGTGGTACATCATTTTTTGGAAAGTATATTTATTTACATCAGTAAAATCTACCATACTTTTACAAGAAGGGTGCTTAGTTAAATTTCTTACATCATGGTTTTGCATGCCTAGGATTAATGAAACATGTGCACACATGCACATACACACACAAACATTGCCTGTTGATTGACGGAAGAACATGTCAATTGGCTAAGCACCTTCATTTTTCGCATCTTTGAAATCACGCTACAGCCATTCAGAACTCCTCACAGTTCCCTGCAAACCACAAGTGTCCTGTATCCATGCCCTCTCCACCTAGAAAAGCCACCTTCAGCTTTCACCTTGCTGTTCCTTTAGGCATCACTTCCTCCAGAGAGCCTCCCTCATGGCCTCACTGTATGGTTTTGGGATGTGCTCACAGCATCCTGTCTTTATGACATGAATTAACATTCTGCCTTGAAATGGACTATTTAACTGTTTCTTGATGTCTTATTCATTTTTTATTTTCCTGTGCCTAACACGGGTCAGGGTATATAAAACCTGGCAACATTTATTTATAGCTTAAATGAAGAACAGCTGTTATTAATTTTGTTGAAAGAATTCTTACATTATTTAAACATTCACATAGGTTATCATAAGGTTTCCTTCTTCTCTAAGCTTCTATAAGCTTTTTAGTGACATTGCTACAGTGTTACCTAATCACAGGATATGAAAGTTGAAAGTGAGGTGACATGGAGATTGACTGGTTGAAATGTTTATTTTACAGATGAGAAAACAAAGCAGAAAAGGTTAAATCATTTACCTAAGGTGTCTGAGATAGTGAACATTATGACTGAGACTAGAGTCTTTGTTTCCTAATTTCTATTATGGGGCTCTTTCTACTTGTTTATGTAATATAATTTCTGACTTAGAGTATAAAATTTTAAGTCATTTTAGAATTTAAATCATGTCTGTACAATCATGTTTTCTGTGCAGGGCTATAATAAATAGTAGACACCAAGTGAATATTTGTTGAATTAAATTGTTCATAACTTCTATGTTTAAAACCATATTTGCCTGCGTCTCTTGGAAAGCCCTGAATTTATAATCAATAGCAAGTGGGGAAAGGGGGTTCATGTAGGAGTTAAAGGTATAAAAATAAAAGTAATGGTTCTCAAATTCAAATTGTATCACTGTCTTCTTGTAATAATTCATGTCACATAGAAAAAGAAATGTAGAGGCTTTAACTCGTTTAAAAGCCATATACTTAAATGCCGAAATTCTGTTTCTTCTCTATAATGACAAAATATCCTAAAAATATCAAAACTGAATTCATGTTATAGTCCAGTGAATACCTGAGAACCAGCAGAAATGAAGTACTAAATAAAACAAAGTCTGTTATTAAAGAACTGGAAGAGCTTTGGAACTCATAATAGTTTTTAAACAGTCATTTTCCCTGAGCTTGAACTAAATTACTTAGCACATTTATTTTTCACTCAACCATGGGGCATGTTTAAGGATTACTTTTAATTTCAGGAAGTGCAGATGAATATACAGTTGAATTTCAAACAAGTCAGTGGTTAGTGGTGCTGTTGTCCCCTCACACACACAGTCTAAAATCTGAGCATAACTTTTGATCCCCCACTCCCTCCCCCCAAAAATACAAATTTAACTACAGTCATCCCTCAGTATCCACGGGGGATTGGTTCAGAATCCTTTGTGGATGCTAAAATCCACAGATGCTCAAGTCTTTTATATAATGTAATATAGAACAATGCATACAGTCAGCCCTCTGCACCCACGGGTTCCCAACCATGGATCAAAAATACTGTTTTCGACCTATGGTTGGTTGAATCCGTGGATGTGAAAGCCGGGGTTATGGACAGCTGACTGTATATTTATCGAAAAAATACCCACATATAAGTGGATCAGCACAGTTCAGGCCTATGTTGTTCAAGGGTCAACTCTATAGGAAATAGTTCTATTGTACAATAGATAAACTATTAATATGTAATACTTACTGTTTTTTCCTGCTATAATAAATCAAATTGCATTTCACTGCAGATTCCATGGAGTTCAAACTTGTATTTGATGAAACAGCTGACCATTATATTGACTTTCAACTGTATTTTCTATCCATTTTCTTGTTTTACATGAACATGATTTACGATAGCCCTAAAATATCTGGGAAGAGGAGAGACAAAATTCTGAGAGGCAGACAATAATAAGAGAAGCAGGGCAGGGGAAGATAATGTGCTTGGCCTCACACTCACCTCTCTATTCAGCATCTTCCTCCTTTTGATCACTGCTGAGCAGGAACATTCTCATGCCCATCGTTCTCATATCACATTAATAAAAGGGAAAATTATTTTGGTTATTGTAGCTCTGAAAGCCAAAATGATGATGCAGCTTCGACCTTCACAGGGACACAATGTGTGTGTAAATATTAGGGTTCTTATGTATTTAAAGGGCTTTGGGGAACTTCCATTAGTCCTCTAGATATTATGAGTTTCACAGAGAACATCCGTTTTTAGCAACTATTATAGATCTACTAGTCGGGTGGCAGCAGAGGAAAGTTTCTTTGGTGAGAGATTAAAATGGAGGCGGACAGGTTGGCAAATGAGAGGCTTCTTTTCTGACTTTGCCTCAGAAGAGTTAAGGGTTGGAAACTAAATGTCATGTAATGAGAAGCACAAGGAGCCCTTCTCCCTGCAGCTGGGCTGACATCTGCCCTTAATGGCAGCAAGCCCTGTTGGGGCTAAAGAGTGGACATAATTCTGAGCCAGAGTATAAAAAGAGATATGGGAATGATATCCACAAGTAAGTGATCAGAACTGTATGTGTAAACCAAGCTCACTTCTTAGTTTGTGTTCCCTTATTTATTTTTATTTTACATTCTCCAGTGGTATTTTTTACACATTTTTGAACATACCAGGTTCTCTGAGCTCTACTACAGAGAACAAGCAAAGGCATTTTTGGTCAAGTGTGGAGATTACGTTTAAGATGGAACATGGACCCACGAGGAAAGGCACGCAGGTGGACGTGGTCGTCACTTTCTGAGCACCAGAGCAGAAAGCGACGCTCCAAAGAACACATTGACGTAGTTTGGTTACTCATCTCTTCCTATTTATAGGGAACCTTGGAGACCTTTGATTGCACTGATAATAAAAGACGAGCACTCTATACAGAGCAGTAAAACCTAGTTAATAGACTGGTAGAGAGTTATTTATTTAAAAAAAAAAAAAGTGTGCTGAGTAATTGGGGGAATTTCAAGGACTTGCAGGTGCTAACGAGTTATTTTGCTGAGATATTAAAACAATTTTATGAGTATTTGATTATCTAAAAAATGACTGTAGTGGAGATGTCTGTGAATGTCTGTGTGTTAGATCACAGTGAAGAAGCTGAGGCATTTATATACTTGGTCCACCATGAAATGCAGAATGTACAGCCGGGGGTGAACTGAGTGCTCATCTGTTCCCATCTCTCCGCAATAGATGGTTCTGTTACTAGTGTGTTTGCCTGAAAATAAGACCTGGCTGGACAATCAACTCTAATGAGTCTTTTGGAGCAAAAATTAATATAAAACCCGGTCTCATTTTACTATAAGACTGGGTCTTAATATAATATAGTATAATATAATATAATCCTAGGTCTTACATTAATTTTTGTTCCAAAAGACACATTAGAGTTGATTATCTGGTTGGGTTTAATTTTTGGAGAAACGGCATAGAAAGGGAAAGCTACAGAAATATTTTGACACTACATAATTTTTCTCTTCGACTTAGGTTCCAGGTAGTTGCAACCCTCTTAGTTGTTGGCTTGCATGAGTTAAGTAACAGGCAATGTTTTCCAAATGGAAAGGAACATAACTAATATAAAAATGCAAGAATATTTTAGTGTACAAAGCATGGGTTTGGATTCTGACAGCTCAGAATTTGAATTCTACATCCATCTCTTCCTCTCTGTGTGATCTTGGGAAAATTATTTATTATCTCTTTATTTCAGCTTTTTCATCTTTAAGATAAGTATAAGATTATTAACCTCAACCTTTCTTCCTCTCCCCTCCTCCTCCTTTTGAAAGGATATTTATTGAAAGTCTGTTCTTTCCAGGTTTTACTTGTGTTTCAAGATATAACGTTGAGCAAAACTGATGCTATCATGTCCTACTGGAGATTTCAAGCAAGTGAGGTTGTTGTGATAATTAAAAGTGATAGTGTATGTCAGTTAGTTCATTTAAAGTTTCTCAGTAAGTATTGAAGCTTTTCCTTCTTCCTTTCTAAGAACCTCTTAGAGCTTTTTGTATAAAAGGTCCACGTACCTATTGTCAGTTGCCCAAATCATGCAACTTGTTCAGAGGCTAGACTAAGGTCAGTGGATTAATACTTTTCAACATATAGTAATAGGTTTAATGCACATTGAATTCTTTGACTGTAAATAATTTTACTTTGTTGCTATTTTGCAGATGAATATAAAGGGGATAAATAAACGGCATTGCCTCACTGGAATATATAGTATGACAAATCCTGTGAGAGGATAACACTTCAGACATTATCAGATCAGTATTAATTGTAACTTGTACAGCAGTGTATGTCTGAGGATTCTCCAATTGTGTTAATGACATACTTAATTGACAATATAATCATAACTCAGAAGAGTGTGCAATCAAAATTTTAAGAACCACATAAAATAACAGTGCAATTCAGAAATTTTGTGGGAATGAAGTAATGCAATTGGAAAGCACCTTATTTATGATTGGCTTTTCATACCTAAACAATGTCACTTGGCATGTGTTTGAGTTTATTTGGGCTACTATAAAATATAATATACACTGAGTGGCTTATAAATAACAGAAATGTATTCCTCACGGTTTTGAAGGCTAGAAAGTCCAAAATCAACGGGTTGGCATATTCGTTGTCTGGTTAGGGCCTACTTCCTAGACAGTAATCTTTTGACTGTAGCCTCACATGGCAGAAGGCAGTAGGTTGCTCTGTTGGGTCTCTTTTATAAGAGCATTAATTTTATTCATGAGAGACCCTCAGTACCTTCACCTCCCAAAGGCTCCACCTCCTGATACAATCACTTTGGGGGCTAGGATTTCAACATAGTACTTTTAGGGGAACATAAACATTGACACCATAGGAGTATCAAGTTGATCTAAAACATTAATGACCATTTGCCTAATTAAAAACAAAACAAAACCAAAAAAAAAAAAAAATCACACTTAAAAATAGACATCTGTGATGTTTTTAAAAATTACAGTGTTGAACAGCATTTCACATTTAGATTCTGAGAACTGTAGTCTGGAAAGCACATACCACAGGGCTTCTTCCATTGTCTGGATCTTTATGTCATCCAAAACTTTTAAGATATTTTGCAAATTTCTATATTCAGTTATATCTAGTGTCTCAATACCTCTCAAATACAGAGTTAATGCTACTTATCAATGACCATAAGTGAGACATGGACTTTGAGTTTCCTGTTTCAGAAGTGATAGATTGTAATGTGTTATTTACACGTTAAAATTAAAGTTCCCTTCCTCTGTTTCTCCCCAGCTCCAACTTTCTGGTCTGTGTCTTGTATTCGGTCAAGGACTAGGTAACTAACTACACTTCACACGGGTCCCAGATCAGACAAGAATGAAACATATGTCTCCTGTTCTAATGGGCCTGGTGCTATGGCTAAATGAACTTTTCAGTATAAATGACCTTCATTGATACTATTCCATGTTCTCTTAATGAATTAGAGAATTATTATTCAAATAGGAAATGGCTGATTTATGTTAAACTATAAACAATATTTTATTATACTTTCAAATTCTAAACATGATATTAAGTAAATGGAAGTAAATGTTTAAGTTTTACAATATTTGGGTGACAAACGGTGATGTAAATTATATACACACTGATAGGCTAGAAATCTACATATTAGAATTTCTAATTCCCTTCTATTTTTTTATGATGTCATCATAGTACAAAAACAGTACTGCTCTATTGCATTAAAAGCACATGCTTATTAGTGAAATGGCCAGGAAAAAATATTCACTCTCTCCGGGAAGTATTAACTTGAGATATTTTGCCTAAGTGTATATATCACTTGAACTTCCTTTGAACTGTATGCGCTTCTTGCTATTTATGACAAAGAAAGCCATTGCTCACAAAATATTGGGTTTGCCTTTGAAGCAATACCAGATCATTGACAAAAGACAGAGCTAAAATTAGATGCCGAGGGTTATTGTCTTGCTGCAGTCGCAAAGCTACATTGAAATGTCAGCTAATTGAAAATGGTAATTATCCGACATAACAACAGAAACTGTTTCATTCTAGGATATGTGTTGCCTTTAAATTAATAGCCATTGATCTTCTGGTTTTTGACAATTCTTCTCTGTCCTTTTGTCAAATTATCTAACCGTCAGTCCTTGGGACAAAACTCATTTCACCATTTTTTATTGACCATGGTTTAATGAGTGACCTGGCCTTGCTGTTTGGATAGACTCTAATAGGTCCATCCATCTGAGGGTCTGTCAACAAGAGCTGTGTAACCTTTACTCTATATCTGGGTTCATAGTAGAAAGGTTTTAAAATGAAAACTTCAGATAATTGTGTTACTGTGACTATTTGCATTTATTTCAGATACTGGTTGGGAGGAGCCATATTAATAATCATAATAGTAATAGCTCTTTGAATTATGATCTACTGAGAAAGGCCATCCCTTGAGACATGAGTAATATACATTTAAGATGCTCAGCTTGAGCTTGTGTTTAATGGCCAGTACTTCATACCAAATGGCTTTGAGTGAAATTTGTATAGTATAATTTTTCAGACACAGAATTAAAATTCTTAGTTATGATGGGGAAAAAATTTCAAGTAGAAATTAGAAATACACATTCTCCATAGCTATAAAAGAAACTATAAGAACCCTCTGATCCCATAAAATTGAGTTACTTTAGAAAATATTTCAGAGTGTGAGGGAAACAAGTACAATGTCTTTCTAGTCGTACTGGAAATAGGAAGCAGTGCTTCCCACAGCTTTATTTTTTTTTGTCATACAATGTAACTATGAAGTATATTCACAAATTACGGACACTAAGGACACATGAACCAATTTGGTGCTAAAAATAAATAGCTGAAGGTAAAATTAATCTGACACATTGAATAATGAACATTTTTTTTTGCACTTCACAATATTTAGGCACAAGTATGATAATGTTCTATCATGGTGGGAAATCATGGCTTTATACCTTCGAAGGAGAAAGTGAAGGAAAAGGTTAAGGGGTGAGCGGCAACTTTGTTGTGTCCCTTGTTAGAAACAATAGTTCTGACAATCTCTCTTGGACTAAACTTTAGTCAGGCTCCTCTAACACATCTACCCTGTCTCCCCAAAAGTAAGACCTAGCCGGGCAATCAGCTCTAATGCGTCTTTTGGAGCAAAAATTAATATAAGACCCAGTGTTCTGTTCTGTTCTGTTCTGTTCTGTTCTGTTCTGTTCTGTTCTGTTCTGTTCTATTATAGATCCAGTCTTATAGTAAAATAAGACTGTGATTATATTAATTTTTGCTTCTAAAGACACATTAGAGCTGATTGTCCTGCTAGGTCTTATTTTTGGGGAGACATGGTAGGCTTCTTCCTAGACTTCCATCCTTGGTAGGCCTGAATCACCCAACCTTAGCAAGAATCTTGCTAATTCAGTTTATCAGGAACCCGCCCCCCCCCATATCTGATCTCCCTTGACATGTGATGTATTCCTTAACCCCCACACCTCTCGGGGTAACATGTGATCACCCTGGCCTTCCTTAGCATTCCTGTCAAGTCTGTTTAACCAGAATCCCCATTGACTCCTATGTTTTCTCTTAGTAATTTTCCTTCCACTGACACTCCACACTGCCCTTGGCTATAAATCTTCATTTTCCCATGCTGTATTCAAAATTGAGCTCAGTTCTGTATTGAGGTGTCTTTTCTCTTATTGTAGGAGTTCCTGAATAAATATTTTTACCTGAATAAATATGTCTAACGCTGGTTGGCTTTAATAGTTTTTACTGCATTAACCACTTCAGGCTCTTCTTTTTCTTTGACAATTCCACATACCTTTGTTCCATTTTAAGTCAAAATTATTTAGTGTGCCATGTCTCACTTATCCTGTCCAAAGCTTAATATCTGAGAGTAAGTGAAGGAATTTGCCAGAAGAAGTCAGGCATCGATCTGTGCGACTTTAGCAAGTCTCTACCCTGCAGGATTCTCCCCTCCCTCCCTCCCCCATCTGCCAAGAGGAGGCTGGGGGCCATGCCCTTTTCCCCCTCCCCCTTATGAAGGAAAGTGACTCATGATCAATGGTCAGTTCTGTCTGAATTTGATAGTAAAAAATTAGGGTATCGTATAACTTTCCTAAAAATCCTCCTTTTTTCTAATAAAAGTATCTCTATAGCCAAATCCTGTCTCATGTAAAAGAATATTTATTAGTAAAAAAAGAAAAAATATCACAAAAATAGTCATACATTTGTTCTATAAAGTTAGTGAAGTTTAAGTCCCAGAAATCTGTCCTTTCAGGGCTCTGACCCCTGTATTAAAGGTTCTTTAGAGGTTATCAGAATGAAAGAACATGGAGAGTTATAGCAAGGTATTGCTACGAGGAAAATAAAACCAATAGTCATTCACTATGCAGCCTGCGTTCATGTAATTGGTGTTCCCTAATAACATGTCTGGCATGCAAATTGCTAAGTATTCAAAGTACCTGGCATGTGTGATCATTGTAATTGTAAACTCTAGGCATTTGGTTTATTTTCTTGAGCCAGACCATTTTGTACTACTCTTAAATATATTGCTTTAGAACGTTGTTTTTGATCAAATAATTCACTTGTTATTTCCCTGTTTCCCTTATTGCTGCCCTGCATTTAGCTGCAATTTGCTTTAACTGAATCATCCCCATGATAACGGAGAATTTGTTTAGCCATTGCAATTTTTAGCTATAATCTCATTTTGACTTGTTCATCCTGATGATTAACATTAGTGCATGAAGACTCAGTAGAGAAAAACATACGTGGAAAATTCGCTCTTCAATAGTTAATATCAGCCTTACAATGTTGACTGTAAAGGCTGCAATGTCTCTATGATCGTTAAAAGTCCTATCAATGATGGCAGTTCAGTTGAAGATACTATATTGTTAAATCCAAATATTTTTGGAAATTGGCTTTAAGTCTGAAGGATTTATAAATTTGCATAAATGATCTGAATCTCAACGAGCTCTGAATGAACAGCAACTATTTGATGGGATAATTTAAAGAGAGCCTGCCCCAGGAGCCATCATTATATAGAAAAATGATCATTCACTAAGTGATTACGCCTAACTGGGTGATAACTTTATATCATATTGGTAATTTTTAATCAATAAACTAAAATGTAATCAGGGTGGGGAACATGTCAACCTGCATCAGTCCAGTGAAACCTGTCAGCAGGGAGGGGAAAAAAGCAAAATGTAAAAACCAGATTGATTGATTTGGGAACGCTTGAAAGAAATGTAGTGTTGCCTCTGCTGTGATACTCAGTGTGGTACAGAATGAGCTCCAGCACAGGGCTTTGTATTTGCCGGAGGCCAGCCAGTATGGCTTTGTCCAACATGGGACTTCCCAAGCAGCAAAAGGAATCTTACACTCTTGCGTCTGAGCACTTAGTGTATACATCATGCGATTTTTTGTTCCTACTAACGCATAGATGATGGTGTTGGATTGGAATCATCTCTTCTCTGCTCTTGACAAGTGGTATAAAGTTGGGCAAATTACTTATCTTTTCTAAATGTTAGTTTTGCCAGTTTGGAAATGAGGAGGACTGAGAAGGTCATCTCTAGGCCATAGGCACCTATCAGATTCTATATTACGTAGAAATGTCAAGTCTGCAGTTATTGATCTAAGTCATGGTTCCAGAAAGAGTTCAGGAAGAGAGATGGGACGTGTAATTAAAGGGATTTCCCTTCCTCCTCCTTCTTCATCTTTTTCTTCTTCTTCTGATAGGTGTAATAGAAAAATATTTTAGAACATAACACAGTAAAAAGGAAGAAATTATGATGCAGGAAAGATACTGGATAATTGTCCAAGATAAACAATCCTCAGTAGATGCAGGCTATGGGCTGTGGCACAGGGAGGTGTTAGCATCTGATAGGAATGGAGTCACTTCTTCCATGTAACAATTGTTTTTCTAAGGAAATTTAATTGTGCAAATATAGTTGAGAACCAACGACTACCCCAACCTATGTGTGTGTCGTCAGTTGTGATGTTAAATGCAGTTCTCATTATAGGTTCCAACCTAAATTTTTTTAATTAAAATCCTTGAGGTAACTGTGTCAGAGGACAGAAGGATGAAAGACAATCCTAAGAAAGAACACAACGTGGGAAATGTAGAATTGTAACAGTTTGAATAGAAAGGATGGGGAATTTCAGGAAGTAGCAGCTGATTGGCATCAGGTGCTGCTGAGAGAGCTTCATGCAGATCAGCACTGAGAGACGATCTTTTTAAAAATCAGTTTCAGTGTAAACATTGCTTTGTTTACATAGTTCAGATGAAGTGCAGTATAATGTGGAGAAACAGAAAAATAAATCAAATTAAACAGCTTAAAATAAACTTTATTCTTAGGGCAATGTTTTTCAAACTTAGGGCAGAGGCCCATTATTGAATCACAATATAAGATGCATTTCTTCTGCATGTGGCTTCAAGAAAAGATAACTCAAATAAGAAAGTTTAACCAATTGAGAGTTCTCTATGTCACTGTGTGATACATGCTCTACTAACCATTCAGTGGTCAGATAGTGTTAGAACTTGCATTTGGATAGGGTCTTTTCTCATGCTTGTTGTCTCATGGTCCCAAGATAACAGACAGTTTCCTTCTAAGGCATCATGTTTCCATTCTAAGAATGTAAAATACTGTGGAAGACATAAAAATTCCCTGCTCTGAAGGTATCCATGTCCTAACACTCAGAACCTGTGCATATGTTGCCTAACTTTGCCAAAGGGACTTTTCAGATGTGATTAAGTTATGCTCTTGAAATGGAGAGATTATTCTGTATTATCTAGGTGTGCCCAATGGAAACACAAGTGTCCTTATAAGAGTGAGTGAGGAGATTCAGAGAGGTGCATGTGATGATGAAAATGGAGTGGAAAGGATACAGATTGAGGAAGATTCAAGTGACAATTGCTGGCTTTAAAGATGGAAGGAGTCCAAGAATCAAGCAATGTGGGTTCCGTCTAGATATGGGCTACCATAAAGAAATTCTTCTCTAGAATCTCCGGATGACTTTAGCCCAGTGAGACCCATTTCAAACTTCTGACCTGTGGAACTATAAGATAATAATGTTGTGTTGTTGTAAGCTACCAAGTTTGTCATGATTTGTTACAGCAGCAATGGGAAACTAATATAAATGTGAATGGGCAAAAAGGGGGAAAAGAGAAGTGGCAGCTGAGTTTATCACTTTATCCTAGGAAAGCAGAAGCCTTCCTAGGAACTCTAATGAGTTGGCATTTGCTTGTATCTTTTTATCCAGATTTGGATCCCATAACTGATTACCCTAAATCAATTACTAACTAAAAATAATTCCATTTTCCATTTTTTTTTATTTTATTAAATTTATTGAGGTGACAATTGTTAGTAAAATTACATAGATTTCAGGTGTACAATTCTGTATTACATCATCTATAAATCCCATTGTGTGTTCATCACCCAGAGTCAGTTCTCCTTCCATCACCATATATTCGATCCCCCTTACCCTCATCTCCCACCCCCCACCCCCCACCCCCCTTACCCTCTGGCAACCACCAAACCATTGTCTGTGTCTATGAGTTTCTGTTGTGATTTCACTGATATGTGGTATATAAACCAAAAGCAACAAAAGAACAAGACAAACAAATGAGAAACAGAAACCCATTTTCCATTTTCATAGAAGTGTTAGACAATCACAGTCCATGCCCTGGGCCTGAGGCAAGGGATGTTTCCCTTTCTAAGATCCATTTATCTCTGTCATTAGCAGGAAAAAGAAAAAGAAAAAAATAAATCTGTGGAAAGGGAAGAAGGGGATTGAGGAAGAATGAATTTTGGTTATGTAGCTGATGTTGAGATGTTGGCTATATAGCAGACATTGGGACGCTGGAGATATAGTAGATGTTGAGACAGGGTATGTAGCTGATGTTGAGTATAAGAAAAGATTGGAAGTTGGGTGTGCAGCAGATGGTGTCTGCCACAATGCCCTCCTTACCCACCCACTAGTAGGACTCATTGTTTTGTTTCAAAAATATATTTCAAATTTGTAATGTCCACAACCATCATTCTATTTTAATCTGGCATAATCTCTCGTTTCAATTTTTAAAATAATCAACTAATTCTCCTCCTAGGATATAGTTTGCTTAATACTCAATCTTACTTTACATTTTTCTCCATTATGCAGCCGGTATAATCTTATCCAAAAAAGTATGTTATATTAAGCCCCTGTTTTTTTGACTAACAACTTCTTATTGAAATTAGAATTAAGATAAAAATTCTTAACTGTCTTATCTCTTCTCAAGCATCACTAACAGAGAAAAAGATTCAAGAACATCACCCTTTTTCAGTTTCGGCCCTGTTTTATTTATTTATTTTTACAATATAATTTTGTTGCAGTTTGTAGTTGTGTACTCATTTATGTGATAATTTGATTAATGTCTCTATTCTAAATTGCTAGCTGTACTATAGCAGAAACAAGGTCCAATTCTATCCACTATTGTACTTTATAACTGTAGAGTGAATAAATAATGAATCAATAAAGAAAGAAAAAAATAACATTTCTGCTCCTAAGGAACTTTCTTATCTAGTTGGAAACAATGAATGAAATGACTATAATACAAATGATAAAAGCTACACTTTTTGGAAGGATGGGAGATGTCTGAATTTGGACCATTATAGGTCAAATGTGCCTTGAATACAGAATTGAAGGATGCAGGTAGGGAGATATTGGAGGATGAAGCATTTTAGGTTTTGTGGAGAGTATTTGAATTAACAAATGCTGATATGGAAGAATAAGTCATTTACTGACCTAGATTCACAATCTGAGATGGTATAGAGAATAAAAGGGTGGAATGGGAAATGAGTTCTGGAAGTTTGGTGAATGCCAGGCTGTGGAATGCTTCCAACACTGTAAACCTGTGCAAATAAACTTTAATTTTTGGTTGTGTTTGTTCTTTCTGAATATGTTAATGGTATTATAGGTGGATTAAATTTCAGGTATTCATAGCAATTAAATGCTTATTTATTCAACATCTATTCAACAAATACTTTTTTATTATTGAATTTATTGGGATGACATTTGTAAGTAGAATTATATAGGTTTCAAGTCTACATTTCTATAATGCATCATCTATATATTGCATTGTGTGTTCACCACCCAGAGGCAGTTCTCCTTCATTGCTACAAATCAAAATAAGCACTGGAGATAATAAGATAAGAGAAAAAGGCATGCCCCTTGCTCTCACAGAAAAAGTTCATTTTCTCTAATTTTTGAAGTGTTGTTATTTATCTGTTTAAAGTGATTATTTTTAAAGTTGTTTTGTCTCCAGTACAGTATCACAAGTCATTGAGAGCAGAAGAAGTCACTCTCTCTACATTTTTTTTTTCTGTTACAATCATGGTCAAGAAAGCAGAATTAGGCAAATGGTGATTGAGCAATAACCCCAAGTAGATTTATTAATTAGATAATCAAGATATTAATGGTAAAAAATAATGGAATCCTGTGATGCCACCTTGAATCATTACAGACCTACCTTACAACAGGTGGATAAAGTGAAAAGGGACATTCAAAATATATTTAGTTAGCTTGACTAATTCGAGGTAGCTATTGTGGATTATTCAGGATGAAAAATTCACTTGGAGGCCTAAAGGATCCAGATTCCTCATTTTGATATTAAGTAAATGCAACTGCCAAATGCTTCATTACATTTTGCATTGTCTTACTACAGCTTGAATATCTTGTTTATGTTGGGATTTATAAGTACAATCAAAACATTTAATGCTGGTTAACATGATAGTCCCCTTATTATCAGGTAAAATCGATGGATGGATCACAATGAGAACAAAGCTATTCTAGTCTGACTCCCGTTAGAGAACACATTGAGGAATGATATTTCTGTCCTACTGCACGTTCATAAAGCCTTTTTCCATTGGTATCTTTATAATTATAATTGTATACATTATGACTTAAATTTTGTAAAATATAAACTGCATAGGACACGTTTTTCAAAATGTAACATCATTTTTAAGTAAAGAAAAAATATAAATTTCAAACACCATAAAAAAATATAGGTATGTTTGCCTTGTTGACATGAAGAGCTGGAAAGTGCGAATCAAACTGAAAGTAATAGAGGTTTAGTTTCCAACATGCAGAAATCCATCTTAACTTTGAATTTGTCTTGTTGGCCATTTAGAAGTGTTTGGTTACTTCCATGGAAAGAAACATCAGGATGGGGAGAGATGAGGATCACTGTTTAACCCCTAATATACTTAGTGCTGTGCTGTCCATTATGATAGCCTCTGGTCACATATGACTATTTAAATTTAAAGTTAATTAAAATTAAATAAAATTGAAAATCCAGTTTCTCAGTCACATCAGCCACATTCCAGAGCTTGATAATCATGTCCCTATTGGCTAATCTATCAGACAGCACAGGTAGAGAGCATTTTTATAATCTTAGTCCCATTGGACAATCCTGCTTCAGTACATTTGCATTTTTGTTTATCGCCTATGGGCTGTTCAGGGAATGCTTGGAGGAGGACAAAGAATCTTCTAAGGTGAAGAACTGTTTTTCTCAAGAGATCCCCGGTGCAAATGATAACCAAGTGATTGCAAGCGAGTGAAGGCAAATGAAGCCATTTGTACCTATGATTGCCAGAGTCTGAAAGGAATTTGCAATCAGGAGACTATTTATATGCTTAGTTGTTTCTGAAATTGCTTGGTAGTGATTCACCAAGACCTGCCATGATGTATCACGTGCATTTTAAGATGGGATAACTTATAGATAAGATAGTATAACTTATAGATAAGATGGTATAATTAGGTTTGGCTACTTCTAAAATTGAGCCTCCACATATTTCAACAAGTGGAAAACTTTGTCTTTCAGAGAGCAATGCTTTTCATCATCCAATAGTAGAAGTGTTTACATCCAAACTGTTTTTTACATGCTACTCATGTACCCAAAATTTATCCAGATAGTAGTTACAGTGTAACAGTTACAGTATCAGATCAGTATTGACACAGTTAATGTTATCTTTTTTGTTGTTATTTGTAGAATTCCTGTGATAAATAATGTTATTAATTCCATAATAAGTATCATTATTAATAGGGTATATAATAATGTAAATTCCCAATGGAAATACTGGTGTCCATTCTAAGGAGGAGTCATAAAATCCAAAGACCTCACTCTGAAACCAAGTTCTATGCAAGTGTCCAAGTCCACCCTGGAGAAATACAGCTTATTTATGCTAAAGTGTTTGCTGCCAGAGTGTGTTCCTTTGTACTCTTTTAGTTGCCTAATCTTTATAATTACCTAAAATGTTGTTTACATTCCGTGATTCATTTCTAATGCCCTATAATGGCCCTTGAGACAGCACTATTTCTATAACATAAAACAAAGCTAGGAGGAAAATTAATCTAAGTGATATGAACGCTGTCTGAATAGTAAATTTTATCGAAAAGATAATAGTATTGTTTCTTATTATCTATATAAGCATCATCAATGTTTTCCTCCTCTTTTGCAAGGGTATCAAATATGCCCATGTTTGTAAAGAGTGGTGATTGAGTTCCGACTTGGGAGCCAGGTTGTCAGCATTGAATTTTGGATCCACTATTTACTAGTTGTGTGCTCTTAATAGTGTAAGCCAGATGTGCAGATGTACACATTTGTAAATTGGGGTAAAAACAATAATGTCCACTTTGTGGATTTAATCTGATTAAATACAGTAATTACAAGCAAATGCCCAGTTATGTCACGATCTAAATGTTCATTGAATCTGATAAGCTCTCGTCTTGTCTCATCCATGATGTGGTGCAACTGGTATTGTCTTATCAATGTTCTTCTAGTATCACTCACTCATTCACTTAGTTTTTTTGTTTGTTTGTTTTGTTTTGTTTTCAGTGCCTTAAATTTTATTACAAGTACTTA
Organism: Rhinolophus sinicus; assembly: GCF_036562045.2. NCBI lineage: Eukaryota > Metazoa > Chordata > Mammalia > Chiroptera > Rhinolophidae > Rhinolophus > Rhinolophus sinicus. Next base: position 39,108,956 of record NC_133754.1, read on the forward strand.
CAACCTACCATTGGAAGGGCAGAGATGAATAAAACCTGGGCCCTCACCTCAGAGAGCACATGTGCTTGCATGTATAGTTCATTGCTTATTAGCCATAAGCAAAATTTTAGGAAAAATAGATGCAGTGGCAAGTTAGCTGGACTGGAGAGACTATTGAAAGGGAAATGAATCAGAATAAAACCTTACACTTGATAGTTTATACAATTTTGTTGTATTTTAACATAAATTAACAAAATCAATTCTTATAATAATCTTACTTAATCGTAACAGTATCTCAGGCCAAGTACTTGGGTAGAGTTGTGAGACAGCTTTTTTGTATACTATGCTGCTTTCCTGTGAAAAACATCATAATTCCAAACATGGATTTTATACAAAAACAGAAAAAGCTAAGCTATACTGTTAGAAATCAAGATACTAGATACCTTTGTTGGGGAGGATATAAAGATTGGTGACTGGAAAAGAATATGAAGGGTCTTTTGATGATGTGTAAACTTCTGTTTCTTGATATGGGTCATGGTGTGCAGTTTGTGAAAATTTATCAAACTGTTCAGTTACAATATTTGTACTTTGACAACTTGATGTTGCACTTAAATAAAAACTAAATAGATACTCATATACATACGCTGAGATATATATGTGTATGTATATATGTATACTCGTATGTACATATATATGTAGGTTTATATATGTGTGTGTATATATGAATATGAGTTCAATATCAAACCTCACATGAAAACTCCCAATTTTCCCCCAATGTGACTATGACTATGTAATTTAAAGATAGCAAACTTATTGAACAGCCCCAAATTTTTCAAACTAATTTATGCATACATTAAAGCACAATTTTATCGAAAGACTTAGATTTATGCATTAATCTTCCATGATAGAATGGCAAATAGATCCTATGTAATGCTTACTTCAGAACCACTTTATTTCCAAAATGCCACTGAAGCATAAGTTAATTAAATTACATAAATTCCAGGCAGTGATGGGAAAATTAATATTTGATATAAGTGCATATTCTTAGAGAAATCCCTCCCTTGCTATGTGTGCTGATACATCAATTGCTTAACTGCTGACATTTTTTATATGTCCAAAGGGAAAACATATTTAAGTAGGTTGGTTATCGTTTAGCTTGTGAAAGGCTATCATTTTTGCTGTTTGCTAATAGTTCTGTAGGGCGGAACTCATTCAAAGCCAGACAGGGAATAGTGATATTAAATCTAGTGTTTACAGTGCACCTGCTCAGAATTCACAGAAATGCTGTTTCATAGGTGGTGGGCTCCTGCAGGCATTCCATTTCACTTGATTCATGATGATTGGGGCTTTGAACGTGAAATTGACTAAAATTAATTCTATTCGTGAAACTGCCCTCTGGAAAACTGTCCATGCTGATGTTGATAAATGCACTAATGTAGCAATAGCATTTAAAGGCTTGAGAAAAGTGCAACTATTAATTAATGAAACATTAGAAATGGCTTCTTAAACAAGTAAATTTCAGGGAAGCTATTTAAAGTTTAGTCAGAATTATGTACAATTTTCCAGACATTTACATCAATATATCAGCAATTTTCTATTCAACTCAATTGTTTGTACACATGTCAGCACACTTTAATCAAGCTCATGATTTCTTCCCATTTGACAATTTATATAATCACGAAGTCAATAAGGATTGTGAAATTTAAGGGGGCTAGTACACTACTAAACTGATGAAATGACGAAGGATAATGATTTAAGCACTGAATAAAAAAAATTCATTTTACTGTTTCCTTAATTTACTTATGTACATTCTCTTAGGTAATTATTTTACAAATATTTGTCAAATATTAATGTGTTAGGCAATGTCCTAGTTGTTAGAGATACACAATACAACTGACCTATTCTCTGCCCTCAGGGTGTTTTTCCAATGGGGAAATGGAAGAACACAAATCAGTAATGGTTTAATATAATGTGTCAGATATTGATGACATAATATGGTGGAGAATTAGGCAGGTTATGTGGATAGAAAGCATGGGGTGACATGGGATCTTAGTGTTGCTATTTTATCTGAGGGATAGAGATAGGGTCACTGGAATGTGAACACTGGAAAAGATGCCTACAGGAAGTGAGGGAGCTACCCACATGGATAGCTCTCTCACTTCCTGTAGGCATCTGTTCCAGTGTCTAAAAAACCCAAGCCTGAGGCATGTTTTTTTTGGAAAAATCACCAGAGTTTGCAATAACTATTTTCATAAGACCTCAGAATATTAATTTATACTCTTTACATTCCCTACAATATGGATGAGTAAGAATCACCATGTTATTTTCTCTAGAAACACAAAATATTGACAATACCTGGAGGGTACATGGGTTTGGGAGTAAAGCTTGATTCACTCATTCAGCCAGAAACTGTCCCCTGAACATGGAAATCAGAAAGGGAGATGATATTTCAAGCTCAGAAAAAACAAGTATGAACTCATAATAGGGGGTAGATAATGTAGAGCAAGTTTCTTAGAAGGATTGTAAATGATTTTTGTGGATCTTCATTATGATGATATATATTTATTTTTTTTTAATTTTTCAACATGCTGATCCTTTTTCCTAGAATTTGTGTGTGTGTGTGTGTGTGTGTGTGTGTGTGTGTGTGTACATTCTTCTGATGCATTCGTATTTATCTTTAATGCCTAGTTCAATTTTTCAGTGCATTCGTTCCTGAACTCTGCAGGCTGAATTGTTCATGATTCTTTCTGAATTCCTATAACAATCACCAGTTAACCTCGAGACTGCGGATTTCCATAGGAATATTTTATATATCTATATTTTTCTATGAAAAATCATCTTTTCAGCTTCTCCAATGTCCAATTCAGTACTTTGCACATCTTAGGATATTAATTCATGTTTTCAAATAAATACATGAGCAAATGATTAGCTTACAGGTACAAAAATGTATGAGACTTCACAAAAATGATTGCCTTTTCATTGTTATTCCTGCTATACTTCATAGAAGAACATAAGGTGTTCCGTAGGGTTTAGAGTTAGAAGACCAGTTCGACCATTTTAGTCATTTCAAACACTTTAGTAAACCTGTTTCCTTAGCTCTAAAATAAGCGTATGAATAATGCTTGTTCCAGTAAGGCTGTTTAGTATCACAGTGACAAACATATAAAAGTGCTCTGTAAATTGTAAAGCATTTTTCACCTGTTTGTTTCTATGAATAGTTCTAACTATATTCAGTCAAAATAGGAACATAGAAAGAAATTAACTGTACATATTGTAGGTAATAAAAAAACAAGAATGTCTTTAAAATAATGGACCAAAAAGATGTATTATTTATACTTATACTGGTATAAATAATAGACCAATAAATCTTAACAGATGTAGTGGCCACCATACGTTTGGATGAAATAAAAGTTTAGTGAAAATCTTTCTTATATTGTGAAAGGGAAATTAAAAAAACTTACATGGGGAAAAAAAAACACACAAAAAAACTGCACCCACATCACATGGAAAAGATACAAATGAAGGAGAACAAAGCCAGAATGTCTACTGAAACTTGAAAAGACTCAGGTGGACTCCTTAGTATATGGAACTAGGTTTCTGGTTAGTGACAAATCAGAAATTATTATGTTTTATTGTCAGGATATGTCTATTCAACTACAAATTATTTCAAGATTAAACCTGCACTACGGTTTACTATCAGATTCATATTAATTAAAAATGTGAACTTGAAAACTATTTGAGATGTCCTTGATACACAAAGTGCTATTCTAATTTATTTTTAAGGTTCTACATAATTACAAGCTATACAGAAAAGAGATGTGATTTTTTTTTTTTGTCTTCAAACTCACAAAAATATGGCCTGATAAAGAAAGGGGAAAACCAGCATTATTTTATATAATTAAAAGTCAGTTATCGTGCATACTTCTAAAACTAATATGCTTTAAAAATTAATATGTATTAATTAAAATGTATAATTAATACATATTTTAATGTTTTATACACATATTAAGATCAATGATTTCTTTTTTTATACTGAAGTTTATTTTATCAGTACTTTCTCATATGAAAACAAAGATTTTTCTCAAGGACAAAGTCTTCTTCATAATCATTTTTATGGTTAATAGTATTCCATGATAACATGATAATAGAATAGAATAATTAGTGTACTTGGCCAACTGTGTAGGTCATCCAGCTCAACATTTTTCCTCCAACAGGCACCAAGATATAGACTGTAGAATGTTTTGTTGTTTTCCTGAATATTACTCTAAAAATTAAACAATGCATTCTCAAACTGTCCATTTTTTCAGACTACTCCTTTATCACTTTCGTTCAAGACATTTCTTAAGTTTTGTTAATATATTATACATTCAAACTATATGAATTCCAACTAGAAAACTAAGCTTCATAAAATTATACTATATTAGGTATTATTTTCTTTTATTTTCCCTCAATTTTCTTATCTTGATTCAAAGAAGGGTCTTACTTTTAGCTGAAGGCTGTTAAAATATATCCTTAACCTTTAAAATTGTGGAATCCTTCCTCCTTCAGCCAGTTTTTTATCATTTCAGTCTTCAGTCTACATCATTTAAATCTGTCCTCAACGGGCAGACTCCTGTCTGTTTGATGATTTATTGCATGCTGTGATCTAGACCTAAAAGGTTTTCATTTTGTCTTTCTGGAGGTACAACAGTACCATATAAAAGAAACAAGTATACACTTAGTATTTTGCACACAAAAAAAGTATTTTTAATTTTTTTCCGTAGCTCTCCAATAATGTCAATGTTACTTTTCATATTTTTGTTATTTGCTTTTAATATTTAATAGAGTAGCACACTAATTTCCTTCACAGAGTAATTCACTAAACCTTGAAAGCGTCTGGCTGAATATTTGATCAAAGGGATGATATTATAGACCACAGAGCAAAACTCAAGAAAGAAATAGAAACAATGATAGGGTAAAATTCTTCCCCTTTATTGGACAATCTAGTTGAATAAAAATGAACCTGATAAATTCGTTGTATCTTAAAATACAATTTTGTGTTTCTAAAATAAAGGAAACATGCCTCTTTTTAAAAGCACCAAGTAATCCCCAATGTTGTCCAGCTCGTTATTTATATCCATAAACAGCTATCTCAAAGTTCTCTTTGACTCCCTATCAAGAGAATGGGGAATCATTTTTCCTGTCTGATAGCTGTTGAACAAAACTGCCTTATCCTGAGGCTGACTTCAGCATGTCAAGCAAATGACTGTTCTCCCACAAATAAATGACAATAGGCTGTTGGTTGCCTTTTGAATTCACACTGAATGGGCCCCCTTTCAGGGCCCCCAGTGTGGGCTTGTACTTTCTTAACACAGACTACACAGGTTCACAGTGTTATTTTTTAATAGTTTCTGCAAAAGTTTTGTTCTTAAAATTCTCATCCATATAAGGCATGTTTGAAACCCATATTCTGAAATGTAAGCATTAGAACCCTTTCTTAACAATACAGATTGGCAGACATTATTTAACTTTGTAGTTATATTTCTATATGTTGATCAGAACGATCATACTTGGAGAAATAAGAAGATATGTTATCATTTGTACGGCTGTAATTTTAATAGATAAAGGAAAATGGTTTAAGGAAACACCCTCTTCTTCATTAAAACCATCATTAATAGGATTTAATGGAATAAGGGAATTTGTTACTCTCTATTTACTTTAGTGTTGACCAGTTATTTGTGCATTCAACTGCTCTTATTGAGTTGTAGTTAAGTAAGGCAAGAATTTTGGATTCAGAAAGATCTAGTTCTGAATCCCATATTCCCCAATTTGACTTTACTTCTAGTCTGAATTCTGGTATCCTCATATGCATACTGGAAATAGTAATTCAAATTATTGTTATGGAGACTAAACAAAATGACTAGTATGGGTCTAGGACATTGCCTGTATATACTATGATTGCAATAAATGTTTTGTTTGTTTTTCTCTTGCATCTTTAGAGGACACAAAAATATAATGAATACACAGTTCAGATATGAAAATCAATATTGCAGAATATGAATTTGTGGAACACTGGACTTTAATCCCAAGAAAAATTTATTTTGGCTCTGCCACTTTCTACTTTTTTGAATTCTTCAACTGTAATTTTCTGTCTTAAAAGGACATGATAAAATATGCTTATCTATGGCTCCCAGGATTAGTGTACAAACTGTTTAATTTATGTGCAAATTGCTTTTGGGATTCTACTTTGTTTTCAAAAATATATAGAGACCATACATGTGAAATTACTACAGATCTGTCTTATATTACTTTTCTACCAAATTTATAGTTATCTTAGCCCTTAATGAATATATATTGTATTTATTTTTAATTATTTTTAATATTTTGACTATATAGATAATGCTCCTATATGTCTATAGTGTCGCATTTAAAAAGAAAAAGAAAAAACTTTGGATAAATTAGGGACAAGTGAATTCTGAACATATGAACAAAGATTGAGGACAGACCCTGGGATTCAGGATTCAATATTCCTTCTCTCTCTCTCTCTCTCTCTCTCTCTCTCTCTCTCTCTCTTCCCAGCAAGCAAAGCTCTTATGTTACCTCTTTTAACTTTCTTCTCCAAGCCTAAATTTTGATTGTTTTCTCATTCGTACCTCATTCTACTGGTTTGAGAATTAAACATTCAGTTCTCTGTGTGTGTGTGTGTGTGTGTGTGTGTGTGTGTGTGTGTGTGTGTGTGTATCTTCTTGGTCTTGAAATTTTATATCCCAACTTACTAAAAAAGTAACTAAAATTAAGCCATTTCTTTCTCATTCTCCAGAATCAAACAATAAGCTTGAAATAGTTTAAAATTCAGGCTCAATTTATAAATTATTGTTATTCACTGTCCTAGAACATTCTATTGTTGTTGTTGTTAACCCTACACATGAAATAGTATTATTCTTCTGTTATACACATGATGATCTTTAATTGTAATATAAATAGAATTCTGCCTTCACCATTCCTTCTTCCATCTCATATTTTCCACCTGGGATAGTTGCCTCTTTTAAACGTTCTCTTATTTTTGTTTTTTGGTGGTAAAGTCTCTTAGTTATTGTATGAAGATTTTTTTTTTCCTTCATACTTCTTCTGAGTTCATAAGTCTAGAAAAGTAATTACTTCCTCTCAGCCCATTGAAAATAATATTATACTGTCCATATCATTATAAACAGTAGAAAATCTGCAATCTTTTTAATTGACACTTTCTCGTAGATGATCTGTATTTTTTCTCTGACTACTTGTAGATCTCCCTTTGTCTTTGATATTCTGAAGTTTCACTAGGATGTTTGTGTGTGTGTGTGTGTGTGTGTTGAGGGCGTAAATTATAATGGAATTTTTCCTCTAGTATTTGACAACTTTAGATTGTGAATTAATATTTAACAATACAATTGGGGGATTCTGAATAACTTATTCAGTATGTTTTTCTCCAGGAAATTATTTTAATTTGATTCTGATTGGTGTTAGGATATGCTACCAGTCTGGAAACACTTTAATTATTTCTCATACCTGGAAGCCCAGATTTAGGGGACATGTAAATTCAAAACCCAGAAATATGAAACAACAGGCCTATGGTTATAAATTTTAAGGAGACTATTTTGTGTCACAGAGAAGAAGCAGAGTTGTCTTCATTGGTTTCTGTTATAGAGAGACATTCTTTTATAACACTTAAAAGTGTCCTGGACTTATTCATGGATCTGTAGTTCTGAGTCTATTTTTTGTACCGGTGTAAGCCCAAGACTCCCATTTCCCTTAGGGTTTATTCATCCCTGTTATTCTGGATCCATTGTACTAGCTTGATCTTTAGAATTACATTGGCACCAAAGTTTGCCTTTTAAAATTTTAAGTTTAACTTTATCTTAATTTTCTTTATCTCTTGAGACTTCATGTATTTTCTGTTGAACTCTGTAATGAATTACCATGTATGTTGTTGTACTTTTCCTGCATCTGACTTTTTTTCTGTCAATAGAGGATATATCAGAATTCCTATTCCTCCACATTGCAAGTGATAGTGTTGCAAGTCTTTCTAAATTGTACAGCTCTTTTTAAAGTTCAAGTTTATTGATTATTCACATTTGAAAAATTAAGATTGTCCTTATATACATAAGACATATTCTATATAGAAAACCTTAAGGGATCTTCAAAAAAACCTATAATTACTTAGTGATTTTAACAAGGTGGTATAGGATACAAATCCAACACACTGAATGAATTGAACTGTATAGTATGAATGAAAAATTGGAAACCATGCAATAGCTCAAAAATATTTAGTTCTAAATGTAACATAACAGGTATAATAACTGAATGGTGAGAAGTGTAAAACACTGATGAAAGAAATCAAAGAAAAATAAATGAAGAGACATAACACGTTCATAGACTTGAAGACTCAACGTAGTCACGATGTCAACTCAACCAAAAATGATCAATCTGTGGATTTAACACAAATCCAGTTGAAGTCTCAACAGTAATTTTTGCTCATATAGACAAGTTGATTCTAAAATGTATATAGGAAGTTACAAAGTTCCTTGAATAATCAAAACAATTTTGAAAAGGAACAAAGGAAGAAACTTTCTGATTTCAAATAATTATTATAACGCTATAGTAATCAAAATAGTACAATATTGGAAAAGGACGGACGCATAGATCAGCAGAACAAAAAAGATAGTTCAGAAGTATCTTTTGTTAGAAGTATCTTTAGATAGTCCAGATAGTACAGAACAAACGTAGCCTTTTTTTTACAAAGGTGCAAAGGTGATTCCATAGAGAAAAGACAGGCTTTTCAACAGATTGTTTTGGAACATTTGGGTATCCACATTCAAAGAAAAATGAACACTATGAACACCTCATCTAAAAATTAGGTGAAAATTGGTGGTAGATCTACATGTATGACACAAGATTATAACACGTTTTAGGAAAAACATATAAGAAATCTTCATGACCCATATTTCTATTTATAAAGCAGTTTTATATTTGAAAAGATAAATCATACTTCATCAAAATTAAAAACTTTCACTCTTTTGAAGACACTTAAGAGAACGAAAAGATAAGCCATAGAAAGAGCAAATATATTTTCAAGTCACATATCTGATAAAGGACTTGTATCCAGAATATAAAAGTATCAAAATGCAATGGCAAAAATCAAACTTCCAAAGCACACAAGACTTGCACAGGTATTTCACCGAAGAAGACTTATGGAAGTCACATAAACATATGAAAAAATGTTCAAAATCAGAACTATCAAGAAAATTTAAAACCGGAAATTATCGCTGCACACCTATTAGAATAAGTAACATTTAAAAAAAATTCTAACAGTAACAAGGGCTGGTGAGGATATGGAGCAACAAGAATTTTCATACACTACTTGAGGGAATGCAAAATGGTACAGCCACTCTGGAAGATAGTATAGTGTTGTTGTTGTTTTTTGTTAAGTTTAACATGCGCTTATCACATGACCCAGCAATCCCACATTTTGGTATTTACCCTAGAAAAGGAAAAAATTATGTTCACACAAAAATCTATACAAGAATGTTTATAGCAGCTCTATTCATAATTGCAAAACCTGTAAACAACCCAGATGTCTTTTAAGTTTGAGTGGATAAGCAAACTATAGTACATCCATACTATAGAATACTACTAAGCATTTGAAAGGAACATATTTGTTGTACACACAGTATCTGGGATGGATTTCAAAAGCCTTATGCTGAGTGATTGAAGCCAATATTAAAAAGTTACAAATACATGTTTCCATATATATGATATTCTCTAAAAATATAAAACTTTATTCATGGAAAAACAGATCAGTGGTTACCAGGGTTTAAGGGTGGAAAATGGGACGATAAAGGGATAAAATGAGAGAGATTAGGAGGAGGGGGGGAAGATGTAACTGTTCTGTATCCTTTTCTGTTGGAGGTTACATTAATATCTGCATAAGAGAAAATTCTTAAACCTGTATGCCACAAATAAAGGTCAATTTTATTTTACTGTATGTTAATTTAAAAGTAAAAATTAAACAGTCCTGAATTACACACCAGATCTGTGTTCGTAGTGGCAAACTCCTTAGAAGAAAAACTGCATGAAAAAGCACACTAAAGATTATCTCTGATGACTTTAAGAAAAGTAGAATCATTGTAGAGACAAACTGTTTCCCAAAAATTCATGTGAAAAAATAGAAAGCCTTCCATAAACAATATTTCACTATTTTTATTTCAGAAGTTAAAGTTTCAAAATAAAATTTTGATTATAAATAGAATAAACTAAGGCCAGGTCAGAAAAAAGTGACTACATAAAATACATATTTTAAAAGTTATTAATAAGGTAATACTAAAAAAAACCACAGGCATTCTTTCCTCATATCAATTCTTGAGAGTTTAAATGTGATTAACTATGATAAAGTTTAAACATGATTATCAATTAGCCCCATCTACCACCTGCACCTCCTATTTGATGGTTCTGAGTAAATTTCAGTTCAATTCCAGCTTCTGATCTCATTCTCTGTCTCTCCCTCCCTCTCCCCTGCCTGCCCGTTCTCTCTCATCCTTTATATATATGACATCCCTGAGGAGAATTTAGGAATCACTTCTTTGTGTCAGAGCTTCTGAGTGATTCTTTGAGGATCTTCTGCTTTTGGTTCATACTTAGACTTTTAGGATGAAAAGACTGTGTTTCCTCACTTTATTATGGTAACCTGTGGCATGATTGATTAAAATTTCTGGAATTGGGAATCTAATTTGTGTCCTAGGATTATTCACATATCAATTATTACATTGAAGACTTTTTGACCTAGTCTCTGCACATTTCTGAGCTTGGTTTCTCCTTACTCCCTGGCCATCCCAAATAGACAGTTCCCTAAATCCACTATGCATTTTCATGTCTTCGTGCTTTGTACGTGCTGCTTCATCTAACTAGGATATTTTTGTTTTAATATTCACCCTAATAACTTCTAATCTTTCTTCTAAAAACTATTCAGAAATTACTTTCTTTGGTATATCTGTCCTAGTCATCCTCTTCTCTCCTCATGATAGATTAGCTATCTCCTCAATTTGTCCGTTCACTATTGTCTTCACAATTCATTGAGTTTGCCTCTATTTTATTACTTATTCATTATACTTTAATTTTGCCTACTTACCAAACTAACCAGCACCACAAGGAAATTTTATATCATCAATCCATGTTTGTGTGTGCATATATATATATATATATATATATATATATATATATATATACACACACTTTTTTTCTGTGTTTGGCAGCAATACTTATCCAACACATGTTTGATGGATACATAAAAACAAGTGAATGAATGAATGAATGGAGTTAGCATTTCTTCAGCTGTTCTTTCATTGTCCTCTATAAAATCTTTTTTCATTCTGTAGTGTGTAAGAATTTGACAATGTGTTATTTACAAAAGCTGGCAGAATAGATGGAATCCTTTCTCACATAAGAGTGTACATTTGTTTTCATAACCAGTTTAGACAACACTGAATAAACTCACACCCACTCTACCTATAGTATCTCTGCTATGATGTTAGCAGGATTTCTAAAACCAAAGTGAAATCATTTGCAAGTTATGACATTGAGAATTGAAAATGTTATAACTGTATGTTATTTTGAAAGAAAAAGAATATTGAGGTACTTTTATTTAGAATTAAATGGAAATAGCTTTGCAGGTTCATAGAAATAAAATACACTATGTGCAAGTGAAAACTTTGAATAATTGAGAGAAAGAAAACCTTATGCATTTAATGGTTTCTTAAGATTTTAACTTTTCTCTTTGGAATTGTTATTTGTGAATTTGAAACCTATGAAACCATTTCATGTATATTGAATGGACCTGTTGCTGAAAAGAAAGTCCTATTTCTAAGTTATAGAGCAATTAATAATTATTTCATAATTCTATATTCAGAGCATCATGTTAGACAATGAAGATATAAAAATTTAAAAAGTCTTGATCTGTCTCCACAAATTGGGTGCGATAATAAGGGTTATAGACAAGCACACTTACAGCTGTTAGCACAAGGAAAGCAAACATTTATTACCTATCAGGTATGAAGATTTTCACAGGTTTTGTACCATTAAATCTCCCCAGTAAGCCAGTGAAATGAGTAACACCCTTTCTTACATGAAGAAACACACGTACAGAGGGATTAAGTAACTTTCCCAAGGACATATAATAAATAGAGAAGCTGGAATTGGCATTATGAATCTAAAAATTTAAGTTTTTAAGAACTATACTATGTAGGTGATTAATTCTGCCTTGAAGTTTTATAACTCTGCAGATAATTACCATTTTATGTGGCATTCAACTAAAAGACATTGTATATAAAAGCCATAGAGATGAGACAACAATTTAAGAAAAAAATGTGATTGAAAATAGGGAAGAATTTGGCTGTAATTTAGGTTGCACTAAAACTGGAAAAGTAAATTGAAATCATTGTGTGGATTGCTTGAAAGGATAAGTCATAGGCACACAATATTAATTCATTTATTCATTCTTCTATCAATGCTTGGGTGTCCACTGTGTGCAAATCTCTGTTGCAAGTGCTTGAGATAGTGAAGAGGAAAGAAAACTCCTGTCCTTGTGCAGATAACATTCTAAAGAGGGTGGCGGATTATAAACAGATAAATATGTAATATATGCTGGTAGTGATAAGCTCTCTAAAGAAAAGCAAAGTGGGTATATAGGCTGTATCTCAATTTATCCCATGGCTAGAACATTATATTCTAGTAGCATCAAACTGCTAGTCATTTTCCTGTATATCCCTGCAATTTTTAACCTATCTTTTCTGTCTTCCCTAATGGGAAGTCTCTTCTCCCTACTGCTTCTAGTTATGTGAATCTCTCAGTATCACCTAACCTTTTCCATAGATATAGTCTCATCCAACAGCCTTTTCTGCTCTTGCCACCCAGGAAAGCTTAATTGCCCTGTGCCGCCCTATTGCTTTATGTTTGTCACCACCTCTCACCATACTTCGCAGCTTGAGAGCAGGTATCTTCTTACATTTCATCTTTCCTTAGTTTCATTGCTTCGTTTCTCCTATGTCTACCATAAAGCCTCACATAGAGGAGACAGCCTATAAATGTTTTAATACTGAAAGAATAAATAAGGATATGGTGAGAGGAAAAGGAGAGAAATGGCATTTGGATTCTGCCTTTAGAGTTCAGAGTTAACAGTCTGGTGATACGGCATCCAAAGAAGTGAGAAATAACTGACTTCAGAGGAGCTAAATTTTTATAATTTGACAGGTTTTGAAAGCAAACAATACAGGCATCCTCATCTCTATCTGTTGGGAAACAAACAATAAACCCAAACCATGTGTTTCCTCATGGCTCACTGAACTCTGTCGTATAGGAGACACTGAAAAATGAGTTCTAGGAATGGATACCTTCCCCAGTCTGCTAGCAAACGTAACAAATGCTTAGTAGGCACAGAATCCTAAATTACCACTCTGGAAATAAACAGTCACATTTGCTAATTAGTATGCACTCTAAATGTACTCTGAGTACAGAATGTTTAACATACCAGGATATGTAAGTGATTTTGAGGCATATTATTTTGCGTACAAATAATATACATGTGTTATAAATATTATAAATAGGGAATAACATATTTATAATGTGTAGTAAATAATTTAAACAGTACCATCTTAATCTAACTATTACTAAAAAAAAAAACAATTTACATTATTTTCTGATATCTTTCCTTGTGTTCCTTGCTTTTGCCTAAAAAGTAGTTTCTAGAGGAACCTAACTTTTTCTTGTTTTATCCTTTGTTGTACTTTTTTGTTGTTTTGTTTTAAAATATTTTTAAATATTCATTTTAGTTTGACTTATTTATTTAAAAAATCTTTACAACCTCTGCTAAGGTGCTTATGAGTTAGAATGAAAGGCATTAGTTGAAGGGAGTGGTTGGGAATATTGTAGAGGGAAATTTTCTCATAAAATACATTCTTGGGAGTCTCCCTTCTATACTGTTCTGTCACTGTATTATCTAGGATTAAGTGTAAGATTAGCTCATTTATATTAGGACTTTGAGGGGATAACATCATTGGTACAACTGATAAACTGGGAAGAGAATGGACAAGTGTGTGGGCAGTAGATTCATGCTGAAAAAAATCTTTTTTTTTCTTTTTTTCTAGAAAAAATTCTAAATATTTTTTTCTGGAAAGAAATGCCCTTTAAAAAGACCTAATGTGAATATGAAGAGGAATAGAAATGTGAGACCAGGTACAAGCAAATGACTTTAGAGAGCCACCTTGTGCTCTCTCATTAGGAAGGTATTTTTGTTTCCTTGCAATATTGTGTATCACATATATACTTAACATAAGGCCTCAGGATATTCAGTCTTATATCACTGAACTCATATAATATGTGCTTCCTGCTGGGATCGGGAAACTGTTTTCTTTGTGATGAACCTGCCTCTGTGTTATTTTAAGTGGAATCATGTGGCTCTGGCGTCTATATCTTCGAAGGATCAGTGGCACACACAGACTTTCCCCTCTAATGGGCTATGCAAATTTATTTGTCTGAATTAGGGAGTAAGACATAAGTAAGAGTGACTGGGCTGATAGCACCCCCGTATCAGACCTATCGGTCCATGGCTTCTCAGCTTTAGTTCTAAGGTATTTATCCTGTCAGAGCCTAGTTCTTTCATCTAGGAAATGGACTGAGGTGAGGAAGGGAGGTTACAGTATGATATGTGGGCCTTTCTAAACACTGAAATATATTGCTCCTATCATTTCAGTATAATTTTCTAACTTTAATTAAAACCTTCAATAAGTTCTAGATTGGTGTCTTGTAGAAGGGATACCATAGGGAAAGGATGAGTCCCTTTCATCTGACAGCTTAGGGTTTTGTTTGTTTTGATGTGCTCTGTTTGGCTTTTTAAAATATTTGAACAGACTTCATGTACAGTCTTAAATGAATTTTCTATTTTAATTATTCTGCTTTTTTCTCTGGTAAATCTGCTTTTTTTAGAATCAATTTCTGTCCTTTATCTCCCATAGCTGTGTTCTCTCTCATTTTACACTTGGTACTTTGCCTCTGCATTCTGGGAGAATATCTCAAATTGTCCTCCACAACACTAATTAGATTTACTGTAGGACCCTCTCTTTCCTACTGGCACAAGCATACATTTTAATACTGCTGTCTTTTCATTTTTGTGTTTCTCCATTAATATTTTTAGTCTCCCACTTTTAATTTCCTTGTGTTATTTGTTCATCTGGGAATCTTCTTTATTAATCAGTTTTTATACTTATTTCAGAGAAATCTGCCATACATTCTATCAAATATACAGGCATTTAAAATATTTTCCTATTGTCTATGTTTGTTCAAGGCTATGTAATCTAAATGGATATTTTTAGAAGTTGTATTCCCTTTTGTCATTCTGCCATATTTTTCCACAAAACCCATGTTCTTTTTCTTTCCTCGCTAAACTTAAGAAATGCAGATTCTCTAAAAAGTCATTTTGTTCCCTGAGATAATTTTCTCCGACCTTTGATGCTTAGTTCTTTGATGTTTTCCACTGAAGGAGTAAGGGAGAAACTGTAATCCATAACCTATGTGGTTGCCAGTCACTTCCCAACTCCATCAGCTTCTGCAGCACTTTACCTGTCTCTTACCTCTCAGCAGGGTCTGCTTGTTATATGATCAGAGAGAGAAAGAAGTGAGCCGCAGATAGTCTCAATGTACAGCATCGCTGTAGTGAAGGCTTGGGTGCCCTGATTTCTCATTGGCTTGTTCCTTGGCTTTCTGGGCTAATATCAGTAGTAAGGAGTAAAATAGCTCATGATCTTTAAAACCAGAAGGCTTGTCCTATATTTTCAGTGACAAAACATGAATTAATGAGCTATTGATAATTTTTCTCAATTCAACCCATTCCCTTCATATTAACTTGAAACTTCTTCCAGTTCTGCCTTGACAAAAGCTTAATCATTAGGTCCTAGGTATTTTTTTCTCTTTTGTTTTGTTTTGTGTGTATGTGTGAACCTGTATGTATTTTACTATTTCCAAGACATATGTCAGAGATATTATATGTTCAGTTCTAGATCACTGCCATAAAGTGACTACAACTTACTTAATCTTTTTGCTGGTGGAGGGTCTTGCTTTCAATTTGAAAAAATAAAAATAAAAATAAGTAAATGCTATCTGTGAAGCACAGTAAAATAAGGTATGCCTGTACTTTAGTGACAAGTTGGGAGAAACTAGAGAGACCAGCCTGTTCAAATGCATTTTAAACAAAACCCTCAAAGCATCAAGTAAATTTTCAAAGAAGGTTATCTCTGACAATTTTAATGGATGAAATATATCTTATAATTAAGACAGGAATAAATATCTCTGAGAAATAACCATACTATGAATGTTACATTGAGCAAATAGAGACCAAAGGTTTTTTGAGGAAGTTATCAACATAATGCTCTTCAGATATTAGTAATCGAGATGTTGATCAGTTGCTCTCTGCCTCTGTATTTTCCCTATGCCAATATCCAGCAAGCTCTTCTGTATTTTCAATAACCATTTGAAAAGAAGTAGGGGTTTCACATTCTTCATGCTTTAAAGATTAATGATATAGTCAATCATCTAAAAATCACATGGATCATTACTGCATTCACATTAATTTATGCTCAATTGACACACTTAAAATCAGTTTTCTGTGGAGTTTAGCCAATTGGCTTTCTAAGCTTCTGGCTCTGCAAGATTCACTTTGCATGCTCACTGGTAATATGGCAAGCCACGGTCCTCATTTCTGCTATTAAAGTCTTCAGGGCTTTGGTTTTGTTCGTAAATTGAACAAGGCCAGCATGTGGTGTGATGGCTGTGACCGCGTTCCTGGCTGAGAGCCACATTGCTACATCCTGGCAGCTGTCCTCCACACAAATGTTGAGATGCACACCTGAGCAGCAGTGTCACAGTCCTGGTATATTGGAGGGGTCACTGGGAGGAAGAACATGCTAAACTCAGAGGAATGGATAGGGAGGGTTTGTTGTCTGCACTTGAATCTGTGTGCTGTTCTACAAGGAGTGAGGGCATCGGCAGGCCTTGTTTTCCTATAGTACAAATCAGCAGGAATATGGCTCTTTTTGTGTTCAAATGTTACATAAATAATCCGTTAGGAAGCATTGACAGTGTGCTTTGGGGCTCTGTTGAGTATGGGAGAACATAGAATCCCTGTTTGTCCAACATTTGGGGAAAAAAAGTTAATTTATAATAATCAAAATTGAAAGTATTGTGAATTAATTTACATGGACTGCTGTCATATTTATTGAACTGAATAAACAGTTATTCCTGTGTATTTTTCAATGCTCTAGTTGGAAATCTAAATCATGTCTTTATCATATTTATTTTTTTTATTAAGGTATACATTCCTTTTTAGTTTTTCCTTCTTTTTGGTTAATTCGGGCAAAGGGGATTTCAATAAAATATTTTATTGAAGTAAATGCCCTTTGAACTTAAATTAGCTAGGTAGTAATAGTAATTTACTTAAAATTAGATAATCAGCAGAAAGAAAGAGAGCAAGGCTAAAGGCTTCAACAAAAATTATACCTCTTAATATTCCTTCTGCAGTGTGTTAATTTTTTACCTGTCAATATCTGTACCAATGTAAAACAGACACTATTCTAATATATGGTCCTGTCAAATATACTTTCTGTTATCATGTTAAGGATATATTTCTCTAGACCGGAAGACTGGGAAGCAGGACACAGGGTATGGAGATGCCAGAAGCAGAATTACTTGTGCTAGTCTAAAGAATACTGAATATTTATCGAAAAGAGCCTAGAAACACTTAGACAAGGAGACCCTTTCTTGGGTTCTATGGTCATGTTCTGATAAGCAATCTTCAAGGAATTTAATACAAAGTAAAAGATAGGAAGAACTTCCACTTAATTTGTGTTTATCTTAATCCAGGGTAGTGTTGTATGTGTTTTATACCTCATCTCAATCTCAGTAAATGTATGAGGTGGGTGCTATATTATTCCCATTACACAGATGAATAAGTGGAGGCACAGAAGGGCAAGTTACGTACTCTGGGTTACAAATTAGTAGTGACATGCAGGGATATGGGTCTTCAGGTGCCCAATCCAGAACCTGCATATTAGCCATAGTGCTATGTGGCCTCTGGGAGAAAGGAGTCAGGTGCTTTGTGAGAGGCAGAAAGGCTAAAGCTCTGTGAAGATACCTTTAGTTGAGGACTACTTTGAGTAAAATTAAGGCAGAATTACCTACTAGGTCACACCAAAACCATACAATTCATTTATCCCTCTCCATAAAAGAATCCAAGTGGTATATTGTGGCAAAGTCACTGTCTTCTCTGTGACAGAAAACTAAAAAAGTTAGGATATAGTAAACAAATATACTGACTGCTTTCAATGAGTTGTCATGACTTCCTCACTCAGCATGATTTAAAGAATCAACAGAAAGGAGAGAAAAAAATAGATAGATAGATAGATAGATAGATAGATAGATAGATAGATAGATAGATATTTATATATGCTGAAAAATATCAGTAAGTGGAAATGGTAAGAGTTAGAGAAAACTGGACATGCTGGAGGATAAAAGTATAAAATAAACTGAAAAAATGGTTACTGTAAAGCAGTGAAAAGAAGAAAGATGATATGATGTTTTTATAGAAGCATGATGGGAATATATTTTAATTCACTAAATCCCAAAATATTAATTGAGTGTCTGTGTGTGTGTGTGTGTGTGCGCGCGCGTGTGTGTATGCACACAATAAATAAAGCTAGAGTAGCAGTACTTATACCAGGCAAAATAGACTTAAAAAAAATAAGGCTATGACGAGAGACAAAGAGGGCCCAGTAATCCCACTTCTGATGATTTATCCAAAGAAACCCAAAATGCTGCTTCAAGGACATTTGCATCCATACGTTCATTGCAGCATTGTTTACAATGGCCAAGATATGGAGGCAGCCTGGGTGTCTGTCGATGGAAGAATAGATAAAGAGAAGGTGGTACATACATACAATGGAATATTACTTGGCCATAGAAGGAAATGAGTTCTTGCCATCTGCAGCACATGGATGGACCTGGAGGATATTGTGCTGAGTAGATTACGTCAGGCAGAGAAAGACAGATGCAATGTGATTTTGCTTATATGTGGAATCTAAAGAACAAAATGAAAAAAAAAAACCCACAAAAAAACAGACAAACTTATAGATACAGAGAACATTTTGATGGTTGCCAGATGGAAAGGGGGTGCAGGGTTGTGTGAAGAAGAGGAAGGGATTGAGAAGCACAAATTGGTTGTTACACAGTAATCATGGGGATATAGGGTAGAGCATAAGGAATATAGTCAACATTGTAATAACTATTCATGGTGTCAGACCGATACTGGATTTATCAGTGTGATAGATGGGAGGAGATTTGGGGAGCAGAGTGAAAAGGAGATGGGATTAAGAAGTACATATTGGTAGTTATAAAATAGTCATGGGGATATAAAGTAAAACATAGGGAATAAAGTCAATGATATGGCAATAACTATGTATATAGTGCCAGGTGGATACTAGACTAGTCAGGAATGTCACTTCTTAAATTTTATCAATATCTAACCACTATGCTGTACCCCTGAAATTAATATAAAATAATATTGAATGTAAATTTTAATTTAAAAATTAAAAAAGAAGGGGATGGTGAAGGGGAATAAGATTTTCAAATTTCCAGGTATAAAACCAGTAAGTCATGGAGATGACTTACAGCATGGGGAATATAGTCAATAATATTGTGATACTCTGGTACAGTGTCAGATGGTTGCTGGTGTTATTATGATGATTACTTCTTCAGGTATATAAATGTTGACTAGCAATGGTGTAAACCTGAAACTAATATAATATTGCATGTTAGCTCTATTTTAATACAAATCTTTAAAAAATAAATAAAATACTAATATTAACAACTATGCACATTCATATTTGTGAATATGAAAATAAGACAAGAAGAACTTGGAGCCTAAAAGAAGCATTGGACTCTTTAATTTGCTATTACTGTAAAATCATATAGTATATATTTTTTCCAACTATTAACTTCCTGCCAAGACCTACATGCTAGCTGAAGGATCCCTTTGAGTCTTATTGGGTATTTATTTATTTAGTTAGTTAGTTATTCATTCATTTAATTTATTAAATTTATCATGTGACATTGGTTAGTAAAATTATGTAGGTTTCAAATGTACATTTCTGTCTTATATCATCTATATATTGCATTATGTGCTCATAAAACTGAAAGCAACAAAGGAACAAGACAAACAAACAAAAACTCATAGACACAGACAATAGTTTAGTGGTTACCAGAGGGTAAGGGGGTAGAGGAGATGGTAGAAGAGGGAAAAGGAGGTCAAATATATGGTGATGGAAGGAGAACTGACTCTGGCTGGTTGTCAGGTATTTGACTGTGTGGGCCACACATGGGCTGCTAAAGCTTACCTCTAGAACCATTTTTTTTTTTTTTTCAAGTAGGAAGACAGACAGAGCTAACATTTTTCTTCTGAAAGTCACATTAATTGCTTTGTGGTGTGAAACCTGTGTACTATTAGGGCAAAGATTATACCGAGGTCCATACAGACAAATTATCCACATGGCACTAATTACCATGTTAGTGATATGGAAATTAATCTTGGCACAAAGTACACTTGAGACCGTATTTCTTTCTTTTATTTTTTATTGCCATTTAAAAGTATTTTTTTAACTGTCAAGTTTTTAAAATAAAATTAAAGAAATTCAAGACTCACTGAAACGCTTGGGATCTTATGGGTATAAATCTTCCTGCTACAGTAAAAATAGCTGAGATGAATTTATTTGTCAACAAATATTGTTTGGCAAATGAAGAGATATGTTTCGAAAACTTAGAGAAAGAACTATTAGGACAAGTTATCCAGTGTTGTAGGTGTTCCGTAAAACTGATAAAATAATAGATCTTTCTGATACATCTCAACTTATCATATTTGCTAAATTCTGTTTCTCAGTATTGTAATATATCCACTTGTTTTCCTTAAGCCATAAAGGAAGAATAACAGAGAAGATATGTTTTTCAAAAAACAAATGACTTCTTTCTTAAAAACAACGTTTTATGAGAAAGCAATGCAAATGTAATCACTGATGTAACTTAGACAGTACAAGCGTGAATCTTACCCATCAATTTTTTATTGGCAAATGATTGTGATAAGAAGTTGAAACCAGAAGTGCATAAAATGTTACAGGGTGTCATTTAATTTTATTAAAACAAGACCTTCAAAATATAAAAGAAATTTAGCAATAGTGTGCAACAAAACTCAGAATTTTCTAGAAAATCTTTTATATCCAAATATTCACTGGTTGCCTTCCAGCAAGAAACTCTATAGAGTTGTTTAAGATAAGTAACACTTTAAACCTAGCTTAACATTTCAGAATATAAACACACTTCATCTCTCCCTTAATAGAAAAGTACAATTTGATCAATGTTTGACAAAAATCTCCTTTTAATATGTGTGTAACTAGTGCCAAATAGGAAGAATTTTGGAAATGGATATTTAGAGAAGTTTTCATCAGTGTTTGAGTATTTGATTTTCTAACTAAAATCAATGTGCTTTTGTTAATACAATAACTTCAAAATTCTCAGATCTCCACAGTTTAAATACATGGAAGCAAATTTTACTTAACAAACAAAAACAAAAACAAAATTATTCATATTAGGGATGATGGAAATCAACAAGCCATGTTTCAACAAAAAGCCTTGGTGGCATCATAATATCAATATTCATTCAGCATAGTCTACAATTCAATCCTTTCATTTTAATTAATATTTTTATAAGGCACCTCTCTCAGTTGCACTGGTTATTAAAAGTAATGCATAAAATAAACCAAACTTAGAAAAAGACTTCCAGTTCACTATGCTCTATTAAAAATAAACCAACTCTTTAGTTAACAATATTTTTATCTTAATAGAACAAAAATGTAATGTGTCAAATGAAATAAATTTATTTTGAAAGTAATATATTTCATCCTTATATCAGCCTGCATAGTTTTCTATTGTTGTGTGTGTGTGTTGCAATACATATAAGATGTTACTGGAGTAAAATATTTCATATAATTTACAACAAATAAGTGCACATTTGTTTGAAGTACAGGCTCTATTTTTAACAAAATTTGGAGATCTAAACAAAATGATAAAATTGTATTCTTTTAGGTTATGAGGCTTCCATATGCCAATTGTGTCAATTAAAACTGTTTAATTCTCATAACCTCATGAAGAATTTAGATATTAAATGAAAACATAGGATAGTTAACAGTAATAGCACAATATAGTATTTGCTTTGGACTCCTTGGCCATAGCTACTAGGTAGACATCTTTGACACCTATATCATTTTTAAATATGAGGTCTTGTGAGCTAAATACAGAGTCCAGAAGCAGATTCAGGGCAGCGGTTATCTGAACACAAGAAGTATAGGGATGAATGACATTGAAAACCTTTTAAGTCCTTTCTTTATTGTGGATAATGATCCATGCTGGGTTTCTAAGTGTATTGAGGAATGAAGAAAGGTTTAGTGGGGCTTGTCAACTAAGAAAAACAAGTTTATGCATTCAATTGCGTGCTGTCTTTAAATGCAAGTTGTTGTTAAGGCAGTGATGACTGAAAGGCCATTCCATTTGATTGTGCATTATTGTGATTAATTCTACACAGTCTCAGCAGCCCTTTCATCCATTTTCTTCAACATCACACAGTGGATGACTTTGGCTCGGCCCATTACTTGCTAATTATTGGCGAATTCTCCATTTATTACTAGTATTTTTTTTTAATGGAAACTACACAGTGGAGAGAATTTTCTCTATCTGTCATAGTAGTCTGAATTGTAAACATTGGATTCAGAGAAAAATGTCAACTTTTCAGTTAGTCAAGTGAGCATATGGATTGCCCATTTGAAAATTCCATGTAATTCAGGAAAGCAACTGGGAGTATCGAAATGAATTGGAAGTACATAGATTGAAAAGTGTGTATGTATGTGATAAAACTAATAATCAGAATTGAAAAGAAAAGCATCAAAGATACTTTGGTTGACAGTAACAGGTATATGAAAAAACGAAACTATAGCATGAATATAAGGGCTGAGAGCTAAGTGTCTATTATATGTCAACATAGTTGGAATCAAGAGAAATTGCAGCCAGCATATTTAATTAAATCTCAAAATGGACTGCTTTAAAGGATAAGGGCAATGTTGCCTCAGAACAGACAGTCTTTTGATGGTCTCTCTTCTCCTTAATTCCTCTTTAAAGCTGAACTCTTAGTTCTCAAAATGGGATCAAGGGAAGAGTGAAGGGAAATCACTTTTGGCACTCAAACAACCTGCTGGGAATTTGTTCCTATCACAATATTAACAGCATATACTCATCTATACGGAAACTTTTCCTTTTCTACTTTTTCCTTAGTCCCATGAGGAAATGTATAATATTTTCTCCGATGCTAATTATTCAACGTCTCCATGCTCTGTCAATTATCAGTGCCCTTTGCGGAATCTTCAACTTCTCCCTTTGTCATAAAACATCTCGATTATCTCCTGCCTAAACTGTTACTAGAAAAACTCAGGAAAGTTTCCTGGACTTCATGTTCCCTGGTAGATATCTAATATTCATTAATTTGTTCCTTTATTCAACAAACGTTTTTTTGGAGAATATGTTATGATCCAGGGAGAGTTTCATTTCATAGTCTGAGGTTACAGAATTGTAAAGCGATAAACATATAAATATACAAGGAAATGATAACTAAGGACCATAAGGAAGATAAAAGATGATTATTGTTGATTGAAAGGCCAATTTTACGTTGGGAGGGGTTAGTAAAGACTCCTTTGAATTCAGTAATATTTAAACTGAGAAGTTCATGCTATAAAATTTTTGCTATGTCATAATCTGGGTCAGAGTATTCCAGACACTCAGTAGTTGTATAGTTAGTGTGAAAACCCCAAAACAAGAATGTGATTTGATATATTTAAAGAACAGAAATAAGTCCAGTGTGAGTGAAAGATGGGTGCAATGGGGAATATTAGAAAAGCCAAAGGGGATAGCAGGAGCCAAATCACACAGGGCTTTGTAGGCCAGGGTAAGTAGTGTTGCTTTCATTTAACATACAAGTGGGAAGACTTTTAAAGAGGTGGTGGGAGGCGGGGAACAAACAATCTGTTTAGGTTTTTTAGCCATTACATTAGAGGTGTTGTGGAGATGGATATCAAGAAAAGAATAGAAGTAAGCAGACTAAGAGACTATAGAAGTTCTTAGGAGACTGGAGATAATCTTATACTAGATAGGTAATACAGTAAGTGTAGACAAGCAGAAGGATTTAGAATGTGTTTTGGATTTTAAATTGACAAGACATCTTGAAGAGATGGATATGAACTATAATAGAAACCTAGGAATTAAGTATACATCTTTAGCTTTTGACTGGAGCAATTGGGTGCATGGTTGTTGCTAGGACTGAAATTCAAAAGTATGGGTAAGGACAAGTGAGAGGAAAGGACCCAGAGATCATATTAAATTTAAGGTAATTAGATATATAATTCTGGAGTGAATTTAAGTGAATGGTTAGGGATGGACTTATGAATTCAGAGCAAACATTTAAATTCCAAATCCGTAGAATATATGAAATTCTGTGGAAAGAAAATATCTACAGAGAAAATTAAAGGATCCCAAAGCAGAGCATGCTGTAGATGGAATGTTTGTGTCCCCTCCCCCTAAACTCATGTGTTGAAACGCTAATGTGATACTATTTGAAGATGGAGTGTTTGGGAAGCAATTGAGTCATGAGGGTGGAGCCCTCATGGAAAAGTTAGTGTCTTTACAAGACAAGAAGAGAGAGACCTTTCTCGCTTTCCCTCTCTCCACACGTGAGGAAATTAGGAAGAGGGTTCTCACCAGAACGTGACTATGCTGACACCCTGATCTCAGACATCCCTGCCTCCAGAATTGTGAGAAGAAAAAAAAAATGTTTGTTGTGTAAGCTACATAGTCTATAGTTTTGCTATAGAGCGCAAGCAGATTGGGATGGCACTACTACATTTACAGGCGCAGCAGATGAGGAAAAGCCAGCAAAATGGGGGGGAAAAAAAATCCAGAGACTATGGTGTCACAGAGACCAGGAGAAGAGAGTGATTCAAAGAGGAGTAAAGTGTCAATCATGTTAGATGATGCTGAGAAGACAAATCAAATGGGGATTTAGGAATGAGCATTAGATTTGGAAAAATGAAAATCGTTGATGAGCAGTTATGGGAAAAGCATGGGAAGAGCAGAATTATCGGAATGGTAGGCAAGAGATCCCAGGTAGAGTGTGTACAGGGAAAATGGGTAATTGGAAAGGAGATGAAGACACTTTTATTCACAGCTCTTCTATGAAATTGGGCTGTGAATAGAATTATATTATTTATAATGCATATTTATAAATTGCTCTGTTTATAAACTTGCTGTCTTAGTATCATTATCTTTAATAGAACTTGTTGCAGTCACTTCCACTAGAATACTCAAATAGCTCCTGATAAGATTTGCAAATGGTCTTCAAAAACATTACTTCTATGAGGCTAAATTACCAGATTTTTATTGGATTCATTAGGCCTAGTTTAATTTCTTGAATATGGAGAAAATTAATAGTTCAAACCACAAATGGGGGAAAACTGTCTAAAGAAAGTATTTCATTATGAATTAGCTGTGATATGAAAGCCATTTCCTCCTGAATTTAATGGAAATAGTTAAAGTACCAGAAGGTAGTTAACTAATGCTATTTCACTGTCGATTCATTCGATAATAATTATGACTATAGAAATCAAATTTTGATTCATTGCCACTCTAATTTGAAACTTAGAAAAAGGTTTGAGTTTATTTGAAATGTCCGTGTACTCCAAAAATGTTAACCACTAAAGAGTCAAAATCTAAAGTGATATCCAATAAAGGTAGGATCTATGCTCAACAGTACAATTTTAAGCTGCTGCAAAAGCTATGAAACATTGTACAGTTTAATTGGAATGCTGTACTAAATCTGCCACCTGTCCTTACTATTATAGATATCTTATTTTTTTCAGGAATTATTAGCATTTTTCCACATTTTAATAAACTTTGGAAGAGAGAATTTTGGCCATCCAGCAACTCTTGACTGATGTAAGTCATTGCCAATTAGAATAAAAATTGGCTTAGCTTACATAGTTCCTTTGTGAAAGTAAACTTGTAGACCTCTATACTGAGTCCATTTTAATCATAGTTAACCCAGAATTTGTTACAGATTTTTCTTTTTTCCTATAGGATGAAATCCATATTAATTACTGGTATTTCTTTCTAAATGATAAGGTCAGTATTAGAATTAAGTAAGACTTTTGGGACCCATCAAAATTTAAATGATTTCTTAAAGACCATAGTTTCTAATAAAGTGATATGACAAATATTAAATTAACTCACATCTTTAGTATATGCTTAATCAGTATTCTAAGGAAAGAAACTTTTTGAATTGTAACATGAATTTTAAATTTAATTTAATAAGCTAATGTATATGGTACGTGTTCTTTAGGCAGACACAGTTGAAAGACTGAGATAGATCCTTTTTAGTCGTGTTTCAAATGTACATTAATATGATTCTACTTAATAGGGTACCCATATTTTATATCATGTTTTTATAAAATAGGATTAGACTATTTTCTTAGAAGAAATATGTACTTGTGAATGATTGTGAAGCTTACAACTTGTGCCTTTTGCATGACAAGAACTGTGAAACCTAATGAAATAAATGTTTGCTTAAATGGGATATAGTGAATTATAATAATACCGTACCATTATTAATACTTCCTATGCTGGGAAAATGATGTGACTTATTCTCTGCCAATTATGTTTGCATTCTCTTCTTTTTAAAAAGGAAACTGTTATACAACAGAAAGAGTTCCTCCACCTGTCACTAGCAGAGCATACACTAAACACCAAGAATTGAAGTGAACAGATATTTTCTATTTTTATTAATGGATGGCACCATCCAGGTAATGCTCAAAAGCCCAAACTCCCTGATGATGTGTAGGTTACTGATTATATAGGGCAACATCACAAGACACCATGGGTTAAGGGTTTCAGGGTCATGCTGGGAATTGATTGGTCGCAGGTGAGGTAATGATAATGAATCATTTCTTCAGGTCTTGAGGACAGATATGAGGTCTCTTCTGGAGTCCTTCTGTCCAATCTCATGGGAAAGTCTCCAGGGGATTGTTCCACCTTAGGGCTCAGGAGCTGCAACATAACTTAGGTCAAGATGCTATCGTTAGCCTGCTAGAGGTTCAGACCCTATGACAACTGGTCACATCCAGGCTACTATCTTCTGCTGCCTCAGGGGTTGCTGAATATCCAGGGGACAGGCTAGGTCTCTTGAGAGGTACATGTATATATAGAGAGGGACATAATTTATAGATCTAGGATTTAACACTAAATTTAATCAGTCATAGGGATACTCAGTTTCAAAACATAAGACCAAATAAAACTTGCTTTTTAGAGTACTTAATAAAAGAACAAGTGTTTTGTTAACAATCAAAATATTAGATTGTTAATTGAAAAAAAATGCCTGATACAGATGCAGATATTTTGATAAACAATTGAAATTCTGCCTTTGTGCACAATAATTTGAAAGTCTCAGTCCAAGGGGTCTGAAATCAATAATTTGCGTAGATTGAATATGGCAATTAGGATGGATCATAAAGAAACTGGGTCTATGAAAATAAAACAGCCTTCACACTAAGATTAATTGAAGATTTTAAATTGTCCACAGCAAATAAATGAACTCAAACATCAAAACAGAGAAAAATAGGTACTATGGCATATTACTTAAGTAAGGTCTTATAATAAAAATACTGTTTTATAAATATGAGGTTTACAAATAATGGAAGAATTATAGTAAAACCAGCAAAAAATACAATCAAATAAGTTACAAAAATATATCATAAAGAATAGTGACTGTCTCTAAGTGACTTAATATAGTGCAGGAATATATCTAGCAGACAAGTAACCTGCTCTTCAGCTGCTCTGCCCACTCCAGCCTCCAGAATTCTGATCACCATTCTCAGTTGGATTTACTTAACTCAAATGTTCCTCATAAATAGTATAAGAAAAGATATTTTAACTCATAATTTTATAAAGACAATAAAATGAAATATTAAGAAAATAATCCCATACCATGAAATAAGAACTAGATAGTCAATAAATAAATAAATAAATAAATGGGAAAAAAAGAACTAGATAGTCATATTAAGCATTAAAAATGTACAATACATTACAAATAATGTGGATTATTCTAGGATTAATATGGGATTATTCTAGAGTTCATATTCAATCTCTAATCACTAGGGAATAAGTAGAACATTTAGCAACATTAGAGAAGGTGAATTGTAAGAAAACATGCAATAAAATTTTAGAGGTTTCAACACAAAAAGAGTGCTATTTCTTTCTCACACTTTAATCCAATTTATGTCCTGTAATGTAAAGAGTAGGGACAGGATGGAGCGGGGAGCTCAGTTCTCTGCATTCATTTAAGGACCTATGTAATGGCTCTTCCATCCATTCTCTAAGGCCTCATAGTTCTCTGCTGTATTTTCTGGATGCAGCCAACTAACTGGCAGTAAGCAAATGGAGTACACATTTTCATCCATTTACATTGGGTAGAACCGTGTTTCCCGAAAATAAGACCTAGCCGGACCATCAGCTCTAATGTGTCTTTTGGAGCAAAAATTAATATAAGACTTGGTCTTATTTTGTTATAATATAAGACAGGGTCTTAAATAATATAATATATAATATAATGTAATGTAATATAATATAATATAATATAATATAATATAATATAATATAATATAATATAATATAATAATATAATATAATGTAAGACCAGGTCTTATATTAATTTTTGCTCTAAAAGACGCATTAGAGCTGATAGTCCTGCTAGGTCTTATTTTCGGGAAACACAGAATTAACTCCTGCAACCTTAGGCAACTGCATGGAAACCTGGGAATGTAGGCTGGCTGTGTACCCAGGAGGGAAAGGGTTTGATAGACCCAAGGCATTATCTTTGCTGTTGAAGATTTATAGCTTAAAGTAAATATGTGGATCATGAATTTTTTTTCATTCTTATGCAGACATCGTTTTCACATTATTTTATGTGTAAATAAATGCTATCCACCATTCTTTCTTAAGCTCTCATACATCCACCCACTTCTGTGTGTCTCTCCTATTACTATTTCAGACTCTTTCTAATCAAGTTTGATGAGCCATCCACATAACTGACAATCTTCCTCTGAATGTCTTCTAGGGATCTCCATATATTATAGATTCCCAGGTGATCTTTTGAAAAGTATATGTGATCCTGTCACTTCCTTCTTAAATCCTTAAATAGTTACCTTTTCCTGTAGCAAAAGTCCAAACTACTTAGCAGAGATTATAAAGACCTAAATACTTACCACATTCTGACAGAAATTGAAAGTGGTTAATACCAAGGCTTCCATATGATTTTAGAAAATTCTGGTTGTATCATGTTCTACATTTTTAAACTTGGAAGATTTTTCTGACACCAAAGCTTATATCTTTTATCTACTCTGACAAATGATGAACTCACATGAATTATCCATATTCTTGCTTGGTTTTAACTTCAAAGAAGGATACTTATTTGATAAAAGATTCACTTTAGATAATAATGTTGAAACAAGTTTTAGCTACTTGAAGCTAAATAATACATGCTTGGATACTGAATTGATCACTAGTTTTAGGATATACTATTTACACTAGATAACAAAATGAAAATATCTACATATTTTAATATTGTTCATATGTGTGTGTGCGTGTGTATGCCTATACAGATCAGATACTGTGATTATTCTCATTAGCTCTTTCCAGAAATGAATGCCACCTGTATGCATTCTGCCCTGCTTGAATCAAGAACCGCTCTCTGCTGCTTTGACACCGCAGGGTTCCATTGCCTCTGTCACCAACAAAGGCTGCCCTTCTACCAATACCCATTCCCCGCCTAGTGACTAGCACATGTGCCACCAGTCTGGTTTCATGGCGGGGAGGATACACTGCTTTCTCATGTATCATGTTGTTCTAAGGGTAGGCAGAAACATATTTGTTATTCCCACAGCCCAAAAGAGATCTGTTTGACATTTTTACTTGAATGTAATGAAATTTGAGACATTGGATAGTATGGTGACACTAAATTACCTGTCAACTCTCGTACCTTCCAGATCCATTTTAGAGATTTTTTTATGTGACTGATTCTTTCTCTTGCTCTTGGATAGCTTTTAATTAAAGGAAGATGGCTCATCTTCTATATCCATATCTCCAGCTTCAATAAAAACACTTGTCCCATACTTTCCAGGAGAAGAGAATGTTTCTATTGCCCAGTTACCTGCGTCCTCATTTAGTACCTTAAAATTGACACAATTCTTAGTAAAGTTACATAGATTTCAGGTGTACAATTCTGTAATACATCATCTATATATCACATTGTGTGTTCACCACCCAGAGTCAGTTTTCTTTCCATCACCACATATCGGATCTCCTTTAATTAAAAAAAAAAAAAAAAAGACACAATTCTCAAAATGATACTGCAAATAGCAAGTTTTTCAGAGGAAACTTCTATCCACAAAGCTATGGTTTAGCCCTGCGTCCTCAATGAGACATTCACACATATAATTCATGCATTCATTTATGCATTCAGTCAATATGAATTGTGCACCAACTATGAACCAGGCATGGGTGATAATTAAGTGAAGAAAATAGTCTCTGCTCTTATTGAACTTGTTTTCAAGGGGTGTGAAATGATAATGAATAAAACAAATATATTTGCGGTAACAGATCTGAGTATGTAATAAGAGGGAAAATTATGCAAGATAAGTGGTTTATGATTAATGGAACACACACAGTAGAATCAAAAGGTGAAATAACAAAATCTAGGTTATAAATCCCAAAGAAACAAGAGACTGTATGTGGGAAACCAAACAGGACTTTTACAAGTTGCTCCAATTTCATTCATTACATATCAGAGGAATGAAAAAAAAAATTGGGGTATAGTCTCTCCCCTCTTCATTTTATGTCCTCTAAATCGGGGTTATCCAGGGATTTGTAAAATTATCTATATGGAGTAATTATATATAAGGATTCACAGTTATTTTATTGCAGGTTTCAGGCCTATCCATTAGACACTGATTATCAAATTTTTAAGAGAGGTTATTTAATAATCTTGTTTCACTTTCCTTTACATTCTAATAAGCCTATTTATTTCTAAAACACCACATATTTTAAACAATGAAAAAAACAAGTAAAAACAGTTATAAATTATCAAAGCAGTGTGAGATTTAGGTAAATGCTGTGTCAATTTAGTTGCTGATATTTTCCTTTTTAGAACATAAGTTATTTTGACAGGTACTAACATAATCATTTATACATGGCATTCACACTTTATGACAAATTTGAGAATAATTTTCTTTATCAGAAAATATATTTTCTTCACTGTAAATAAAATTTTTAATGTCTTTCCGTTCTTTGTTGATATTTATTATATCCCAGGAATTTATTGTAATATTTACTACAGAATCCAGTGGAAAAGAAAGATTTTAATATGAATAATATTACTTTAAAAATAACTTTCTTATTAAATATGTATACTGAAAATGTATATAAAAATTTAACATTAACTGTCACCTTATGTTACTATATGCCTAATACCATAGGCATTTTAAAGGTCATCTAATAATTTTGTCTTGATATATTGCTTTATGTCCCTTCGATCCTTTTCTTTTTTCCTATATCTTCTCATTTTTTCTTAATTAAAACACATTTATTTACACTAATTGAATTATGTATTATTACACTATAAATCTACTTTCACTATTATGTCTCAACATTGAAAGAAGCTATCACAACCATCATAAATGGCTTGAGTACTATTATATACATTTGTTAGAGAAGAAGAGTGAGTGTCTGAATAGTGAGTAACCTTAAATAACTGTCCTCTCAATTCCTAGCGTTGTTTTAATCTATGCTCAATGCTCAGTGGAAATACTAGTCCCAAAGCATTAACAAAGAGATAGATGTTTATTTCGAAAGATCTTATCGGTAGATTTCCATCAGCATATGTGCTGCCGAAGCGAGCACAGTAGATTTCCATCAGAAGAAGAAATATATCCTGGTTTTAAAGCCCTTGCCTTATGAGAATAAAAAAAACACAGAAGGCAAAGTAGAATTAACGAGAAATTATGCTAGGAAAGTCTGTTTTATCCTCTTCTGCCAACCTCACTCTTTTTCTTTTCTTTCTTTCTTTCTTTTTTTTTTTTTTTTTACCATAGACACCACATCTTTTTCATGATGTTTAAAGAATAGCTAAATTTGAATTTATCAATAAAACTTTTACACACAAATTAGATTTGCAATTGAAAAACCTAACCCAGGTTGTTAATTTTCTTTGTAATAAACCCTTTTTCTCTAACACTACTTGGGTGCTGACACTAAATGACAAGTTAAGCTTTTTTAAACGCACTTTTATGCTATGTCTTTTTTTTTTTTTCCTTTAGCAAGGCTCATTCACCCTGGAATAATAGACTTTTGCAACATCAGAGAACAACGATAAAAATGTTG
This sequence comes from Rhinolophus sinicus, assembly GCF_036562045.2. Taxonomy (NCBI): domain Eukaryota; kingdom Metazoa; phylum Chordata; class Mammalia; order Chiroptera; family Rhinolophidae; genus Rhinolophus; species Rhinolophus sinicus. The sequence goes on from NC_133754.1 coordinate 39,141,557, forward strand.
GGTGAGGGAGAATGATAGTATATGATCGCTTCTTTGATATGCATCCTGCCTCATAACAGTAACTGCCAAGGCCGTATTTTTCACATGTAGCATCTATATATGTTTTAATAGGATTCCTCAGTTGGGGATGGAATCATTACCAAATTCTATTGGTAGAAAGTGAGAAGCTTTTAGTAAGCTGAGAGAACTTCCCAAACCCTCTCTGCCGCAAAACATTGAATTCAATTAGCTTTTAGAGAGCATTTAATGTATAGAAAATATGAGTATGATGTATTCCCTGCACTCAAAGTGCTTACAAGTAGTAGAGGAAACTAAATATGAATTAGCTAGTAATATGAAGCAATATATAATTAAATTTTAAAATAGGCTATACATTCAAGATGTAAAACAATTAATGAACAACAGGAAACAGAAAACTCAATGTTCACTACTAATAAAAGGGACACAGATTTGAACAATGTGACGCTTTTAACTCAATTAGCACATTTTTTTGTTGCCGAGAACATACATTTTGAAGAGATCTCTCACACCTCCTAGATTGGAAAGACTCTTATAATTCATACCAATGGCGCTGAAAAAGGGCATACCACTTGATCTTGTAATTACATTCTAGGTGTCTGACCTAGCTTGAGGGAAGAACCATAGGTTAAAAAAAAGTTAATGGTGAAAGATCTTCATGTTAGTATTATTTACCATGACAAAGGTTTGAAGCAAGTGTTTTCAGGTAGGGAAATTATTCAATTTTGGCATATCTATAAATATATTGTGTAAGCACTAATATGGTTTTGAAGACTTTTTAATTACCTGGACAAAGTCTCATGGTTAATTAGTTAAAGAAAAAAGTATAAAATTGTATATATTACATGTATAATTTCATAATTTTGTATATGTTAATTATAGAAAAATGCCTACCATCAAACACATCACATTTTAATAGTTTTACCTTTGCTCTGCAGGCTTGTGTGTGTGTGTGTGTGTGTGTGTGTGTGTGTGTGTGTGATCTTCCAAATGGTGACTTACAGTAGTATAGCTGGCAGAAGCATCTGTCAAGAAAAATGTATCATGCCAGAAAATAATTGAAACTGCGGTTGAAAAGTTCCTGAGAACAACCTTTTTATCTGTGGCTTAAATAAATACTTTCTCCATTTCAAAGGCAGCTTTAACTGCACCATATAGCTCAAGTGATCAGTAAAAGGAGACACCTGACTTCTTCAAGAAGTCTTGGTTTTTATGTGATTTGATCAATTCACAGGGTATAAATTCTGCTGACAGGGCTAAATATATGCTCAGACTTATCTGAATTCTTGTATTCCAGGCATCTGGTAAAATATGTTCATGTCACTAGCTTCTTTCAAGTAATGTTTATTGTCATCTCCCTGATTGCCTAATGTAAGTTTACAACCAGTCTCCTAGGTGTGCTAGTACATGGCAGCTCTCCCACAGATATCATAAACAGCAACATCTTTGATAATGAATGTCAGAATGAAGCCAGCCTAAGAGTATATTATCCATTTCCATGTCTTGTTGCCAATACACCAAGTGAGGAACTCATTCTAAACCCCATAGTCAAAGCTTTATGTACAAAGTTTGCAATCATTGCACAAGGAAGGCATTTTAAAAGTCTAGTCAATTATGAAGACAAAATATCTCTTATCTAAACAGCATCATTGTCTCAGTTGTGTCTTATTTTCCCTCACCATGGAAATATTTGAAAACATAGGATTTTAAGTCTTTAGAAGCCTTCAAGGACCTTAAAGATGCTAGTCTAAACGTTTAATTTTTAAATTAAGAAACTTAAGAGTGAAGATATTTGTCTAAATTGCACTGGCAGCTGGTCATGTATTTAGATAGAACTAACATATTTTGATTACTAGTCTAGTGCTAATTTCATCATACCAGGCTAACTCAGCAAATAACTTATTTTCCAAATGAGTCTATTTAGCGCAACCAACCACATTTCATTATATTTTAAAAAAAGTATTTACTCTTCTTCCCTCCCTTCACCTCTCACCCCTCAACTTGTCACCTGCCCTTCCTTTCCTCCTTCCTCTTCTTTTTTTTTCTTCTTTTCCCTTCTCTCCCCTCCCCTCCACTCATCTATCCCTTCCTGCCTCCCTCTCTCTTTTCCTTCTCTTTCTCCCCTACCTTCCTTCCTTCTTTCTGCCTCCCTCTCTTTCTTTTTCTTCTTTCCTTCTTTCCTTCTTTCCTTCTTTTCTTCCTTCCTCCCTCCCTCCCTCCCTCCCTCCCTCCCTCCCTCCCTTCCTCCCTCCCTCTTTCCCCTCTTCATCCTTTCTTTTTTCATTATTCCTTTTTTTCTTCTTTCTCCTTCTCTCCCTCCTTCTTTTCCTCCTGTGATCAAACAGGCCAAGTGATAGTTCACATTTGGAGTCAATGAGAATTGACACCAGGTCTTTGCAGTAAGATAGACAGGCTGTTTTATTAAAAATGGTGCCACCCAAGGAGAATGGTGAGTCAAAATCAGAACTCCCTATGGCTTACAGGCAGAAGGAGGTTTTAAAGAGCAAAAATCATGAGTAGGAGTTTTAGCGTAGTGGGTCTTGCTGATTGGTGAGCGATTAGGTAAGCAGTGAATTCTCATCTTCTAGTCATCACTTCCCTCCTGGTGTCACCTGCTCTATTTTTTGAGAGATGTGGTGGGGTAGTTGTTCAGCTTTGTGAGCTGTAAAACATCTTAATGTTGTGTGTCAATAGGTTATCTTGGTGTGCAGAGATGGAAGCAATACATCTTGTAACTCTTGCTTATTATATGCCATTATTATTTCTGTTGTCTTGGTTACTCGTTTTTCCAACAATCTGACAGGTCCTGGGCTAAGCACTTTCTGCAATGTGTAACAGGGTGCTATGTTGCTTCCTTCTAGTGATGTTAGTTTAAACTAGCTCACAAACCTATTTTATATTAAAGATATTTTCTAAGGGTATGAATTATTCCACTTCCCTCTCTCCCTCCTTCAGTTCCCTTCTTTATAGGCTGTTTTGCCTCAGTATCTAAGCAATATTGTTAGTCACATCTTTATGTGCACTTACATTACATATGATATTTGCATGATATCTGTATTCTTTTCTCTTGCCAAAGTATTGATTTTTTAGAAGGATGTATATCAGAGCTGGTTATTATTAGCTATCCTCCAATTCCTTCATTCATCTGCTGAAATCTAGTCTTTAGTCAAAGGGATAAAAAGGTCAGAATTAATAAAGTGTTTTTACAGTGTAATTAATAATAATATTATTTTGGGAATTTTCTAGATTGTTATAGAAACAAATCTTTTCCCCAAGAGTGTCCTTTTAAGGATGTTATATCATCTGTTTTGCATTAACTTTTATTTTCATAATCATTATGTAATAGTTGATGGATTATTGAGGCTTTGCCATACTCTAGAAATAGCATAATAATAATAATATATTGGTATATATGAAAACAAGCAAAGAACTCTCCAGCATGCAGATATCAACTAATCAATATCAAAAGTATCACTAAGAATATCATAGCGTATTTGAAGAAAACCATTGTAGGCAAAATTATTACGTAGCAGTATTCTTAGGATGGTAGATGAATACAAAAATGAGTAAGATAATAGTGGCCCTATAAAGAAGTATAGTCAGGATTTGTGAATTAAAAATAATGTGATAAAAATAAATATTAGTATTTTTTGAGGAGGCAGTGGGAAAACAAGTTACTTCCTTGCCATAGATATTTAGTAATGATATATATAATTACATCTCAAGTGAATGAATAGATATCTACAACATTTGATCCATTTGTAAATATGTGGAATACTTTATTTAGTTTATTTTACCAGCCTATTTTTTGAATGGCCAGACCATTTGCAAGTGAGCCAGTTCAAAAGGAGTAGATTTGATTGATTAGGAAAAATAAAGGCAGGTTTGGTGGATGGAAGAACCTTTCATTCAGTAGAAAATAATGGAATGGCTACTTGTGCCCTCTGTACAAAATTATAATGATGAATACTCCCAGAGACTGAGGAAATTTTGGCCTACTGACTAAACATATATTGCATTTTAGAGAACTTTTACTTCTGTTATGTGGTCATTATTCTCACAACATCTCAGAGGAGGAATCATCCTAATAAAATAATAGGAACACTACCACCCAAGGAGACCAGGAGCCTTACCTAGCTGGATGAAGCACAGTTGGGTGGCCTATAGAGAATTCTAGCACCTGAGATTCCCTTCAGACATCATTGGACCAGAAGACGCTGGTTCTAAAATGTAAAGATAGAGACTTACAAAAACACTTAGGGAAACTTTAGTTCTTCATATTAAAAACAACAGATGAAAATTAAAGTAATTGAGGACATACATATGACTGATCATTATGGCATTGTTGAAATTATATTTATGAAATTTATAGAATATTATAGAGAAATCATGAGGCCATAATAATGAATAAAAAGAAAATATGAGAAATATGTTAGTAACCATGAATATATTTTTTTAATTGTCCCTTAAATGTCTGTAAGATAGTATAGGAAAATGTAGAGGTCGAGTCCTTTGTGAGTTATCATAGTGATTGGCACGGTTAGGGAATGACGGATGGCTTTGTATCTGTGTATTACTTTCCAGTGCTTTTGAAATATTATGTGGCAAATATTTTAGTATGGGGAAAATAATAATTTAAGAATTTAAACTTAGATGGAATAAAAAGATACAATTTGAGAACCAAAATCTTTAATTTATTGCATGAATATAAAATTAATATATTAATTATTTGAATTTTTTGGGGTATCATGCTTATTAAATTATTTTTGCTGAACTTTATTGGATTTTCTACCTTTTTCTCATTTTAGATATTAATTATATTGTTATTACTTCATCATGATGTCTTTTAGTGAACAGACATTCTTAGATTTAATGAAGTCTAATTCCTCATACTTTTCCTTTATGGACAGTGTTTTCAAAGAACATCCTTGCCCATCCTAAGATCATGAATGTATCCTCCTAAGCTGTTTTGTAAAAGGTTTTTTGTATTACACACTTCTGCCTACAATTCCATATAGAGTTCATTTTTGTGCCATGTAATTAGTAACAGGTCAAAGTTCCTTTTATGTTTTCCATGAGGATATCAAATTGGTCCAATACCACTTAACATATATGTATTGTTTACTCATTTCATTCCAGTGTCATATTTATTTCAAATCAAATGACTAAGTAATTTTGGGTCTGTCTCTACACTCTATTCTGTTCCATTGATTTATTTCTCTTGTCTTGAACCAAAAACATGCTGCTTTGACTACTGTTGTTTTACAATAAATCTTTATAGCGGATGTATAAGTTATCCAACTTTATTCTAACTGAAGATTGTCTTCACAATTCTTAGTCCTTTGCATTTCAAAATGATAGACTTAATTTGTTCAATTTTTATAACAAAAAAATGAAAAAGCAAAAACACCTTCTCTGACTTTCGGATTGCATTAAATCTGTAGATTAATTTAGCAAGAACTGACTCAGCAATATTAAGTGTTCTAATTAATGAATAAAGCATATCCGTCCAATTCATTAGGTTGTCCTTAATTACTTTGTGATATTTTATATTTCTATGGTTTGCATGTTATATTTTAATAAAAAAGATTAAAAAATCAGTAAGTGATATAATATGTACTTATTACAAACTAATAGCTAACAAGAGTAAATATTGATCATTTACTGTGTGTCTGACCCTGTGTTGTTTACTTTTAGCATGTCATTTTATTTTTACCATGATGTTATGAGTAAATGCTTTGATCATTCCCATTAAACTGATGTAAATCTGAGATTAGATAGGTTATATAACCTCTGGGTATAGGGCACACAGCTGGCTTGCGATGGTGACAAGACCCAAACCGAGGCCTGCCTAATGAGAATGCCATGATCTTAAAACCTCTGCCATATAATTTCCAGTAGACTCTTCATCTATGCTTTCCTAACGTGGCTTATACCAATGGGTGGATTTTTGGACATATATTCCCTATGTTTATTTCTAATTTCATTTATTAAAATTGATAAACTTTGTGATAAAAATGTATTTGGAGAGATAGTGTGATGGGATAGGGGATGCTAATTTAAGTGTAAAGTCTTCCAGCCCTGTCTTGCCCAGTTACCGAGTGTCTGGACAAGTATTTGAACTTACTTTTTTTTTTTCTCCTTAGGGTCTCTAAGTGTAGTATGGGAATAATAATTCCTAAGCTACTTTCATTAGCAACTATTGAGGCTATTAAATTATGTGTTTAAGGTGAAAATACTTTAATAGCTCTATAAGTTGCATTATAGCTTTGAAAGCCTATTTCTTTAACACATAATGCTATAAATATATATGGGGTATGTAAAATAATGATTTTTTTGCCCCAGTTTCAGTATCTCTTTCATCAATTTATTCTTATTCTATAGAAGAAAAAAAGACTACATTTTTGCTTTCTTTGTATTTCCTGTTACCTAAGGAGACCACCATATATCCTGGTTTGCCTAGGACAGTTCAGGTTTATTCTTATTGCCCCAGTGTAATGTTTAAAGGACCTCTTGTAACTCTCATTAGGAAAAGAATAAAAGAGAATTATAATGATACTTTAGAATTAGGTGATGGTTTGCCTTTTAGTTTTTTTTTAACTAAGTAAGACTAAAATTAATCATTTTTGTTTTACTTTTATTAAAAAATTATCACCTGAAGAACTTAGAGGTCTAATTCTATATTTAAAACTTTTTTCTTTTGAGAATTTCACCATATTTCTCTATAGCTGGCTATCTCTGATTTTGTATTCAAATAATGCTTTTTTTTTCATTAAAGTTTATTGCGGTGAAAATTGTTAGTAAAGTTACATAGGTTTCAGGTGAACAATTCTGTAATACATCATCTATATATCACATTGTGTGTTCACCACCCAGAGTCACCATATATTTGATCCCTTTTATCCTCATCAACCACTCCCCTCCCCCCTTACCCTCTGGTAACCACTAAACTATTATCTGTGTCTATGAGTTTTTGTTTATTTGTTTGTCTTGTTCCTTTGTTGCTTTCAGTTTTATATCCCACATATCAGTGAAATCACATGGTTCTTGACTTTTTCTGTCTGATTTATTTTGCTTAGCATAGTAATCTCAACATCCATCCATGCTGTCCCAAGTGGCACTATTTCATGTTTTCTTATGGCAGAATAGTATTCTATTATGTATATATACCACATCTTTTTTTTTATTAGTTTCAGGTGTACAAAACAATGCACTAGTTAGACATTTCACCCCTCACAGAATGATAACCCTCCTCCCCCAATCTATTGCCCCCTGACATCGTATGTATCTATTACAATTCTATTGACTCTACTCCCTATGCTATATTCCATATCCTGTGACTATATATATAAATTATACTTGACATACAATATTCAACTTCAGCTTCAAGTGTACAGTGCAGTGGTCAAGCATCTACACCGTCCATGAAGTGGTCTCCCTAGTAAGACATGTTCCCATCTTCTTTATCCAATCATCTATCAAAGGACACTTTGGTTGTTTGCATGTCTTGGCTACCATAAATAAAGCTGAAATGAACATCAGAGTACATGTATCTTTATGGATACATGTTTTCTCCAAAATTTATCATTTAAATTTGTCTCCTGCAATGTATTTTGTTTGAACAACTTCCAAAAATGTGCTAAGACTGCTTCCACATTTTCTAAATTGATACTTTAAGTGCTAATCTTTCAACCAAATTATATTTTATCTTTTAAACAGCATAAAAATGTAGCTCATATGTGTATTTAAAGCACAAGATTTGCCATTTCCTGCATACTGTACATATCAAAATATGTGGTATTGTTTACTGGGATGTATTTTTTTTTTCACTTTTTTTTTTTTTTAACCTAGATTGCTAAACTTAAATTTTAAAATGCCAAACAGGAGTACTTTAACTTTTTATTCACTTTTAAAATTACAGTTGATGTTTAATATTATATTAGTTTCAGGTGTATGGCAGAGCAGTTAGACATTTATATTATTATAATTATGAAGTGATCCCCCTGATGAGTCTAGTGCCCACTTCACACCATACATAGCTATTACAATATTATTGACTATATTCCCTGTGCTGTATTTTATATTCCAGTGACTATTTTGTAACTGCCAATTTGTATTTGATAATCTCTTCACCTTTTTCACTCAGCTCTCCAAACCCCACCTATCTGGCAACCATCAAAATGTTCTCTGTATCTATGAATTTGTTTCTTTTTTGTTTGTTCGTTTACTTTTTTTTCAGATTCTACCTATAAGTGAAATCATACGTATTTATCTTTCTCTGCATTACTCATTTTACTTAGCATAATACCCTTTAGGCCCATCCATATTGTTACAAATGGCGAGATTTCAATCTTCTTTATGGCCGAGTAATATTCCTTTTTATATATGTACCACTTTTTTATCTAATCATCTATTCATGGGCACTTAGTTTGCTTCCATATCTAGGCTATTATAAATAACACTGCAATGAATATATGAGTGCTTATGTCTTTTAGAATTAGTGTTTTGGCTTTCTTTAGATAAATGTCCAGAGGTGAGATTGTTGGGTCATAGGGTAGTTCTATTTTTAATTTTTTGAGGAACTTCCCTACTGTTTTCCATAGGGGCTACATCAATTTTCAATCCCACTAACAGTGCATCAGGTTTCCCTTCTTTCCACATCCTTTCCAATACTTGTCGTTTGTTGATTTATTGATGGTAGCCATTCTGACATGTGAGGTAACACCTTATTGTGTTTTAATTTGCATTTGCCCAATGATTTGTGACATGGAATATCTTTTCATATGTCTATTAACCATTTAAGCAGAGGTACTCTTGATGTAGTAAACATATATTGAAGAACTAGAAATATTGTGCCAATTACTTGGCCACCCTAAGTCACCCATCAATTATCCCCAATCTGGATTGAGAGAAAGGTGTGCTTGGTTAATCTCAGTTTTCTATAATCTTAGCTCCTTTGGTAGACCTGCTTAGAATTCCCATAATCAACTGGCCTGTTGTGGAATTAAAGGGCAAACAGGTATATGAAAGAAAGTAACTAAAATGTGGGAACAAGCCCAGATTTTACAGTCTCTCCCCAGAAACCCAGGAACTCTGTGGAAACATATTGAAGACTCATAAAAGAGTGTTTTCTTAACATTTTTATAACTAAAAAGACCCATTTCTGGGATTATCTCATAAAGAGTTTATCATTGTTCAAAGGGACAATTAAATTTACCTTCTTGCTAGAATGCAGCAATGTGAAATTTCTGTGTGACAATTTCTTAAGTGATAAGACTTGGGCTTTATTGTTCCTGATTTTGTTATCTTCTGTTTTTCTAATTTTTTCCTTAGCTTTTATTCACCTTACATCCCAGTGGTTCCCCCTGTTCCTGCAGCCCACCTGTAGAATAATGTATGAGCTATTTGGTCTTTCCTCCTACTCCTGTTGCAGCAGTGCCTCACAGAATTTTGTGTTTTACTAGTACTGAAGCACAATTTATTTATTTTTTTTGAATTGTTATTTAATGAACATTTGAGAGGAAGATTATATTAATTGTGTGAGTTAAAATCGTGAACTTGAAAAATAATTTTATTTTCCTGTAGGTCAGATTATTTTTAGTTTGTTTTAGAATTATTTGTTCCTAAGGCTTCCTTATTTATGTAAATGGAGGGGGAAATGTAAAAAGCTTTTTTGTTTTTTTTCCAATGAGAGGCTAGAATTTTTTTTTTTTTTTCAAAAGATAACCTAGCATGGTGATTTTAGGTAAACATACATTTAGGGAGAAATGGATTGATGTTAGTATTTTTTAATGAGAAAATAAGAGAGCACTTAGATTAAAAGAATGACATTAGTTTCAGTGAAAATAAGCTGTGGTTTCTTAAGGAAAAAAGAACAAAAGAAGATGGCCTAAATAGTAAAACATAAACTGGAATTGGTCAAAGAGTGTATTAGCTCTAAGTGCTTTAGAGGGGAATTTAATGGTAAGGAAATACTTTATGTTCGAATGACACAAAGTTTTCTGCTGTTTGGAAAGTGACCTTATGATAAGTCCTAAAGTCAATGCTGATGCTTGGGGTATTTTTACCTGTTTATTCTCAGCTGTCTTAGTCACTGGACGCAGATGTGGAAGGAAGGAAATCTTCAGTGACTCACTGATATCACTAAAAAAACTCAAAATTAGGTGCCAGAAATAAAATTAGTATTTTAAAAGAATTCTTACATATTGTGAACTTACCAACCTCAGACTAGATAAATTAATCTTGCTCTGATAGGGTAACCCCAGACAGCCAACCTTTGAGCATCTATTCTTCACTATAATCAATACAGCAATTTAGCATTTAAACCTGCCTCCAGGCTAAAGGGCATAAGAACTTACCATGAAAAATCTTTATATTCTATTCACATTTTTGTTGGTAATATGAAATGATTTTTAGTAAAAACAAAAATACAAGGTTTAGGTTACACCGTGTATGTATTTCTCAAAACTCAGTAAATGTACACTTAAGATTTATGCATTTCAATTTTGGCTAAAACAACTTGCTCACTGGCACTTAAAAAGAAAATATCAGTAAGCATATATCATTGTTAGTAACAACATAAACAGCATGATTGTTATCCTGGCAATATTTGCATCAGTGAGAGAGGAAGGAGAACATGCTTATCCTCATTTTTTTATTGTTTAGTTTTTGTTTTTTTTTAAGCTCAACTAAATAAAGTCAAGTGACTAATGTCCCTACAGATGTTAGGGGCAGATTTCCCTCATATCTACTCTTGAAAAATGATCAAATAGAGCTGTAACTCTAATGTTGAACATAATATGTGTAGAAAGCAATACTGACATTGCATTTAAGATTGTGTGTTATTAGTAGTAGTTATATTTATATTTTACTTCCCTGGATAAACCATTCATTAAATATAGGAAAAAATAAAAATAAAATAAAAAACTGAACACTGATTCTTAGGATTTTTGCATTCTAACACACAAGGATTTCTTTGCGTTCTGCATCCAAAGGTTAAAGCATTGAAGTACACAGTACAGCCCAATATATGATTAAGATTTCTGTGCCTGCCCCTTATTTAAACTATGGCAATTACCCCAAAACACTGGTAATATAAACATAGGCACTCAAAAAAGAAAAAAAGAAAAGAAAACTAAATGAAAATTTAAGGTCTCAAAAGTCTTCCTAAATTTTTGAAAGTCAAAATTGGTCAGATTAAACAGAAACTTCAGAGGAAAAAAAAAGAAAACCTTCAAAAGAAAGAAAACTTGAAGTGCTTAGCAACCAAGAAATTTCTCCAAAGCCATTTATTTTGCATGAACAGAAAACTGCCATATTTTACTAGCACCTAGAACTACACAATTTCAACTGAAGGAGCTACAAGACTAAGACAAAGGCTTAGGGTAAAGACATGAAGAAAGCAACCCGTTTTGATTTTGATATTGATTTGGCATGGCAGAGCATGAAAATTTCTGTACCGGGGTGAAACATAAGGGATCTTAAGATGAAGTCTAGATGTTAAACTCATTTGATATTGAGAAACAGTAGGAGGTAGGAGGTGTAAGAATATATAGTGCCTGTGTAAGAATAATGTGAGAAGAACAAACAAAATAAAATAGTAACATGAAACCCTCTATGGAAATACAAAATTAATCAAAATGTAAACCAGTTGGTGAGAGAAAGTCAAGTAAATGTCTTGAAACTCTCCCTGAAGGACAAACTAAAAATAAACTTTAGGTGATCAAAGAGTTTATTTTCCAACTAGTATTATAAGATACTGATATGCATTATTTTAAAATATTAAATTAATTAGGACTCAGAGATTTTTCTATGTCAATTTACATTAAAAATCTCCAAGAAGTGAAATAATATATAGTATTTCCCATACTTCTTTAATTATAATCTGCTTTTAAGTTTGAGAATTTGATGCAGCTAGTACTCCACAAAATCCTCTTGAAAATATTGAATTAAAGTAAGCTTAAAGTTTAAGGGAAGATAATATCCATCAAAAATTTCCATTCCAACACACCTATATTGAAATGGAGGCACTTAACCCAGTGCCATGATACCAAGAGAAGATTGCTCTTAAGAGCATATATGTGGTCTCAGAAATATGTCACAAACAAAAGAGTGAAGAAAAAAAAGAAAAAGAAGAATGAAAGAGAATATGCTTCTGGGATGTAGGACCTTACATTTTCTCACTTTGGGAAATTGAAGAGACTAGGGTTCATGTTCAAAGAGCAAAAGAAAAATAAAGAAAAATGAGGTTGCTTTTGTCAGTGTAGGTTGAGTGGAAACAGTGGTTTAAAGCCTAGGCCAATGGTAAGGCTCAAATTTATCAATGGCATGAGAATGCTATTCATTTCGGAAGTTATGAATTCTAAAAAGCTATAGGGTTAGAGCCAAACTCTTTGAAATAATTTTGTTTCATTTACATATAGTTCTGCAACCCACTGATCTCTCCATTCTAGATTTACATAACAATAGATTTTTGTCATATTTTACTGTGTCTTCTAGTCTTCTAGGAGTCTAATCCCAAGAAATACTTTTTCCCGTTCTCTTTTTTTTTTTTTGCTTTTAAATAGCTTGCCCTTTTTAAAGCATTGAATACAGTTGATGGTATCCTATTCATTGATAGATTCTTGGTTCCCATGACAACCTCTCTATTTCTATTTTGAAACCTCTATTCTTTTATTTTCCAAGATTCTCAGTTGAACTTCTTCTCATTTTATTCATTTTTCCAAGGTTGAGCTAATTTACCCTTATAGCTTCATTTATGACTGTATTTTAATTAGACCGTGTTTGTATTTCAAGTCCATAATACTCTCCTGATATCCAGACTAGGTAGCTACATACCTACTAATCACTTGAATACATATGCCCAATCGGCAATTTAAGCTAAAAAAATTATGCAACTGATCTTACCATTTGTTCTGCATTTATATGTTCAACATAAATAAATACAATATTCAGAGAACTTATGTTCCAAGACAGAAAACTGTTAGACATCAGAAACTTTAATCTCTATCTCATCATATCTAATATGATCTCTAACCCATTAACAAACCTGTTAATTTTACCTTTTTCTCACAACCAATTCCTGTTATGTCACCTGCGTCACTATTGCATTAGTTCAGTCCTCATTATTTCTCACATAGATGATTTTGTCAGTCACCTAAATTCTTATTTTGAAATTACTATTATAATGGCAGAACTTTTCTGGTTTGAGGGAACTATTTGGAAGCAGCGCTTGTGATCTATGGATGTTATGATACAGATACACACACGCACAATTTTGGCTTTTAATAAAGTTATATAGTGATATCCCCAAACATTTTCATCCCTAAGCCCATCCCTATACCTAACTTGTGAGTGTGGGACCACATGGGACCATGAAAGGTAAATTTGCAAATGGATCCAGGCTGAAGGAACAGGTAAGGGACCATCTGGCAGACATTCATATATTTAAACCAAAGCATAATCTTCCTAAGAAAAATTGCTCTCTATTATTAAATAGCTTCCCGGGATTTTTTTTTTTTTTTTTTCATTCAAACCAACTTTTAATTGAAGACTTAAGGAGAATATTTTTATTTATTTATTTATTTATTTATTTATTTATTTAATTTATTGGGGTGACATTTCTTAGTAAAATTATATACACTTTAAGGATACATTTTTATAATACATCTTGTATGTATTGCATTGTGTGTTCACCACCCAGAGTCAGTTCTCCCTCCATCACCATATATTTGACTCCCTTTTTCCCTCTTCTACCACCCTCTCATTCCTCACACTCTGGTAACCACTAAACTGTTATCTGTGTCTATGAGTTTTTGTCTCTCTGTTTGTGTTGTTCGTTTGTTGCTTTCAGTTTTATATCCTCACATATTAATGAAGTCATATGGTTCTCAGCTTTTTCTGTGTGACTTGCTACACTTAGCATCATAATCTCAAGATCCATCCATGTTGGCAGCATTTCATTTTTTCTTATGGCCAAGTAATATTCTATTGCATATATGTATCACATCTTCTTTATCCATACGTCTATCAAAGTACACTTAAGTGGTTTCCTTGTCTTGGCCATTGTAAATACTGCTGCAGTGAACATAGGGGTATGCATATCTTTATGGATAAATGTTTTCCGATTTTTTTAGGGGAAGATACCCAGAAGAGGGATTGCTGGGTTGTATGTTAATTCTATTCTTGATTTTTTTAGGAACCTCCATACTGTTTTTCACAGTGGATGTACCAATTTACATTCCCATCAGAAGTGTATGAGGGATCCTTTTTCTCCACAGGCTCTCCAACACTTTTTATCACTTATCTTGTTGATAATAGCCATTCTAGCAGGTATGAGGTGGTATCTCATTGTGGTTTTGATTTACATTTCAACTATAGCTAGTGAAGTTGAGCATTTTTTCATATATCTCTTGGCTGTTTGTATGTTTTCTTGGGAGAAGTACCTGTTCAGGTCCTCTGCCGATTTTTTAATTGGATTTTTTTGTTTATGTTGTTGTTGAGTTGTATGAGTTCTTTATATATTTTAGATATTAGCCCTTTATCAGAGTTGTTGTTTGCAAATGTCTTCTGCCATTCGGTTGGTTGCCCCTTTGTTTTGCTGAAGGTTTCTTTTGCTGTGCAGAAGCTTTTTAGTTTGATATAGTCCCATTCATTTATTTTTGCTTTTACTTCCCTGGCCTTTGAGGTCAAATTCATAAAATCTTCTTTGAATCCAAGGTCCAGTATCATGTTTCCCCGAAAATAAGACCTAGCTGGACCATCAGCTCTAATGCATTTTTTGCAGCAAAAAATTAATATAAGACCCGGTCTTATTTTAATATAAGACCAGATTTTATATAATATAATACAATGTAAGACGAGGTATAATATAATATAATATAATATAATATAATATAATATAATATATAATAAATATAATATAATACTGGGTCTAATATAATATAATGTAATGTAACATAATATAATACCAGGTCTTATTATAAAATACTATAAGATGGGTCTTATAACATAATACCTGGTTTTATATTAATTTTTGCTCCAAAAGACACATTAGAGCTGATTATCCAGCTAGGTTTTATTTTCAGGGAAACACGGTATCTATGCTTTCTTTGATGCAGTTTATTGTTTCAGGTCTTGTGTTTAGGTCTTTGATCCATTTTGAGTTAATTTTGGTATATGGTGATAGCAGTTTAATTTCATCTTTTGCACATGGTCTTCCACTTTTCCCAGCACCATTTATTGAAGGAGCAATTTTTTCTATCCATTATATGTTTTTGCTCCTTTGTCAAAAATTATCTGTATATGTATACACACACACACACACACACACACACACACACACACACACACACGGGTTTATTTCCGGAGTCTCGGTTCTGTTCCATTGGTCTGTGTGTCTGTTTTTCTGCCAATACCATGCTGTTTTGATTATTGTTACTTTGTATTATAGCATAAATTGAAGTCAGGAAGTGTGATATCTCCAGGGTTCTTTTTTCTTAGGATTGCTTTGGTTATTATTATTATTATTATTATTATTATTATTGTGTGTGTGATTCATACATAACGGATGATTTTTGTTTTTATTTCTTTAAAAAATCAGGATTTTGATAGGAATTGCATTAAAACTTCATATTGCTTTTATAAGGCCAACATTATCCTGGTAACAAAAACTTGGTAAGGATAACACAAAAAAAGAAAAACTACAGATCAATATCTCTGATGAATACAGATGCAAAAATCCTAAACAAAATAGTAGCAAATCTAATACAATACATTTAAAAGATTATACATCACAATCAAGTGTGGCTCATTTCAGTGTCACAAGAATGGTTCAACATACACAAATCATTCAATGTGATACACCCATAAACAAAATAAATGATAAGTGTTATATAATCATACCAATAGAGGTAGAAAAAAGAATTTGGCTAGATACAACATCCATTTATTGTTAAAACGCTTAATAAAATGGGTATAGAAGGAAAGTACCTCAACATAATAAAGGCCATATCCGACAAACTTCAGTTAATATCATACTTAATGGTGGAAAAACTGAAAGCTTTTCCTCTAAAATTAGGAACAAGTTAGTGATGCCACCACTGTTATTCAACATAGTCTTGAAAATCCTAGCCAGAGCAATCAGGCAAGAGAAAGAAGTAAAAGGCATCCAAAGTGAGAATGAAGACGTTAAACTGGCACTTTTTGAAATGACATGATAGAAAACCCTAAAAACTCTACCAAAAAACTGTTATAAACAATAAATAAATACAGTAAAGCTGCAGGATACAGAATCAATATATAAAAATTCATTGTGTTCCTATATACTAACAATGAAATTTCAGAAAAAGAAATGAAAAAAAAAAAATCCTTTTGCAATTGCAACAAAAAGTAAAATACCTAGGAATAAACTTAACAAAGGATTTGAAGACCTATACACTGAAAACTATAAAACATTATTAACATAAATTGAAGAAGACACACAAAAAGTCGAAAGATGTTCCCAGGATCTTTAATGGTCTTTCAAATTCTCTGATTTCTTCAACTTCATAAAAATGTGGAGAAAACTACTTGGGCTGCAGCATGAGTTTTGCGGTCCTCTCCAGATTTCACAGGAATTCCTCAATTAACTTGTTAGCAGTTCTCACACATACACAATCTTCATACCTCATATTTAATGAGGTCACACAGTTGTGATGATGGTAGTTGACAACATGACTGTTGGTTCTGTTTCTTTTTATAAAAAATGGTATTTTTGGTGGGGATTGCATTAAAACTATATATTGCTTTTTTTGAGGCCAATGTTATCCTTACCAAAGAAAAGGATAACACAAAACAGAAAACTACAGACCGATATCTCTGATGAATACAGACAAAAAATCCTAAACAAAATAATAGCAAATCTAATACAGCACATTAAAGAGAACTGCACTTCTTAGAGATAAGTGCAGTTCTAATGAAAAATTTAAAAATATTTTTGTATATCTTATTCTCATTATAAAAGATACATAATTTATATATCTGTGTGTACGTATCCAAAAAAACATAGTAGAGAAGAAAAAAAGTATAATTTTCCCATAATTATGGTTCAAATTGAGTCAGAGGAATGATAGGACACATTATGCACTTACTATTTGATAATGAAAAATAGCAGATTTGCATTTTGACATACATTCATGGCTGACATAAGACTTTGAAAGTTAACTATGAATGAAAATGTCCCACTGTAAACTCTTCTACCTATAAAATATCCTCTCCATTTTTATATGCCATATTTTTAATAATAGTGGTTCTCTTTTTATTATAACAGTGATGCATGCTGACTCTAGATAACACAAGGACTATTTTTAAAACTCTAATGTTAAAATTAAAATCACCAATGAGCCAAGTATACCATACTTTATGCTTAATTTGTTTCTTTTCATTTGTATTTTTTTTCTCTATACATACAGATTTGAAAAAGAAGCTAGAGAAAGAACAGCCAAGTAATACAACATAAATAAAAATCAAGAAATTTTAAGTGAAAATCAAGAAATAAAAACAGTGAAATAGAAACTCACCTAAAATGGACTTAGGAAGAAAACAAAAGTTTACTTGAAAAGGCTACTATAGAAATTGTTTTTCAAATATAACAAAGACAGAAAAGAGACAGTATTGATATTAAGAAGGAGATAAAAGACAGACTGCAGATGAAGAAAATATATAAAATATTAGGTAAAATATTACACACATAAATTTGAAAATTTGATAGGAAAATCACTAGGAAAAGACATTTGTATGGATGAGTCTGTTAAATCTACAAAAATGACACCAACAACCCCCTTTTTTAAAACAACTTTATTGAGAAGTAATTTATGTACCATAAAGTTCACATTTAAAATTTACAATTCTATGTTTTTTCATATTTACACAGTTGTTCAAACATCTTCATAATCTAATTTCAGAATATTTCCATTATTCTAAAAAGAAACTTTGTACCTATTAGTGGTAACTCCATATTTCTTGTTTCTGTTTTTTTTTTTTTTTTTTTTTTGTCGTTATTGTTTGTTGCTTTTTTAAATTAAAGTTTAATGGGGTGACAATTTTTAATAAAGTTACATAGATTTCAGGTGTACAATTCTGTAATACATCATCTGTATATCACATTGTATGTTAACCACCCAAAGTCAGAGTTCTGGTTTTTAAACAGTGCATAGGGAGAAAAGGAATGTTTCCAAATAGATTATTTGAGACTACAAAACTAGCAAAAGAAACACAAACAGCAAGGTGTGCACACATTGTCTATATCTACCTGCCTATACTTTCTCTCTCTACCAAACTCTCAGCTATATATGTAAAATACTAGACAAAATACTACCATATCAAAATCAGCAGTTTATTGAAATAGTGAAAAATCCTTATCAGAGAGGATTTACTCCAGGAAAGCAAGTAATTATTAACTTTAGAAAATACTCCTTCAAACACATTAAAAATAATAATCAAATGATTATCTTCAAATATGTCAAAAGTACTTATAAAAGTCCAACATCTATTATTTATTTTTAATGTAAATTTGGGCAAATATTAGAATAAAAGAAAATAACTTAATCTTATGAACATATGCAGCAGAAACCTGCTTAAATAAGTAGATTTCCGTTGAAGTCAGAAATGAAAAACAGATTTACCAACACCATTGAAAATATTTTCTGCTTTTGCACATAGAATTAGAATAATATAATGATATGGATATGCATAATATAAAATAAAAGTATATACTTTATTTTTATTTTTATTTAAAAAATTAGAGATATACAAATACATGTTTTAATAATAAAAGCACATATGAAATAAAACATAAACAATGTATGAATATATATATATGAATTTATATATTTACACAATGATGAATACACATAATACACGTGTCAACATAACACATCTGCTACCTGTGTTGTACCCTTGACCTTAGTGAAAGCTGTCAGAATAATATATGGCACCGTATTCAAGAATAATAATAGTATTAACTTTGTAATATCACCAAGTAGGATGTATATTTGAAATATAAATTTTTCCTATAGTAGAGAACACAGAAAATCACATAGGTAATGTTTTGGTCTATGGCTGAATTGATTATTTTCAGTAATCTTATTTGATTTCATATATGAATATGAAGTTTTATATTTCCCCTTTATTTTCTATACATGCATAATTGGAGTTACTGTAATCAACAGGGCTATAAAGAACAGATTGAGTTTTGTTTTGTATGTTTGTTTTGAAATTGCAGTACTATATCTCCTGCTTTGGGTCCTTACAATTATTCTAGAAAAAATCATAATAAATCTATATTCATAGTATCATTCTGTGAAATAGTGTGTACCTTAATTGTCCAATTTAATAGGCAAAATTTGTATTATCTAGTTTTATCTTTTATTTGAAATGACTAAACATTTAGAAATATTTTATTAACAATTCAGACTTCTGAATAGTCTGGATATTTTAAACATGTTTTTCTAGTGCATTATTAGTGTTTTCTTATTGACTTGCAATTGTTCTTTTTATATTTATTGAAAGTTTTTTCTTTAATCTTTGTGATTTTAGAAAAAGCCATTGAAGTCATATTTATTGATACTCAATATGTGACAGGGAGTCTGTAGAGATCTGATAGTCACACTTACAACCTTCAAAAAGCTTATAGACTGGTAGGGCATTCAGACCTGGACACACTGAGTATCAATATTAATATGATAAATGCTTTGGAACAGCAAGCAAACACTGATAGGGAATAAAGAAAAGCATCCAACTACGTGTTTGTTTGTTTGTTTGTTTGTTTGTTTTAATGTGGTCACCTGTATAATTTTTTCCTTTCATCTTAACATTAAATCGTTAGAAAGTCATTGCCCATCCAGAAAGCAATTAAATATGCAGCTATATTTTGTTCCAGATCTTTATGCTTTCTCAAAATTGTGTTAATGTTTAGTTGTATTACACTGTGGTTTGATATCACCCGTACAACTTAACGGTCATTTGAATATACTAAGACAGTCTATGTGGTCTGACATATACAAGGACTTTTTTAAAAGCATTCTATAAACAGTAGGGGGAAAGTTTCTCATTGACATCTCTGAAACAATGTAGAACAATGGAGAGACCAAAAAAGGAGAGGCATAGGGATAATGTTTATATCTCTACGACAATTGTCAGAGTATAGAGATAACTCACTGTTTATTTTGTTTTGTATGTAACACAATTGTTGGATCTCTGAGGAAGACAGGAGATAACATGAGAGGGATACAGTATGCTCCTATCCTATTTTGATGGTTCAAGTACGTGGTTTTTTTTGTCACAGAAGTTATTGTTAGGCCACCAATCACTACTCTCAATCCAGTTCCATGTATCATACGGGTTGAAGGAATTTCTTGCAGATTATGACAAATAGGTTTTCTGTCTTAGCATTTGGATGTTGTTGAAGGTTTTCTGTCTTAGCATTTGGATGTTGTTGAAGTTTGGTGTGTTTTTTTGTTTTGTTTTTTAAATCCTTGTAGATGCTTTAGTAAGAAATTGGGATAAGTATTATCAGGCGTGTTAGTAGTATCAAACTTCCATAAGAGATCCAAGTAAACTTTATAAAAAAAATCAGGCAGATATCTTCTGCCTGCTTGAAATCTCATTGTCTTAAGATAAAATGTAAACATCTCTGTATGGCAGGGAAGATAATTTGAAAACTCATATATTCAAACTTCTGATTGTCTTCATTAATTAGAATCCATACTCAAACCCAGTTAGTTACGCTCAGTTGCCCAAACCACCATAATCCACCCATTCTTCCATCAGCTTAACATTTATTGACCATCTACTGCATGTCAGATACAGATATCATGTAGATGCTGATGATAAACAGATGGAAAAGTCACAGTTCCTGAATGTGTAACTTCCACTAATGATTTTAAATCATTCAGGAATTATCTCCTCTGGCAAGCCTGCACAAAGTCACTCCAAAATCAATACCTCAGGTTTACCTAGATTGCAGTAATTATTACAAGATATTATAATTGCTTTTGTGCTCTCAGAGTACTGAGTCTAAGCATTGATTTCGATATTTCCAGAGTCGTACAGTACCTGGACATCAGAAAATGTTCCTTGATATTTAATCAGTGGGACAACAGAGGAAGACTATGTCTGAGGAATAAAATCACATTCTATATCCAGATAAGTTTGGAAATGGCAGGTATAAAGACGTTGGGATTTATGAGTAAAAAGATGGGATCCAGGATACTAAAAGGAAGATTTATTTCCATCAGCAATAAAACAGGTAATTGGAAAATTAAGATGAAACTGACACCAACAATGGAAATACTAGATAAAAGACATCTCTCATTCAGAGATCTGTGTCTTCACAGAAACAAGACTTCAGTAAAGCTGGTGAGGATAATTATTTTAATTAAGGGAAGCTATACTTTTATAGCTTTTTTACAGCTTTAATAACTAGACTATAAATTTATTAAGTGAATTATGATGACTACCTCTATGCACTTTATTCTTTATAGTTAACTCATTCATTTCATAATACAAAAATTAGCACAGATAAATTAGATATGATACCTTGGAATTATTTTATAACTTATTCCAAAAGGTGATACCAAAATGTGCATGAAATAAAAACTGTCATCTTAGTATTATATCAGTGTACATAGTCATTACATTAATAAAAATAATTAAGGGTTTAGTTTCCAATGGTCTCAATAGGCGGTTTTCTCAATGAGGGTTATATTTGTTGTATATGAACCTGTTAAAAAACACAGTTGCATAAAGACTCCACTGTATATGAAATGAAAATATCATTCAGATGGGAAAGGAATGTATATTGTTTAAGTGCTACAGGTGATTCTGCTGTCTAACTTCTTTTTATGATCACATATATAAAGCATAAAGCAAAGAAGACTCTGTTGCTAACTCTTGGAACATAGTCCAGGTCGATATCATTATTTAGCAAATACAGTAACAGGAAAAAAGATAAAACAAATACCTGAATAAATATTAATATATTTTCACCACACACAGGCAGTAGTGTACCAAACTCCCCAGTGTCTCTGGGCTCTGTGCAATCCTGATGCTATCAAGTCAGCATGGTGGAGTCCCCTTACGACACATTTGATTTATAGAAAGTGTTTTTCAGGCATGATCAACAGGGAGCAAACATCAAAAGACACACTTGTAGTAACAGCAGTCCAGTCCATTGGATGGTCTATTTAAAAGACTACGGACATCCTCTTTCAACTCCTGCTCAGCCACAAAGAGATCAAGGTCCGCAGTGATGACTGGCTTATTCCCCCTCAGAACCACATGGGCCCACTTCTGGTGATTGATAAAATGAAAGTAACAACTCCAACACTATGTCTTAAAAGAAAATGGATATTTCTTAGATTTAATGGACAGGAGTTCACAGCAATGATGCAAGAGGTAGGCTAAAAAAACTCATTAGCAACAGCATGTCACCATGTGGACACTGTATGCTTCCCTCAGTTGCTCTTTCTCTAGCACCTCTGTGAAAGCACCAGGAGTCCAGCAAGCAGAGAAGGTCCTCAATTAATTTATTTGGCTACTCTCTTCCCCTACTCAAGTATCAGTTTATAGCAGAGGTCTTTAACCTTTTTTGTTCTGCAGAATAATAACTTTAAATGCATAAAATAAAATAAGCAGTATTACAAAATAAGGCAATTATATTAAATACTGTTATCCAAATATAAACAAATTATGATAGAGCTTATACTTTTAATATATTAAGCATTCAAATCTATTGGTAAATCTAGGAGCTACACTAATTACAAAATAGTGATTTGTGTAAATAGTATTTTGAAATAATTGCAACAATATGAAACTGACATAACAATATCTGATATCTATCTGAATGACAAAGTTACAAGTCCTGATAATACAATTGTGGTTTGTGACATATAATAATGTTTGCGGGAAATAACTAATGTCAGCTAAAAGGTAGTGAAAATAAAAGTATATTTTGTTCCCTTTGTAGTCCATGGAGAACCCCTCCCCCACCCCTGGAATTCTATCCACGGACCCTAATGGTACAATTTAGGAACCATTGCCTCATGATTTTTTTTTTTAGCTAAAACTCTTTATTTTTTGTACATTTATAATTTTTACTGGTGAGATATGTCTCTCCTTTTCCCTCTATGGTGTGATACGTTTGACATGTTTATGTTTAAGTATGAAAAACTTATGTAATAGCAAAAATAAACTAATTAAAAGAAAACAAATAAATTAACCACAATAGCAACAAAAGGTCTCTATCACAACCTGACTTTTCTAAGTCAGTGTTTTATTTCTGGAAGGGAAGGTAGGAACAAAAATTCAGAAGATGTGAAAAGAGTGCTGCTAAGTTTGAAAAGAGCAGCCAAGAAAACGATAGGCTTTTTGAGCATGCTAGCTGTCTTTTTGAAATTTTAATTAAAATGTATACAAAGCTTTTCTCTCTTTTCATGAATTTTTTAAAATAAAATTTATTAGGATGACAATAGTAAAATTGCCTAGGTTTCAAGTGTACAATTCTATTAATACGTCATCTATGTATCACATTGTTTGCTCACTACCCAGAGTCAGTTCTCCTTCCATTACTATATGTTTGACTCCTTTGCCCTCTTCTACCATCCCCCCTCCCCCCTTACCCTCTGGTAACCACTAAACTGTTGTCTGTGTCTATGAGTTTTTGTTTCATGAGTTTTGCTGTGATCAGTACTGCAAATCTTATGGCCACTGCCCCTTATGTTTTTCCAGGTCTCACCATTTCTACCAAACAGATTGACTAGAGAAGTCTTGGTTTGGGCAGCAACAGAAACGGTTGAAGTTTAAAATAATATGTGAAGATGATATGGATGGTGAATTAGTGGGGAAAGGAGATGTGTAAATGGTCTGAGTTATCACAGGTAGCTCACTCATAGATGAGAGTCCATAGCAGGCAGAAGGTAGAAGGGTCCCAGCCTCACCTATTTTACAAAGGAAACCCACCTTCTGTCTCAGATTCAGGAAATTAAAACTATTCCCCTGGCCCCTGGGAAATGCCATCCTTATCCAAAGCAGTGGACACGTGTGTCCATTTTGTACTGAGAATTCAAAAAGGAAAAGGCCAGCTTTCCTCAGTGAGTACAAATGTTAGAGAGTAGAAAATTATATAGAGATCCTCTTCTGAGAGGTATGTCATAAAGGATACAGGAGCAGATAATAGCTAAGTACCAAAGTAGGAATCCTAATTCCTTAATATTCTCAATAAAACAAAGTCTAATTTATAGTGTTAAATCATTTGTAACTCTAATTTTTAGTGTTAAATCACAGTATTGGAAAGAATATTGCTTTTGTTGCTTGGCTAGTTACCCATGTCAGCTATTAATTTCTATATATGTTCCACAATCATATGCAAATAGAGAAATCTCTAGATTACTTTAAAATGTGTAACTATGTAGTGTTATCACTGATTCTAGCCAACCTTTTCTTTCCACAACTGTTTTTAGTAAAGTTTAGATATTAGGATGCTGCCTTGCATTCTTTTGTTATGAGAGCAAGTTTACAAGGGGAGGTTTGGACTTTGTGGCAGAGGGCAGCTGTTTTCATACATGTTGGTAAATCAGTCTCTGCTGCTGAGTGGGAACCTCACAGGAGATGAATTTGGGGATAATTAGAAAGGAAGGAAACTTGCACTGTGAGAATGATATTGTCCCAGTTGGCCATAGTGATTGATGTGATCAACTTGTTAGACAAGTATCTTATCTTTCCTGATCCTATTTATTCATACAATTATAAACTATTGATCTTAGAGACCCACTTAATTTAGTTCTTAATGCATTGCAAGATTTTATAAAGCAGTTTAGGCTCTAATAGGAATTGAAAAAAGAAGTGCAATTTTTCACTCATGCCTTCAAAGAACATTTAGAAGGATCCAAACATATAATACAACAATACTTACTATGGTTCCCTCTCATCTATCTACTCACCAGCTGTCCAGCTGTCAGCAACTCCCCAAATCCCAGAAAACTCTTTAATGAATTTCCCACTCATTCCTGCTAACTACTCTCCCAGGCACACTTGCTTCCTTTGGGGAGCACTCCCTCACTATGTCAGCATCTAGGCAGGAAGTTTGTGTTCTGCTTCTGCTATGTTCTCTCCATCATCAGTCTCTTGGATGCTTGTTCAGCTCACAGACACACTCTCCAGCTCATCCACCTCAAGTTCTGAATGGTGAAGTGGATGCCATAGGCACTAAGATGGCAAAGCATCACCTTTTTCATCGTTCCATGTAACCACTGGGAGGTGGATTTGTGGTGTCTGCATGCTTCTTCAAACTAAAATTTAATTTGTTTTAGCTACTAGGAAGCTGTGGCCTCCTGAAATAGAAGTAAGAGACCCACAGGTGGGCTCCCCTTCCCTTTTGCTTTCATCTGTACAATATGCAAAAATAATCATTGCATCATCATAGGTTCAGGTGCTAGATTCCAGTCCAAGAGGATTAAATATCTTCTGATAAATCCAAGGTTTTATAAAACTAGATGAAGTGATCAAAAACAGTAACAGCCTTTGTTGACTTTGTCTTTTGCATCTGCTAAAAATAACACTGTACTTAAAAATCAAAATATTTATATTATGAGAAATTTTTTAAACAATAATCTCAGGACTGTTGCTGTGGGAAAACAAAAGATAGGACTGAATAGTAGACCATCATATTATTTACCCTGGCATGGTAGAATGATACAAGTGATGCATCAAAATGAGACAGTTTACTGATGACCAATCAATAATTCTGGTCTGCACCAGGAAAAAACAAAAAAGATCCCTAAGTAACCAATGCCGCCACCCCAGTCTGTTGATGGACAGGTACCAATCAATGTCATTTTCTATAGCTGCCTTAAATTCTAAAGTCCTGGCACACAGCTAATAACAGTAGCATGAGGTCTGAGTAGTTTCCTTTCTGTTTCTTTCTGCATTTAATCTATCTAGTTTGTAGTATCTCTTAGCTGTTTAGAATTGATAACTTTCATGTAAACTTCTCATGTCAAATACAAAAGGATCTTACTGCACTGAACTTTGTTTATAAAAGAGCCATTCCCCCCAAAAGGGCTATTTTAGCTTTAATTTTCTAATCCTTTTATCTAATGTTTTTAAAATAAAAATAATAGATAACTAAACAGAAAAAGAACTAGCAAACACAAATTTATTTTACTTGAATTTGTCATGTTTACTTAAATACAGTTTTCTGTTTAATATTAATTTGTATGAAATACATTTATGTTGAAAAGGACTAGATTAAAGCATTGTCTCTGGCTTGCACAAAGAAATCACAAATACCCACATTGTTAAAATCCAACACTTAATAATATATATTAGTCTGTGTTAACTAATATAGCAAAATAGACAGTTTATCAAAAGGTAAAGTAAGATACAGGATATCATATCCTAGGTCTCATTTTAGATTAAAATCTATGATTTACTCTGAAGTGGTAAATAGGATTAAGTTATTTATTATAATAATGATGATATCCATTGCTGTGTTTTATTGATTTGAGGTAATATGGTATAGACAAGTTTTTTTTTCTGATAATACCGTTTAATTTTGAGTTATTCAATTACTGTTATTACAGTCTTAATGTAGCCTACCCACTTTCATCCACTAATGCAACATAGTGCTTGTGGACCTAGAAATTTAGCTGGGAAGAAAAGTTTTGGATGGTCTTTTTCATCACGCATTTAACTATTTATCAATCTTCCATCACACCCAACTACTACTACTTTATTATTTAAAAAATAAAAATAGGAAGGATTGAGATACATCCAAACTGTAGAAAAGAAGTCTTGCATTTTTATCATGTTATTGCCAAATAGTTAGGGAGACATAATTCTCTCGAGATAATTTTTTAAAAAAGTAAATAAAAGTAATTATGTAAAATATACTTTAAACATATGAGGAAAAAATATTTTCTAGTTGTTATTAGGTTGATGCAAAAGTAATTGCAGTTTAAAAGGTTAAAAATAATTGAAAAAACTGCAATTACTTTTGCACCAACCTAACAGTTGTTCAAATACTCATTTAGTAGGTAATAATTCCATTTTTGCAGGTAAATAGAAATCCAGAACAGCCTAGTCTTCCTTTGTGTGAATAAGTTTTGCATGTGTTCTTCTGTGGAACAAGAAATCCTATGTTAGTCATCAGTGTCTTAGATAATGAAATTACACAGTTAGAGCTTTTTTATTAATTTATTTATTAACTTACCTAGTTAAAATTCAGATATTAAGTAGATTTATCTGTGTATTTTATGTTTATGTTTTAATGCAGTATGGCTAACACTATTATTTTGAGTCTAATTTACAGTTCATTTAGAGACAGATAAAGTTTGTACTAGCAAAATCAAGGGGAGAATTGCATTAAATATCCAGTTATAAAAGGCATGACACCTCTTTTAATGGTCTTGTATTCCCATTTGAGCAAGAAGAGCAGGGTTCTTCAGTAAGGTAAAAATGCACTTATTATTTTTTTTTTTTTAAGACTCACAAAGCATTGGGGACACCACAAATCTTTGTGGACACCACAAATAATTTGTGACTATTCACAAATTAACTACAATTGTTTTTCTTGTATTATTAAGCGTTGTAGTCAAGAATTTAAAGGAAAGTAGATGTTAAAGAATATCAACACAGTTCTACATGAGCCGTCTAAAACAACATATATATTCCCAGTTAAAGATAAATTAACGTTTATTTAGGGCCAGACATTTTCACATATATTTGCTTATTTGATCTTTTCAAGATTAGTATTATAAATTCTATTTTTAAAAATAAAGGAGCTAAATTAGAGCAGTTAAAAACTTTGTCCAGGGTCATGCCAATAAATAGTAGCCAAGCTAATTTCAAGGCCATAGTTCCTCCCCCTGGGTGATATGTCAAATATATAGTCCTTTTTTCAGTGCTACAAAGAATATGAGCCAACCTGCTCAATGCTCTGTGATTACAGTGATAATTAAAAGAAAGTCTTAATAACTTTCTGTGAAGTTTTCCTATTTTACAAACTAAGACACTAAGGTGTTTATCAGTTAATTGAAAAACACAGAGCACAGAGTTGTAAAAACTCTTAAAACGTATATTTACATTTTATTTCAATTAACTATGTAGAAATGCACATTCATTTGCCAAACTTTTGCCTACACCAAGTCTGCCCTACCTTTTTTTAGAATAGGTTTACTAGTTGGAGTTTCACTTCATCTTTCTTATAAGAACACCATGAGTTTTTCTATTAAGTTCTGTTGTTTGTTTGTGTTTTCTTAAGGTTGTTTTAAAGAAATCTGAATGCAGATTTTACATTTTTGTTTAGTTGTCTTTACATTCCTAATTTGACATAAGATTTTTAGTGACTATCCTTCAAAAACTTTCCAGAGTACTCCATATAGTTTATTTCTAATAAGCCAAATTTGTTTCTATTTAGTCATCTAATAACTGAATTAAATTATATAATTACAATAATGAATGTAAACTCATTAGGGAATAGCTAAAATTCAACTAATGGGAGAAGAGGTCTGCTTGAGTGTAGGACATATTAGCATTTAATCTAAATAATCTGTAAAACGGAGACCATTAGAAAGGTTTACTTAGACAACTAAAGGTCTTATTCACTATAGAAAATTTGATTTTATAGGCAGAATACAATAGCAGTTAAGTAGGAAGATGACCCTACGCTCAGAATTGGGGAGAAGTTTTCAACTTAGAAATCAGCAATGCTCATCTTCTCATGAGTTAAAATCAAGATGTTTAGAGGCATACAGAACTTGATTTCAGAGAATATTGCTTCTAATTTCTGAGATTCCCTTTTGATTTTCTTTGAACTAAAGTAATCAAAGACAAAGAGATTGAAAAGAAGAACATAGAAAATAAGCTGATGCCACCAATTGATTACATTATGACCCATGGTGTTTTAAGGGGCCCAAAATAGTTGAAAATTTAAAAAGTATTGATCATGGCTCTTGAAAAGGCTAATGTATTTTATAGTCAGTCTGGCACTATTAGCAAACAAATGGAATTATACTTGAACACCTTTCAACTTTTCCTTGATTTTTATGGTAATCTAACTATACAGTGTTATGGTTTGGTCTTCTGTGGTAAGAGTCAATAATCCATAAATGTCACAAATGGCAAGATTTCCTTCCTTTTTATGGCTGAATAGTACTCCATTGTATATATATACATATATATGTTTATGTATGCATATGATATATATACCACATCTTCTTTATCCATTCATCCATCAGTGGACACTTAGGTTATTTTATGTCTTGGCTATTATAAATAATGCTTCTATGAATGTGGGTGTGCAGATATGTCTTTGATACAATGATTTTGTTTCCATCAGATACATTCCCAGAAGTGGAATTGCTGGATCACATAGCAGTTGAATTTTTTAATTTTATAAGATTCTTCCATACTGTTTTTCATAGTGGATACACCGATTCACATTCCCACCAATCGTATGTGCTTTGTCTTCAATAATGCCTCATAACTCCTTCCTATAGGTACTATTATTAACCTCATTTACAAAGGAGGAAATTGAGGCTTAAAGAGGCTATATGACTTGCTCTAATCGCTCTGCTTCGCAATATTTTAAACTTCACCAAATGAACCCTTGTGTCTTATAGTAGCCTGCTTTGACAGTACAGCTGGATCTAATTTTGCTACTTATACAGCTAGTACATAATATGGTTATTCAAATCAGAGCTCATGACCAAGCCCGAACTTGCATCATCCTAGAAGATTTTGTTTGTGATAAATAAAAATGCCTGCCAGTAACCTTGGGAGTTTGGGAATAACAGAGGAAGTTTCACGAAGATCTGAACACCTAGCTAGAGTGGGTAGAAGATAGGCTAAAAACATCACCACTCTGCTATCTCCAACAAAGCAAAATTAAATTCTGTTTGGCAAGTCTAGTACACCATGGTTCTAAATGTCAAGAAACAGAATTTTAATACCACTGACATCTGCAAGGAGTTGGCCTCTCCTAAAAAATAAAATAAAATAAAAATAGATTAGTGTTTTAAAAATGGATTTATATCGCTTACTTTGATTATGAATTGATAAAGCACAGAACTATCAGAAACCTGGCTCCTTTTAAAATACAGACGGTTCCACTGTGTTCTTTCCTTCCTATAATCTCTTTATGATCAAATGCAGAATGTTTCAGACTGCAATTTCCAATTTAATTCTTGTCCTCATTTGAGCTATTAAATTGGACTTCATTTCAACTACGACTGAGCCGGCACTGTCTCCTCTCGTCCCAATGACTGTGGGTAGCGTCTGCTTGAACAATTCACCATATATGTTTAAAGAAAGACAATGTTTCATATATTGTTTGATGGAGGTGATATTTGAAAATCATAAAAGAAGAGCTAAATCATAGTCAGCTGTAAAATTGCAAGCAGAAATTGAAATGATAAAAATATGTTTTAAATCTCAAGAGTTGGTAAAGTTTAGGACACATATTTCCTATCATTTCCCAGGAAATTCAGGTACAATTTGAAAATAGTTCCCATTATAGAAAGAAATAATTCAGCATAGATCACTGTCAATTACAAATTAACATTTTGAAAATTATTCTGATCGAGTGAATTGTGATTTGAAATTGGATTTTTCTTTTTGGTTTACTGAGTGTTTCTAAAAATAATGGCCTTGGGCATCCATTTGCTTTTTCCAAAACCTTTTAGTAACATATAATAAAGAATATTCAAAAGAAAGCTTTTAGCAAATATTGTTTGACAATCCAAGTATAAACAAATTCGATGATTTCTGTTTAAAGATTTATTTTCCTTAGTCCATATAATTAACTTTCAACTAACTAATACGTAGGGGTTCCATGATATGTTTATATATGGAAAAAGGTAAAATTAAGTCCAAAAAATGGATACAGAAGAAAACCAATGTAAAACTATCATAAATATTAAAAAGAAAGAGTCTGAATTGAAATGCATCATCTATACTTATGCCTCCTAACATTATTTTTTATTGTTTATGTGCATGTTTATGCTTTGTAGAGCACTTTCACTTACATTTCTAGAGGTGATCTTCACAACAGCCATGCAAAGTTCTGAGTTCAAATATTGTCTCAATTTTACTAATGTGGAAACTGAAGCCGATAGCAGTAAGCAAAGTGCCAAAAGCCACATAGCTGGGAATCACTGCTCTACATTGTTTTTCCTTTCTTTGATTCTAAGTTGCAAGCTCTTTTCACCATCTCTGTTTAATCTTATGTCTGTTGAGTTGGGGAAACACCCTCAGCCTTAAACATTCCCTTGAGGAAATATGCAATAACTGGTTGCAGACATCATTTGGGAGGGGGCCGGTTTTGTCCATTTCCAAAAAGGAAGGAGGAGCAGATAAGAAACTAAAGCAAGGATTCCGAGGAAGGAAATTAGAACATTGCCTCACAGTTCGTAAATTACTACCACAGGCATGATTCCAGTCTTACCCTCATAGTAATCTAGAAGGATAAACAGCAATTATGCACATTTCCTAACAGAGCAAACTGAGGCTCATAGCAGTTAAATGACTTGAACAGGACAACTCAAGCACTAAGTTAAAAGAGGAGACAGGGCATTAGCCAAGGAGATTAGTACATTTCAGTATCTTTTCAGTAATATCAAGTTCCCAAATCATCAAATAAATCCAAATTTAAATGTAAGTATGAAACTTCATTGCAAATCTAAATATGGAAAATTTATTTAAGAACATCCAGTATTTCAAGACATTGTTTTCAGTATTACTTGTAATAATGTATAAAACTGTGATCTGCTAGCAATATAAAATTACCTTAAGATTTAAATCCACTTCATCTAGGTAAAATAAGATGCCTGATAAATTGTAAATTAGCAGCTGTAACAGCAGAGGCTAAAACTACTGAAGAAATTGATGTAGCATTGAAGATAGCAGGCTATAATTTTGAACAGTGAACTGTTGATATAAAAATAAGCATTTGAGTGATTAAATTCTATATGAAGTAAAAGAGATATTTGATAACTATAAAAAACTGGAAAATAATTTTAGAATTGAAAATCAGTTGCTTTCTTGTCCCTGGAGTAATGCAATGAGAAAAGCAGTATTTTCCTGGTAGAGATATTTGAACTAAACTTGTATAGATTTTTTTTTAATTGGGGTGACAATTGTTAGTAAAATTACATAGATTTCAGGTGTACAATTCTGTATCACATCATCTATAATTCCCATTGTGTGTTCACCACCCAGAGTCAGTTCTCCTTCCATCACCATATATTTGATCCCCCTTACCTTCATCTCCAAACCCCCACCCCCTTACCCTCTGGTAACCACTATTGTCTGTGTCTATGAGTTTTTGTTTCTCATTTGTTTGTCTTGTTCTTTTGTTGTTTTCGGTTTATATACCACATATCAGTGAAATCATACGGTTCTCTGCTTTTTCTGTCTGACTTATCTCACTTAGCATCATACTCTCAAGATCCATCCATGTTGTCACAAATGTTCCTATATTATCTTTTCTTACCGCTGAATAGTATTCCATTGTGTATATATACCACAACTTCTTTATCCATTCATCTATCAAAGGACATTTTGGTTGTTTCCATGTCTTGACCACCGTAAACAAAGCTGCAATGAACATTAGAGCACACGTGTCTTTATGTATAAATGTTTTCAGATTTTTTAGGTAGATACCCAGGAGAGGGATTTCTGGGTCATATGGTAATGCTATTTGTAATTTTTTGAGGAACCTCCACACTACCTTCCATAACGGCTGCACCAGTCTGCATTCCCACCAACAGTGTATGAGGGTTCCTTTTTCTCCACAGCCTCTCCAACACTTGTTACTATTTGTCTTGTTGATGATAGCCATTCTGACTGGGGTGAGGTGATATCTATATCTCTGATGAATTCAGATGCAAAAATCCTAAACAAAATTCTAGCAAATCGAATGCAACAATACATTAAAAAGATTATTCAGCATGATCAAGTGGGGTTCATCCCAGGGGCACAAGGATTGTTCAGCATACGCAAATCCATCAATGTGATACATCACATAAACAAAATAATGGACAAAAATCATATGATTATATCAATTGATGCAGAAAAAGCATTTGACAAGACACAACATCCATTTGTGATTAAAACACTTAATAAAATAGGTATATAGAAGGAAAATACCTTAACATAATAAAGGTCATATATGACAAACCCTCAGCTAATCTCATAATTAATGGTGAAAAACTGAAGCCCTTTGCTCTACGTTCAGGAACATGACAAGGTTGTCCACTATCACCTCTGCTTTTCAACATAGTGTTGGAAGTCCTTGCCAGAGCAATCAGGCAAGAGAAAGAAATAAAAGGCATCCAAATTGGGTATGTAGAAGTTAAATTGTCACTCTTTGCAGATGAAATGATGCTATATATAGAAAACCCTTAAGTCTCCACCAAAAAGCTATTCGAAACAATCAATGAATACAGTAAAGTTGCCGGCTGTATAGATTTTTAAATAAGCTAGTTTATGTGTTGATTTTTCTTTAGAATAAAGTATCTGGTCTGAGATGACTAAATAATAGCACTGTCATCTCTTTATTTTCATAATAAAAAACACTGTGCTAAAGAAAGCTGATTTTCCCAAGGCAAAAGAGTTCCTTTGTCAGGAAGTTTTTGAGTTTTCAGCAGTGTTGTCCTTTTCTTTTTTTTTTTAAATGGCATTACCTTTTGGTCAGTGCAATTTTGTCTTTTCCCCAGACACTGAATTCTTTCATCTTTGTTCCCCCTGCAGGGAAGTTGGATGGTGCTGTGGCTTCCTGGCCTGGTGGACAGAGCAGGGGCAGTATTGCCAGGCAGCGTGTTCTATTACATGGGACTGTGTTTATTAGGCAAAATGAGGGGTCTCTTTTGGAAAAAGAAAATTACATTAGAGTTTCCTTTTAGATCCCAATACCCTGATCAGTGCTAAGATTTAGGCTGTAACAATCCTTTAAGAATAAAATATAATAAAATAAATGTTCTTTTTAACATTAACTTTTTTCCCCAAGATATTTTTCTAGCTCTATGATTTTTTTCATTCTGATTTAACTGAACGCAAGAAAGTATGTTACCAAAATAACAGTAACAACAATGACAAAAAGTCAACTATTCTACTAGGAGGGTTGTAGTTTACCTTTCTAGCTCTTGCAAAAAGAAGGAAAAACAAGTAATCTAATGTAGAAGGGTTAGAAATTGACCTCTTTAAGTGGTAAAGACCAACTGGTGTTCCATTATTTTAAATAAAAAATAAAAATAATTTAATTTGATGTGCTTAAATTAATTTTACCAATGGATGCTATTTAAGTTTTATAACACTTTATATGTATACAGAGGTGGAATTTTATCAACACTACCATGACATTTGTTTAAGTAGATTATCTTTTTTTTTTTTTTCTCCCCATATGTGGCTATAAAGACTGGCAATTGGTTGGCTCTGAAATTATGGCCAATAAAGTGTGTCAGTTTTGTCTGGTGTGAATAATACTTGTACCTAATTTAAAAGTTTGTAGTAAACATTGAGTAGGTTAGTGAATCTAAATTGCTTTTAAGGTAACTAGCACTAATAAAAGTGTGAGCTATTATATTCATAGCCCAATAATGAGACAATAAAAATACTTAATGCTGAACATTTAATAATTCCCTCATTGCACTATTTCAGAGACAAGAAGACAGCTGATTTTCAATTATACAATTATTTTCCAATATGATTTCTTAGATTCTGTTATATAGTCGTCAATTTATTGTCTCTCATCTTTCATTCCATTCTCAATACCTGTCCTGTGACAAAGGATGCAATTCCTTTAAGCATTTCTCCTAACAGTATACACAATGTTAAAATTCCTCAGTAGAGGGCGATGGAGTGACACTGAAGGAGGAAAGGGCTTCTCTAGCTGCTTCCAGCTGCTGCACCCTTGGTTAGCAGTATGAGGACAACTGGCGAGCCTCTGCTCCAGCCATGTGCCCAGAATCTGTGGTCACTCAGTGACATTTCAGTCCCCACCCAGTCTGGTAAACCCTTTGCTCTGCCCTCCTGTTGTGGACACTGCATACTCCTCTTGTCATCACTGGTGCACCAACTCCTTCAGTATTACTTGCCCACTAGCTGCAGTTTGCCTGCATCCTAGAGGGGAGCTTCTTGCTTTCCCAGTGAATCAGACCTGGCTTGGGCAAACCAATGAACTTCTCAGCTCTCCAGCAGATGGCAACCACACTTTCTCCAACAAGATCTGAACCCAAGCCATGGGGAGGCTGCAGTGGCTTTGTCTTTTCTCTGGCATTCGCCTTGAGGGCTAGGATACCTTTGTACCTTTTCATTGCACTGTGTAGTTATCTCCTCTCATTGCTTTATATATATATATATATATATATATATATGCTTCCTTTGTTTATTATTCCATGTGGTATCTATCTCCTGCTGGGATTCAGAATAATACAGATAACCCAAGCATCATTTATCAAAAAAAAATCATTTTTATCTAAATCCTGAGAGTTACTCTTTTGATATAGCCATGCTAGTTTCTGTTTTAAGTGATTCCATCTATTAACTCACTTAATCCTCTAACAATCCTATTTCACAGATAGGGAAAATTAAGGCAATAGTGCCTTCAACTCTTTCTGAAGATAGCAATTTGAATGTTTTCTTTTTTTTTATTTTAACTTGAATTTTATTCAGTGTCTAGTACATAAGCATTATTTACTACTATAAATTATCATAATTGATATGAATTATCAGAAAAATCTTGACCTTTCTCTTCCATGATGTTGGCTTTTCTTTATGTGTCTGATAATCCTTACTTCTCTAATACTATTCATGTGTATGGGTTAGATTGATGAGTACAGATAGCTTAGATGAGATTTTGTTTCCATTGTGGATAATGTCTTCCACAATAGGTCTTTCCTGAGCAGGAAGTTTGGCTCTGACCTCTAAATGTGAACAGGCACGTCAACACAACTCTAAGATAGGCAGAAGAGGAGCAGCTGAGACTCCTGTAAAATGCTGGAAAGTAATAATAACTCAAAAGACTAACCCTCCTCAGGAAGAATCTTTCTTATTCAAGAGAGTTATCTTCCAGTCTTCACTGGCAGGAAGATCAGGAATGAAAGCCACTGCTGTCAATTTTTGTCGTAGAATAGGGCGGAAAGAGGGGAAGAGACAGGGGAGTTGAAAAGAGGGATTATAGCTGTTGATCCATAAAGCTTCCATTATTTCCCCAATATGTCTTCCACTTCCCACTCTAGCTCTAATCATTCATGGAGCTCAGATCCTCTTGAGACTTTGCCCTGAAAAATAGTTCCCACTTGCATTACTTCTTCTTCCTCTTTGGCAAGTTTTGGACAGTTGCTTCCTCTGTCCTGTTTTATTCTGTAATAATGTAGTAGGTTGAAGAGTGGCCCCCAAAAAAGATGTGTTCAAATCTTTACTCCTCGTAATCATGAAGGTGACCTTATTTGAAAAGACTGTCTTTTCTGATGTCATTAAGTTAAGGATCTCAAGATGAGATCATCTTGGATTTAGGGTAGTCTCTAAGTTCAGTCTCTGGCATTCTTATAAGAGAAAGGAGAGGGAGATTTGATACAGATATACATGGAAAGAAGGCTATGTGAGGACAGAGGCAGAGATTGGAATTATGCAGCCACAAGCCAAGGAACATTTTTGCCACCAGAAACTGGAAGAGGCAAGATTCTCCCCTGGAGCCTTCAGGGCGAATGTGGTCATGCCAACACCTTGATTTTAGACATCTGGCCTGAGAACTGTGAGAGAAAACATTTCATTTCTTTTAAGCGACTGTATGTGTGTATATAATTTGTTAGGGCAGCCCTGGGAAACTGATATAAATAGAATTCCATTATCTTCCTGTCTTTCAGAAGTCCTCTAGTCTATGGGCCACTCCTCTAATCCCTGCCCCCATACTCTTTCTCAGCAGTACTCTGTATTGATCTCACGTTGTTTCTTTTGACTGATACAGAAGCTAACTACTCGCAATATTCACTAAAAATGTTTAAATAGGATTTAATATTTAACTCCAGTCTATTTGTAATTTTGCCTCATCCAGATTCAGGCTAGATTGAAGAGAAAACATTCAACTCCAAGAAAGGAGATTTAAGTTCTGTTCCCTGGCACAAAGAGTATATTATGTGTCCCCCAGATACAATGCTTAAGACCAAATGCATTTAAAATGAAAGCCAATCAAGACTGATCGGTTTACCTCACCCCAGTCAGGATGGCTATCATCAATAAATCAACAAACAACAAGTGCTGGCGTGGATGCGGAGAAAAGGGAACGCTGGTGCACTGTTGGTGGGAATGCAGATTGGTGCAGCCACTATGGAAAACAGTTTGGAGATATCTCAAAAATCTGAAAATGGAACTACCTTATGATCCAGCAATCCCACTCCTAGGTATCTATCCGGAGAAATCCAAAACTCCAATTCAAAAATCTTTATGCACTCCTATGTTTATTGCAGCACTATATACAATAGCCAAGACCTGGAAACAACCGAAATGCCCATCAGTAGATGACTGGATTAAGAAACTGTGGTACATTTATACAATGGAGTATTACGCAGCCATAAAGAAGAAAGAAATCTTACCATTTGCAACAACATGGATGGACCTAGAGAACATTATGTTAAGTGAAATAAGTCAGAAAGAGAAAGACAAATACCATATGATCTCACTTATATGTGGAATCTAAAGAAAAGAATAAGTGAATGAACTAATCAGAAACAGTTTTGGAAAAATGGAGGAAAAACTGAGGGTTGCTAGATGGGCAGGGGGGTGGGGATAAGGGGAAGGTGAGAGGTTTTGGGAACATACAGAGGGATAGTGGATGGGGGGGAGGGGGGTTCACACAGTGTGAGGGATATAAATGATAAATGTCTAAGTTTTGCTTTGTCTTGTGCACCTGAAACTAATTAATAAAAAAAAAACAAAAAAAAACAAAACAAAACAAAACAAAAAAAAAAACAAATAATTACAAAACACAAGAACAGATACAAAATACAAGAAATTTCATATATCTGTAATAAATTTAGGGTATTTATACCTCATTGAAGGCCAAAAAAAAAAAAAAAAAGACTGATCGGTTTGACAGCTTATTTACTCAGATCCATTGATCCTCATGCCATTGTAGTCAGAGAAGTGTGTATATATTAAATTCTTAATTTTTCAACTCACATTGTTTCACAAGATCCTTTCAGAAATACCCCATATTCATTTTAATTTCAGTCAGAATACATATAAAATCAGTTCCTTTTATAACATTAAATTTTAATTTCAAACCTTCAGAGACATGTGTGCTTTATAAAAATCTCCTACCATTTCTTTCCTCCAGCAAAAGTCATGCAGTGATATGTTTTAATGCAATGATCTGTTTCTACCAGTGAAGAATTAGATATGTAAATGGAAAGAGGGCATTGGAAGGCAGACAGCAGCCAGGAATAGACTGGGTGGTCACATGGGTTTTTCTTCATTAAGACATTTTAAAGTTTAGTTCTCAGTTTGAAGATAATTTAAATTGAAAGAATTTTTGTACCTTGCTACTGCAATAAGTTCTCTGTAAATGCATGAAGTTTTACAAATGAGAAGCTGTGTGGCATTTCCGCTAAGCAAGGTGCTCAGCACTAAAGCAACAGAACATTCCTTAAATGTCTCCCTTTGATGTCAAAGCCTGGAAATTAGGCATTAAAAATGAATAACCCTGCAACTCTAAGAAAAATTAGAGCAAGTAAAATATAACTTAGTAAATCCCTATGTGATAGAAAACCATAGTTTAAATCATTTGCTATCAGAAAATACCTCTATGCTTAACTGAGAAACATATTACAGCTAGCTTAATTTATGCCTTCTAATAAAACTTCTCAAATAATTCCAACCCACATAGATCTTTCTTTGAAGACCTTATCTGTACTTATCTATGTCAATCATCAACTTTTAATCGTATACCATCTTGTTGCAATATCTAAACTCCTTCATATATATATATATATATATATATATATATATATATATATATATATATATATATCTTGTTTTCTATTGAGATTACAAATTCAATGTGGTCAAGAACTGTATTTTCATCATTTTTTGTATCCTTCACTGCAATAAATACTTACAAAAATTGAAGTGACATAAACTTCAAAATAAAATGGGTCAGTCAGACTCATTAAAATTTTAACTAGCCAGTTTCCAATATAGGAGTCTGGATCATTCCATCTGCAATGTGAAAAGTTACAAGTCACCTACGCTTAATCATCAGTCATGGGAAAAGTCACATGGGTGCATTATGTTCAAATCTACATTCCATCTGCCACACTTCTCTTTTGAATTCCCCTCTTGTGAGATTTTGATGCCCTTTACTTGAAATAACTGTGAAGGTATGTCTGGAAAATAATTGACAAGACCTGAATTTCCACCAAGGTCATCAATCTTGCTTCAGCCCAAACTTGGCAAGCTATTAGTAGATACCATTTTGGAGTAATAATATGTCCGAAATATGATATAAATAGATAGATATAGATAGACATAAATATATAGACATAGATATGTGTGTGTGTGTGTGTGTGTGTGTGTGTGTGTGTTTCTGTCAACAACCTTGAAAGTTTGGTATTATTTACCCTAATACATTTATATATGTATATATGTATATATGTATAGCCCTAATACATATATATATATATATATATATATATATATATATATATATATATATATATATTACTCCAGGTAATAAACTAAATCAGAATTCAAACCCCAATTTGGAAACTGTCTCCAAATCTATGAAGCTTCATAAACAAAGCTTCATATTTCAGATGACAAAAAGTTAAAACTATAATGAATATAAATGCTCTGAATTGTTGAGTTTAAAAGTTTTGCTTTCATTAAGTAATATTCTGTA
This sequence comes from Rhinolophus sinicus, assembly GCF_036562045.2. Taxonomy (NCBI): domain Eukaryota; kingdom Metazoa; phylum Chordata; class Mammalia; order Chiroptera; family Rhinolophidae; genus Rhinolophus; species Rhinolophus sinicus. Next base: position 39,181,506 of record NC_133754.1, read on the forward strand.
AGCCACAAACTACAAAATCTCATTAAAAATTAATGAAAGATAATCACCCAGGAGCATATGAGAGCCAGTTGACAGAATCAAAAACTAAATAGTATAAGAAACAGAGAAAGGAACTAAGCAAAATTTGGGCCTGGCCACATGAAAAATAAAACAAGAAACAAGGAAAACCAACACATTGAGAAAAAATAAATGTGTTTTTTTCAGTCAAAATCCCATTATTTTGTATATTTAATTTGGATTTTCTTTAGAAAATTTTACAAATAATATGCACTTGGAAGCCAATAAGGACACATAAGGCTATAGCAATAAAGGTTACTTGTGAAAATGCTGGTAATTGCAAATATAGTAAAGCTGTGCAAGAGTCATGAATGGATTTATGCCTCCCAATTTCATCTACCTTTTTTAGTCAAGGTGGACAAGCATTTTTATTCTCTGTCGGGCTTGTGTGAGGCAAGGTAAGAGTAGCAGGGAAATGGAAGGCAACCCTTCTGTGAGTGTATGTATTACCCTAGAGAACAGTAAAACCAGGCAACTCTGTTTCTGGAATAGAACAGTCCTAGTATTCTCTCAGCCCAAGATCCTGGATCAAATCAACAGAATGGGATCAAACTGAGCAGGAGATGGGTAGAATCATCGTTGCTCTCATGAAAGTGCTTTCAGCCACAGAACCCCTAAAATTGTCCCTGAATATTTAAGATGGAGCAAACAACTCCCACTCGTGGTGCCAATCTGCAGCTTGGTCTGAATGAATTTGAATCTCAGGGTCTGAACTCTGAGCTAGTCACATGTGCAGTCTCTCTCCAGGTCATTGTATTGACCACTCAACAACCCAAACACACAAATAAATTAACTGTTATGGCAAATGGTTAGATGCAATGGTCCTCAACCCTTGCTAATTTAGGATTATTTAGGAACTTTTAAAATCCTGATGCAGAGGCCGCATCTCAGATCAATTATATTAGAATCTTTGGAGTGAAGCACCAACATCTTTACTTTTTCAAACTCCTGAGGTAATTCCATGAGCAACCAAGTTTGGGAACTACTACCTTGATTGAATAGGGTGGTGTCAGCATAAGGACTTGAGCTAAAATAGAGCATAGGTCTAAGTTATGGGATTGAGAACCACATAGATGGATGGCATTAGCCAGACATTTTGAAAATTCATCGCATAGTCACAGTAAGTGATAACTCCAGATAATTCATTAAGAAGGACTAAAATCCTGTGGCAAATCTGAGTAAAACTAATGGCATGCGACCTTTATTCAGAGTAAGCACAACTGTCACGTGGGATATTACCTTGGAATAACATCTTCCCAGACCACTTCTAGGAAAGTTATCTCAGAGGTCATGGAATAACAGAAAGGCTTACAGTCAAAATTAAGATTCTTAGATCAATTTTAAATACATATCAAGAAGTAAGAGGAAAGAAATGAGGTAAGTAAGATATAACATATGCAAATAGTACTATGCTATCTGAATTCTGGAATCCAAGGTAGCAACATTTACAAACCCCCCACCCCTCTCCCTCTCCTGTCTATTTCTCCCTTTTCTGTCTCTTCTTCCTCCCCTCCCCTCCCTTCCCTTCCTTTTCCTTCCCTTTCCCTCCCCTCCCTTTCCCTACCCCCTTCCCTTCTTTTCTCTTCTCTTTTCTCTTTGCCTTATCATCCCTTCCCATGGATGATGTAGTTTGAAAACCTAGAGCTGATGTTTGAATAAAAGGGACCAACAGATAGTGCCTGGAGCAACAGAAAGCACTTGGCCTTTTAGAGAGAATCAGCGAGTATGCCTGGCCACTGAAGTTCACCAGGTAGCCTACTGAACAGGTGTGGATTTTATTTGCTTTTCTTGGTCAAAGCATATGTGGGGACAGAATAGGACTATTGTGTGTGCTACCAATAGGCAGCCAGTTTATGGATAATATAACTGAGCTGAGAGACTCATATCGTATGACTTAGTCTTTCTATCCCCTCTTTTCTAGAAGAAACACTCTTGTCATGGATCCCATTTATTCTATCATTAACAGATCTTTGAAATTGCCTTCTTGTATCTAACATCTCTTTTGAATTCTGCCTGTGTCACAGCTACTTGCTTATTCATACCTATACTTGACACATCCTATGAGATTTCTCTCATAAGCTACTAGCTTTTTCACTATCTATGCTTAACATTCTTATGAGTTTCATCACTCCTGTTTATTTTTCTTTTACAACAGGACTGAATATTCTCAATAAAGCAGGCACACATTCCAACAACTTTCTCCATATTTGAAGGACAGGAATTTGTTATAGAGGTAAAAGAGGCCTCTGTCACTTTCATTACTTACTTTGGATAACTTTTTACATTTTTAAGTAGAAATGTAACTGCTGTGTGCAACCCTTGTTAAGGACAACACATTCAAGGGGGAAATGCTGTGGGCAAATCAGAGAAATTTAAATGGAAGAAAGGTGACAAGCTAAACACTAAAGTATGAAAAGTGCATCCCAAGAATAGAATGGCCTATTTTGAGCAAAATTTCAGCCTAAGCATAATTCCAAAACACACTGATGTTTTGCAAAGACTGACAGATATAAGATTAATTATCTACTGTAGGAACTATGATTGCTACTCTCTCAAGTCAGTCCCTTTAGTTGCACTTGGAGATAACATTTGTGTCGTTAGAAATAGTATTTCAAATTTTAATAATTATGTATATAATATACATATAACAAATAAACTTGACAGATATAATAAACATCTATACATATGTGTACATGCACACAATGTATACACATGTAAAAATATACATATGCATATGTATAGAAATAACACAAATTATCTTATAAATTATGAGCAGTAACTCCATAATGCCTATGCTAGTCAGTGTACCTGCAGGAAACAGAGGTCACACACAAATAAGGGTAATTGGAGAAGATTTACTGAGGATCTATTACAAAGGAAAGGACAGGATGTAGGGAAAACACAAGGATTTGTGCACCATCCTCTGCTAGTGATTGCAGAGCCATCACAGTTTCTAGGGCTGAACAGACTAGTGGAGGGTTTTCTGGAAACTAGAATGAAGACAGCCCAAAGAAAATGGCCTTCTTGACAGTAGCTGTTAACTTTACTTGAAGGACGCTTTCAACCTAAGGTTACTAGACAGCAAGGGATCCAGATGAATGAGTGTTGGACTCATCTCCTCCTACCTCTGGAGTGTGGCCACGGGGTCCCTGTGGTTGAACCGAATTAGGAACTGGAAGTAAGGAAGCCCTTTGCTGTTATTCACATAGGTCAGCTTTCTGGAGAAGAGAGCAGGGTTAAAGGGATAGAGAGGACCAAGAGGGGTGAATGGAAGCTACTGGCCAATGCCCAAGTCATATGTATAATTATAAGATCATTTATTCAATAGATTCATTTTTTAACAGGTGAAGAAACTTAGAGATCAAGAATCAAAGTTATTTTCCCCACTAGATCTTCTACTCTGAACAACTTTAGTAAGTCTTTGGGATATTTAGATGATCAAAACAGAGTCCAGAAGTCAGGAGCTTACAGCCCATAGGGCAGCTAGCTATGTAAATAAATAGATAGTATTAAAGCAGAAATGTAACTCCTGTGTGAAACCCTTGTTAAGGACAATATGTTCAAGGAGAGGATGCTGTAAGCAAATCAAAGGAATTATAAATCATATATAAATTATATATAAACATTAAAAATAAAAAATAGCTATAATAAATGAAACAGGATGTGTCAACATGCAGATTATGAAAACATACGTTCATGTTAAAATACAGGGGGTGCCAAAAAATGTATACAAGTGGACACTTCGGTCAGCATTACTCAAGCAGTAGTTCACCGTAATCAGAAGTGTCTGCACACTGATGGTAACCACTTTGAGCATCTCTTGTAATTGCAGAAGTCAGACGTGACTTGTATTCATCTTTTGTTATCAGTATATATTGAGTATTACAATTTTAATACAGTTTTTTCCTTTCTTAATATGTATACATTTTTTGGCACCCTCATATATATATGCACACACATACATACATACATACATACAGATATATATGCACACACATACATACATAAAGCTCCTTTCTCTTAAGCTTTTTTATAAAAAAAGACAATACAAAAAGTGACTATAGATTATAAAACTGTATTTGATACTCGTGTATTTTAGTAGCCTGACAATATAGCCTAATTCTGAAGGATGTGCTTCAAAAAGCATATCCTTGCTCTTCTGCATGTCAGATGTGAACATGAAAGAGGTAATTGACTTCTGGTGACATAACACTTAAATCTCAAGAGGATATTTTATTTAGTCTTGCTCACCTCAGAAGGAAACCTGGAAAGGTGAACATTTCAACCATAAAGCTATGGTGCTGACTTCCCTTTCTATCCCTGGCTAAATAAAAGCAGAACAAATAATTATTTTATTTCCAAAATGATATAAATATCTAGATGTTAATTACTAAAGAAAATTAGCTCTAAAATATGTCATATCTGGTAAATAATAATGTTGTGAAATTGGTTTTGCAATTATGTTTTCAGCTAAGTGTAAATATACGACAATTAGACTTCTCTGAATATAAACAGTTTGTGGTAAGATCCTCTCCACTGTCTCTCACTGCAAACCAACCTACATAACATTAAAATTGTAAGAAAATATAATTTGCCTTTTGAAGTTCCTTCACTAATCTTTAGCAATTGTATTGATATTTCAAAGATAATTTTAAAATGCCACATGCAAATCAGCTTCTTTCTATGGTTGGATTTTAAAGTATAGCCAGTAGCAATTGGGATGATGAACTATCCACTGAAAAACAAATTACTTAAAAGATATGTCATTTTATAAGTGAATAGTCCTGTGATTCCTACGAAAATCTTGAAGCTATTGGATAAAGAACAAAGCATATAATCCTGCTTCAATTTTTGCTTTACTTATGCATATTCTTTGTAATGGCTTTATTGAGATATCATACAAATCATTCACCTGGCATAGAAGTCACCCATTTACAGTGTATTGTTCAATGGTGCTTAATATATTTATAGAGCTGTACAACCATCAGACAATCAATTACACTTGTTTTTTGAACTTCAGGAAATATATATGGAACAAGGACCAGGTGCCTGATGTTCTCAGTAGAGGGTACGTATTCAGCATGGTTCCATAGTTAAGTTCCTGCTCATATGGAGTGTATATTCTCATTTGGGAGACACACAGGAAACATGGACGCAAGTGCATTTGTAATATGTCTCATGTGATAATGCTAGGAGGAAAAGCTAAACTGGAGCAAGAGTTGCAGGAGGTAGGCGATCAGGCAGGACAGGCCTCTATGCAAAATAAAGGTGATTGACGTGAGGGAGTGGATCACATGGACAACTGACAGAAGAGTCTTTTCAACAGAGAAAAGGGCAAATAAACACTGCTGTCTAAATGTGGATGTGGACATTTGAGAAAGAGCAAGACAGCCAATATTGCTAGAACGGAGCAGTGAGACAGGAAGAACTTAAATGAGACGAGGGTACAGGCTGGCAGTTACACAACCTTTAAGGCCATGGTCACTTCTTATTCTGAGTAAGATGGGGGCCCACGGAGGACTTTGAGCAGAGGAATGGCAGGTCCTGACTATGGTTATAAAATGATCATCTGGCTAAGGTGCAAGCAGACTCTAACGTTCAGGGTCAAAGGGGGAAGGAAGGAGAACAGCTGGGCGGCTGCTGTGAGGCTACTGCAATGGTCCAGGCATGAGATGATGATGGCTTGGACATAGAGTTTTGTTCTCCATGTGAACACAGAAATATTAGCATATCAGTAAAGTAAATATCATAATCAAGAACCAGGACCAAATGATACCAACATCCTCTCATTTGTAAAACGTGATAAAATTGAATTTATATTTAGAAAGTAAATCCATTTTAGCTACCTGATTTTAAAAGAAGAAAAACATACATCCACATTATTCTTATCCTTACTGGATTTATATCTCCTGCAAGTAGAATTGTTTGCTCCTCCACTGTGATGTCTTAGATAGCTGCCTTCTTAGGAATTCCTTGAGGGTACCTATCGACTACAAAAGCACATAGTTCCTTCTCCACCAAGAAGGTCTTATCTTTCAACACAGATATTTTCCACTTAGTAGATTGTAGATATGTTCAACTCACTCTTAAGAAATATTAGTGAATATCTCACTGCCCTACTAAGATGCCCTTGATCAGATACTAGGATGTATGGGGCAGTGTTTACTGTACCCAAACTCCCACTCTTTGTATTTTTCATGCACAGATAATGTAAAGATAATGAGCCTCTAATGGAATTTGCATAAGTTTCTTATATTTTTTCATTAGCCTATTTGGATCAAAGCATAACAACATTCACTTAATTACATTTCTAAATTATTTGCATTCATTCAATTAATGTGTTTGTGTGTGTGTTGGTTTTCTATGTGTTATCTGCTATTCTTAGTGTTGGGGGTACAAAATAAAACATGCTTGCCTTCAAAAAGTTCACAACTGAGCTCAGAAAACAAGCCAGCATGCAGATATCTACATAGAATAGAATGAGCTATATTCAAGTGATGTGACAGGGATAGAAAAAGAGTGTGCCTGCGTTGCACAACTCCAAGGGACTCCATTTACACAGAATACAATGCAATTTGTATCCTGTGAGTGGTGCAGTGTCGTAGGCCTTATGGCAAATGTAGCTTGCATGTCATTGCTAATCAGCTGGTAATGGATGCTAAGACCTATTCTGAGCCTGCATCCTGTAAAGGTGCTGTGAGGGATTACCAATATCTGCCTTTAACATGGGAGGAGAGAGTGGTGACAAGTAGGCTAAACAGTATCCAGTATGTGTCATGAAAACACTAAGGTTAGAGAAAGCATAGGGAGAGGTCTGAAGAAAGTCTAAAATGAAGAGCCAATTCTCATAGATGGGTGAGGATGAAGGATAACTTACGCAGAGGGCCTATCATGTGCAAATATCCAGAGAAATAAAAGACCATGCAGTATTCTTAGAATTGCAAGTAACCCCCATATGAACAGAGAGCATAGCATATGAGAGAAAGAGTGTGAGAAATGTGTTTAGAACAGCAGGCTGCAGATTGATAGTGAAAAGCCTGGAAGCCTCTTGGATGTGAAGTTACATTTTCAGCCATGTGTTGTCATGATAAATTTTTACACTTTAAGCAGCCACTTTGGTGTCAATGTACAGGGTGAATTGGAGAAATGAATAGAGGAAGCAGAGCCAACAAAGAAGCCTGAGAAAAACCGGCATCTCAGGTTTACTCAGTTAGTTCTCACATTTATGGATGCCCGGCACCAGGGTGGATGACAAATAGACAGGTGTGAAGATGACACAGATTTGCCTTAACCCCATGTGTCCTGGGAACAGAGAGATAGGGAAGCTCCTGTCACCAGGAACAAGGATGACAGAAACCAGTCAAAATCATTCCCTATCAGGAAGGTGAGTGCCAATTCCTGGAGCTTACAGGGTCCCCCTGAGCTCTCAACATTTCTGCTCCAGACCTTTAAACAGCATGCTGCTCCTAGAGTTCTCATCCTCTTTCTCTCTGTCTCTCTCTCTCTCTCTCTCTCTGTCTCTCTCTCTGTCTCTGTCTCTCTCTCCTCTCTCTCTCTCTCTCTCTCTCTGTCTCTCACACACACACACACACACACACACATTCACAACACAGTAGTTATATTTTCTAGGCTCTTTTCCTCTCTTCTTGAGCCATTGAGTCCTTCGTCAACATATGATTAGCTCATATTAGAAAATGTGTATGGTTTAAAAGATGACTGTTTTCCTACACTGAAGTAAAATATTGAATTTCATATCTTGGTTTATAAATAGAAAAGAAAGAATTGTGCCTATTTTAGGTTCTTAAATAATGGTCATGCCATATAGGGGACTGATACCTAAGGAAAGTTAATAACTAATAAACTTGTATACCAATTAAATTACACATGATAATGCATATGATATTTTAATTCATCCTTACAAAACTCTGGAGGTACATGGAGTTAATAGTCTTTTATTTTAATATGAAGAAATGGGGTTCATGGAATGATGTGACTTGCTCAAAGTCTGCAAGTACATCACAGCCAGGACTTTGAACCGTTAGCTTTTGTCTCTAAGTTAGTTGAGTAAACATTGCTTGAATCTGGTTACCAAATTCATTTCTTACAGGTCCTAGTTAGCTCTAATGATACTCAGTAGCTGTGAAGCTGTTTTTAGCCTTGAGGAGCACTGGAAAGATTTCCCTCTACCATCTGTACCAAGACTTAGAAGACGATTGCCATTTCAAATGAGAAGATTTAGTTGTAATCTTGAGAATTATTAGATAAGTACAGCAAGTATCATGCCTTTACACACAGTACTGCAATTCTCTCCTGTTGTGTTTAATCCCTGAGGACAGAAGCAATATTCTCTTCTTCACAAAAGCCCATTTTTCTTCAGCATTGTTCTACAAAAGTAAATCCTATTCCTGCCTGTTTATGCCCTATGTTTCAAGTTATGTCTTGAAAGACACTTTTTTCTTTTTTCTTAAATACCGTGAAATTATTAGTGAGTAAAGAAGTATTTCATGGCATTTTTCTATTATGGCAACTACATTATCCTCTAATCCAAATAAATAGTTAATTTTAAAAAAATGCCTGCCAAATCCCATAACCAATTTTATTCTTATAACAAATAACTATACTACAAAGTAATTAAGTTTGTGGCAACCCAATAAAGTTCTTCCACTTCTGTAAAATTAGTTAAACCAGAGAGCAGTCCACAGAGTTAGGAATTCGTATTTTGTGTGCTAGGGAAATACCGCATTCATCACTATTCCATGTGAGTGAAGTACAATGGTTCTACTTAAGTACAAAACAAAAAAACAAAAAAATGAGCCCTGGTGTTACAGGATGTATATATGCTAAGAACCAAATAACTTTTCTGAACAAAACTTTTGACTTAGTGTCATCACTCTCTTTTTGGCTTCTTCTCATTGCCCATCTCATGGTTGTCTAATTGTCTAATCTGTGATCAGAGCTGCAGTCATGGCAGTTGATAATTCACTCAAATGTTGTTCTCAAATTTATTTTCTCTTCTTTTTCTGCTCACAAAATACCTAGAACTGAGCACTCCTCCACCAATTCAGTATCCATGGTAAAGTCTCAACCGTGTGCTCATTGAAGGTTCAATATTGTGCAACTGGCTTTCTGAAACAGTAGTCAGCTGCACTGCCTTTCCATCGTTTTGCTTTCTCACTGAGCTTATTTATTGAATATTCATGTTTGTCAAGGCCTATGTTAGATGAGCCATTTCAGTTTATCCATTTAACCATAATCTTGTTGTTGTTTAATGGGTATTATTATATCATGTTAGTCTCTTCTCGCATGCTAGTCTCTTCCCAGGCATATATCTTAGCACCATCCTTTCTACATGTCTGTCCTTAGTCAAATAAAAGTCACAGCAAAATGCAGAATTCCATAACAGAGCCCTGTAAGTCAGCTCACACTAAAATTTGAAAGCATAAAAATTAAGTTTTGAAATAACTGTTCCGGACTCCTTTATAAGCCCCTATATGTTGACTTGGAGGAAAATATTTAAACGTTCAGATCAGTTTAACTTAGTTCAGTTAGAGATTATTTTCCCCAACTTTATTGAGGTGTAATATCCAAATAAAATTGTGTGTGTGTGTGTATAATGTACAATAGGATGATTTTATATACATATAATTGTGAACTGATTACCACAATCAAGTTAACACATATATCACCTTACCACTTCACATATTTTCTTTGTGATGAGAATGGTTAAGCATTCTCTTTGCAAATTTCAAAGTATACAGTACAGTATTATTAACTATAATACCAGGCTATTAGATCCTGGTATTAGATCCTCAGAATTTATTCATCTTATAACTGAAAGCTTGTACACTTTGACCATCATTTCCCCATTTCTATGAGTTTGACTTTTTTTAAGATTGCACATATAGTGGTACCAAACAGTATCTGTCTTTCTTTGTCCGACTTACTTCACTTAGCACAATGCCCTCCAGGTTCATCCATGTTGTTGTAAGACAGATGACAGGATTTCCTTTCTTTTTATGGCTGAATAATATTCTATTGTGTATATATACCATGTTTTTTTCTTTTAATCCATTCATTTGTCAATGGATATTTAGGATGTTTCTAGATCTTGGCTATTGTGAATAATGTCCCAATGAACATAGGAAGACAAATGTCCCTTTTGATGCTCATTTAATTTCCTTTGAATATATACCCAGGAGTGTGATGGCTGGATCATACTGTAGTTCTATTTTTAACTTTATGAGGAACCACCATACTGTTTTCTGTAATAGCTATACCAATTTACATTTCAACCAGCGGTGTACAAGGGTTAGAAAGCCTCAGTCTCTCCTTTGGAAAATGCCCTTTCTCCAAGATCACTACAATAACCATTATTTGTCAGTAAATGTGAGGCTCTGCCAAGTCCTTCATCCAACTCACTGACTTGGGGGACTATCCCTAGCCCCTGCTGAGGGTCACTTTGCTCTAAAGGGGCTGACATCATTCAAGCCTACTGATTTATCTACAGCATGCAAGGACCAATGACAGGCTATGAAAGCAAAACCTCAGCCAAATTTTCTTCTATATAAATCTATGAAGAGTGTACCAAATAGGTTGTGAAATAATAGGTATATGCAGATAGATAGATAGATAGATAGATAGATAGATAGATAGATAGATAGACAAACATCACCATTTCAGGAACACATATCCTAAAACTCTTGTAGTATCCTGAAAACACTAGGAACATCTCTTGTTCTAACATTTGGTTTTTGACCTTGGTTCCTAACAGAGCTCCTAAATTTCTTGGAATTTCCTGGGTGATAAGAATGTCTTTTGTTCTAATGAGGTGACTCTTAGTGGACTCCTGGATAGCCTCAGGATGGGGGCTGCTTACCAGAAAAATCTAGCATAATTAGAAGCTTGGAACTTACAGCCCTAACCCCCTCCATTCTCTGAAGAGAGGAGAGGGGCTGAAAATGGAGTTTATTATTGATCTTGTCTATGTGATGAAGCCTCCGTAAAAATCCCAACAGTACAGGGTTTGGAGTCCTTCTGGGTTGGTGAAAACTTCTACATGCCAAGAAGGTGGTACACCCTACTTAACAGGGAAAGAACCTCTTGTGCTCAGAACCCTTCCAGACCTAGCTTTATGTATCTGTTTATCTGGCTGTTCATTTATATTCTTTATTACATGCTTTATAATAAATCAGTAAAGGTAAGTGTTTTCCTGAGTTTTGTGAGGCATTCTAGGAAATTATGGAATACACGGTGGAAGTCATACAAGGTGATAGACCAGTCATAACTGGTCTGCATAAATACTGGTGACAACCTGGGATGGCGATTGACATCTGAAGTTGGACTAGGGCAGTTTTATGGGCCTGAGCCCTTGACCTGTGAAATCTGATGCTATCTCCAGGTAGATAATGTCAGAATTGAGCTAAATTGTAGGATACCCTGCTGGTGTCATAGAGAATTGCTTAATGTGTGGAAAACCCAACCACCTGGTGTCAGAAGTATTGTTAGTATGTGAGTAGTGAAGAGACACAGGAGAAGTGTGTTTTTCCTTTATGTGGGGGGCTGGAATACATGTGACATGATGAAAGGAATGCAAGATGGCCAGTGTGACTAGAGTGGGATAAATGAGGTAGAAAAGGGCTGGGAGTGAATTGGAGAGGCCAAGAGGCCCGATCCAGGAGATTCAGCACTACTGGAGTGATTTGAGCATGGGTGACATGACTGATTGAAGTTTTTAAACCACCTGTATGCCTAGAAGTGACTACAGGGAAATAAGAGGGGAAACCACAAAAGATGAACGTATATGCAGGAAGGCATAACAGTAGCTGGTTCCATGATGAAGAAGTGATTGCATTTGGGATATATACATTGAAGGTAGATATGAAGGTGCCTGCTGATGGAATGAATGTTGGTACTGTGCACTGATATAAGGAAGACTGGTGTTTGAGCTATTGGAGGGAGGGGATGAAGAGATTTTTTTTTTTTTTTTTCAAAGAAAACATTTGAATGTTGGCTAGGCGAGCAGGAGGCCATGTTGAGTAGACAATTGGATACACAATAAAAGCTCAGGAGAAAGATTGGGCAAAAAGAATAAATGGGGGAATTATCAATACAGAGATGGTATTCAGCATCAGAAGACTAGATGAGATCAACTACAGAGTAAGTTTAGGATGGGGAGTGAAGAGGTCCTGAGTACTTTGACTTTTTTGAAAAGAAGGACCCAGTGAAGGAAACTGAGAAGAAGCAACCTAATCAAATGAAGAACACCTGGAAAATGGGTCTAAGAAGTCCAGGAAAGAAAGTACTATTTATCAGGAAAGAGGTGACTTGCCCTGAAATTGGGAAAGTAAAATATAACCTTGACAAATGCATGTCAATGAATTTGTGGAGATGAAAGTCTGATTGAAGAGGATTCAGAGGGGGTGGGAAGAACTAGTTAAATATGTTTATCTCCATGCCATCCCTAAATGCTACTAAAATGTATGCAATGGATTTTTTAATGATTAGTAAAGTTACATAGGTTTCAAGTGTACAGTTCTGTAATACATCATATATGTTATCACACTGTCTGATCACCACCCATAGTCAGTTCTCCTTCCATCATCATATATTTGATCCTGTTTACCCTATTCTACCACCACCCTCCTCCCCGCCCCGCCCCATTACCCTCTGGTAACCACTAAACTATTGTCTGTATCTATGAGTTTTTGTTTCTTTATTTGTTTGTCTTGTTCCTTTGTTGCTTTCAGTTTTATATCCCACATACTAGTGAAATCACCCCAATAAACTTTAATTTAAAAAAAAGACATAAACTACAAGGACAAGAAGTGTAGAAAAGGAGACAAAGGCTGGAAAATGATGCCAATTAAATTTTATCATCTGGAGACAAATGAAGTAGTAGTAAGTGATTCAGTAGACGAGAGAAGCTGAAATTTAACCCTGTGTTCAGGATACCAGAAAGATGCAGATGTATTTACTGTTAAACCCCAAGAAACCTCAGAAATTGTATAATCAATTTCCTTAGGTGGCAGGAGTGTGCGATCATATAAAAAACAGAAGGAAAGATTGAAATTCCTTTTATGTAGCTTCTAGACACCAAGCTTTGCTCTCCAGACCTGTGCAGCCAGGCAAATGTCTGACCGGGCTCAGCATAAGACTAGAGGATCACTCTCTGGAAAACTCTGATAAAAGGTTAAAAGACTCTGGAAACAATGATACGAGACATAAGTGAGGGTGATAGTACAGTACCTTCCTGAAAATATAGATTTTAAGTAAAATTCTTTAAAGAATAGTAAAACATCTCGTACCCTAGCTGCTTGCCTATTTTTCTGCTTTTGGTGCACAAAGCTGGCTGCGAGCATATACCAGAAACTTCACACTATGAATCAGTCTAAAAAAACTCACCTTCATTTATTTTTTATTTAAGTATAGTTGGTATACAATATTACATTAGTTATATTAGTTTCAGGTGTACGATGGTGTAGTGATTTGACCTTTCTATACCTTACAGTGTGATCATCCCACTAATTCTGGTAATCATCTGTCACTGTGCAAACATATTGCAGTATTATTGACCATATACTCTTTCACTTTTTTTACCCATCCCTTCATCCTCCTCTCCTCTGCCAACCATTCCTTTGGTCTCTGTTTCTATGAGTTTCCTTTTGTTTTGTTTGTTCATTTGTTTTGGGTTTTTTAGATTCCACATATTAGTGAAACCACACAACAATTGTCTTTCTCTGAGTAATTTGATTTAGCGTAATGCCCTCTAGGACCATCCATATTGTTGCAAACGGCAAGATTTTATTCCTTTTTTATGCTATGTAATATTCATGTGTGTGTGTATGTACCATATTGTCTTTATCCATTTATATATTGATGGACAACTAGGTTGCTACCATATGTTGACTATTATAAATAATGCTGCAATTAGCATAGTATACATATATCTGTTTTGAATTAGTGTTTCATTTTCTTTGGATAAACCCAGAAGTGGAATTGCTAGGTTGTATTATGGGTAGACCTATTTTTAGTTTTTTGCAAAATCTCCATACTGTTTTCCATAGTGGCCCTCCCAGTTTGCAGTCCCACCAAAAATGCTCAAGGGTTCCCTTTTCTCCGCATCCTCCCCAACATGTTGTTTGTTTACTTTTTGATAATATCCATTTGAACTGGTGTGAAGTTGTATCTCACAACAATTTTGATTTGCATTTCCCTGATGATTAGTGATGTTGAGCATTTTTCCATATGTCTGTTGATCATCTGTATGTCTTTGGAGAAATGGCTCTTCATGTCCTCTGCCCATTTTTTGATCAGATTGTTTGAGTTATATGAATTCCTTATATATTTTGGATATCAACTCCTTATTAGATATATCATTTGTGAGTATCTTCTCCTATTCAGTAGGTTGTCTTTTTGTTTTGTTGATGGTTTCTTTTACTGTGTGGAGGACTCTCAGTTACAGTTGTTTATTTTTCTTTTGTTTCCCTTGCTCGAGGGGACATATCCAAAGAGATGTTACTCAGACTGATGTCAAATAGTTTACCACTTATGTTTTATTCTAGGAGATGTATGGTATAAGGCCTTATATTTCTTTAATCCACTTTGAGTTTATTTTTGTATAAAAAATACATTTAAAAACTCACCTTTAATTTTGACAATTGTGATCCCATCGTAATAACCCGTTTTCTCTTCTATATCTTTGCTAACCTCTTCATTGACACTATCTAATTTTTCTGCTATCAACAATGAAACCTCTGTCAAGCTGCTTCCTATGTTTAAAAAGCCCTTCTTCAAATTCATCCAGATGACATTGTGCTCTTTACAAAAAAAAAAAAGAAGAGAAAAAAATTAAAAATCACTGGAAATGTCCCCATTCCCGTCTATTTCCAATCTTAACTAGAGTATTATAGCAATCTTAAGAGGCCATTAACAGTAAAATACATGTAAGTAATCACTGTTCGTTTTTTATCCAATTCACCTCACTGTGTGTTTTTGTAACTTGGATGTGATTAAAATGTGTGTAGATATCATTGTAACTTAGATAAGTCAGTATTTCTGGTGTGAAAACATATGGTCCATTGTGATAGATAGAAGACCTGGCACAACAACACATGCATCTAGGTGTTTAATGATATTTGATGACATAAATTAAAAAAAGGATTCTCAGTTTTCCAAATCATTACTTAGATTCAAAGAGGCAGAGATCCAGATGCGTTACCACATTTTCTGCACATCATTATTAAATTCACATGTTAACTCTTCTTTTAAAATAAATTGTCATAGAAGATCTTCAGAATCAACTACACAATGCTGTTATAACCTTTATGTCTCCCTTTCCAAAGTTTTAAATGAAGATTTAAAAACACAGTAAACCAAACTCTCCAGGCCAATGCATATATCAATAAAATCAAGATTCATCTGAATCTTTCTTGCACAATTTATGCGCAGAATTTATGCACAATTATATTATCTTATAATTGATGCCTTATATTTTTATAACAATGGTTTTAGTTAGAATCACCTATTATATATATATATATATATATATATATATATATATATATATATTTACGATTATGAGCTATGCATAGACCTTGTCTGCAAGTCAGAAGATAGCATTCACTCTGCTTTATGGAGTAATCGCTTTTGGTAATTTTGAGAAAGTCATACATCTTTAGTGAGCCTCATTCTCATGGTAAAATGGAATCCTCCTGGAATCTCTCAAAATGGTCATAAAATCAAAGACGACAATTTCCACAAAAAAGAATACTATTATTTTTGGTACTTTTCAGCATCTGGTTAATTTATCTATCACTGTTGTTATCTGCTGGTCTCACACAGAAATTATTTACTTGTTTCAAAGTATATTCATTCATTCATTCATTCATTCATTCAAATTCATTCATTCAAATTCATTCAAATAGATCTGAGTACCTTGAATCACATCATCTAATTAACCTTCAAATGACAAACCAAAGCCACACCATTCTCTGATGGCAGACCCGGAACTAAAACTCAGGCCTCTGGTCTTTCTACTTATTGGGAACTATATCCAGTTAGTTCCTCAAAAAATATCACTTACTTTTAAAGCATGAAATTTTGCTAAGAGAGAAACACAATATGAAATGAGATTCTGTGTGTGAATGTTCAAGATGACACATAATATGTCTCGTCTAAATATTAGAAAATCTAAGGAGAAGATATTTTCCTAAGTATACTTTTATTCAAGCATTGGTAACACCATATATTCAGTATAACTCTAAAATCATAATACTGATGAATAATTTAATTCTCAGCAACTGGCTCTTAATTTATACATTTTTTGTATACATGTTTAGTTACAACACTAAAAAGAAAATTCAATAATTTAAAGAATACTCAGAAGGCACACAGATTGTAGAACTTTTTTGGCATGAACAACAGCTCTGAGGATTATGAACCACTCTGTAGTCACAACATGAAAAGACAACTGCTTCACCTGTTTGTAATTTCTCCCTTTCCACAGTAATGTGAATATTTTGGGAATTCATAACACTTTTTAAATATGTTTAATGAATCACAAACACTGCTACAACCCTTCTTACAATGATTTAACAGGGAGTCTCAGGTCTTATTTGTTTTCTTTAAATACCTTCCAAATATTAGCATCTATGTTTATTATTTCCAACTTCCAAAAGCATATCACAATCTTCCATGTCCTTACTTCCTGGTGTTCAGTATATAATGCCTGGAAAAAGAATAACGTGTTTTCAAAATGGAGACAGAGAAAAGGAAAAACCTGATGCTCACTTGGAGAAACAACATGTAACTAGGGCATTTATTTCCGTGTTCTAAGGACAATCAGGAGCCAGACAGATACTTTATCTACATGATATTTGACTAACTGCATCCTCAGAAGAGACTATAAAGCTGCATTTAAGTCTGACATCCTCCCGGCTAAAGTGTTGAGTTTATCAAATAAACAAAAGAAATCAATTACATTTCCACAGACATCACTGAGTGCGTCTGGGTGGTGAGTAGAGCAATCAGAATCAGGCTTTTCACTTTCTTCACAGAAAAATCTAAGATAATGTCAAAAGGAAGCAAAGCACTGCCAAATTTTCAAATAATGCTGAGAAAACAAACTATGTCAGAATTTCATTTCAGGCTTCCGTGTTATTCATTGGCATTTTTGCATGTAGGTTTGCTTTGGGGTCAGAAGAAAAGAGGGGGGAAAAGATCACAAACTGAATAGTATAAGTGAATTGATCTTTATATTAGAACTTCTCTATCCTAAAATGCATCTACTATGGCATCTAGCTTTTTAATTTTATTTTTTGTTCATCCAGTTATCTTCTGGCAGAATTATGTACTGTAATAGTGCTGAACATGGCTTTATTGCTGCATTCTCTTTGGAGTTTGATCTGAAATTAAGGGACACCAAGACCAAATTTGGAACCATAGGGACAACTTTCAGTATATTCACTTAATATATTGACTTAATCCTAAATCAAGGTGCCTAGGTCATTCCATCTAGATTTAGATTATCTGATGTATTTGCATGAGACAAGTAGTCAGTTCTCAAACTAAACTCTGAAAGCATGACAATTAGTGAAGCATGCTTTTTAGGAGAAGAAAGAAAATGTTTCAAAAATAGATTAAAACAGTGAAATCCTCAGTAGCCTCAAGGAGCTGTGTTTATAATTGCTTTTAATTAAATTTCACAGTCAAGCTATGGAATATAAAATGCACATGGATGCAAATATTTGTTAGGGAGGTTAGACTATATCGAAAAATGCGTTTTATAGTTTTAATTTTTAATTCTCTTTCACCAACCTCTCATATGTTTGGAATACCAGATTATTTTTTTTTTAATGTCTTTTCTGACTTGGATATTTTTGTTCCTTTAGTTCCATTAAAAGCTTTCCAACTTTTTTCATGGGGATTTTAGCTCCTAAACGATGAAGACTTTCGTAGTTCTAATCCTGTTATTTAACTCTTTTTTTAATCTATATTATTATTGTGAAATGACAAATAAGTGCATTTAATGTGAATTTAGTGTTATTTTTGGATAATGGATTAAGTAGAAAGAGTTTATAGACTTGTACTTTTGATAGCATCTTAAAATGAAACCTAATGGATTAGGTTGAAAGAGTTTCAAGACTTGTACTTTTGATAGCATCTTAAAATAAAACTGACACCTAACAAATCATCATATTAGGGGGAAACCATTTAGGATTTGTCCCAATTCTGCTTGTCAATAAATATCAGGAAAGATTTTAAGCCAATTTTTAAACACCGATGTAGACAAATCCAGAGTATTTCTGTCTTTTTCTATAGCATACACCAGCAACATTCTGTCAGTAAGGGAAGTATTCCCATGTTTTGTTGATCTTTAATCTTTGTTGTGCATTGGCTCATTCTCTGTCTGTAAGCATATACTCAAATTCACCCAAATATAAAAATAGTATTCTCTTGATGTTAAACTCACCTACAAGTAATTATCTCATGACTTTACCATTTTACCAACAAATTTCTTGAAACTTACATTTTATTTATTTCACCCTAGCATCATTTTACTCTAATCTCTTGCAGCAGAACTTGTATCCCAACCACTCAAATGAGATACAAATCACAAAGATCAGTAATTCAGTTATAAGTTACAGACTCAATATTTTAATTTTACATCTGTCTTTCTTCACAGTACAGCATTTTGAAAATTTTCTAACATGTCTTGAGTTTATTTTTTTATTTTATTTCCAACACTAAGCTTGTTGCATTACTGTAACACAGTTATTTGTAACATTTGAATAGCAAACGTCTGAAGGACAAGAACCAAATTTTATTATTATATCTTCCATAGGTATTACATAGTTCCTGGAATATGATATTTCTGTGTGTGTTTTTTAAATAATTAAATATTTTTTTAAAAATTGACATAATAAAATATGTTATAGAAATCTTAATATGTAATAACTTAGTGTTATTAGATTTTCAGAAATACGCAGATAAGAGAGTAATTTACTTTTCAGAGGCTAAATTTATAGGAGAGAAATTCAGAAATCTGTGGATGACTCACTGAAATTTCTTCCATGGAATTTTTCATAAAAGCTTTATTTATTAAAGATTATATTTTTATATTTTGCTTTTTATTGCTTCTTATACTCGGTCTTATGTTATAAATCAGTTTTGTCCGTATCCACTTCCATTTTATGGTGGCAGAAGTTGGAGTATTTATGTACACAGCTGACCTTTGAACAACACAGGTTTGAATTCCATGAATCTACTTGTACCCAA
This sequence comes from Rhinolophus sinicus, assembly GCF_036562045.2. Classification (NCBI taxonomy): domain Eukaryota; kingdom Metazoa; phylum Chordata; class Mammalia; order Chiroptera; family Rhinolophidae; genus Rhinolophus; species Rhinolophus sinicus. The sequence continues at coordinate 39,200,838 of NC_133754.1, forward strand.
CTTCTTTTCTTCTTTTTCTTTTTTTTTTTTTTAATTTATTGGGGTGACAATTGTTAGTGAAATTACATAGATTTCAGGTGTACAATTCTGTATTACATCATCTATAAATCCCATTGTGTGTTCACCACCTAGAGTCAGTTCTCCTTCCATCACCATATATTTGATCCCCTTTACCCTCGTCTCCTAACCCCCATCCCCCTTACCCTCTGGTAACCACTAAACTATTGTCTGTGTCTACGAGTTTTTGTTTCTCATTTGTTTGTCTTCTTCTTTTGTTGTTATTGGTTTATATACCACATATCAGTGAAATCATATGGTTCTCTGCTTTTTCTGTCTGACTTATTTCGCTTAGCATTATATTCTCAATATCCATCCATGTTGTCACAAATGTTCCTATATCATCTTTTCTTACCACCAAATAGTATTCCATTGTGTATATATACCACAACTTCTTTATCCATTCGTCTATCGAAGGGCACTTTGGTTGTTTCCATGTCTTGGCCTCCGTAAACAAAGCTGCAATGAACATTGGACCACACATGTCTTTATGTATAAATGTTTTCAGAATTTTTGGGTAGATACCCAGGAGAGGGATTGCTGGGTCATATGGTAATTCTATTTGTAATTTTTTGAGGAACCTCCACACTGCCTTCCATAACGGCTGCACCAGTCTGCATTCCCACCAACAGTGTATGAGGGTTCCTTTTTCTCCACAACCTCTCCAACACTTGTTAGTATTTGTCTTGTTGATGATAGCCATTCTGACTGGGGTGAGGTGATATCTCATTGCGGTTTTTATTTGCATTTCTCTGATGATTAGTGATGTTGAACATTTTTTCATATGTCTATTTGCCGTTTGTATGTCCTCTTTGGAGAAATGTCTCTTCAGATCCTCTGCCCATTTTTCAATTGGGTTGTTTTTTTGTTGTTGAGTTGCATGAGTTCCTTGTATATTTTGGATATTAGCCCCTTATATTAGGCACTGTTTGCAAAAATCCTCTCCCATTCAGTTGGTTGCCTCTTTATTTTGTCGATGGTTTCTTTTGCTGTGCAGAGACTTTTAAGTTTCATATAGTCCCATTCATTTATTTTAACGTTTACTTCTATTGCCTTTGGAGTCAACTTCATAAAATGCTCTTTGAACCCAAGGTCCATAAGTTTAGTACCTATGTTTTCTTCTATGCAGTTTATTGTGTCAGGTCTTATGCTTAAGTCTTTGATCCATTTTGAATTAATTTTGGTACATGGTGACAGATAGCAGTCCAGTTTCATTCTTTTGCACGTGGCTATCCAATTCTCCCAGCACGATTTATTGAAGAGGCTGTCTTTCCTCCATTGTATGTTTTTAGCTTCTTTGTCAAAAATTGTCCATATTTATGTGGTTTTATTTCTGGGTTCTCAATTCTATTCCATTGGTCTATGTGTCTGTTTTTCTGCCCAAACCATGCTGTTTTGATTATTGTAGCCCTGTAGTACAAGCTAAAGTCAGGGAGTGTGATACCTCCAGTATTGTTCTTTTTTCTTAAGATTGCTTTGGCTATTCGGGGTGTTTTGTGGTTCCAAACAAATCTGATGGTTTTTTGTTCTATTTCTTTAAAAAATGCCATTGGGATTTTGATGGGGATTGCATTGAATCTGTATATTGCTTTGGGTAATATGGCCATTTTAACTATGTTGATTCTTCCAATCCATGAGCACTTAATGTCTTTCCATTTCTTTGTATCTTCTTCAATTTCTTTCAAAAATGTCTTATAGTTTTCAGCATATAGGTTCTTCACATCCTTGGTTAAGTTTATTCCTAGGTATTTTATTATGTCTGCTGCAATTGCAAAAGGAATGGTTTTTTGTACTTCTTTTTCTGAGATTTCATTGTTAGTATATAGGAATGCAATAGACTTTTGTACATTGATTTTGTAGCCAGCCACTTTACTGTATTCGTTGATTTTTCCTAATAGCTTTTTGGTGGCATCTTTAGGGTTTTCTATATATAGCATCATGTCATCTGCAAAGAGTGATAATTTAACTTCTTCATTCCCAATTTGGATGCCTTTTATTTCTTTCTCTTGCCTGATTGCTCTGGCAAGGACTTCCAACACTATGTTGAAAAGCAGAGGTGATAGGGGACAGCCCTGTCGTGTTCCTGAATGTAGAGCAAAGGGCTTCAGTTTTCAACCATTAATTATGAGATTAGCTGAGTGCTTGTTATATATGGCCTTTATTATGTTAATGTATTTTCCTTCTATACCTATTTTATTAAGTGTTTTAATCATAAATGGATGTTGTATCTTGTCAAATGCTTTTTCTGCATCAATTGATATAATCATATGATTTTTGTCCTTTGTTTTGTTTCTGTGATGCATCACATTGATGGATTTTCGGATGTTGAACCATCCTTGTGCCCTGGGGATGAACCCCACTTGGTCTTGATGAATAATCTTTTTAATGCATTGTTGTATTTGATTTGCTAGAATTTTGTTTAGGATTTTTGCATCTGTATTCATCAGAGATATTGGTCTGTAGTTTTCTTTTTTTGTGTTGTCCTTACCAGGTTTTGGTATCAGGGTAATGTTGGCCTCATAAAATGAGTTAGGGAGTACTGTCTCTTCTTCAATTTTTTGGAAGAGTTTGAGCAGGATTGGTATTAGATCCTCTTTGAAGGTTTGGTAGAATTCACTAGTGAAGCCATCTGGTCCCGGACTTTTGCTTTTGGGAAGGTTTTGGATGACTGATTCAATTTCGTTACTGGTGATCGGTCTGTTTAGATTTTCCAGTTCTTCATGGTTCAGCCTTGGAAGGCTATATGTTTCTAAGAACTTGTCCATTTCTTCTAGGTTATTGAATTTGGTGGCATATAGTCCTTCATAGTATTCTTGGATGATCCTTTGTATTTCTGTGGTGTCCGTGATAACTTCCCCTTTTTCATTTCTGATTTTGTTAATTAGTGTCTTCTCTCTTTTTATCTTAGTGAGTCTAGCCAAGGGTTTGTCAATTTTGTTAATCTTTTCAAAGAACCAGCTCTTTGTCACATTAATTTTTTCTATTGTCTTTTTGTTCTCTATTTCATTTAGTTCTGCTCTGATTTTTGTTATTTCCTTTCTTCTGCTGACCTTGGGTTTCACTTGTTCTTCTTTTTCTAGTTCTTTAAGGTGTAACATGAGGTTATTTATTTGGGATTTTTCTTGTTTCTTGAGATAGGCCTGTAATGATATAAATTTCCCTCTTAAAAGTGCTTTCGCTGCATCCCAAAAATTTTGGTAGGATGTATTTTCATTGTCATTTGTTTCTATGTATCTTTTGATCTCTCCTCTAATTTCTTCTTTGACCCAGTCATTCTTTAAAAGTATGTTGTTTAATCTCCATGTATTTGTGTTTTTTCCTGCTTTCTTTTTGCAGTTGATATCCAATTTCAAAGCCTTGTGATCAGAGAATATGCTTGGTATGATTTCAATCTTCTTAAATTTGCTGAGGCTGATTTTATGTCCCAATATATGGTCTATCCTTGAGAATGTTCCATGTACACTAGAAAAGAATGTATAGTCTGATGTTTTAGGATGAAGTGCTCTATATATGTCAATTATGTCCATTTCATCTAATGTGTCATTTAGGGCTGCTATTTCGTTATTTATTTTCTGTTTGGATGATCTATCCATAGCTGTCAATGATGTATTTAAGTCCCCTAGTATAATTGTGTTTTGGTCAATTTCTCCCTTTAGTTCTGTTAGTAGTTGCTTGGTATATTTTGGTGCTCCCTGATTGGGGGCATAAATATTGATGACTGTTATGTCTTCTTGTTGTATAGTCCCTTTACCATTATGAAATGTCCATCTTTGTCTCTTGTTATCTTTTTCACCCTGAAGTCTGTTTCATCTGATATCATTATGGCTACACCTGATTTTCTCTGGGTACCATTTGCTTGGAGTGTCAATTTCCACCCTTTCACTTTGAGTCTATGCTTGTCCTTGTAGCTGAGATGTGTCTCTTGGAGACAGCATATGGTTGGGTTTAGTTTTTGATCCAATCTGCTACTCTGTGCCTTTTTATTGGTGAGTTCAGTCCATTTACATTTAGGGTGATTATTGATATGTGAGGATTTCCTGTCATTCTATCTTTAGTTTTCTGGTAAGGCTGTGTCTCCATTGTTTCTTTGCCTTTTTGTTGTTGTCTATTATTTCTGTGTGGTGGTATTCTATGATGTTTCCCTCTGTTTCTTCTTTTATTACAGTATATATTTCAGTTCTGGATTTTTTTGAGTGGTTACCCTTAAGTTTATGTAAAAGAAAGTTTGATATTTAGAGTATTCCATTTTCTTCAGCACGCTTACTTTCTCCATTCCCATATTCGGTTCAGGCCTTACTCTCCCCTTTTTATGTTTTGGTTGCCACAAATTGTCCCTGTTGATGGTGGTCGAATAGCCTCCTTTAGTATTTCTTGTAGTGCAGGTCGTGTATTAGAAAATTCCCTCAGCTTCTGTATGTCTGGAAAGGTCTTTATTCCTCCTTCATATCTAAAGGATATCTTTGCTGGATATATTATTCTTGGCTCATAATTTCTCTCTTTCAATAGTTTGAATATTTGGTTCCACTCCCTCCTGGCTTGTAGAGTTTCTGCTGAAAAATCTGATGATAATCTAATGGGCTTTCCTTTGTAGGTTACCGTCTTCTTTTCCCTGGCTGTCTTGAGGATTCTTTCTTTGTCGTTGATTTTAGACAGCTTCAATACAATGTGCCTTGGAGAAGTCCTGTTGGGATTGAGGTAATTAGGTGTTCTATTTGCTTCTTGGATTCGAGGATCCAGTTCTGCCCACAAGTTTGGGAAGTTCTCATCAACAATTTGTTTGAATATATTCTGTGTTCCCTTCTCTCTTTCTTCTCCTTCTGGTATGCCCATTATTCTTATATTGCTCTTTCTGATGGAGTCAGAATGTTCTTGTAGAGTTCTTTCATTTCTTTTAAGTCTCAAGTCTCTTTCTTCTTCCATCTATGTAATTTCCAGGTTTCTATCTTCGATGTCACTGATTCTTTCCTCCATCTGGTCAACTCTACTACCTAAGCTGGCTATTTCATTCTTAATTTCTTCTGTTGTGTTCTTAATCTCCAGAAATTCTATTTGGTTCAATCTCTTTGTAAAATGCTCATGTTGTTCTTTGATTGTGTTTCTGAGTTCATTAAACTGACTTTCAGTGTTTTCTTGCATCTCATTGAGTTTTTTCAGAACTGCAATCTTGAATTCTCAGTCATTTAAGTCACATATTTCCATATCTTTAAGTTACTTTTCTGGAGACTTTTCACTTTCTTTCTGAGCTGTCTTGTTGCCTTAGTTATTCATGGCAATTACTGATTTATTATTTCTCTTCCTAGACATCTACAGGAGTGGGTTCTGCAACAGGTTGATAGGTAGAGGTCTTTCTTTTGTTTTTCAATATTTGTTCGTAGAATGTTTTATTTTCTCTCCGACTGCAGCCTTTTTTTTTCTCTCTCACACGGTAGTGCTATGTTTTCTCTGCACTATTCCGGCTTCTCACATAATGGGGGATTCCCATATGGGATTCCCATAATGGGGGATTCCTGGGAGACGGGCTTCTCCTCTGGTAATAGTTTGACTGGGTCACAGGGCGCAGTGTACCGGTGGCTACGTGGAGAGCTTTTGAAGTTCCAAACCTCTTCCTGCACCAGATTCAGAGCCCATATGTTTTAGTAGTTCTGTTTACTCCTGCAGGCATCTGCCCAGATAGGTGGGGCCAGCGGCAGGGTGAGTTGTGAGAGGTGAACCAGAGCAATGGCGGCACCCACCACCAGAGCCGGTCCTGCTTCTACAGCTCCCTTCCCTTTCCCGAAACTAGTTGGGCTGCGAATCTGTGTCGGTAGTCCACAGTTCTCAGAACAGCAAATATTCTGTTCTTTTGATCTGACCCTGCTACTGTTCTGCTTCTAGCATGGGGCAGGTGGGGTGGGGCGATCTCTGGGAGGGTAGGGAGGGGCCGGCTAGTCTCAGTGCCTAAGGCTTCCATTCTCTGCTTAGCAGTGAGGGCTTAAACCACTGTTTTCAGCCTTCTTCCCTCAGTCTTTTCTCCGTGGTCTCTGCCATGAGCGTTTGGTTCAGCCATGTTATATGCTGCCCCCTCAGCCCTGTGGGCCATAATGGGAGCCCTAGCAGTCCAAGTTCTTCCCTCTCCCGCAGCTGCAGTAGTTCCAGGATGCAGCGAGATCGGAGCACTGAGCTAGGTCTGTGTCCTGCGCCCGCGGGGCTCTCTCTGCACACTTCTCCCTTCCCTCCTCCTCCACTTGCGCGATTCGCCCACCTTTAGGTGAATCAGTAGTGGGCCTCTTCGTCTTGCCTGTCTGCTGTGCAGAGAGTCCTTTGTGGAGTTATTGTTGTTCGATTAGTTGTAAGTTCCACGGGAGCTTTACAGAGGCTCACCTCACGCCACCATTTTGATAACATCTCACCCAGATTCATTTGAATAAATACACAGTCTGCCCTCCATGTCCCTAGGTTTCACATCTGTGATTTCAACCAACCAGGGATTGTAAACATTATGTTTGATCTGCAGTTGGAAATCTGGACTGTGAAGGGCCGACTATATATGTACTCTACACCACTTTGTATAAGGGACTTGAACATCTCTTTATTTTAATGTTCATGGGGGTCTTGGAGCCAATCTCCCACAGAAATGGAGGGATAACTATAGTTAAGGTTTGGGGGATTGAAAAGTTACACACAGATATTCAACTGCATGGTGTTCGGAGCCACTGACCCTCGTTGTTCAGGGTCAGCTGTTCATCCCCCAGAGCACAGTGCCTTGAAAATAATTGTTGGCTTGTATTTATTTTACTTTATTTATAGTTACTTAAATTATCATCCACTAAGGAAGTATACATACACACATGCATATTCTTATGGATGCACCAAATAGGATATTTCTTGAGCCCTCTGTGGCTTTCAAAAGATTAATTCATAAACAAATATTTAGTAGCCTTAATATAAATCTACTCTGATTTGCTCTCCAGTTTGTGCTGTGCTTACTTAAAGCTCTGTGGATTTGAGTTAAAGAGTAGTTGTAAATATAAACCTGTCATTTGGATTATTTACCCAACTAGCTGTTCTTATTTCCTCATGATTATTAGAGGACTACTAAGGCAATTTTTTATTTAGAATCTTGTTTCATCTAAGTTAGTGTAACCTCTTGATTCTAAGCATTATAAAGCCATGCAATATATAGATGTGTATTATAGAATTATACACTGAAAACTTGTATAATTTTACTAACCCATGTCACACCAATAAATGTAATAAAATTTTTAAAAATCCCTACCTTCTTGAATACCAAATTCTCTAAGTGTAGTATAGGGCAATGATAAAGTCAATCAAGGATCCTTGCTGGAGGAAGATGATGCTTTTTGAACTTAACCTTCTAGCAACCAATTCAAAGAGGGAAAGTGGATCAGTAACCTAAGTCAAAACCAATTATTAGGAGAATACTGTCTCAGGGGTCCATAAGGTAAAATTCAGCTTCGGCAATTCACTAGAGATACAAACAAGACTCAGACACCTTGATACCAATGTTTCAGATTCTTTTTGGTAGGAGTATATAAAATAAGATATGCAAAGGGAAAAGGTACATGGGACATAGTCTAAAGGAAATTGAGTGCAAGCTTCCCATAATCCTCTCCCACTGGACTTACACAGGACACACTTAATTCTTCCAACAGGTTGTGACAAGTTCCAAGTGTACTCTGCCAAGGAGGTGCACCTGCTCTATGACCATAATGCCTCTGTGACTTACTTTAGTCACATGAACTCCACACCCCCAAAATGAGAGCAGCTGCTTACCATAAATCCCAGTCTTTGCATAAACCATCTACATAAGCTGAATAACATGCAACATAGTTTCGGTTCCCATGTCCAAGAACACAATTTCCAAGAGAAAGCTAAAGGGCAACCAGAAAAACAGGTCCTTCATGAGAATGCACAGGAGTTGAGAAACTCAGGTGTGCTGAAATAACTCTTTCATACAAAACAATTCTTCGTTATTCTAAAGCCTAAGATAATCTTTCTTCTTAGCAGCAGCCTACTCTTCCCAAACCCCAGAATCCTTTCCTTCCATGGAGCCTTCTAATGCGGCTCTGAAAGTTTTGTTTCTGTTTTGTTTTACTTTACTATACTTGCACAGGACTTTAGTACACCTAGATTATACAATTTACAGGTGAAAATTCTATAGTGAACATTTGGGTTATCTTACAGCTGAGGTATCAAATATTTGCACAGATTGCACCGAGGAAGCACAGCGCAACCTGCCTTTGTGAGCTCCTGGTGTACCAAGGGCTGGAGGTATCGATTTCATGGTGGTATGATTTAGGATTCAGCTAGACTACTTTAACAAGAAGACTTGATATTCACTCATTTGCCTAAAAAAGAAGTATCTGTCTCTCTTGCATAGTAATCTGAAGTGAGCAGTTAGATCTGTGGGTCATACTTAATTTCAAAGGGACTACGAAATATAGTTTACCCATGTGCTCAAAGAAAATAGAATAGATTTTGATAGTCAATCTGCAGAATCCACTTCATATAGAAATATATATATATATATATATATATATATATATATATATATACATACATACACACACACACATGTTTATGTATATGTATATATTGCCACAAGCGAATAAGTTGCATATTAGCTTAAAGATCTTAAATCAATATTAACATACTGTGTTGTTTTTTATGGTAAGTCAGTGACAAAATAGTAGTTGTTTACTGAAATTTACTTTGAGATCAACATTTTGAAAAATTTCTTTTTTGGATAAAAATAAAAAAGGACCTCTGCATTTCTTTGAAATATATGTAGGGAGTTAAATGTGAAAAGTTATAATAGTTTCAGAAATACTGTAGATACTTATTTAAATGTGCAAGTGATTTAATACAATGCAGTAGTTCCCACTTATCTGCAGTTTCACTTTGCATGGTTTCAGTTACCCGTAGTCAACCACAGTCCCAAAATATTAAATGGAACATTCCAGAAATAATTTATAAGTTTTAAATTGCACACTGCTCTGAGTAGCATGATGAAATCACATGTGTCCCTATCTGCCTCTCCCAGGACATGAATCATCCCTTTGTCCAGTGTATCCACAACTGTATACACTACCTACCTTTTAGTCACTTAGTAGCTGTCTCCGTTATCAGATGGACTGTTGTAGGAATGCAGTACTTGTGTTCAAGTAACGTGTTTTTTTTTTTACTTAATAATGGCCCCAAAGCACAAGAGTAGTGATGCTGGCCATTTGGATATGTCAAAGAGAAGCCATAAAGTATATGTATGTATGGGGAAAAAATTATGCTATATATAGCTTTTTGTACTATCTAAGATTTTAGGCATCCACTGGGGGTGTTATAGGTTATTCCCTGTGGACAAGGGGAAACTACTGTATTGCAAAATATTCAATATCTACATTAAAATATAAGGCTACACAAATTAAGTAAAATAAATAGCATAATCAATAAACAGCCTTGATGAATTAGTACAGCCAAATGCATTTCAAAAACTAACCTCTCACACCTTGCCTTTCCTGTGCATCTAGAACTTCCTAAATCATATTTTTTTCCCTTTGCATTAAACCTTTTTAATATGGCAAACTGAAGCAAGCACACTGAAATTGTGCATTGTATAGAATCATTTCATCCTTGCTTATTCTTATGATAATCATGTCAAATTGAGTGAAGAATTGAGTGTAAATAACCTGTTCTATGTGAATCAGAAAAAGTACTTTTTAATGAGCACTTACAGTATGTGTTAAAAGTTCACAAGCTATCAAGTACTATGTATGTGTTTCGTTTCATATTTACCTTTCAAAATTTTATATACACATTTTTCCAGACAAGACAAATGGCTCTCTTTTCTCATCAAAATACATGGCTTTCTTTTCATCTACAAAGTATAGCAATAAGTGCATTTGTGGAATCTTGCTGATTCTTCATTAAGGAGTTTGAGTGCAATTTGGGCATAAAGTGTTCTGGTGCTTTCAGCAGTCACTGAATGTCGACCAGAATCCTGGGTCCCATTACATTTCCCAGACAGATCACTGAATTATTGAACACACATAAATGCTATGCAGCCTTGATTAGAGAATTGTTAATCAACCCCTGATGGTATGTAGGTCAAAAAACAATTAACATTCTCTGACTCAAATATATGATTAAGGAACAATTGAATTAGAAGTTTAAAAAAAGAAAAGCAGAGGGGACTCAAATATACTGAATTATTTGCTCTTTTCAGTATTCAACAAGAAGTGTTCTTATAATCATTAATCCCACAATATAACCAGATTTATAAATTTAAAAAAAATGGTTTGGCTGATAAAAATTGTATTTATCTCCAAACAAATACTTTGTCACTATGGCTTATTTAAAATACCATTGTTCTAGCGCTAGTCCTGGATTTTATTGTTTTCTTCTCTAAAATAAATTATGTATGATGTTTTAGGGAGGCTTTAAAGTTCAATCAGTTTTGGCAAAGTGTAGTATTTTGCAAATAGTTAAATTAGAATTCTGTCTGTACTTTATCCCTTTGAAACATTACTGCATCAGAGAGATCTGAAAAATAAATGAACAGCTGTATCCACTGGTTTTGCAAAATATACTTAGGACACCAAGGGGGAAAACGTTGGCCTGAATTTTTTAAAAGACAGCAAGAAAAGACTGAAAAATAGAAATATGATATCGGCCCTTTATTCAGTAATATAGAATAACTAGAAAATCAGGTAGTGCTATCTGATGTTAGTATTTTATTTTAGAGTAAATGTAAGGTATTGGGGGAAAAGTATTTTTGAATTCATATACGCTGAAATTTTTTAAATTGTATTTTTTATGAAGTCACTTAAAGAAGGAATTAAATGTTTTAGTAATTTAGTCTGAAAATATAGCTTCGATCATGCTATTACTCGTCCCATTTTTATAGATTTGTAGATTGCTTATATATTGAAACAGAGTGCTTTGTCCTGCAACGGTCTCTTGCCTACAATTTATTTTCTATGGCATTCAGAGAGTATGATAGGTTTTCGGACTACAAGGATCTGAAATGCAAATCCTAAATATTTAATACTGCTTTTCTTGTTTATTTGTTTAGTTGGAAGGTGATAGCACAAAGGAGATTTTTGTTTGTTTGTTTTTGTTTTTCTTTCTCTTTTCTCTTTGTTTTGATTTTATTTTGTTTTGTTTCTGCTTTCCTAGGGAATAGTATGACTATCATTTTGAGAATAAAGAATTCTTAAATTCAGTACTATGGTACAATGTGAATTTCATTTTATAAATATTTCATAAGCTATTGACCCACTTGTGTTTTGCCCTCATTCAAAGTAATGGTTTGGTTGACGTGAACTGACTGCCCTTAAAAAAATGTTACTCTTTTTTTGGAATTTCTGTTAAATCTTAAGGAAAATAATTTTTTTTTAATAACGTCAATTGTTGACCAGCATTTATATTTATAAGTGGATTTAATGTTCTGAAACTTCCAAAAGTTTTAATGATGATATCTGTTTATGTAGAAAATGTACCTGGCTGCTAATAGCTTCAGTGAGACCACAAAATAATACAATTAGGTAAAGAGAGGAATTCTGATTTTTACTTTTGTCTTTTGAAAATGATGTTATGAGAAGAAATATAAAACACTCTTATTTTACTGTATTCTTCCCCAGGACCAACACAATTACTTTTAATGAATTTGTTGTGGGGTAGAGCAACACAATCAGACTCATCTACTAGTGGTAACTACAATTCTATTTACAGTGATTTCATCCTAGTAGCTCTTACTAGAGAAATAATGATTGTTATTTAGGAAGATTTTTGTTTAAGATTCTGCCTACACTCTAGTTCCTATAAGAGAAAAGAAAATTACAAATATCAGACATAAAAATGAGAGAAAACATTTTTTTTAAATTTTCCCCTATTAGTAGAAGGCATTGAAATGAAGGCACAAGTTTCCTAATTCTAGTCCACTAGGTAGAGCCTCATATTTCTCTGCAATTGTGTACTGTACTTTTCAAGAGAGCATGTGTACATTTCAAACTAATTTAAGAATATCAGAGGCATTTTCAGATTTGAGAAAAAGTAGTCTGTTAATTTACCTTGATAAAGTCTCACTTTTGTAGGTGAAGGTGACCTATGGAGTGGACATAATACAATCAGTCACTATAGTAAGTAGCCTAGATTTTTAATATGAAAATCATTTATAACACCTGATTGTAATGTGCAATGATTAACATCCTGGTATTTGAAAGCAGATAGAATTAAATTATAATCCAAGTTCCATCAAGTATTAAATGTATTTATTTTGTATGTTATTTATTGTCCTTCTTTTCTTTTCTCATCTATATGGACTAGAATGTAGGCTCTACGAGAATAAGAATTTCAACTGCTTAGAAAAGTAATGGGCACATAGTAAGTGATCAATAAATATGCATAATTAGTGGAATAAATGGTTTATGATGATATTAGAACACTTAAGTTGCCTTTCACATACTCAAGTTCATTATCTGAGAAAATGGTTTTAATAATACAGAGTTGTGAAATTTAAAGTAGATAACAGTTCTAAAGTTTGTAGAATACCCATAAGTGTTTAATAAATGTTAGCGTCAATGTTAAAAGTTAAATACATGACTCTCATGCAAATATAAAATAAATACATAAAATTATTTGACTCATTATGGAGAGCTGCCACAGCTGGCTTTAAGGACATTTAAAGAACTCCATATTTATTGACATTTTAAAAAATAAAGTCTATTGAGAAATACTGACATACAACTGGCTAATATCTTACAGGATTATTTTTTCTACTAGACAGAAATCTACAGGTTAACATATAATTTCACAGTATCTGAGCTGTAACCAGATAGTAAGTAGCAAAGTCAAACATAGGTATATTCTCTTGGATAATTAAGTAATCCTTTCATGGTCTTGTTAGAAAGTACCCCCTCTGTTATGGTGAAAAGATGTGCTTTAATCTCTTATGCATTATTTTCCCTTTGGAAAATTTTTCTTACTAGCTGTGGTTATTATTTTTAAAAGGGAGCTTATCATATTAGTAGATCTTGCATTTTAATTTCACATATACTTGTTACTTTTCCATCCCATTGTGGGTCGGGATAGGGTACTTGGACAAGCGGTGCCAGTAGTAAATGAATAGATTGATTATCATCATTGGGTATTTTTTCTGCTGCTACCTAACGTTAGTTATGATTGAATCTATATCCACAGAACAAAGTATTCTGAAAATGAGTATAGATATAGACATATATGTATATTGATAAAAGCAATAATCATAATAAAACATGATTAGGAGCCATTAAAAGCATCTTGAGTGTAAAAGTTATGTTTTGCGTTGACTAAAAAGTAATTAAAACAATTCTCCAAACTACGTCCTCTGCATTATTTGTAAATGTTAATGGTCTATTTCTAAGAGTTTTTAAAAAATTATTAAATATGGCATTAAATATTGTCTAACATAACAGGAGAATATAGGCTTCAACACTGTTACACAGTAATAAATCTAAACCAATAACTAAATAGCATAATCATATTTTACTTTTACATAGTTGAATTAGTAGAGTTTCTCCTGCATTTTAGAATTTTAAAGAAACTTGGATCATGTAATCTTAACTTCCTCATTTTACAAATTGTAAGTTTGGAATCCATACAGATTAGTTTAGTTATGGAAAAGTACTTAGCTGAACTTCGAATTTCCTGCTTCTTCCTTTAGCCCATCGCTCTTGCCTAGAAGTTCTTAATTTTCTTAAATAAAATCTTAAATGGTTCCCTTTTGTTTAATAAATGTGTTATTAGACCCATATCTAATAGGGAGTGGGGAAGAATTGTCCAATATAAAGAATGGACACGCCAATTAATAACATTCAAATTCAACTTAGGGTAGAAAAGCTCACCTCCAGATTTATAAGTGTGTGTGTGTCCCTGTGTGTGCATATGCTGAATTTGAGCCCAGAATTCTACCATGTCTCTGAGATGTTGTGTAGAGTTGTAATCCCAATGCTCATTTACTACACAGGACTTAGCTGTGTCCACACTGCCTAGCCTAGTTTCTTCCATTATTTCCTATGTTCCAACCATACTACATATGCACCAATTGTATATATTATATAATATATATAACCTAGCTCAGGACTCTATGACTTTTCATCTGCAATCCATTCCCCACCTTGAAAAAATGCTATTGCTTTCTTTAAGTGTCAAAGTGGTTTCCATATGCAGCTTTCCCAGCTCTTCTCCCTGCCAAAGTAACAATTCACTCCTCTTGGCAGGGAATTTTGTGCATTATTCTTTGTTTATTATTATACTATATTCTATTTTACTGTTTGTATTTGAATATTTAATTCCCATTATTCTTTGAGCAACGAGTGCAAAGGAGAGTGCCAGGTTTCCAAAACCCTGAAAACAAGAAAAATGCTTAGCACATAAGTATTTAATAAATGTATCAGGAAGAGGGATCAACGGAAGGAAAGGAGGGATGGAGAGTGAAAGGGGTGGTTGGAGGAGACATATTAATAGATTCTGGCACTGATTATCTTAGATAAATCATTACCTCCTTTCATTTCAATTTTCTGAAGGAGAAAATAATAGCTGTATGACAGGTTTGTTTTAAGATTCAAAAGAAAACACTAGAAATGGCAAATCTTTTGTTTCACTAGATAAAATTTTAACCTCTATTTACTCTTCAATATATAAGCAAAAAACCGAGTGCTTTGTGATGAGACCAGTTAATGTAATGGACCTGATCTAGTCCCAGTAATGGGGTTTATGTTCCTCCTGTGTTGAACAGCTTTCATGCATGCATACTATATGAGGCACAAGGATCTAGTTTTAAATTGTATTTTATGAATGCCTTTAAGTAAGGAAAACATAAGATTCACTGTAGTTAAAATGTATCAAGACTTGAGTGGTATTAAAATGGAAGTTCGGTATAAAAACAGCCCCGTAATGTTTCCTTGGGTAAAGCTGAATTTTCTGTTCAGAAGAAAAAAAATATATATTTAACTTTGAATTAAACTGTAATTGATGCCAGGTAAAATAAACGCTCTCTGGGTTCATAGTTGTTATAGATATTTAATCATTTAAGGCACAATTACTTCGTAAAAGAAAATAAATAGGAGCATTTTTAGTCCACCCTAGTACAGTTAATCCAGAGCGCTCATTAATTTTTCTGCACAATTTCACAAGATAGCACCACCCAGTTTATTATATAATTCAAAATTTTTCTAGTGAAACATTGAAAATAGTTTATAAATATTTTCCAAGTTAATCTAGGAAGATCATCAAAAGAATGTACTCCTATCTTGCTTTAAAACTATCTTGATGACAATTCCAAGGTAATATATATATATATATATATATATATATATATATATATATATATATATATATTACTTCAATTATTTGTCTCACCAAGAAAAGTGTCACTTTCAATGTCACACTGAGGCAGCTAGACACATTTCACTATTGCAAATCTAGAGACATCATTCAGATCTTCTGAAGGGAAAATAGAGGATTAACATCAAAACATTTTTTCTTTAATCTGAATAGATTTGTCTCCTCTGAGAAATCATCTTCAATAAGTTCTACCAAAATGACACAAGTTCCTGGGCAGTCCACACATTCGTAAGAGATAGCTGGAAGTCTAAAATAATTGTATGGCCATAATAAAATCAGGTTTTGCTTCTGAAGAAAGAACTAGGATGAACAGCAAACAGGGTTAAAGTCTGATAAACCAAGCACATTAAAATATAGTTATAACCAGTGACTACCAATTGCCTAATATAATTAAGTGTAGGGGACTTACCCCAGTAAGTGGTATGAGAAAAGAGAGGCCTGTCCTTTCCTGTACTCCATGAGAATAGTCTGTGATTCCATGACTGGATCACTCATTGGGAGTCAGGTGGCATCCATTCTTGTTCTCCTTTCACTTTTTCTGGAAGCAACTGCTGAGATAGGAGTTCACAACCAACATCTTTACAACCCACATTTTAGGAAACAAATGTCCATGGAAAGGAGGTAATCGATACGTAAGTTCCAGTGATATAATCCATTCAAAATACTTTGACAAAAATCCACCTTCAAAACTCTATAGTACCATTTTTAAATATATATAAAATGGAATTGGGTAGTAGTGTTCAAGAGTCTCATTGTCATATTTATCAGGTCTTTGCAAATAACTTTTTATAACCCAGTTATTTTTAAATAACTTTTTAATAGCTTTTTAGAACTTTAACAATTGTAGTTGTAGAATTTATTCCAAACATTTCTCTAATAAATTTTGAAGGGGGAATTTGAATTATTATTAAAATACCGATGACATTCTATGCCCTCTTTTAAAAAATTTATCTTTCTCTAGGGCAGTATAACTAAGGAAGTGTTTCCAAAGGCAGGGAAGTAATGTTTTTGGTGTATATTTTATGCCAATATATAAAACAGGATGTTTCTACTATTTCTACTAGTATTCAATCCCAAATATTTTAGAGCTTTACTTTACAAAAGTTTCAAAGAATCAGCCATGAAAATTGCATGATAGGCTTATTTGCATTGCATACCAGGGAGAATATTTTTAGCTCAGAGCTATTTTAGACATGACTAGGTAAAAGAAAACTCCCTTACTACCCCAAGAGTAAGATGCTCTACAATAAATAATGGAAAATGAAAAAGGTATGAAGGATAATACTGCATTTAGAATTAGCTCTTTTCTCTAAGCATTTTGAAGGGAGGTTAATGTGTGAAAGGGCATCCCTATCCATGGCAATCCGAATGCTGATAAATAATGCATAATGGTAGTGATTATCACCTTATTTCAATATTTATTGAAAACTGCCATTTCAGAGCAATCAAAGCACATCAAAAATATTGTTATTATCTACATTTGGGTAAATTTTCCAAAAATACTGAGTTTTTGTCATTATTATTAAAATAACTTATTATTAACTTTCTGGCGATATGAATACATACAGAAAATGATTCAAATCTTACATCATAAGATGTAAGATTTCGATTATATCCTTCATAAAATTGATCCAAATAAGAGAATAAGTCATTCAATTAGGCCAATAAAACATATTTCACAGAAGGATGTTTTTGAAAAAAAAAAATTAGTATGTGTAAACTTGTATGTGACACCATCGTATTTCTCTATTTACAGTTACATCATGGCAACTATTGTCTCAAAGGCAAACATATACATTCATTTACAGAGTTTCAGAACCCTCATGTTGGTCTTATGGTGCCATTGTTGCACTAAAGAGACCCTCTTTGGCAGAAAGTACATTCATTCTCCTAACAAAATTCACCCATCTAACCAATGAAAGAATATTGTTATTGCCTGTTGTATGCCAGATATTATGATAGGCTCAGGTGTATATAAAAAAATAATTACCAATGATTCTAACATTCTTTGCACTAAAGTAATTTCATGATCTGGTGGAAAAGATGGACACATATTCATGTGCTATAATAAAAAATAATAAGAACAACTAACATATAATTGTCAGGACCTCTTCCAAACATTTTACATGTGTTAATCCATATAACCCTTCTAATAGATGCTATCAATATTCCCATTTTAAAAATGAGGAAACTGAGATGCAATGAAATTAAATGCAAAGGGGTTATTGCCAAGGAAGTGGACATCTTACTTTATCTAGAGGGTTCAGAGACAGATTAAGAAAGTATTTTAGAAGCTATGAGACTGAAGTAGACTTCTAAAATAATTAGGGATTGATGAGAAAAAAAAAAGGATCAGACAGGAACTGTGTTCACAGGGTATGAAAATGTCACAGAGATGTAAGAAGATACACAATGTTTGGCAAGCACCAAGTGAGAATTCAGTGCACCTAGAGTATAAAAGAGAATGAGAACATCCAAAGGAATGAGGCCAGAGAGACTCAGTTTTTGAAGACGTCTGTGTGCTCTGCTAACGGGTTTGATTTTATCCAGGGATTTTCAGCAAAGAAATGAATCTTTTAACCTTACCAATTCTCACTCACCAAATGGAATGTATTGTTGTCCCAATTTCTTGCTGCCTTGTTTTCCTTGGCTGACTAATACTCATAAAAAGCAATTTGATATAAATGAGCATTCACTGAGTTATTATTTTCCAAAGATACTTGAATTTTATTAAGAAATATTTGAAGACTACAAAGCCGTTGTGTTTTTCAATATTGAAGTTTAAGGCCACTTGGCAGAATGATGAGATGATTTTGGGCAGAGAAGCCATCTTCCACTCCTGTAAATAATTAAGATGGTTGGTTACAAGAAAGTTTGGTGGAGTGGCAAATTAGAGGTTTCTGGATTCAATTCCCAAGTCTGTCATTCATTTGTATGACCTCAAGCGAGTCATTTAGTTGCTCAAGCCTCCCACTTCCTCAATAAAAGGGGTGAGGGAGAGACACTGACGGACAAGATCATTTCAAATACCTTTTCAAGTCCATCCATCTTTATTCCATGATACTAAACTTACCTTACACAAAGGGGGAGTTCTGATTTTAGGACCTAGACTTCTTTAAGGATTATCTTTGCAAAATAGATTTAACTCCACCGAAAGGCAAAACGTTGATGTGAGCAACTGAATTTTTTTATAATCTCCACACATCTGACAGGAGATATTTCATTAAATATGGAAACTAAAATGACATATTGATAATGCTTTCCTCCTTAAAATGTTCATAACATTAAATCTGTAAAAGTCATTTTATAGATATAATTGCCTCCATTTTACATTTAAGGAAGCAGAGTCAGGTAATGTAAGTGACTTTCTAAACATCCCCTTGGCTGAGCAGTGCAGAGCTGCAGGCTAGACCTCTGTCTTCTGATTCCAAGTCCACTGCTCACTTGACCACTACAGCTGCTTTATGGTGACAATTAAGATTTAGTAGTAGAGACAGTTTGATAAATGATAGGAATATTCTAACTCAAATGGTGCTAAAAAGACAATAGGAATGAAATCAAATGCACCAATCACTTAAGCCACAGAAAGAAACACTTTGCATTTCCAGCAGTGTGTGAAGTGTAAGGTAGGAATGTAGGACTGTCAATGTGCCCACATTTCTATAGAACATGCAATAGCAGAAGCACTGGAGGTGGGGGGATGCCCACACAGCGATCACAGAAAGAGCCTGACCTCAGAATATGTCTATTTATTTGAGTTTCCAATCAAGATTGACCTTTTATAGGCTTTAAGAAACCATATACCCTTCTTGAATATGCTTTTAAAATAAGTGTATCTATACCGTGTTTCCCCGAAAATAAGACCTAACTGGAAAACAAGCCCTAGCATGATTTTTCAGGATGGCGTCCCCTGAACATAAGCCCTAATGCGTCTTTTGAAGCACAACTTAATAAAAGACCCGGTCTTATTTTGGGGGAAACATTGTAGTAGCATTACCAAAGTGTATTCTCTGGGATGCTAAAAAATGTATGTGTTTAAAGTACTCATGTTAAATGTTACAAAGGCAGTAAAATCGAATTTTTATAGTGTTGAGTATGCTAATTAACATTACTTCAAGTCTCCAAAAAGGCATAGAAAGTGTATGATGAATGCAACATTTCTCAAACTTCTTTGACAGAGAAAGCTTCCCCCAACAACCACATATACTACACCCAAAAAACATATAAAGCAAGTAAAAATGCTAATATAAATAATAATTCACTTTTCCCCAGTGAAATACTAGAACCTAAAGGAATATTAGAAAAAAATTAATTTTCTGAAGGAAAATATATTGATCCTATAGGGTAGTTTAATATAAAAATTATGCTAGTGTGCTTTTTGGTAAACTTCTACTATAGAAATACAGAGAAAGTGAATTTTCAATATTTTAGTGTTTAGCTAATGTATAGCAATCAGAACTAGTCTTCAAATCAAATATGCTTATTTAGTAAGACTATAGAATACTTTGGAGCATACATAATGATATGTAGGAAAGTCTAGATTTGCTCTATGGGGTATATAATTGGTGAATGTAAAATATACTACAGTAATTTATGACCACTCTAATGTACATTTGATATTAAAATACTGAGTAAAATTAGCAAGGAATTTATTATTTAATATTGTTGATCATGTTTTAATATAATACATTTTAGGAAAATCATTTTTAAACTACCACAATTTAAGTCCATCATAATGTTGGTAATATTGCATATGTTTATGCAAAGGATTATAACATTATATTACTCAATTGTTCAACTTTAAAGATGGATATTTTAACAAGAATATGGCATAAAAGAAAATATTTATATTATGAAACTGTCTCTTATGAATCCTATATATCAAATATCATAGCTTCAAAATACATAAAGCAATAACTGTATTAACTTCAGGAACTACAAAGTGGAAAAAAAATCACAAAATAATGTTAAACTACTTTAATGTCCCTCGCTAAGGCTATGAATGACAATTAAGCAAGATATTAGTAAAGATTAGGAAAATATTAATAAAATAACAAATATAATACATAAACAAACATATATACTTATATATTACATAAATAGCAGGTTAACCTTAATTCATGTTAGAAAATAATTAAATAAATCAGAAAACAAATTTAAAAATGAAACTAAAATACACATAATGCTATGACTTTAATAATGATATTTTAAAGTACCGATAAAACTCTTACAATTGGTTAAATTTTAAATCCTCTGCTTAATACCGCTAAGCTAAGTAAAAATTAAAAACTGAATTTGCAGTTTATCTTTAAAATGATGGTAGTGAAAATATTTTATATCAAGATTTATGGATTACAGAAAAAAATGTGCTCTGAAAACAAATACAAAATAGTTTTAAAAGTTGTTTAAAAAGAAAATACAATAAAAAATGAATTAAGCATTTAATTTAAAAAGTGTTAAAAAGACAAAATCAACCAGAGAGAAGAAATGCAAATTAATAAGTTAGAAAAAGAGAAAATGTACCAATAAATAAATCCAGGAGCTGACTTTTAAAATCAACAATAAATATAGAATAGTTAAGTTACATAGTAACCTAATAGGGTATTAATCGGGTAGGGATTAGGGGTGGGGACCAGGGAAGGAAGAAGTCACTTGTGTATCACAAGAGGAAATCAGAGAATAAATTGAAAGAAGTCCTGACCTCTCTCCCTATTCAATTTAAACTAATCACACCATAACTACTGACTTCACTTCCACCAAAATCTGATTTAGTCTCAGGCTTCCTGATTCAATGATAATCCACTCTGACACCATTATTCTTCTGGTTTCTCAACCAGTAACATAAGAGCAATCCCTCTCCTGGGTATCTACCCAAAACATCTGAAACATTTATCCATAAAGACATATGTGCTCTGATGTTCAGTGCAGCTTTATTTACGGTGGCCAAGACATGGAAACAACTAAAGTGTCCTTCGATAGATGACTGGATAAAGAAGATGTGGTATATATACACAATGGGATATTATTCTGCCATAAGAAAAGATGAAACAATGCCATTTGCAACAACATTGATGGATCTTGAGATTATCATGCTAAGTGAAATAAATCAGACAGAAAAAGTAGAGAACCATATGATTTCACTAATATGTGATATATAAAACTGCAAACAACAAAGGAACAAGACAAACAAATGAAGTAACAAAAACTCAGAGACACAGACAATAGTTTAGTGGTTACCAAACGTTAAGGAGGATCATTAGTAAAAGAGGGTAAAGGCTGTCAAATATATGGTGATGGAAGGAGAACTGACTCTGGGTGGTGAACACACAATGTGATATTTAGATGATGTATTACAGAATTGTACACCTGAAACGTATGTAACTTTACTAATAATTTTCACCCAATAAACCTTAATTAAAAAAGAAAAAAAGAGTAATCATTGATTCCACTCTTTTCCTTCTATATCCCATCCCTTAGTACATTTAATTATTTGGCTCTACTTCTAAAGCACATCACAAACCCATTCACTTCTCCTATTGCACCTCTTATCTCTTTCCTCATATATTGTCATCTCACAGCTGGTTCTGCTGAAGTTTTTTCTACCTTTTCTCCCCACATCAAGTATTGCCTCCTTTAATTCATTCTTTACATAGCAGCCAGTTGTATCATTTTAAGCAGCAGTTGACAATCCCACTTTCAGTTTTTTCAGCTCTTCTTCCCATTCTAAATATTCATCACAATACCCAAGTCTTACCTTAGAATTCTGGTCTACCAGGCTTCAGTTTAATCTTTCTCCACTTGCGATTTTCCAGGATTTTTATTTTTCATACTTTTCTTTTTTTTCACTGAGAGGCTCCTACTCCATTTATTACCTAATATCCTATTCAGGTCTCTTTCATGATATTTCCTACTTCCTACCATGTGAGATTCTCACAAAAGATTCATTTGATAAATGTTTCTAGATTTTTTTTCTATTTTAAGGCCTTAGCTATACATCATCACTATTGCACTACTATGATCCAAAATTTTTGCTATATATTCTTTTGGAGAACTTCTGTAAATTGCAGTAATTAGTAGTGACATAATAAGAATTACAATTACTATGCTTTTCTAGGATTTACAAAATGTATACTCAAACTATAGGAATTACATATTTTACAGGCATTGAAAATAAAATGTCACCTCCTCTCCTTTTTCTGGCCAATAGCGTAAAAGCAAATTACATCTAATACCTCAGTTATATGCAGGCCTGAAGTACTTTCCCCATGGTGACTGCCACTGTGAAATTTAGAGAAAACTTGCCAAGCACATGGTTCACCAATAGAATTAAGAGCAAAAGTTAAGCTGTCTGTACTATTATTATTTGTTATTTATTTAATTATTTTTATTTTGGTACTCTCTGATTCTTACTATGTAATATCTAAAAATTAAGGCAAATTTCCATGGATACCTTAATTATACAGATTTTTTTTTTTCATAAGTGATCACGTCTAAGTTTTTATTAGCATGCTCCTTTCAGGCCAATCTATAATAGTATTCTTTTCCTCATACATGATTCTCATGGAAAATTTGATCAATGACAAATCAAATTAAAGGTAGATTGTTGCAAGAAAACATAAAAATAAAGATAATAGAATTTGAGGGTATTTTGACCATTATCCCTACAACCAATGCTTAAATAAGTCACTCTTTATGATCTGAGAAACCTAGAAGATTTAAAAGTAAATAGCTAATTCTTCCTAATAATAATGGGCAACATAGATAGCATGGAAAATTGAATACACCAGTGATTAAAAACAGGTCATTTTAATTTTTTTCCTCATTTTTTAAAAAGATTTTCAAATGTTTTTGCTGGTTTCTACTTACGTATTATTAATATACTGCTGATAAATGGAATAAATTCAAATGAAGTTACCAGGAAATGTTAAAAAAGTAATATAACAACAATGCACTGTGACTAAATGAAGCTTAATATTCATGTCCTCAATGATCATGTTGACCAGATGCATGTCATAAATAGCCAACCATGTGAGATAAAGATCGATGTTATATAATGTATGTCATCACTATAAAATATTAACTTTTTTAAAATCTCAGTGATTTAATTTATACTATTAATGGTATTAAGATATTGAAGTAAAACAAATTAAGAATTTTTTAGATTTAACTTTCTATCAATATTGGCTAGCATATTCAGTATACAAGAATAAATTCAATCACATTTATGTTAAAATTTTAATTAAATCACAACTGTCCTTTTATAATAGAAAATGCAAAAATAATTGCAGAATAATGATCATTAATTTTTTAAACTAAATCACTCACTTTGTATTTTAAAAAATAAAGAAAATACTTCAGGGACTTGTAGTCAAGCAGTTGTGAATAATGTTTTCCTATATCAATAAACATATTATCATTTATGCACAGAGATAATATACTGAGAATGGGTAGTCAAAATTGCTTATA
This sequence comes from Rhinolophus sinicus, assembly GCF_036562045.2. NCBI lineage: Eukaryota > Metazoa > Chordata > Mammalia > Chiroptera > Rhinolophidae > Rhinolophus > Rhinolophus sinicus. The sequence goes on from NC_133754.1 coordinate 39,224,739, forward strand.
ACAAATTAATAATGACTACCAATGAGTTGTTTTATTTTTTTTTTTAAGAGGCATGCTTCATGTTTATGCCATATTGAATTTCCTTATAGCCCTAACTGCATTTTTATTATGAATGCCTTCACATTTGCATGTACTAAAATACATTTATTATTTGAAATGCAACAGCAAATTTTAAAACATAAATTTGTTGTATGATCAACTTTATGAAATATCTCTCCAATTATTTTTTAATTAAATTTATTGGGGTGACAATGGTAAGTAAAATGACATAGGTTTCAGGTGTACAATTCTATAATAAATCATCCACATATCACATTCTGTGCTCACCATCCAGAGTCAGTTCTGCTTCAATCACCATATATTTGACCCCTTCTACCCTCTTCTACCAACCCTCCTTCCCCCTAACCCTCTGATAACCACTAAACTGGTGTCTGTGTCTGTGAGTTTTTGTTTCGTTTGTTTGTCTTGTTCATCTGTTGCTTTCAGTTTTATATCCCACATATGAGTGAAGTCATATGGATATTGACTTTTTCTGTCTGATTTATTTTGCTTAGCATAATAATCTCAAGATCCATCCATGTTCTCCAATTATTTTTAGGTTGACACATTCTTGACAAAATTGCGTGTACCTATTCATATCAACTAATACATTTAAGTTCAAGTAACATGCATTTTATAAGCACCATGTAGAGTACAGGATGATCAAAATAAGATTCCTCTCCTCAATAATTTCAATTTAATATTGTAGGTGAATCATATATGCAAATTCTAAAAGGAAAAGTGAAATGATTTCTAAAAGAAATAAAATAATTATTAAAGATAAAAATAATCATGGGACATCCAATGTAGGAAAGATCATAGACAAATGACTGATCAATCACTTGAAGTATGATAAGGGTTTTCTGATAATTAGAAAAGTAGATTTAAAAAAAGAAAAGAAAAACAAAGTAGGAAATATCTATCCCTAGGAAAAGAAAGAATTATACTGAAATGAAAAGGAAATAATATACTAATTGACTCTCAGTGAAATAATATTTTCTAGTAAAAATAACGTTCATATTGATTTACTTGGATATTGTGACATTATTTAATTATATTACTAATGAGTCCGAGGAAGACAGCATACAGGGCCCTGACTATTAAGTTCGAGAACTCATCCTAGAAAAAGTTCTACTTACTTCATAACTGAATATCACTACAGTCACCTTCGAAGTACTCCCCGTAGGAAGCTATGCACCAATGCCAGCACCTAGTTCACCCTTCAAAGAAATTTTGGAACTCTTTTTCAGGAATAGCCATCAGAGCTGCCATTTTATTACCCTTGATATCCTGAATGTCATCAAAATGCTTCTTTTCAATATTTCCTTTATCTTCGGGTAAAGAAACAATTCATTGGGGGCCAGATCAGTGAGTAAGGAGGGTGTTTCAATACAGTTATTTGTTTACTGGCTAAAAAGTCCCTCACAGACAGTGCCCTGTGAGCTGGTTCATTGTCGTGAAGCAAGAGCCATGAATTGTTGGTGAAAAATTCAGGTCATCTAACTTTTTCACACAGCCTTTTCAGCATTTCCAAATAGTAAACTTGGTTAACTGTTTGCCCAGTTTGTACAAATTCATAATAAATAATCCCTCTGATATCAAAAAAGGTTAGCAACATCATTGTAACAAGTTTGAGAGTTAACTGCCCGACCTTAGGTAATGCTAAAAATAAATAAATCAAATTGTCACAACAATCTATTTAGAAAGATGGTAATAAATTCCAGAAAAAAATAGCTGTGAAATAGTTCCAAAAGTTAGAGATTAAAATACCAACAATTACATCAAAATAATTAGAAAGATAAAATCAAATGATGGAATAACACCACAGCTACCATTTCAAGTGTTTTGCAAAACAAAACAAAAAAGGAGCGGGGGAGAGGGGCAGAGAGCTGAGCTATATGGCTAGATGAATTATCCGTGTCAAGAGTTGGGAAGATTTTTAGAATATAGGAGATTTAAACATATTTGTAGGCAGAATGTGTGAAGTCAGAAAATGAATACAAATTTCTAATAAAATTGTTGAAAATGTTATAATTTATGGAAGAAGTTGGACTTGTAATGGAGGAAATTACAAAAATGGTTTTCTCTTCCTATACCACTATCTTCCACCCATCCCTGTGGATTTATTTCACACCATCCCTGGACGAAATTTCCAATAGCAGACTTCATAACTCTCCTTAGCATGCTCAGACCTTAAATTGCAGTCTCTTTCTGAAGGATTAAATATTCCAATCCAGTTTTCTAAATCCAAACTCAGCTAATGTAAAATTCCTATTCCAACAGTCATATCTACCTAAGGCAGACCCTCTGTTTTCTGCGGCTGTTCACTCTGCAAACCGCCTTAACAGGATAGTCCCAAGGACTGTCAGTGCTTCTGCTTGTAAGAAAGGAAGAAATGTGAGGAACATATGAAGAACTCTCTTCAAACAGGGTGTATATGTAAATGACATAAATTTACATTTAGTCTCTAGCATTCAAATTTCTATATTTGTAACTAATTTACAGCTTGCCTTTTATTACCTCAGTGATATATCCAGAAATTATTAACCTTCTGGTATCAAGTTTCTATTTCTATGAGAGCTTGTGTCAGTGTGATTTTGACAGACTAATGTTGTCCATTGAGAATTTAGATTAATGAATGTATAATCTCAGGTATTATCTCCAATACAAGTTTACTAATACAAGGCATTAACAATTTTTGATGACATGGATTCCCATATTAAATTAATTTCTTTGATTTTCATTAACTCTGATTGTAAATTTTCATTTCCAGAAAAAGAGTGCATAACACTATAAAATTCTTATTAGCTGGGGTATGACTGTTCTTGGTCACTTAAAAAAAACAATTGCAGAATATTTTTGGGAAATTGTTTGTGGCCATATAACATCTTAGTTGAAGTTGGTTAATGATGGAATTCTTGTAGGAAATAGCTATAATTATAAGTCATAAGTTTTCATGTATACTGTGAACTCAATATTACAACTCCACCAAGAAGAGAAAAAAGATGATAGGTCAAAGACAAAACCTTAGGATTATTAATGTGGAGTTCAGTGGAAGAGCACAAGTAAATTGGACCTGCGCAATTTAGTGTTGGGTCACTGCCCAGTACCCCCAACACACACTAACCCAGTCCTTACAAGACTGGGGAGGATTTGTTTAGTGGACATAATTCATATATTCTTAGCATTAAGGAGAAGACCCTTCCATTCTTTAGAAGTCTTTTCCTTTTTAAGTTATTATTACTTGTCTTTTCTCATCCTTGAAGTGGTTAAGACCTAGAAGTCAAGATTAAGTGTAAACATAGGAAACCTCATCTAAGCTTTTGGTCCCAGGGGCAAGAGGAGTCCTTGAGACTCACAGGTGTTGTCACTAAGGAAGGTCAGGGCTAGGTGGCCATATAGGCCAAAGCTTTAATAATACAGAGTGTAATCCCTTTTTCTTGTGTCACTACTATATAGCTCTTTCAGGAGCTTGTGTCCACCATAGGAATCAGATTAAGAACTCTGCAGTTCCAGATCCCTCATAAATATTTTTCCATCTCAATGCAGGGAAAACACATTCTGTTTTCATTGTCACCACACAAACTCAATCAGTGGAATTAAATCAGGTATCTCAACTTCTCTTTTGCAATGATATAATCATAGTAGTTGTTTTCTACAAGTGTAGTTCTTACTTAGATTAAATAGTAATAGTTTTGAAAAAGTTAAGGAGTACAAATGCTGAATAATATCAGCATCTGAAGAAAAAGTCTTCAAGAAAATGTCCTTGAAGAAAAGTCATTAATTTTTGTGGAAAATACTGCGATTGAAGAGGGAAGTTCATTTCTCAGGTTTCCAGCAGAGCAGTCAAAGAAGGAGATGGACACCAGTTTTCAAGAACTCTGTGCTGTGGGGAGAATCCTAGGTTGGTAGCATGGAATTTAAGGGTATGGAGACTAGTAGACACAGCCCAGAGAAGGGAGGACAAGAGGGAACTCATGCACTGTGAGTGAGTTTTAAATGGGACAGAGGAGAATACTGTGACTTATAGCTATGTGGGGTGAAACTTTGAGGAGAGACAGTGATGCCTAAAGAGGACTGGAAACATTTTGTGCTATGTGCTGTGTTATGAATTGACTCATTGCTGTTTCCTGAAGAGATCATTCTACTAATGACATATGGAAAGAAGATGGAATTAAAATTTTCTTATAATATTTGCCATTATTCTATAATATAATGGATAGTTGATAGCTTAGACTTACAAATAACTTTGACTCCTCGGTCTGCAATGAAATATGTATACATATATGGATTTTACACTTTTTTTTATATTTAGCCTTCCACAGTATGATCAAATAATAATCCATTATGTATTCCCCTGTTTGAAAATGTAAAGTATAATGGTCATTAATTAAATGAAATTAAATAATCCCAATTATAATCAACATTGTTCTAAAATTCCAATTTTTAAGAACATCTTCTTTTGAATCTCAATTAGGCCTTAATTTTCCTTTTCACTGTATCACAAGGAGTGTAAATAAAGTTTGTAAACTAAATATTTTCCTGCCATACAGGCAAACATGTAGCCCTTTAAGAAGAATTATCTTGTCAGATTATTTCCCTTCTAACAGATTGGTCCCAGAAAGCAGGTTTCACCTTTAGTAATTTGAGGGGCAAGGAATACTTCATTTTTTCCAGTGAAGATAGCATGGCATTATTTATCATTTCTGCAATAGCATAATGACTCACTCAGCATGGCAGCTATAGTTTATGGAACCGTGCTACAGCTTGGGTTTGTTTATTGGTTGCACTTTCCAGAGCTTTTCATCATCAAGTTTCATCCCTTAGCCACTATGCTCCTGGGGTAATCAGTGGTCAGGCAAAAATCACATACATGCAAAGAGCTTCTTTCTTCTCATATATTCAAGGACATCAGTACTTCTAAAATATGTATGAGTATATCCTGTTGTATGCTGTATGCTGCAACCATATTTACTGCAACTTATAAAATAAGGTATTTTTATATGCATTAGCAATAAAACTTCCATGAGCAAACCATGATGACACATATTTATTGATTTTGAATTATATAGAGGTTCCCTTCTTATTTTTAGTCTCAACAAATTATATTAAGTCAAAGAACAGTTACAAAGTAGTAATTATAATTCTTTCAAATGATGCACTATAATTTGACTTTAAAATATATTTTATAATTGAAATGAACTTAAAAAATATATCTGTTCTATCTTTTTATTTCTAGTTTTCTATCAGTGACACATATTTTTTTCTTAGGCCATGTATTGTTCTTTTTGACACTCTCTAATACAACGTCAGTGAGGCTGACAGAAGTATCTAGACTGGAGGTATTGAATACCTTCTATGTATGAATCTATTTTAAGCTGTAAGCAGTCTCATCTCAGGCCCAATCTGAGATCCCTCCCCTCCCACCCACTCAACACTAGAAAAGAAAGAGAGAAGGGGCCACAACTAAATTTTCTTCACCTAAAACTCACAGAGAAACTGCTTAGTATATATTATTTTCTATTCTTAAGAAATAATCCTATTTTTCTTTAATTTCAATTTTGAAGATTTATACTTCTCCCAGATTAGAGCTATACCCCAAAGCTTCATGGGAAGTCAGCAAGGTTGGGGATTCTGGCTTTTTCAAGCCCAGTCCTAGCTCTCAGATGTCCATGACAGGAAGTGTAAACAGGGAAGGCAGCAGAATCTTCATCTGATTGGCTACCTCTTGTGGTGATGTATCTCCAGCATCATTGTGATAGCAAAATTGTTCAATCTGAAGGGATGGACATGGTTTTTGACCCTCTTCATCACTGAAGACCAACTTAGAAAGGAAATTGGATCCTCTGTTTGCCTTGCTAAAGTATTCAAAACTTCAACTCCTTGTTCAAGTTGACAATCTCATTGGCCTGGCAGACACTGGGCTATCCCACAGCTCCTGTCATTTTTTCTAACTTGCTTACTTTTTACATGAAACCAGAGCTTCTCAACTTTTTCATCTGACTTGTTTCGCTGAGCATAATAATCTCAAGATCTGTCCATGTTGATGCAAATGGCATTATTTCATCTTTTCTTATGGCAGAATAGTATGCCATTATGTATACATACCACATCTTCTTTCTCCAACCATCTATCAAAGGGCACTTTGGTTGTTTCCATGTCTTGGCCACTGTAAATAAACCTGCAATGAACATTGGAGCACCCATATCTTTATGGATAAATGTTTTCAGATTTTTTGGGTAGATACCCAGGAGAGGGATTGCTGGGTCATATGGTAATTCTATTTTTAATTTTTTGAGGAACCTCCACTCTCTTCCATAGCGGCTGCACCAATCTGCATTTCCACCAACAGTATATGAGGGTTCCTTTTTCTCCACAGTCTCTCCAACACTTGTTATTATTTGTCTTATTGATGATAGCCATTCTAACTGGTGTGAGGTGTTATCTCTTTGTGGTTTTTATTTGTATCTCTCTGATGATTAGTGATGTTGAACCATATGATTTCACTGATATATGGTAAATAAAACTGAAAACAACAAAGGAACAAGACAAACAAATAAAGAAACAGAAACTCATGGACACAGACAATAGTTTAGTGGTTACCAGGGGGTAAGGAGGGAGGAGGGTGGTAGGTGAGGGTAAAAGGGATCAAATATATGGTGATAGAAGTAGAACTGATTCTGGGTGGTGAACACGCAACATGATATATAGATGATGTATTAGAGAATTGTACACTTGAAGCCTATGTAACTTTACTAACAATTGTCACCCCCAATAAAGTTTAATTAATACTGGAAAACAAAAAAGAAACCAGAAATTCTGAGGTTGTCTCCACATCCCCAGAGGCCCTCAAAGTGTTAGGAGTTTTATGGGGATAGTTTCCCACATTCCTTTCAGTCACACTACACCAAATTTCCTTCAAGACTTTTTATATTCTATTCCTGTAGACCTTAGCCTATCTCACGGTTCATACACAATCTCTAATTTCAGTAACCTGTGGGATAAGCTTCTGCTTTGACAATGGTCCTAGAATAAGTGTGTTGACACTTCAGCACAACGAGAAGTAGTCAAGAAATGAGATGCCAGGATTTTTTTCTATAGGGACCCTACATTTTTACCAAGATTTTTTGGTAAACCAAGTGAGCTCCCTCACTTGGTTTTAGAAATGGTAGCTCACCTCCATTCCTTTTAAACAGATGCAACCTGTGGCAGAAATGGATACTTTATTCCCAATAACCTACGTGAGTCTCTTTTTAAATTTACTGGAGGAGGAGAGGGTTGTAAGGAGTGGTGGATGATATAAGGTGATTTGGTTAATTCGACTTAGCAAGAAGGTTTTAGGTCCCAACTGCTGGTGACTAGTTGTCAACTCTGTATATAATCCTGGGGGATTTGTTTCATTTTTCTTAGCTCTGGCCATGGCCCTGGCCCCTAACTTTGTACCTAACTTCTACTTGGTACATAAATTAAACTAAATTAATAAAATAAATTACTGAATTAACTTATGATATGGCAAATAAGCCTACGAGATAAAAATATATAGAAATATTAATACATAATCATTATGATCACAAATATAATACAAAATAAAAAGTATAGAGTATCTTAAATAATGAAGTGTGGATAACCTAAAGAAATGTCAGCAATGATTCTATTGTTCTAGCCCAACTTCAAGCTACTAATATTTCTGAGCCATTAGACAAAGGCCACCTGTGACAGATGTTTGCAGAAATGTAGAATTAGAAAATCCACAGGTCATGAGTACAAAACAATCAATAGGACTGCATTTGTGGCAAATATTAGCAATATAGTGCAGAGATTAGGTATTTTTTCTGTAATTCAGTTGATTCGTATTATCTTCAAATACTTAAAGACAGGTCCTAAAAGAAGGCTTCAAGGGAAACCACAGTAAAGAGACACAGTTCAACAGCAAAAGGAGCAAGAGATGTGACTATTTCTAGTGGCATACCTTCAGGGGATATTTAATTTTTATTTGACATTTGAAGAAAGGGAGATCAAAGGGGCAGGAATTGATACACTTAGAGTCAACTAGAAAACAGAATATATACGACTACCTCAGAATGGGAAAGAGTGATTGGAAAATAAAAAGTAATAAGTATTAGCAGCACAGCCAACATTTAATGATCAATTATGTGCAACACACTCTTCTAAATCATCTTGAATATATTAATTTATTCAATCTGAAAGCACTTTAAAATAACAGATGTGGTAATGATACCAAAGCAGAAACTCATCAGAAATAATCGGCAACAAAATACAATAGTAAAAGAATGTATAGTGGCGACTGTAATTCCTGCTACCTTTCAAAAGATAATCTAAGCCTACACTAGAGAAACAAAATCTTTGTGTAAATCCTTTTATTGGTATTTTGCCATATTTTACCATTTTACTTCTCAGCTTAATCCAAAAGGATTGTCAGGCAAAACCTTTCCTTCATTAGTCAAATTCCTTAATACTGTTTTAAAATCAAGTAAATATTTTCTGACTATGCTTAACAAAAGTATAAGAGATCATCAAACTTCTTGTAATCAAAATGGAGACATAAGAAATCACAGAAACATGATTCTAACACTAGGAACAATTTGAACTGGTCATTTGGAACCCATAATTGTTAAGAATGAATTCTGGTGCTTCAATTTGTCCTGGCTGAAATTTTGCAAAGCAGTATTATATGTAAATATACTCACCCTCTTATATGGAAAGTCAGGAATTACATTTTTCCTTTTAAGTCTGCTAATTTCTCTCTTTATGACAAAATCCGGTTGCCAGTAAAAAGGATGTGATGGACATTCCTTTATTTATCTGGAATATTCTACCTAAGGTTATTATTCCACATTGCTGATCAAGCATCAGTTTTGAATATGAAAACCACTAGATTTGTAAAATAAAAGATAAATACAACATATTTCATATACTGCCTATGAGATTTTCATGAATTCTCTTGATCTTTTAATACTTTTTTTCTCTTTACATGCACAGTGAAATAATACTTTACATTAAAGTATTGAGAGAACTAAATGAGAAAATGTTTGTCCACTGTTACTAAAAATATTAGGGTTCATTATTTATCCAATGGAAGAAAATGGTCATTTTTGCCTTTTCTGATATTCTAAAAAATAACAGTAAAACTCTACTTTTTAAATTAAGTATTTCATGTGTTTTCACAGCTAATGCAATGTCATGATATTGCTTCATGTGTACTCTTTGCATTTCCAGACAGTCAAGGTTTATTTTTTTTCAACTCAGTCTAAAATTAGGTAGAATAAATTTAAAAGGTGGCACAATGTCAAGGAGAATATGTTAAGTATGTAATAACTGTAAAATTCAGCCAGACATGCATTTGCTTTGAGAAAAAGAATCATGTGTGATTCCTAAATATCTTGGACACCTGGAAGGTGATATCACAAATACAATAGATCTCTGTTTATTTATCTGCAATAACGTTCAAAGGTGTTGGTTGACACTTTTGAATGTCAAAGGAGAGAGAGAATAAAATAAGTAAATGTATGCATATGGTTTGGTTTCCTTAGAATTCTGGTACCTGATTGAGTACAAGTAAAACAATATTCGCTCTAGATAAACAAAGCTGGAATAACACAGGGAAGTTAATATCTATTATTCAGTTTGAGAAAAAGCAAACATTTACATGTAAAAATGAGGTCATCAGAAGATTACAAAATCTTTCGTATTGTAATGAAAAAAGTTTTGCCCTCCTTTTTACCCTCGTAGCCCTTTGGCCAATTTGTAGGATGAGTACAAAGTACCAGTGACTGAATCATAATTGTACATTTAATAATTAAACTCTGATGGACTTGAAGAGCTCAGTTTCAGAAGCAACATTTTGGTATTTATTTTTTGTAATAACATAGGCATCTTCAAAATATTTCTATTTTACCTACACTTCTCAGGATTTTTTTTTATTTTTTATTTTTTTTTGGGTAAATCTAGCATAGGACCCCAGAGTGCAAATTAACTGTGACATTACCACTAACTTTTTACTACTTTTGGAGAAGAAAATATGAACTTATTTAAATATAATATAATAATACATTTATATATACTACATATTTATCAATATATATCATGTACACTATATACATGTATACATGTATATAGTATGTATGTATTATATGCAGTATATATTCCAACTCTGTTTTATCAATCTAGAAATATATAAATCCTTGTTCTATTTGTATATAAATGGATGCATTAAGAAAAATATTTTAATTACTACAGCTTTATAATATTTTAATATCAGGCAAAGCAGGTAAATAAGTGATATTAGTACCTGATATATATATATATATGTATTTGTGTGTGTGTGTGTGTGTGTGTGCGCCTGTGATTTTCTTTTTTACCACTTTTAAACTCTTCACTCATTTCCTTTTTTAAATTAAATTTATTGGGATGGCATTGGTTTGTAAAATTACATAGGTTTCAAGGGTACAATTCTGTAATACATCATCTGTATATCACATTGTGTGTTCACTACCCAGAGTCAGTTCTCCTTCCATCACTATGTATTTGACTCCCTTTTCCTCCTCTACCAGCCCTCTCTGGTTAACCTCTTAAAAACTCCTTTCCTTTTGAATCTGAGTAAGAATCCCAAGTTTACATTTGTCATCACTGACTATTCATTCTACTGCTTCAATTCTTCTCTTCATTGTTTCTAATGCAGTGTTTAATCTTCTTCCATATTTCAAGCTTCTGTACAATGTTCCCTTAAACTCATGTAACTCTCTTTTTTGCCGAGTGATTAGTCAGAAAAAAAATATTTGCTGTATTTTTTATTATGGGTTTTTCCATTTAAAAATACTTAACACAGTAAATATTTTTCTTAAATGTGCAAGTGTATCTCTCATAAATATTTTATTCAAGAATAAATTGTTGGGGTGGCTGGTTAGCTCAGTTGGTTAGAGCATGGTGCTAATAACACCAAGGTTGCCGGTTCGATCCCCGCATGGGCCACTGTGAGCTGCGCCCGCCTTAAAAATAAATAAATAAGAATAAACTGTTTATATGATACTTTTTTCAATGTTTCCCTATTACACTGCTAAACATTTTTAAAAATTATTATGCTATTATGTGTGTGTGTTTATATATATGTACATATATATAATTTATATATATAAAGATTTATATATATGTAAAGATTAGTGCATATTGTTTGTGTATATATATACATATATATATACACAAACATATATACATATATATGTATGTATGTACACACACAATAATGTTTAAATAAGGCAAGATCTACATATTCCCTTGATTTTTCATAAACAGAGTATGCACATTTCTTTTGGTTTCTTCTTTATCCATATGATTATTAGCAGAATTCTCAACAGACCTCAGGTTGAAGACTCTGATAGATCCAGGTCTTGATTAGTGTTAAATATTTAGAAGTGATGCACACCTTTGCCAAACTTAGCGTTTTCCTTCTGCCGAGTTTACATTCCTTATAAAGCCCTTCCTCATTTACTAACACTTTTCACCTGTATTGAACTTCTTGGAATACTAGAACTAGAATAGATACAGATAAAAAGAATGGTAAGTTGCAGGACTAAAATGATTGTGACCACTTTTTAATCAAGTCTTGCCCATTGGTCCTGGTCATTAATGGACAAGAGAATTAGCGATGGATTGTAAAATAGAGTGGACTAATGAAAGTGTCATCTATTCTTCTTTTTCCAAAAGGCTTTTATGCAGCTCCTCCCCCATTTTATTAATTAGCCTTCTTACAGGGGTCTGGACAGTCATTAACCAGTATTGTAGTTTGTGGTATTTTAGAAAATATTTCTTTGTGTTTTAATGAAACCCCTAAGAACTTGTAAGAAAGCATATAATAAAAATTGATTAAATGTTGATTTTTGCCTCATACAGATGTTGCATAAAATACATTAGCATAATGAAAATTCTTCTTTCTGACTGAGAGGCATCCCTGTAAACAATCATTATGTCTTGGTTTGCAGTACACAGGTAAGCAGAGAGCTATTGATATATGTAGGACCTAAACTCCTGGGCTTAGATGTGCTTTCTGTATTTTGTTTCCTTGCCCTTCTTGTCAAGCTGTCAGTGATCACTTCACATGACTGAAAATATAACTGCCTTTAGCACTTCCCTCCCTGCTTCTAATCTCCTACTTTGAAGCAGAAGCAGAAAATTAGTTTGGCTGAGAGTCAGAGCTAGCCTGAATGTTGTATTAAGTGGGACTCAGAAGTCTGAAAATGGACTGGGGGGCCTTATTTATGGAAGAAAAGATATAAACTTTTATTTCATTGATCTTTTCTCCTAACTTTTATACTTACAGCTTTGTTTCAAATTTTTAGGTGTGATTACTAGATAAATAAGTCATTATTGTAGACCAAACTTACATATGTGCAACAGATCTCTTGTGTTCTACACCAATGAAAGATACCGCATCTAGTCACCCTTCTCTGCAGTTTCTAGCAAAGTTCCTGGCATATGATAAACATTGAATGAATATTACATTGAATTGAACAAAAATACTGATTATGTATCCCCCCTTCAATATCCCACATGCATCTAAAACTTAGTATGTGGAAAACTAAACTCATCGTCTCATGCTTGTTTTCTACTTAATTTGGTCTTTTTCCCTTCTGTATTTCCTATTTTGATAATAACCCAAAACCTTATCCATTCACATTTACCAGGAGCCTAGGATCCAACCTTTATTTCTCTTTTCCTTTACTACCCATGAGTAATTGATACCAAATCTTGTCTATTTTCTCTCATAAACAGCCTTTGAATCTGTGACCTCCTCTTCACCCTCACTGCCCCGCCTTGGTTAAGACCCTCACAATTTTCAACTTAATTTCTCTTCCATTCCAGTTCATTTTCCAGATTCCTGCCTAAAACTTTTTGAACAGAAATGTAATCATTAAATTTAGCCAATAGTTGAATTTTGCTCTCTTTGACAGACATGGGAATTCCGATAGGCCACAACAGCTATAATTCATAGGGTACAGTAACAGACGAGAGAACATTATACATAGAAAAAACTTGAGAGATTTGAAGAGGGATTTCCTTTTATCTTTATTGGAATACTGATGAAGATGTGTGTGAGGAAACTATCACACTGGGAAGAATCACACGGAAGGAGAAGACACAACAATCTCCAGAACGCACTTAGGGACACAAATAGTTTCTGTTTCTACTAGCCAGAGTACAAAACTCTTGAATCATGTAGGGTACTCAGAAGGGTACTATCTCATTAGTGTGGAAAAATTCTATCTATATTAAAAGCTGTTTGGGTCCCACCAACAAAGCTTTAAAATAAACTTCCAAAGGAGCAAATTATTCCCAAATAACTTACTTGTACCCTAGAACAAAGCTTAATGATATTTAGAAGAATACAAAACTATTTAGCAAAAAAACAAGCTGACATACAATGAAGCAGGAAAATTTGATTCAGAATAAAGAGAAACAAAATCAATAGAAACAGACCCAGAAATAATAGGGTTGATAGAATTAGTAGACAATATTTTTTGTGTGTATGTGTATAATATATACTATATTATGTATAGTATATATATACTATATATATATATGTAAATGGTCAGACAACTAAGTTCGTGAATTCATCCTAGAAAAAGTGCTACATACCTCATTGCTGAATATCACTATGGTCACTTTCAAAGTACCTCCCCTGGGAAGCTTTGCACCAATGCCAGTGCCTAGTTCACCCTTAAAAGCAATTTTGGAACTCTTTTTCTGGAATGTCCTTCAGATCTGTCATCATATCACCCTTGATGTCCTGAATGTCATCCAAGTGTCTTCCTTTCGATATTTCTTTTATCTTTTAGTAAAGAAAGAAGTCATTGGGGGCCAGATCAGGTGAGTAGGGAGGGTGTTCCAATACAGTTGTTTGTTTACTGGCTGAAAACTCCCTCACAGACAGTGCTGTGTGAGCTGGTGCATTGTAGTGATGCAAGAGCCATGAATTGTTGGTGAAAAGTTCAGGACGTCTAATTTTTTTCAGGCAGCCTTTCAGCACTTCCAAGTAGTAAACTGTTTGTCCAGTTGGTACAAACTCACAATGAATAATCCCTCTGATATCAAAAAACGTTAGCAACATCGTTGCAACCAGTTCATGAACTTAATTGTCAGAATATATATATATAGCCAAAATATGTATAAATGTATACACATTTTAAGAAAGGAAAACTATTAAAATTGTAATACTCAATATATACTAATGACAAAAGATGAATACAAATCACATTTGACTTCTGCAATTACGAGAGGAGCTCAAAGTGGTTACCATCAGCATCCAGACACTTCTGATTACAGCAAACTACTGCATGAGCAATGTTGACCAAAGTGTCCCCTGGTGTATACATTTTTTTGGCACCCCTGGTATATATACTCATATGAGTGTATACACACACGCACATGAGGTCTGACAATTAAGTTTGTGAACTTTGTTGCAATGATTTTGCTAATCTTTTTTGATATCAGAGGGATTATTCATTATGAATTTGTACCAACTGGACAAACAGCTAACCAGATTTACTATTTGGAAGTGCTGAAAAGTTGTGTGAAAATGTTAGATGACCTGAACTTTTCGCCAACATTTCATGGCTCTTGCATCACGACAATGCACCAGCTCACACGGCACTGTCCGTGAGGGAGTTTTTAGCCAGTAAATAAATCACTGTATGTGAACACCTTCCCTACTCACGTAATCTGGTCCCTGAATGACTTCTTTCTTTCCCCAAATATAAGCGAAATATTGAAAGGAAGACATTTTGATGACATTCAGGACATCAAGGGTAATACGGTGACAACTCTGATGGCCATTCCAGAAAAAGAGTTCCAAAATTGCTTTGAAGGATGGACTAGGTGCTGGTATTGGTGCGTAGCTTCCCAAGGGGAGTACTTTGAATGTGTCTCTAGTGCTATTCAGCTATGAGGCATGTAGCAGTTTTTATAGGATTAGTTTCCAAACGTATTTGTCTGATCGTGTGTGTGTGTGTGTGTGTGTGTGTGTTTGAGAAGGTAGAGGAAAGCATGAAAGGAATGAATGGAGAAATATGGAAGATATAGAAATGTCCTAAATCAACTTCTAGAGATTAAAATAAAAATCTTAGATGAAAAATACACTGCATACAATTAAGAGCAGATTAGCCATTACAGGAAAAAAAAAAAAAAATCACAGGGCAATAATAGAAACTCTCTGAAATGAAAAAGGGTGGGGGAGAATGGCTAAAAAAAAAATAACAACTCTTTAGTGGGCTGTGGGACAACTTTAAATTACTTAAAAGTAGGTAACTGGTTTTCCCAAAAGGAGAAGAGAGAGAAAGTGTTGCAGAAAATGAAATTTGAAGCAATAATGCTGAAAATCTTCTAAATTTGGAAAATTGAGCTCTCTTTAGCACAATGAAAATAAGTCTCATCTTCTTTTTGAACTTGCTACTGAACTGAACATTGCTAAGAGAAAGTTCACATGAAATAAGTGAGGCTGAAGTAGGCAAAGGAAACCTTCCATTGAGAACTCAACATGGCTTGTTCCTTTGTTGTTTTTAGTTTTATACAGAACATATCAGTGAAATCATATGGTTCTTGACTTTTTCTGTCTGACTTAATTCGTTTAGCATTATAATCTCAAGATCCATCCATGTTGTCACAAATGGCAGTATTTCATCAAGACACACAAATAAAGAACAAAAACTCATAGACACAGGCAATAATTTAGTTGTTATCAGAGGGTGGGGGAGGGAGAGAAGTAGTAGATGAGGGTAAAAGGGATCAAATATATGGTGATGGAAGGAGAACTGACTCTGGGTGGTGAACACACAATGTGATATACAGATGATATATTACAGAATTGTACACCTGAAACCAATGTAACTTTACTAACAATTGTCATCCCAATAAACTTTAAAAAAAAAAAGAAAAATAAACATGAGATGGTTGTAAAAAACTCTAAACTCTCACCAAAAGAATATGTGATGGAGTAAGTGATCACTTGGTTGCAGAGTGAGAAAACAATGAGCTTCAAGATGGGTCTATCAAGGCTTACCCATCCATCTGGCAATATTTCCTGGGATTCATACCCATCTTCTAGGGTTCTTCCCCTGAACTAGTCAGCTTCTTGCTTTCTTTAATAGTCCTCTCCTCCCAGATTTCCTTGGTCTTCTCTAATGTCTACAAAAGTTTCTCCTTTATTGTTTCCTCATAATCTTTATATCTACCTATAAATTACTATGCCCTAAGGGTTAAAGTGTCCATAAAACATAAGTCAATAATACCTGTAAGCTATCTGTTTCTTAGAGACCACCACCACTAACTCTGGTCTGTGTGTAGAGCAAAGAATGTGGGAATGACCACTTGTTAATTTAATTGGAAGAAGAGAAAATAGGGAAAGCATTGATGGAAAAACAAAAAAAAGTTTATAGCTCAGCAATTTCTAGATACAAAAGACTTTTGAAATTCTGATTTTTAGTTTGACATAGTTCTGTGTTAATCTTTTTTTAGATACCAATGTTTTTACAAAATGATTTTGTAATAATTACAGTATTTGGCCAGAACTTAGGTTTATACCACCTAAGTTCTGAGCATAAATAGAGAAGTGACCAAAAATTGGGCATATGTTGCATAACATGTACCATAACTCACTGTTGTTTTTTTTTTACAATATGCTTTAATCTGTTTAGTAAGACATTTTAGTTAAAGGGCATAGACATTATCATAGAGTAACACCAACCACAGAATCAAGAAATGTATCCAGCATTATTTCCAAAATATATTAGAAATAATCTTGTCATACTTACTAGCCCCTAAATTCAGTGATGATAAGCTTTATATTCCATTATAATCTTATTTTTTATAGTGTTATTCTTTAAAGAATAGAATCTATTTTAAAGAGTATCCAACAAAGTAGCCAATCTTTCTTTGTCCCATTCAAGCTAAGCCACAGTTCCCACCTTTTCTGTGCTTGATAAAAATAAAATGAAACATCAAATGGCTATCTAAAGTGGTTTTTAAAAGGACTATATCATAAATCCTCTGAAATCCTACCTGGTTTAAGTACTATGAATACCTTATTCTCTTGAGATGGTAAATGCGTGCCTCACAGAACAGTGTACAAGGTTGTCCATGGAGTCTCATTTATCACAGAGTTATCTGTGGGCATGATAACATAATTTATATACAGTGTTCATTTTTCTCAGGGTGTGGGGGGAGGTCTGGGCATTTTTAATCCAGTTACTCAAAGATTATCCCTTCAATCCTATCTTGTAATATTTTACTCCCAAAGCTTAGCATAAACTGGACTTTGTACTGTGGTAGGGGATTCTCTAGGATCTAGTGAAATGCAGAAGGCATGCAAATCAAATGGGTGTACATGCATGAAGAGTTCTCTCACCATGTCAAAGCCCAGATGAAGGTAAACATTTGAACAGAAAACGTCGTTAAAGATACAAAATGGGAAAAGTTTATGTTCAGGGTCTAGAAATAAAATGCAGCCTAGACTACTTCTTCCTACTCACTGCTTCCAGATGTAACTCTATAAGAGATCCTGAGAACTTGTCTTTTTCTCTCTCTCTTTGCTTATGGTAACTATAAGCAAACCCTGTGCCCAGATGTTGATTTTTAAATACCCATCCCTTCTAAAAGGAACAAGAGCTTCTTGGAGAAATGTCTAATTCCAGGGCTGGGGCAGAGAAGGAATAAGGTAGAAATTGGTACATTTTGGTGTGTCAGAAAGTACGAAAGTTCCCTAGAAAATAATGGGGATGTTGCAATTGGTCATTAGAGACAGCTTTATGGGGTTCCTATTGGCCAAATCTGGGTGCAATTTGACCATCAAAATTACTGAGGACCAAAATGGATTGTAACCCATTGAATGGAGGAGAAAATCATGAGCCTATTATAATAAGTAAATATGCAATAAATAGAGGAGAAACGAGGACTTTGTAAAAACTAGTGGCCAACTAACAAATGTGGAAGGAGTGATGAAGTGAAAAAAAAAATCATTTGCAATCATGAGTGAAGATTAATTCAGAAAAGACACATCAAGGGATACTGTATCTGTGGAAAAAGCTGGATGAGGAGCAGTTTCTCAAAGTGTCTCCTCACAGACTGCTGAGCAGTAGCAGGGGGGGAAATGGTAACTAACAGTGGGGAAAGCAAACAGCATCTTGATCTGATGATCCAAATTAACTTCACCATGATGGGGCACATAGGCACCAAGTGCTTGGGGATGCGATGCCTTGAGAAGGATACCTTAGCAATTCTGCATTATTCTACTTGGGGTTGCATAACCTGAGTCAAATTATGAAGACACATTAGTCAAACCAAAATTAAGAAACATTGTATAAAATAACCAACCTGAACATTTTCAAAAATGCGTGTCATGACCAAAAATCACTAAGACACTGTTGTAAATTAAAGGATGTGAAAGAGATATGAAAATTATAGGTTCAGAATCTGACCCCAGACTTGGTATATACACTACAGATTAAATGAAATATCTTGATGTTAAAATTCCTGAATCAGATCATCTTTAAATCCTTATTTGAGGGTATTTATTTAAGTTTGAAGAGTTGTTACATTTCCTTCTATTTAGTGGTTGGTTTTGAGGAAAGAATTTCTTCAGCTGAAGTGTTTTGATTAATATGTTTTACTATCTTCTATAGTAGCTTTATTGTAGCTTTTGTGGGGTTTTTTTTCTTTTTACTATTTTATGGACAGGGTTTGTAGTTCAAGATCATCCATTTCTATCTATATGGCCAAGTGCAATTTCTTTAATAAAAGATGTTGGCACTTTGGGCAGAAAGAGAATACTTGGTATGTCTTGTTTCTCTTTCATTTTTGCATGGTTTCTTAATTTTACCATCTTACTTTTTTTTCCTTTTCACTGCCATTGACTCCAGATCAACTAGACAATTGACATTGTTTTTCAGAACCATAATTTCCTTCATTATTTCTTCTACCAGACTCCTCAAAGGGCCCAGTCTCAGCCCTTCAAAGCATATTTAAATTATACACCTAGTCTTGCTTTCACAGCTAATGATGACGGATAAATAATATTTCTAAAATGGCAGCTAGAATGTATAATATAAGTATAGAGTAGCAAATATATTATTTTTACTTTTCCTGTGTTTTTGGTCTATGTAAGTGGGAATCCACCTTAACATTTGGCTGATAACTTATTGAAGGTAGTAAAACCAGTTAAGTTTCTCTGAGTAGACTCTTGAACAGCAGGTCTGGTAGCAGGCCTCCCAGGTATTTGTTTTTCCTTTTGAAAATTCAGTGGGCTCTTACCTTTTCGTGGAAAACCAACCTCATCTGTGACTCTTTGATTATTGGCTGCTCCTGGCTATGTTTCATAATGTTTCAGGGCAGAATTACTCTTACGCTGAGTGGTGTTCCCACAATTCTTCTTCATTACATGGTAGTGCAGTGGTAGACTCAACCACAGAGCGATTAAAGAGGACACCACCTCTGTCTACTAACTGAACTGGGTGGGGTCATTACAAGTGAACCACATTTACATTTTAGCCCAACCCTGGAATTTGCAAAGTGTGTACGGAGTTGAATGTGTGCTTAAACAATGTAGCTAGCTAAGTGAACTTAAATGTTTTGTATAGGGCAATGGGAGAAATGTCGGTTTATTTACTGATTTATTTTTCCCTGAAAGGAAAGGATAGAAAAGAAAGAAAACAAGCCAAGAATAAATAAAGGAGAGAGAAAATAGAGAGGCAGTCTATACCCAAATGACAGAAAAATTGAAGCTAGAATCCAGACCAAGCCAAGAGATGTATTTTGAAGGACGATGATTAGCATACAACTGTAGGTATTTGCTACAATGGGCTGCAGTATAATTTTTTGTGTCTCTCTAAAACACCAACAAAGTTTGTTAAAATATATACAATGTGTGTAAGATTATTGTTTTTACCAACATTAAGGAAAGCGTTGTGACAACTGGGTCAAAACAATTAGAATAAGAACTATACACATGGAACAGTTGCATACTTTTTAAAGTAAACTAAATCAGTAGAAGCAGAAACTCAGAAGGAGGGATGACCATAAAATTATAAGCCTACAGATAATTTGCTAAAATCTTGAGAAGGATTTTCCAGCAAATGTGTATTGAAGGCTTAAGGTAATATCATAGTGTTTAAGAAGGAGGTGTCCTTGCTAGGAGTTATTTATGTTTCTACATAGGCCCAGCGCCTCTCACATAGTAGGCTATATATTTGCTTACTAGGAGAGCTTCAAGGTGTTATATCTGTACATGTTTCCTAGTTTTAGAAGTAAGGATCTAGTGGAATCTATTTTAGCATTGCAATGGAAATTACCAAAAATGTATTGAATGTATAGATCAATTTTGGAAGAATTAAAATCTTAAAAATGTTTACCCTTTAAATCCATAACTGTAGTATATTTCTCCATTGCTTTATATTCATGTTTTCTCATAAGTCATTTTTAATTTCCAACATGTAGGTCTTGCATATTATATTAAATCTATTCTTAATAATTTTGTGGTTTTGATATACTGTAAGTGGTATTATGTTTTTGTATTTCTGTTTCCAAATACTTTATGCTCATATATACAAGTATAATTTATTTTTTGAATCTTGACCTGTTATCCTGTGACCTTGAAAAATTCATACATTAATTATTTTCACTTTTCTGGGGAAGAATAGTTTTGTTTCTTCTTTTCCAACCTGCATGCTTTATATATTTTTTTTCTTCCCTTATTGTATTCACTTAGTCCTCCAGTAAAATGATGAATTAGGCATCCTTATCTTATTCTTGACCTTAGAGGAAAAGCACTGAGTCTTTTACAATTTCATATGGTATTCCTATAGCTCTATACTTCTTGTTGTATAGGATTATGCAAAGTTGCTACAGTGAAATAAGCTAACAGAAAGTTTTGTGTATTACGTATCCTGTTAAATAACATTATCTTTAATCATTTTTAATGCATCTGTCCTTTTGGAGTTATTTTAAATACACTCTCTAGTTTATATTTGTAGCACTATATTAATCTCTTTATAAAAATATGAAAGCTAATTATTGACATAGAATATTAGGAATATCATATGCTGCTGTGGACTAGCCAAAGCGAATCTTCCTCCTAGTGAAGATTGAATTATTTGAATTGTTACTATTTATCTCTACCATCAAATAAATATACTTGCAATTATTTTAATATCTCTTCCCTATTTTGATTTGCCCAATCCTTCAACTTCTAATAAAACTCATTTTACTTGAGCTAAAACAATAAATCTATGTCTAGATTTTATTGTTGTTGTTTCTAGATTTGCTATATACATTAAGGAAGTTATATTGAGTCCTTAATATATTTAATACAACAAAACTCTAGTCATTGTTTTCTAGCTAGCTTACATAGACTAAAATATTAATCCCTGTTAAAAATCAGTACTATGTGTTTTGGATGAAGGGATCATCAAAGTTGGGATGTATGTCACTTTTTTAATACCTTAGTTGACTCAGTAGCTCTGAATTGCTTGTTGGGTGTAACTTTCTTCTGAAACTGTTATGTATGAGCTTCCAGTAGGACCACCTTCTCTTGTAATCAGGTATTTATATTCACCAGCTAGACCTATCAATATGCTATGAGCTTCCTTCTGTCTTTATGTGTTTTAGTGATCTTTACAGCTGGAGCTTTCAGTGAACACTGATGATTTATTGCAATAATATCCAGAGAATGTACTACATTTCTTCTCTAATTTAAAGCAGACCTTATTTCTAAATTAATAAGAAAACAGAGAACCACATACATTGTTTTCAATAATCTTGTTGCTGGCATTAGGATACGAGCAAACATGCATGACAATTTCTTCTATAAATTGTTCTCTAATTGTTGTAGATTTTTGTGGGGAACTCAGATGTGTATACCTTTCCCTTATACTCTATCTTCAATAATTTAATTCTTTATATAATAATGAATCTATCCATCGTAGTAAGTGATGCTTTTATTATCCATATTAACTTGCATTTATTCAGCACAAACCCCTATTTGTACAGTCCCACTGAAGTCCTTGGTAATTTTCTATTAAATTGTGTTTTAAAATTGACATAGTCCCTTAAATCAAACTGAGTAAACTGCCAATGATGTGACAATCATATTTTATTTTAAATCCATTACTAGTATAATTTACTTTTCTGCTAAATGGACTAAGTTCCAAATAGGATTGATTAAACAAACATCCTTGAAATAAACTCCGTAGTGGGGAAAAAATCAAACAAACCTTGATGTGAATCAAGAAATTTAGATTATCCTCTTGGCCAAGACACTTTCTGAGTCTGTAAATTTGGAAATTCCCTTGGTTTCACTCTGTCTCCTTGTCAATAAAATAATGTTGACTTCATTATGCCTATAGCCCCCTTTCTTTGAACTCTGAACCGCTATGACTCTAATTTATGATTAGTATCTTTAATCTAGGACAGTACATTGAACACTTAAAAAAAACGCTCAGTCTGTTCCATTCATTTTAAGCCTCAGAAACTTCACAATCAATGGGGTCAGTTTTATTATTTAAAAAAATGTGCAAAGCTATACGTGTAGGAATTCAATGTTCATTTGAGGGGCTTTAGTGTCTGTTTCTTATAATAAGTTCATCTGTAAGATTTTATTCTGAATATAGTTTGTTATCACTAATTTCATTTGCACCTAATCTTTTCATTCTTTACTGAATGCAGAATTTCTATAATTCGTCAGTGCTCATATGTATACTTTTATGTTAGGTAGACATGCTGATCTTTCAGGATTTTGGCATTTTCTACTTTAAAGAAAACGCTGTAGCCTTTCAGGATAACAAACTCAATCAGCAAAGTGGCTGATTTTCCAGTTGACATCTTACAACTATAACTTTATTAAGAAATTTCTTTCATCCACAATAGGATTCTGTTCTCAGAAATGTCTCTCTTCCCAGTGATTCCTGGAGTACATGCCCTGCAAATGAAAGTATCATCTAATAAAGAGATATATCTAAATGTCTTAGACAAAAATACCTATTTTAGTTTGAATTTAATATTTTGATAATTGTGTTAGGAATACTTGGAACCCAAACATCAACTGTGAATCAGCATTAGGTTTTAAAATAGAAACTTAAGAAACAGAAACCAGCTGGGTGTTCCTGAAAAACTACATAGTAGGAGAATTCATGTTTGAGGAACTTAGGATCTTCTAGGAAAAATAAACCTGAAAGTCTGAAATTTGGGTGAATTTATGAAAGCCTTATAAAAGTTTTCATATCAATGGATAGATAAGACCACATATTGCATGAATAATAATGGGTATTGCATAATGAATTTCCATTTCCTTAATTTCCGGAAATTTTTCAAGATAACCTCCCAAAGTGTTTTCATGATATGCTTGCTTTAATGAAGATAATATGCATATTAAGAATTATATTTATATGTAATAGTCCTTTCAATATTCTTCACGTGTCTAATTTTATAGCTTGTTACTGATTATCCCAGCTTCATTATGGTCTTAGTGAATTAGAGTAATTGCAGTCTCTTCCCATCAATAGCATCATATATCTGGGGATTATTTTATCTTGGCTTCCTTCACTTTTCCCAATATTTCATTGAAATATTGATGCTATTATCCTCTTGATAGTTTTATCTCTATTTGTTTAACATCCTGTTCTCTTGCTTTTCTGTGTGTTTGTTTTTTGCTAATATCTCCATATATAAGTAAATTAATATCTGTATTTATCAAAGTCAAAAGTTTTAGATTAAGTAAAAGACCTACAAGAATAATTCCAGTTATGTGGCATTAATATCCATATATAATATCCATCATCTGAATTCACTGCTAATTAGGGATTATATCACTTTAAAAGATGACTGACTTGACAAAGAATATGCACAAAAAACCTACATCATATGTAATGTTGAGAAATTTGCTAAGATTGTGAATAAGACAAGGATGCCCTCTTCCACAATTTGTATTCACATCTTACTGGAACTAGTTAGGGTAATAAAGCAAGGGAAAGAAATAAAATGTATTTATATTGAAAGGGAAGAAATTAAAATGTCTATTTGTAGATGACATGATTGGCTATGGAGAGAATTCCAAAGAAATAACAACAGCAACAAAAAATCCTAGAACTGAAACATAAAAAGGTCATAGGATACAAAGTTAATATATAACAAATAAATTTTCCTATGTACTATCAATAAACATTTTGAACTTATTTTTTTTTAAAACACAATAGCACTAAAAACTTTTACATTAGCAACAATAAATTTTAAAAAAGGAATACTTAGGTGTAAATCTACCAAAATATACACAAGGTCTGTGGAAAACTACAAAACATTGTTTAGAGAACTTACAGAAGATGTAAATAAATGGAGAATTACCCCATGTTCATGGTTTAGAAGCCTCAATATTGTTCAGATGTCAATTCTTCCCAACTGGATCCACAGATTCAAATTAATCCCAATTAAAATTTCAGTAAGCTAATTTTTGTATATCAATAAATTTATTCTAAAGTTTATGTGAAAAGAAAAAGACCTAGAATATCTAACACAATACTGAGTCACATTACCTAATGGCAAGATTTAGTATGAAGCTACAATAATGAATGGTATTGATCAACAAATAGATGATAGATCAATGGAAGAGAATAGAGAGCCTAGAAATAGACCTTCTATTTTGGAGAAAAATATGAAAGCAATCCAAGGAGAAAGAATAGTCTTTTCAATAAATAGTGATGAAAGAATTAGAAATACTTTTAAAAAAATCTAGAAACAAACCTTCATTAACTCAAAATAGATCAGAAACCTAAATATAAAATTCATACTATAACATATCTAGGATAAAATATAGGAAACAATCTAGATGAATGTTGGTTTAGAGATGAACTTTTAGGTATAACATCGAAAGTACAATCCATGAAAGAAAAAGTTGATAATGTAGACTTTATTTAAATTAAAAATATCTGTTCTGCCAAAGACTCAGTTAAGAGATATAAAACTCAAGCTGTAGATTTTGAGAAAATATTTGCAGAGCACAAATATGATAAAGCACTTTTATTCAGAATATACAAAGAACTCTTAAAACTCAACACTGAGAAAATAATCAACCAAATTGCAATTAAAAAGTGGACAAAAGACCTGAACAGATACATTATCCAAGAATTATATAGATGGAAAATAGCATATGAAATGACGCTCACATCATTTGTCATTAAGGAACTGCATGTCTAACTATTAACATTGTTTTGTACACCTGAAACTAATAAAACAAAAAAGATAAATGCCTACTATTAGAATGATTAATATCCAAAAACCAACAATACCAACTGCTAGTGCAAATGTGGAACAATAGAAATTCTCTTTCATTGTTAGTGGGAATGTGAAATGACACAGTCACTTTGGAAGATACTTTGTCAGTTTCTTATAAATCTAAATGTATCTTAACCTTTGACTCTACAGTCATGCTCCTAGGTATTTACTAGCTGATTTGGAAACATATCCACCCAAAAACTTGCAGATGAACATGTATGATAGCTTTATTCATAGTTGCCAAACTTTGAAATCAAGCAAGATGTCTTTCATTATGTGAGTGGATATACAGTGATATTCCCATACAATGGAGTACTATTCACAATAAAAAGGAATGAGATATTAAGGCATGTAAACACATGGAAGAATCTAAAATGCATATTGATAAGTGAAAGAAGCCAGGCTGAGAAAATGATGCACTGTGTTATTCCATTTATATGACATTTTGAAAAAGGCAAAATCATAGAAAAGGTAAACTGATCAATGGTTTCTAGGGGTTCTGAGTGGAAGTTGGGAGTCATTGAATAGGAGAAGCATAGGGCATTGTTTAGAGTAGAGAAACTATCCTGTATGATACTGTAATTATGGATACATAACACTATGAATTTGTCAAAATCCATTGAGATTTGCAACACAAAAAATGAACCTTAGTGTATGCAAATATATGTTTATATATACATATATAATATATATAATATTTATATAATATATATAATATTTAGAGGTCAAGGGAATCCCAGAATGGAATGAAGAATATGACAAAGCTATCAAAACTATATTATAGCCTCAGTGAAGGGAGTGGGGGGGCGGGGAAGGTGCTAAACCTAAGTTACATTGGAAATGAGTAGACACTGTACAACTAAAGGAAAAAAACATTCATAACTAGTGTATACTAGTTGATTAGCTGCTTTCTCATGGGGATAGAGATTAACAATTCTGAAAACACTAAACATGTATACTGTAACTGAGTAATTAAAAAAATGTGTAACAGATGATAAGAGCCAAGTTTGTTTGTTAGAGTGGGAGGTTACAGATAAGTAAGGGGCGTAAACTAGAATGACCCATGTCGTAATGATTTGGAGTTGAAGACGTTAGTATGAACTCACGTTTAGCTTAATATAAATAGAAATCGTTACCCGTGTAAATATTTTTAGGTATGTGTTAATGCACATGTTTTTACACACATATATATGTGTTTGATTCGCCAGCTGAGAGTGCCTAGACGCAATCACACTCCAGTAGCAATGAGCACACCCAGTGCCCATCTCTTGATTTTTAATATTATTCTTCAGTAAAGGAAATAAGGATTCCATGAACAAATATTTGATTCTAGGAATGAAGCGAAAATATGCAAATGAGATCATAGCATCTTGTAGTGTCAGAAAGTAAGGAGATATTAAACACACACGTACACACACGGGGATATGTCAAGGGGACAAAAGAGCCACCCGGAAAATTTCCCAACAGCCAAAGCTGTAGCAGTGTGAGCAACAGAATAAACTTAGTAGAAAAATAAAGTAAATATATATGAATCCATACTAATATTTTAAAATGATTGTGTAAATAAATATAAATGGGAGATATTAGATAAATATGTTGTATAGAAGTTCAAATACGTTATGTAGATACTCTGCCTTCAGGTGTAGCGTATATAATCCCCTATTCTTTAAGGGTGAACTATGCACGGCAAATTGTTTCCAAAGATTATAATATAAAAATTGGGGGGTTCGGGATGGGGAAGTAACTTTGCAGTGGAAAAACTTGAAAACATACATCAAGCAGGTGATCAAGGCTAACATAACAGTGATGAGTCTTGCTAATCCACAGTGATAAGCCTTGATATGATATAGTGAGAATGGCATTTTCCTCTGTGGTCTTCTTCTCCAAACATATAGTCCCAGCCTAAAAATGAGAAAAACATGCAAATCGCAATTGAGGGACATTCTACAAAATACCTAACCAGCACCTCTCATAAATGTCAAAGTCATCAAAAACATGAAGATCTGGGAACCTGTCCCAGCCAAGAGAACTTAAGGAAATATGACAAAAAATGTAATATGGTATCCTCGATACTATCCTGGACAGGAAGAGAACATTAACAGAAGTCTAATGAAATCTGAACAGGGGCTTTGGCTAATAATAATGCTCATAATAAATAACAATATTTATTATTGTATCATTATATAATAATAAATATCAATATTTATTCATTAATTGTCACAAATGTACCATACTAATGAAAGATATTAATGATAGAGGAAACTGGGTGTGCTGTGTTTGGAAATCTCTTCTATCTTTACAATTGTTCAGTAAATTCAGAACTATTCTAAAATTAAACCTTTATTAAAAGTAAATTTAAGTGTGACTGATACTTAAAGTAGTATCGTTATGCAGCTGATGTCATAATCGAAATATTAAGAATATAATAGATCCACATGTGCTGCTATAAGAAAAAAATGTTGAAAACACATTAAGTGAGAATAAATCACAAAATGCACGTTGTGACTCACCATAAGCAATAATTTAAACATACACATGTACATGTACACCAGTATTTGGAAGGCTAGACACCAAAGTGTGGATACTTTAAGGACAGCAGTGGCATGTAGGGTTGTAGCAAAAAGGTGCATGTGGGCCTAGAGTTTTCTTGTATATGCTTCTCTTATTTGAATATTTTATAATGAGCAGGTATTTGTAGATATTTGTAGATTATTTATGATTTAAAACACATTGTATACATTTTAACTTATATTCAGCTACGAAGCCTTCCTTGATCAGTTATTCCCTTTTCCTCCTGTAACATCAAGTATTTTCTCCAGTGCACCCTCTGCTAAGCATGTAAGCAAGGATCAATTTCTCCCATGTTAAAAAGGAAAATAAAAAATCAAAGCACAACAGGAAGCCTACGTTCTGCCTATCAGTTACTCCAGATCTCTTTTTTGTTGTTGTTATTGCCAAACTTCTTGAAAGCGTTGTCTACCCTCATTATTTCTACTTTCTTACATTTTTTCCTCACTGTCAGTGCACTGCAGACTGCCGTCGGTCTTCACCATTCTATTCAACCTAATGTTGGCAACTTACTTCTGATGGAAGTAATGTAGTGGGGAGGCTAAGAGTTCTGTCTGTGCAGATGTTGTACCACAGCTGAGACTTTGCTTACTCTACTTAACTTCCCTAATCTTGATTTCCTCACCCACCTGTAAAATGAGGGTTGGGACTGTATCTGTCTTGGTATCTTTCAGCACAGGGCCTCATTCAAAATATATTTTACCCTAAACTTATATCTCAATAAATATTAATTAGGAGATCTAAAACAATACCCATAATCTTACCCTTCTCATCTTTACTACTACGATTCTCATGCAAACCCTCATCATCTTTCTCCTGGATGAGTGCCATCGTCTGCTATTGTGGTAAACTAAATAACTTCCCAATAGATCTCACTGTTTCTGCTCTCACAGCCCTTCAAAACTCTCTCAACACAAAATCCAGGGAAGGCCCATAAAAACCTAAATAAGAGTAAGTTTTCCCTCAGAACATTCCAGAGCTTATCATTGCGCAAGGATGTGAGTTAATGCAGTGCCTGTGTGTGGAATCACCAGCAGTGTAGTGGAGAAGTGTGACAGGAAAAGAAAATAAGTCAATAAAATAGATCTTAGTAAGTAGTATGTTACCACTGTGAGCAACTGGGGCCCAATCCCACTGGGGAGCTCTGAGAGACAGTGTGAATGATGCCCCAAAGAAATTCCAACCAAGATTCCAAGGAGCTGAAGATTTTGGCAGTGACATCCTGTCAGTCATTGGTTAAGGGATGCTGGAAAATGGGGTGAAAGGAATGCATCAACTCCCAGCATACCCCAGCTATTTCATTCTTGAGTCTACCACACTTTAGCAGCCAACGAGAGCACTCAGACTTATAGAAAGGTAATATACATAGGAACAGTTGAAGACCAAGAGGATATGGGTAGGTGGCTGACAGCATCTATTAAAAAGTCTTTTCCCAAATATCTTGTATTTTATTTCCTTTCTAGTTCCATGATTTATTTGGGACCCATCAGGATATAGGTGGCACACTCAAAGGGAATATTTGAAGAGGGTTTAACAAAAAAACTATTTACAAATATGTGGGCAGATTTAAAGAACCCCACAAGTTATGAGAAAACTAGATGGGCTAATGCTATTTACATTACCTGAAGGAGCAAGGGTAGGAGCTACCCTTGAAACTACTAGAGCTATAGCTCCTGTTTAAGTAAAGGACACCAGCTACTGAGGCCATACCCTAGCAGGGAAGAATCCAGAGAAATCATATCCAGATTTCTCTCTCTTCCCACCTCTCCTGTCTTGGTTTTTCATTGGTCAAGCCAACAAGAACCCAGCGGACAAAGGAGCCAAGCAGTACTTAGAGGTCAGTGGATCCAAGAGAGTAAATTGAGACTATCCGCACATCCCAATGCAATGTGAGCTCCATCAGAGTGCGGGTATTTTCCCAGCTTTATTGAGATATAGTTGACATACAGCACTGTGTAAGTTTAAGGTGTACAACATGTTGATTTTATACATTTATGTACTGCAAAATGATTACCATCGTAGCCTTAGCTAAAACCTCCATCACATCACATAATTACGACTTCTTTTTTGTGGTAAGAACATTTAAGATCAACTTTCTTAGCAATTTTCAAGTATATAATACAGTATTACTAATTATAATCACCATGCTATATGTTGGATTCCCAGTAATTAATCATCTCATACCCTTTAGCCAAAATCTCATTTCCCCCACCCCTCAGTCCCTGGAACCACCATTCTAGTCTCTGTTTCGATTACTTTGACTTTTTTAGATTCCACATATAAATGAGATCATACAGTATTTGTCTTTCTCTGTCTGACTTACTTCACTTAGCATAATGGCTTGAATGTCCATCCCTGTTGTTGCAAATGGCAGGATTTCATTGTTCCTCATGGTTAAATAATATCCCATTGTGTGTGTGTGTGTGTGTGTGTGTGTGTGTAGATATGTAGATATATATATATAGGATTATTGTCTATTTTGTTCACTGCAGTATCTACTGCATGTAGTCGTGTCTAGTACATCATTAGCATTAAATGCATATCTGTTGAATGTTTCAGTCCACTCACAATACTTTTGTTGTTCATTGTAAACTGTTCCAGAATTGTGCTTTATTTGAATTTTGCTTTTCAAAAAATGTGAATTTTTTGATAAAAGCAATTCTGACAAGTGAGAGATAATATATCATTATACTTTTGACTTGCATTTCTCTGATGATTAGTGATGTTGAACAACTTTTAATATGCCTGTTAGCCATCTGTATGTCTTCTTTAGAAAAATGTTCAAGTTGGCTGCCCATTTGTTAAACTGATTGTTTTTTGTTTGTTTTTTAATATTAAGTTGTGTAAGTTCTTTATAAGCTTCGGATATTAATCCCTTATTGGATGTGTGATTTGTAAATATCTCTCCCATTCAGTAATTTGCCTTTTCATTTTGTTGATGGTCTCCTTTGCTGTGCAAAACCTTTTTATGTTTGCTTTTGTTGCTTTTGCCTGAGGAGACTGTTCCAGAAAATAGAAAATACTGCTAAGACTGATGTCAAAGAGATTATTACCTTTTTTCTTCTAAGAGTTTTATGATTTCAGGTCTTATATTCAAGTCTTTAATCCATTTTGAATTTATTTGTGTATATAGTGTAATATAGTGGTCAATTTCATTATTTTGCATGCCGCTGTCCAGTTTTGCCAATATTATTTACTGAAGATACTGTCTTTCCTCCATTGCATATTCTTCTCTCGTTTATCATAGATGAATTGACCATATATGTGTGGAACTATTTCTGGGTTTTCTATTCTATTCTATTGGCAAATTATACTTCAATTAAAAATAATAAAATTAGAAATTAATGTGACATCAAAAAAATGTGAGTTGGTATCTCAATATTGTGATTGAATGCCCTTACATTTTTAAAGTGCTTGCTCATGGGCACTGTCACAACTTCTAATAATCATGAATAAACTTACAATTTGGAAAAAAATAATAAATATCGTCCTTTGTAACTCAGTACCTCCATTTGCTCATATAGATGAATGTATATGTGGGAAACTACCAATCCAATAGCTATTGCTAGTATTGGGTGAACGTATATCAGGAGAAGAATTATTAAATTGTACTTGATCACTTATGTATTACTAACTTGAGAGAATCTTCCTTTCAGTTAGTATTTTAGGATACTATATTTAAATATGTAATAAACATTTATTACAGTTTGGGATTATATCACATTTTTATTGAAATAGTAGTTTAACAAAAGGATTGATTAAAAATAATATCCTCATGTCAGGTTAAAAATAATTTCTTAACTCCATTTTTTCATATTGAACTGTTTTTCCTTTCAATTAATCAAAGACAAACAAACATATAGGTCAATTTGTGGTAACTTGTCATAGCAGCCCTAGGAAACTAATACAGAACAAAACACATTACTAAATCAGTTCATATCTTCTACTGTTCATTTTTGGAATGTTAATTCTGGAAACAGAGTTGATTGCCACTTTTGGGGTATCGCGGAAAAATATATACTCAGTCTTTATTAGCAAGTACTTCTAGCAAGTACTTCTATTTGTCAGCCTACATTGAGTGAGATCAGAACTGACAGCTGGCCAGATGCTTCCATTACCTGTATCTCAATCTCCAGAGGATCTGGACAATATGGAGTTCAAGTAACTCCTATGGTAAAGTAAACTTATTCAAAGTCTGAAATTAAAAAGAGGGAAAAAAAAGATTCAGGATGGCAAAAGGAAAAATCATGTATTTATCTGACTAGTAAACCCATCAACCTAAAATTAAAAATAGCAACTGTTTTTTGAAAGCCTACTGAATACTAGCAAAGACTGTGTTAGATTCTGGGAATATAATGCTGAATGGCACAATGTTCCAGAATTCAAGGAACGTGAAGTGTGGCTGGAATGTACAATCCTTGAGTTGGGAAGGGAGAATGAAACTACAGAAATAAAATATGGCATATCACATTGTGCTTTCTGATGAAGGCATTTGGAAGTCACTGAGGAAATTGAAGTTGGGGAATAACAGAATGAAATTTGTTATTTAGAAGACAGCACTGGATACAGAGTACGAAGGAAATGGGGCAGATGCAAGACTGTAATACCTGAGAGACCAGCTGGGCAACTAGAGTAAATATCCCAAGAAAAAGATGAGGTAGCTTCAAGTAGAAAATTAACAATTAAAAGGAACAGTGAGCAAATGAATAGATTGAAAGGATATTTAAATTGGAGGAAGGGCTGGGGTGGGAAAAGAGAAGGAGGAGTCAAAGGCCACCACCTCCATAACCTTGGAAGTTTGTGGGGTAGTGGTGCATTTTCTTGAGGCAGCAAGCCCAAGAAGAAAAGGATCAATGAGTGAGGCAAAAAGGCAAGTACACTGGGCTATGTTCAAGGATACAGATTTCTTATTGGTTACATTTAACTTCTTTATATATCCACCCAATTTAAAGCACAGGTTTTTTTTTTAAATTATTTCAAATTAATAAACTAACTTCTATCCCTTTAGGAACATTTTTTATTTATTTGGCTCTTTATTTAACTAAGTAGTCAGATAAGCCCAGTCGAATTTCAAAAATAGCAAAAATGGTCTAGGTGTTACATAGACTTAGGTGTTTTCAAATCTCAATTAAAAGAGTAAAAGTCCAAAGAATTGAGGTAATTGTAAAAGATGTAACTTTAAATAGCTACGTGAATACTTGTTATTCTTCCCATTATGATATAAATGATGTTGGATCTGCTAGCAGTTTCTGGGTGTGGGCTGAGATCGCGTCTCATGAAGCCAAAGAATGGACACACGGACCAGGGAGAAGCAAAAAGTTTTAAAGGAAGATAGTTTATTAGAAGCAGGAGAAGAGGTTGCAACTCCCGAGCGGGAGGGAGTCTCAAATAGGGTGCCCAGTGACTGAGGCAAAAGCTCTTTTATACCTTCCCTTGCCCTTTTGGGAAAGGGGACTGGAAACTTCTAATGAAATTCATCTATCAGGTTTGTCCTGATAGGGACATCCTGAAGGGATTAACGAAATAACCCATTCCTATCTATCAGATCTGCTCCTTTGTCCAGCCAAAAGGGATTTGAGATAATTTATTAACCTCAAGGCGCATTCTCATATCTTTGTCCTGGAGTGAAGGAGACATTCCAGAATCTGGAGTTTCAGGATATGGCTGTTTTCTTTGTTTATTCCACCAGGGACCTCTTTGTCTACCTAGCAACATACTAACTAACCTGTCTCAATTAGGTCATGAATATGTTCCTTAACTTTTCAGATAATCATGGAAACCCTAAAAAGACACAGGTTAATAATAAATATAAGGACATAAGATGAAAGTTAAATTAACTCTTTTGAAAGATATAGAAGTAAAATTTATGATAAATTTATTTAAATGTAAAGAAAAAATCATATTTATTTCATGGTAATACTAATTAAAAGAGTAGAAACCTTGTTCCAGAATGATGCTACACTCCCTTCGCGCAGATCCCAGGCCTCAGCCTTGCTCTCAATTCCAAAGTTTTTTCATTCTAAGTGTTTGCTCTAACAGTGGATCTCAGACTAAGTTTTACTCCATGTCCAGATCCCAGGATGTAAAGATAAAATAAATAGCATAAAATAAAAGGAAAAATCTCAATAGCTAGAAATGAATTAGATAAACAACTGGGATGGGTGGGTGCAAGTCCAAACTATTAGTTTTCTAGTATAGATTTTTTTTTTTTAATACAAAAAAAGTGATGGCAAGGATACACAAATTCTGTGAAGCCATGAAGGTATTCAAGGACCATCCTTTCCAGTAGAAATAATATCATTAGTAACCTTAATATAATTACACACTGTGTTCTATGAATACTTCAAATTTTCTAAGGTAAATCTGTAAAAAAGAAGAAATGAATTCTTTACTCTTCAATGTTTTACTTCTAATGTTACATTATTTTAACTCTTTATTTCTAGAATTTATATGCACAACCTGTGTTTGCTAGAAAACTAATAAAGTCAGGATCATCTGAATTTGCTTTTCCATCTTTCTATTTTTCACACACGTGTATGAATCATACTTCTGTAAACAAATATACTCATTAATGGATTATTTATTTTAATTAAAAAACTGTAGCAGTCCCTACTCTAATCTATAATATCACAGAATGTTGCTTTTATGTTTATTATAGCATTTCCCCACCCTTCCTTGTTTATCCTATATGCATTCATCAACAGATTATCACAGACTTTCTTGTTGTCTGTGTAGACATTAGTTACTAGACTGGGCCCGTCGTGGGGCAAAATAAATATATTATTAATAATTATATCATCTAGCTTCCAGCATCCCATAAGATGTAAGGATTCTATATGTTGTGTGAAATTGAGAGGGTCTTATGAAACCATACAATCATTTATTCATGTGGCATTCTATAGACAATACTTAATATTTATCAAACATTATTACATGTAAGACACAATACATAGTATAGACCTATAATCTTAAGAAGCATTTGGGGATGTATGTGTTTAGGAATTTAGACTTTTAATAACATTTTTGTGATTTTATAATAATGTGATGCACACAACACTTTAAAGTTATACTTATTCAAATTTTGGACACCACCTTTGAAGTTACATCATTCCACTCAGATTTTGCTATCTAATGAGGTCAAACCAGGTCAGGTTTGGGTGCCAAATAAAGTATAGTACCAAAAACAAAACAAAACAAACAAACAAAAGAAAACCTTGTTTTGAAAGTTAGTTTGTTTATTTATTTTTATTTATTTTTTTTTTTTAATCTGAAGTGTGGACAGACTGGATCATATTGTGAGGCAAACAAAGGTGACTCACACTTTTTTTAAGGACCTAAAATCTTATATGGGAGATAAAATAAGTCTTTAACATAAAGCAGGGACATTTTGTATTTTGAATAGGGGGTCATAAAGTAAGGAAGGGAAGGAGAAGCAATAGAATAGTGTCTACTAGGTGATGTGTGGACAAGTTTGATTAGAGAAAGAAGTGATAAGCATTTCCAGGGGTGGAGAGGGAAGGGGGAGCATAAATAAATAGAGAAGTGGGAAAAGAAAAGAAATACTTAAGAAAAAAAAAAGTGACCTAGAGACCTGGGATGTAGGTCTTGGGAAGAAGTCTAGTGGTGGTGAATATACCTGAGATGATGCACCTAGGAGAAACTGATCCATATTTTCAGCTGCTTACTGAACCTGTACACCTGTGTATCCCATAAACATCCTGAATTGAATTTGTCTAAAACTTCATTTATCCATGAATTAAAACAAGCAATTATTAATTTATAGTATTTAATATTTAGAAATAAATATATTAAATATTAATTTAAATGTCTGTCTATTGCTGAACATTTAGACTGTTTACAATATTTTGTTACTCTAACAAACAAGGTTACAAATAGCTTGTGTACCTAAATAACGGACTTTATTTCTGATAAATTTCTTAGAATTACTGAGATTAAGGTGGGATTGTTGGAATGAAGTATCTACTTATAAAACATTTTTGTCATGTATTGTTGCTTTCCAGAAAAATTGCACTAATTTAAGTTTCCGGTAGAGGAATATAAGAAAGCATGTTCCTTTTATTTGTGTATGTTTTATAATTTAACTTGAGTTTTCACCATCACACATAAAACTGTCTATAGATGTAAAGTATATCCTCTATTTGATACTCAGTATTTTTCTCAATTCCATTTACAATATATTTAACTCTCTGAGGATTTAAGGCAAGGCCACCCTGTCCATTTTGAAACTCTCTTTTGTACTTGCCTCCTTGAAACTGCATTATTGTGAGTTTGTTCTATCTTATTTCTCCTCTACCTCTTCCTATCGCCTTTTTTGCCTGTCTCTCTACAGAGGGCATTTGACACAGTTCTTCTGGTCTTTAATGTTTTAGTTCCATAACCTCTCAAAGTCCTCTCCCTGTCCCATATTCAGCACTCCCATCTTCACACCTAAATCTCAAATCCATATTTCCAGCCTGTCACATCTTCTGAGATCAAATTTCACTTTTCCAGTTTGCGTAGTGAATACTTGTCTGCTTGTCCCTACTGACACCAATTAAGTCTAGATCTGAATTTTAACATTATGTCTGCCTCCAGCCCACCGTAATTCAACTCCCAATGAGATAGAAAAACGATAGGCAGTCAGAGACATGGCTGAGGTGGAGGGGATTAAGTCCGAAACCATGACAAAAGCCAAAGGAAATGACTTTAAAATAGCTAACAATTTCAAATTGCAGGGCCCGCCACAATAATCAGCCCAGGTGCAGGGGGCCAATCAGCTTGTAGTTAACAATTTCAAACTGCAGAGCCCGCCAAGGTTAACTGCCCAAGTACAGGAAACCAATCAGCTCTGACTCAGAGACATTATAGTTCCTATGTAGCATAGCCCTGTTGGGGGGTGGCATTCCACTTTCAGATTCGCCCCTGTCTTCAGAGAGCTGTTCTCCTGTGCTTTTACAATACAACTGTACTGTTTAAACCTTGCCTCTCTGATCTGCGTCCCTATTCTTCAGCGACTGTGAGATCACATCAAACACACCAGGACCCTATATCACCAATACATTCCTTTTTCTGTAGTAATCTCATTAATACTTAGGCTCAAAAATAAAACAAAACAAAACTCACTTTTTCTCTTTTCTTTTGTCTCACATATCCAGTCAGTCATCAAGAATGATTCAATCTTCATTCACAATATCAATCAAAAGCATGTCTTACCTTTCATTGTGGCTGCTTCCATGCTAGAACAGGCCCTTATCACCGTGGCAATTTTCTCTTAAATGATGCTCCTGCTTTTAGACTTTCCTTTCATTAATCTGTTCTTCACAATGATTCTAAACTAATCTACTTAATTTACACTTTGAGGATACCACTCTTTTTATCAAAAATCTTCAGTGTTTCTATGTTTTTTTCTAAGCAACCCAAAGTTCCATAATTTGTCATTTTGCCAGCCAGCTAGCTAGCCATTCAAACTTTACCAAGTGCCCCCTCCCATGAAGTTTTTCTTCCTGACACTGCCATTCAGCTCCTCAAGCTACTTGGCTCTTGCTTGAAAAGGGCTGGCAATGCCTGAGGCTTCCACTAACCAATGACTGATATATACAGAAGGTAAGAAAGCCCCAGATCCATTGCCTGTATTTTAATAGCTTTCAGGCTTAGATTACACTCCACATTTCCCTGTAGCATCAGACTGAAGCCTGTTCCCTATGGGCCTTCTTAATGAGATTAAACCCTTATCTAGCCTTCTTTTCTTCCTTGCCCTGCTTCACCCTTTGTCTTTTCCAGCTACCCTGGGAGCACTTTCTGAATGAATGACTTGCATATGAATTTTCTTAGGCTTTGCTTCTGGAAAATTCTTGGTAAGACAGTATTATTCAGAGCAGAGACATGATCACTATTGTAATGGAGCTCCACCAAGTAGAAAGTCAGGCATGCAAACGGACTATTTCAATTTTAATATGGTATCTGCCAGTGGTATTTTCAAAGCCTAGTAAGATGAGAAGAAATACTTGCCTCAGATGAAAGAAGTCAAACCGGGATGTTTGCATCCTGAAAGTAATGTCTGACCTGAAATTCAAAGAAGTAAGGCCTTCCCCGCACCCCACCCCATTCTACCTCCACCCCCTACTCCAGGCGGAAAGCAAAGAGAAACTATTCAAAGGGAATAAATACTCTGGACAAAAATACTATGATATAAGAACATGAAATTTTTCAGGAACTACTGGTATTAGGTTGGTGCAAAGGTAATTGGCGTTTAACAGGTTAAAAATAATGCAAAAACCGCAATTACATTTGCACCAATCTAATACAAGTGATTCAAATAATTTGTTATTATCAAAGGACAATATGTGATACAGGGTAGAGAGAGGGAATTGGTTCTGGCAGATAAGATGACAGAAATCTGGACTCAGAGCATTTAGTGCATACCAGAAAAGAAGTTTATCTGTTTTATCTACTGAAGATGGTAAACAAATGAAGAAACCAGAAGAGTGATGCCATGAGATTTAGAGTTTTAACTATTGCTCTGGCAGCATTATGGGGAACTGAAAGAATGAAGATTTGAAAGTTACTCGTAGGGCTAGTCCATAAAAAGGGATGATCAGAAATTGAATATCATGGTGGGTAAGAAAAAATATAATGAGAGATATTAGAAAGAAGGACTGGCAGTAGTTGGTAATTACTAGAAGATTCTAGACTTTGGTCCCCTACCAGTGACCAAATCTTTTAGTGTTTATCTTAATCTGATAGCAGCATTTTCCTTCCTTCTATAGTTCTTGTTTAATTGTTTTGCTAGATTTTCTATATTTCCCAATTCTCGATATTGGCAATCTATTCATTCATTTTTTAAATAGAGAAGGTAGTAAAAATCGAATCATAACTTATGACTACTTACTAAAGAATGTTAGGCTAATTACAAGAAGGATTTTAAATAACCGATACATATGTGAAAAAAAAAAACACAAAACTCTCCAACCTCACACACAATTAAAGAAATGCCAATTAAAACAATAATATCAAATTACCAAAAATGTTAAGTATAAAATATCCAATTTGGGCAAGTATGAAGGAAAGAAACATGTTAATGTACCACTGATGAGAGTGTAATAATTATAAATTTTGGAGAGCAATTAAGTAATATCTGGCAAATTAAAATGCTCATTTCCTTTTATCCAGTAATGGCACTGCTAATAATTTAAAACAAGAAACAACTTAGATAAACAAAGATGCTTATTGCAGTCTATTTGTAATAACAAAAAACTAAAAAGTATTTAAAAGTCCAGTAATAGGAACTAATTAAATAATTATAAAATGACCATTGTATGGAATATGTACAAGTGCCATGCATAATGTATTGATATGGAAATGGCCAATAAACATTTAGTTGCAAAAGAACAGTGGGAATGAGTTTGTAGAGTATAATCTCATCACCACATAATGAGAATATACATGCATTAAATGTTTCTGAAAGGGTACACCTAAAAGTGCTTACATAGTCTACCTTTAGGGCTTACAAATGAAGTACCTTTTGCTATTATCATATATATTTTTTTTTTCTCATGAAAAACAGTAGTTTGACTTTAAAATGTATGAAAAGGAAGAAGCAATAACAAGATAATGCAGGGAAGCAATTCTAGTTTTTTTGTTTTGTTTTGTTTTGTTTATATGCATGCGGACAGCAGGGATGGGAGATGAAAATTTATATAATTCTTTTGAGATTAAACAAAAATGAAATGCTCAGAGTAACACTTTAAGATTGGGAGGCCATTTACAGATAGGAAAATAGATGCTGATTACAGTCTTCGGAAGTGTCTAACGAAGGACTAGAATTTAGATCCCCTGACCTTTGGCCCGTTCTCTCTCCATTATCTTAAGTAATAGTGTATCTATGACAAGAAGATCAACTGAGATGCAACGGTTCCCAGCCATTATCTGCCTTCTCTGAATATCTAGGTTCATAAATAGATAAGAAATATTGGATTATTTGTCATGGGACGCTAAAGTTTCGCAGTATACTGAATCAGAATAACTCGATTTGATACCATTTCTCTAAAAGGATGCTTTCTAAAGCACTGAGAAATATGGTTTAGTTTATGTCCCTGATTTAAAAGAGATGATATTTTGGATTGAAGGCAACTAAACTATGTAGTAACACAGCTTAGTAAGGAACAATATACCAAATACCTTACCCATTTCATATATAAGCTGACCTGTCTCCAATAATTTTCTTCATAAACACAGTATAAGTGAAATATCAGCACATATTACCTGGGGCAGTACCAAATTATTAGTTTGCTATTGTAGAGTATAAATGCCCCATCATATAAAATTTCAAGTTTCTCACTATGGAAAATGAGAAAGAATCACTACAAGTAAGTGAAAAGACTATTTTCACTTTGTTAGAATTTCTTTACATTGAAGAAAATAAATGATTTACTAACAAAAAACAAAAACACTTTAACTTTAATTACTTTATCTAACTTCTAGGAAATTACAAATAAGTCTCATTATTTTAGGATAATAGGGATGGGTTTTTCTTTTGTGATTTTCAATATAATAACAATGAGTGTTTTCCTAGAGTTTTGTTCAGGATACTTCTTCCAATGCTTGGTTCAAGTTGTCGTTCGTTTTTACAATGCATTGAAATTGATACATAGCAATCTTACGTACATATTTGCGAAATTTAAAATTACTAATATAATAAATGGGGAAATAAAATGAAAACGAAAAAATGGTGGATCTTTAAAGATAAATTTTAATAATATGTCAATATTTCTGTTTGCTTTTATAATATAATAAATTTTTCTTCTAATTTAAAAATACTGTCACTGATTACATTTATATATTTTATATAATCAATGTTTTTGTACATGTCAATTCTCACAAACATTATAAATTTAGAACTTTAATTAATTGATAGGGAAATACATTTTTTCAAGTCACAGGATCTTTATAAGCAAGTGGACCAGTGAATTAAAATTTCCATTTGCTATGCAGGAGAGAATGTTTAATGCAATTTGAAGTGTAGATATTAATGTTCAGCATTTAAAATTTATCATTAGGTTATCAGACTAAAGTTTCTAAGTATATAGAAGAGGTACACATATTCCTTAAGTTCCCAACACCGTATACATGTGAGTGATTACACGTAATTTTTAATGAAATAGTTAAACATGATATTGGAATGCAGGATTTTATAAGGAGATTAGTGTAATGCAATGGTTAATCACAAACATTTGAGAGAGGAGCTGTATTATGGACTTTATATTTCCCTCCTCTTTGCTTCAGGAAAAGATCTCTTTTGTCCCTCCTTAGTATTGGGTTCTGTTGAGTTCTTTAATAGGATAAAGTGCTGTCCAGTGCTGGATGCATCTCAACATCATTGTTGGCATTAGACTTAATTTTCAATAGATGAAGACATAAGTTTACAAAATAGTCATTTTTTTTTAAAAAAAAAGGTATTTTGGTGGCAGCCAGTTAGCTTAGTTGGTTAGAATGTGGTGCTCTTAGCAAGGTTGCTGGTTCAGTCCCCACATGGGGCATTGTGAGCTGCGCCCTCCACTAGAGTGAATCAACTACTTGACTTGGAGCTGATGGGTCCTGGAAAAACATACTTAAAATAAAACAAAAAGTTAAAAAAAAGTATTTTAGTCTAAAATTTGCTTGAGAATTGTTGAAAGGAAGTACATTTCTGATCTGCTTATTCAGAGATTTCTGGGATTCAGGAACTTGAATAGGGATATGTGAATGTATGTGTTTATGTGTGTGTGTATACATAAATGCATTATATTCATAAAAATGTCAGATTTCCAAAATAAATCTATTTAAAAAGAGGTACTGGATGTATTCTATAGAGGAAGAGGTGTTGGGAGACTGATAATGCAAAGAGCTCTTGGAAAAATAACACTGTGGAAAAGAGACCAAGGTTGGATTCAGAAGCATTTACTTTTTCACTAAAAATAAGAGAGAGAAGGGACAGAAACACACACACACACACACACACACACACACACACAAGATAGCGTCAGAGAGACAAAAAGAGAAAAACCAAACAGTAAAGGTGGCACCACAGAAGTGAAAGAGTTGAGTTTTTTCCTCTTTTCCTTCATGAGTTATAAGGTTATAAAATTACAGATTTCCACATAATCAAGAAAGAATAGCCCATAGCAAAGGATATACTTTCATGTGTTAGAGAGCTTTGAGAAGTCTGGGAAGATTATAGAAGATGGCAGTAATTGACGCCTTGGGGAAAATGCCCTAAGATGCCGGCTGTTCAGCCATGCAGATGAGGTGAACAAGAATTTATTTTATTTTGGGACATGTTAGCGTTGATATATATGTAAAAACAATATATATTTTATTCAGGTAATTCTGAACAATGATTTATGTGTGGATTGGAATATAGTCCAACAATGGGTAATTATTGATAAACTTTACCTAAAAGTGGATCAATTTATGTTACTCTAAAATTTTTATAAACCTGGTAGGCATATTTCCTAGAAGTTTCAGGTGAGCAAAAAGTATCAAGAAATAAAATCCCTCAGGAGTAATTTCTGTGAAATGCTAGACACAATGAAGAAGTATTTAAAATTTTGTTTAGAACTATAAATGGTCTTTGCTTTAAAATGTCGAATGTTTCCTTTAAACTTTAGTTTCATTTTCTTAGGTATTTGTGCATATACATATGTGTGTGATGCACATAATTTCTAACGAAATAGTTGAAACATTTCAAAATAAATCTTTTTCAGTATTAATAGATCTTATTATGGGACAATTTCAGAATTCCTTTTGCTTTCAGTATTAACTATTCAGTATTAACTATGAAACTTAGATGAGAACTTTGACTTAAAATAGATCATCCTTAGGTAATGAAAACATATTTTCCTCTTCCAGTCTCATCATACTAATATATAACAGAAATGGTGAGGCCAAAATATGTAAGTATCAAAACTTTGGAGGGAAGAGAGTACAAAGAGCCTACATTTCCAGCCTAAGTTTAAGCAGTTTAGAAGCCAAACCTTGTCAACATTCCTTTAGAACTGGAATGTCACATTTAGCTAGAACATGTTTCAGTCTTTCACTGTTGTGTGTAACTTTAAGAGATGGCATGTTTAGTGCTAAAATTGCCGGTTGCTACTATATTCCCTAAGTTTTTCAATGTTTTCTGGGCCCAAGTCATGATTTGGGTTTTGAGGTTCTTTTTGGTTTGTTTCTTTTCATGGAAAGGTAATATTTAGCTCTACAATGTGTTATTTGACATTAAAGGAAAAATATAACTTTGACAAAGCAAAAATAAACTTGAATAAGTTTTTGGTCTGCAACAAAAAGTTTGTATATCAGATTTCAAACACTTTTTTATCATAACAATAATGATTACATAAACCTTATCCAAAATATATTAGAATTATAGAAATTAATTTTTAATCAATGAAAATATTTCAATGAATTTATTAAAAATGTTTATCATTGGAAAACATAAAAACAGTAGTGGTTGTAAATCAGTAACTGCTTGTACTGTATATGAACCATTTGTTAATTTGTAAAACATTTATAGCACATTTGATTTTAATGTCCAGACAATACATCTGTGCAAATACATCTTTATTTTAATGAAACTATTCCCAGAATAATAATACCACTCTTGTCAGAATAGATAAAAAATATATATCAAATAATGGCTAAACATAATGCTCAGTTATTAATGCTCTGCCTTTAATTAGACCAAAGACCGCTTAGAGCAATGCTATTCTGCATGTGCACAAGGGTATCACTT
The DNA here is from genome assembly GCF_036562045.2 of Rhinolophus sinicus. Classification (NCBI taxonomy): domain Eukaryota; kingdom Metazoa; phylum Chordata; class Mammalia; order Chiroptera; family Rhinolophidae; genus Rhinolophus; species Rhinolophus sinicus. Next base: position 39,268,432 of record NC_133754.1, read on the forward strand.
TTTTAACCGAGAGCTCAGCTAAGCTGCCTGTTTTATGTTAACATCTCTGCCTTAAGGATCTAATTCATGGTCAATCTAATTACTTTTTTTTTCCTTTTTACTCTCCATCTGTGGATCTCATTCACATTTATTTTCTGAGACTACCCTCCTCTCTCTTCTCAAAAACTATCTAGAATTGCTGTCACCATTCCTTGATTCCCACGCCTTAAACACGTACCCCATACACACAGGCATGATGCACAAACATACACTTTCAGAGACATATGACAAGGGAAACAATGTTGCTATATCTTCAGTACTCTTCCCAGATTAGGTTGGACACCAGTTTGCTGTTCTTCACAGATTTGGACCTCTTCAGATACACTGGCCATGTCCTTTCTCTATCTAGAGGCATGGAGTCATGCCAGACACCTTTCTCTTCACTTCTACTCCTTAGTTGTCACCAAATCTTAAACAGCAGTTGAATCCATCCCTTTTCTTTGTTTTACATTTTGCCACCCAAGCCTTTATCCACTAAACCTTCCTCCCTCCCTGCTTCATGAACATCTGTGCCAGTATCGTTGGCCTGCCATCATCCCTCAGAGAGAACGAATCCTTTCTAACTCAGAATTTTGTACAAGGTGCCCTATTAATGAGTCCTCCTACTTCACTCTACTCCATGTCCCCTCATATTTAAGTCATGAGCTTGTTCTAGGAGTCACTGTCTCTAGTATGATGGTCCTGAAACTAAACAAGGAACCTTGTTACTTACTAAGTAAATACCCTATGTTTTTCCTGTATATTTATACTACATATTAATTTGTGTTTCAATAATTTTTAATGCTTCAGTCCCTCCCCCCTTACCATAGAAACTCCCAAAAAGCAGTGCCTTGCTCACTATTGATTTCCAATACCTAGTATAGTCCTTGGCACATGGTTGGTACTCACTGAATTTCTGTTTTATAAAGAAATGAATTCATGGGTGCTGTACATATGCGTAGGCAGCCACGTGAAATATAAACAGTAGTCATTTTGGAAGCAATGTACCAAAGCAGAAAGTTGCCAGAATCCAGGAAATGGAGTTAAATGGAGCCAGACAGCTAATCCTTAAGAAATACAAGGTGATGAGGTAGCATAAACACTGGGAACACAGAGCAGTGATCAAGATGGGGAAATCAGAAGTCATGGCGGTCCAATGAGAACACAGGAGCTGATTCCAGGAATGATTGGTTGTTCCTAAGCATTATTTTTATTCATGGTGTAGAGATATTTGCTGGATGGAGACAGATTTATGCAAAACTGTTTTCTCAAAATGTTTTATAAACTTGTATTTGGAATATATAACTGGACCCATATAGGACCCATCTCTCAGTGCTGTTAGGTTTTTTTGTTTGTTTGTTTCATTCTGCTGTATTCTTTCTGTGTCTCCATTTAGACTGATTTCTCATTCTCTCTAAGGTTGGACTAGCAATGCATAGATGGTTATTTCCATGTAGGTATGTCTCTAACATTATATCGGGGCTAGTTGGCAAAAAATAGATCACAGAAAGTTAAAAAAAAGAAAGAAAGAAAAAGTCTATCCAGCATTCAAGGCAAAAATACTAGCCTGTCTTCCAAGTATCTAGAGCTGTCTCTACCATCTACCAGCCCTAAGCTTTTTCTTTCCCCTCTCCCCCAAGGACAAACTCCCACTTTTTCAAATAACTTACATTGCTCTACAGCTCCACATATGCAAACACGCTTTGATCTATTCCATCTTGCAACCCGAAACAGTAACATGACTATGTATTATGGCAAAAAGGCTGCTCCTTAGTCTGATCTGCTTTTTCCAGGTAACTTTCTAGACACCCTATTAGACATCAGTCTGCCCCTCAGTAAATCTTAGAAAAAGAACACCCTTAGGCATAGTACAGGGATGTTCTGACATTTGACTAGCATTTTAGAATGTTGTAGGTTCTGAGATAAAAGCAGTAAGGAAGTTGAAAAAATGGCATTATTTATTCAACAGACTTGCCAGAACTCTCAGATCTTCCCTAGCACTACATTCTGTCCTGTACATATAATGTAAAACTCCTATGAAAGCAGAACTGAGTCCTCTGTGAGTACCTTCAGAAATAAACAAGACCAGCTTTCAGGGGAATGCCTTGTAATCCATGCTTCTCCCTCTTCCCCTGTATTGCCTCAAATAATGCTGAGATCCGAGTAGGTGTTTGACAATGGGACTCAATAAAATAATTATTTAAAATAATGTATAATTCAAAGAAATACTCAACACTGTCTTTAGAGACACTTTCAATGATAATGAAATAGCCTGTCTATTACTTTAGAATGTATAAGTATTAATTATTCTACCTTTCTAGCTTTTATTCTCCATGTTTAATCATTAGTACAAACTACCTCCTCTGATTGAAGTTATGCCTTAACTTTCCTTATGTTGAAGATATCATTGTACATGCAAAGTATAAAAACATATGCATTTAACTCTTACTTAATAGCTACTAAGTCTTAATAACCATTAGTCTTAGTTATTGAGATACATAAAAGCAAAGCACATATTTTATATATGTGTGTACATATATATGTGTACATATATATATATATATATATACACATATATACGTATACATATATGTACACACAAAGAGAGAGAGAGAGCTATTCTACTCTGTAATTTAAGATTATTGTAGCAAGGAACAGACAACCCGACTCAAAGTGTCTTGAGCAACAGTATAAAATGTATTATTTTACATAACAGAAAAATCCAGAGATAGCAAACTTTTAGGGACAGTTGATTCTGTGGCCTCACAATGCTATCAAATGCCTACGCTCACTCTATTATCCTCAAAGTGCCAGGTGCCTTTTTCATTGGCAAGAAATTACACACTGTCTCTAGGCTACATAGTCTCACCAAACACATCCAAATGGCTGGAAGAGAAAGTGTTCTGGTGTTCAAAGTGATCTGAAAATGCTCCAAAATTCCCTATCACATGCCTGTTCACTTCAAAATTACATTCCATGGCGGAATTAGCTCAGAGAATTTGTGATTCCACCCTGGATCCCAGCCTCCTCTCTAGCAATTGTTACCTTGTATAAAAACCAAGTTGGGCTTCTGTTAATGGAAGAAGGAAAGGAGAAGCTGGTAGGTAGACAATACAAAAGATGTGACATTTGTTTTAAAGGATTATTCAAGAGAAACTGAAAGAAGGAAATCTGTACCAATCAGGATAGAGTAAGGAAAACTGCAACCATGGTAGCTATTTCAAACAGGGAATCTGTCACCGTATATTACAAGACTGAAAGAGCATGGAAAGGAGGCTAAAATTATCCATAAATTAATAACTGTGGGAAGCAGCCATCACACCAAATTTGGGAGAATGAAAGACAATAAGTGGGGTTACCAGAAGATAGCATGAAAGGGCAGGGTGCTCCTCATAACTGGTACTAGTAATTCTGAAGGTGGTGCCACCCAGCTGGTGCTGAGACCACGCAAGGGGGCATTGTGAGTTCATGTATCTCTGAGGAGGCACAGTATGGCTGTGCTCCATGTATCAAAAGAAGCTAGAGGCTGAGCTGTAGTTGCCCTGTGTTGCCCTGAGATGCCACATGCAGTACAAACAGAAAAGTCATCCCTTCTGCCCTCCTCCTGCCTTCCAGTCTCCTGCTTCCCAATAAAAAAGAGCCAGCTGGCAGCGGATTCGGGAAAATGTTTGCAAGCACAGCAGCATATAACAGAACACCACTCAATGGACTTGGAGTTAAGAGAGATCGTAGGTGACTCAATAGCACAGCATTTTGAAATATTGAAACACTTTGACAAAGCAGCATATATAATATTTAAAAAATTATACAAGTGAAGGCCTTTTGTTTTAGCACTTGATAGCACCTCTACCTAGAATGCTCTTTTCTACCTAACAACACTATATTCTGTATGACTCAGCAAAATATCAAATGATGTTTTAAAGACTTCCCTGACCTTCCTTAACTCTAGCACCTACTGAGAAAATGATTTAGGGGAAGTGAATGAGCCATTTTCAGCATCCATTTTCCCATCTGTAAATTACTGGCACACCTACTTCAAAGTTTTGTTCTGAACATGAAATAAGATTATCAAAAGTTAATCTTTTGACTTAATCACACATAAAATGCTCAGTTCGTAATTAACCATTAGTAGTAGTTGAATAGCTCCCTCAATCCCAATTTATCAAAAAAATTATTGTGTTGTTCAATCACTTTTTATAGGCACAACTCAGGCACCTAATACAAATATAACATTATGTAAATAGTTATCATTTTGCTTTAAATTATTCACTTGAATAATTATGACTTTGATTAACTAGCGCTCCATGAAGATATGGCCTATTCTCATTTATTTAACACAATGCTTCACACATAATAGAAACTGCAATCAATAAAAAAGCTTGAAAAAAAGCTGAAAATTGAAATGAATGTTGCATATATAATATCTATGTGAACACACACATGTGATATACATATAAAAGAGAAAAAATGTGCATACCTTCATATAGATCCCTTAGCTATTTTTGATGGGAGATGAAGTCCTTATATTGTATAAATGAAACATACACATAAGGATAAGTCTACAAAAAGAAGTATAACCACTAAGATTCCAGAAGTTCTTGAGTGGGAGATATTATACTTAGCTATTGTGCCAACTGATCTTGAATGGGAAGAGTTCATAAAGACAAAAGACTCTGGAAAGATTATTGCAAGTGAACTAATTGACATGGGAAAAATAAATAGTGGTAGAAATGCTAGAAATAAGTATATTCTGGCATATATGAGACAACAAATATGGGAGATAAGTTTTTTAAAGTTTATAAAGTCTGTTTCCCCTTGTGGGCAATTGAGAGTAACATAAGTAAATAGTCTTTAAGGATAAATAAACTATGCTGTTTACAGGACAGATTGCAAATAGAAGACACTGGAGGCAGAGAGAAGTGAAGTATGTTGAAATAATTTTGAAGTGCTAAGATGCTGGACCAAATTCATTGTAAAATCATTGGCATAGAATACAGGCCAGGACCACTGATTGGAAGATCCTAAGAGTGGGTGAAGATAAGTCAGTGAGAAAAATCAGAAAATTAGCAGAGAAAAGGAAGTCTCGATTAGTGATTAATAAGTTTAGGACTTCCGTTTTTTGACTTCCAGGATTGCTTTATTTATCCCTAAATTTAGTTCAATCTCTCCCAACCTGATTGCCCCAGAAGAGCCACTCTTAACCAGTTCAGAAAATTACACATTAATTTCTCTTCATAAGTGTGTAGAATTTTAGCAGAATGTTCAAAGACAATGTTACATTTGAAATGCAAAAAGCTATTTGAACATGTCAAGGCCTTTCCATTGCTTTGCAAGCTGGTGATTCAATGAATTGTGTTCTTTTCTTATACTTTAGTGCTTTTCTGTATTTTCATCTCGAGGAACAAAGAGACATACCTGATGGAATACAATGATTGAAAATCTTCATCTTAACAAATTCAGTTAACATTCTATTGTAGGTAAAATAATACTATCAAATAATTAGAAAATATCCTCCTCTAAAATTAGAACCTAAAGACACACACACACACACACACCCATGTTATTTTACAGCGTAGAATTCTTAGAGCAAGGGCATTCCAGAAAGCAAGTAATTTTGAGTACTTTTCACAACAAAGCCGACTAGTTATTAAATAAGAAAATGAGGAAAATACTAATATTAGTATTCCATTTTTAATTTTTAAAAATTATGATATTTAAATATAGTAATATAGTCATTAATTTGAAATGTTTTCATGCTCTCATCAGGAAAGTAAAGCGTAAATCATTTAGATGACCTGTTTATTACGGCCCTGGTAAAGAAGATGACAAATATTTGGATTGGATTACTAAATACATAGCTTCCACTAGATTGTCTGGGTGCCATTTTTTCCCCCCCCCATGGGTAACAGCTTTTCTCCTAACTTCAGTAAACCCATTAGAAAAGAGTGGACATGCAAACTTGAGGCCTCACATTCAAGCTTTGACATATTCCTCTCACCGGCTTTGTCTAGTGCTTATAAGGAGTCTATTTAGTCAGCAACTTTAGAACTATAGGTCAAAGAAGCGCCTTTATCAGAGTTTGAATTTTTCCCTGGGGCACTTGGCCAAGTGGCCTTTGGTGTTTCAGACATACTTGAAAGTTATCTGGCTGCCCTCTAAGTTTTTTGCATGGAAACTGCTTTACTTCAAAGCAGGTAAAATTAAGAAGATTTCTGCGGCAAAACTATAGGCATTTTGTTGAGTGAGGACAAAGACCAAATATACTCTTTCTCTGTTGCTGGGTAATAAACAATAGCAATGTCAAGAACTTATAGGATGGCAGATCATCATACCCTTATTAACAACGTACAGTCTGAATTTTTAAAGGGCTTATGTCGTGATGGCTTTATTGGCTTGACTTCTTATTTTTGTTGAATGCTTAAAATATGTTTCTACTTCAGGGTATAGAAAGTAAAAAAGGTAGCACTAAAAAAGGGCTCCTTCACAACCTCACATTGTGTATTTCTTTCAGCCTTACACTTTAGAGAAAAAAAATAACAGAAATTCAGCATCAATACTTCTGTGACATTTTGGTAACTGATCAAACTATAGAAAAAGCAATTAAATCAGTTTGTTTTTACTGCACATATTCACCTATTTGTATAGAAGAAAACCAAACATGTCATAAATATAAAACTGAGGTCAGTATGCAGTTTTCATTATTATTATTGTTCACTTTATATATAAAACCAGTCAATAATCTATACCGAATACTTCCTTTTTGATGATAGCTCAAAATATTGATGATTATTTTTGGACATAATTTTTGGACATATCTATTAGAATTATTATCAGAGTTAAAAATAATAATTTTAATAATAATTGAAAATAATATTTGGAAGAGAAGGAAGGCACTGGACATAATAAACTAGATTAGACAGATATTTTGTCACCAAATTTACATATTTAAAAATTAGTCTATTTCATTTCTTTTTTATTAATTAGAAAATAATTTAATTCATTATAAAACAAAAATTTTCCCAACAATTAAATAATCTCTACTCTCTAATCTTTTCCCTGAATAGTTTGAATCTAATTGCTCATTGCTTCCAAAAATATAGCCAAGTCTTTAAATCTGTTAACTAAAATGATTAAGAAACTTTTTGCCTATTTCTTACTGCATTTGACATTAATTTTGTGTGACATCATGATACAAAGGAAAGTGACCCTATAATGATACGATTTATACTTTTGTTCTTTGGTGCTTTGGATGTTTGATTAATTAGTTCCTCCGACTTTCTTTTTTTTAAAAAACGTTTAAAGCCAGTACGTGTACAACAATGTCATTTTTCAGTTTCAGAATATAAACATAGCTCTAGGACTACAGTTTCTTATGTGAATCTTATGGTTTACTTAATGCATGCTTTACATTAATAAGGTTCCATGTTCAGGAAACTAGAAACATGTGTCTGGTGTAAGACTGGGTGTTATGTCAAAAACATTATATCCACAAAGCAAGACTTCCGCCTCATGCCATGCACAAGGAAGAGGTGTTTCTGTAGCTATCCTATTGATTTTTACACAATATTTATTAGATATGACCACTATCATTCTCACATAGTGCTAAGTGTGAACATTTATGATATGTATGTGACCTAAATTTTTTTTTTTATTGTTCACCAAACAGCCTATGTCCTTCCATTGAAATATTGTCCTTATCTTGAAAGCAAATAACATTTCTGTCAATAATTTATCATTAGAATCCTAACCAGATATTTTTTGCATTAAGTAACAAACACTGCATTACTTCCAAAAAATGTTGCAGTTGGGAGAAAATTAAATCTCTAGTGAATCTTATTGCCCAAGACTTCTGAAGTGACAGTGCCATCACATCAATTAACACTGGAAATTAGTAGTTGGTCAAAACTACACTTAAGTTCTGAAGCAATGAGTAGATTTTGAAAGCTTTTTGTTTTATTGCTCCAAATCATATGGCCCATTTGTAAGCCATTACACATAGTTCATAGCATGTACTACTCATCACTGATTCTGAATCTATTCCCACTGTGGTTTTTTGGGGAGATCCAATTGCTATTACAGTTGAGAGCTTATGAATTTAGATTAACTCATTAGTTGACTGAAAAAAAATCAAAGAATGGAACTCTTGAAGATTTCTTCAACTGAGGAAATGAGAGAATTTGTACTGTGGTACTGTGGATAAGACCAACGATTATGGAATCAGGCATATCTTAGGTTGAGTCACAGTTCTGCTATTAACTAGATAATTTTTCAAAGGGTGCCAGTTTGTTTTCTTTTCGTTGTTGTTGTTTTTTATTTTCCTTACCTAGGTTTGTAGAGAATATACAGACCCTTAGCATTCTACAGCGCAACATTGGTATAACCCAATATCATTCAACCTGCCTGTTATTGAGTAGCTCCCATGTAACCAGCTGGGAACTAAACATAAGATCTGTTATGAGGACTCTATCCTAAAGAATTATGCAATCTAGTTGGAAACAAAAGATATGTGGACAAGTCGGATAACAATAAGTTTGGAAACATTCAAATGTAACTGGGACAATTTGTTTGATGGTTAAATCTAAAAAGTTACTTAAAGAGGGGAATTAAAAAAACACACACAAATTGGCCAATATTTTGATATAAGGTCCAGACCCTTTGATTATCACTCTATTGACTGGAATTTTTATACATATTCTTCCTTGTATAAATCATAATGAATCAACTATAATTTCCAATTTTAATGCATTAATATTAAAAGTAGAGCAAAAACAAAATAATATGACTGCCAAATCTTTAAATTATTATAATTTTGTTTTTATAATTACTATAAATTTATTTCTTCTTCAACTTTTACTGTTGTTTAGCCCTCATAACTCAATTTAACCTTTACTAATCTTTTCAAAACATGACACATTTTTACAGAAACAAAACGCATCTTTTAAAAATTTCATCATTGATTTTATTTGTATAATAATATGGTTAAATTGCATACAACTGAAATAAACAGGTAAGTGAACAAGCACATCTGAATATTGGTTAACACAAAGCTGTGTTGAGGCAGCCAACCCACACAGGCATAATAAAAGCATGCAATTATTTTACAGGAGATTGTACTGCTTTAGTTCACCCATCAGGTTAATTAAATGGAGCTCAGTTAAAACAATGTGCATGGTAACTTTTAAATTCCGTTTTTGTTCCATGAACTTATAAGACAAGAAGAGTTCCTCTGTCCTTCTGGGTTCTTGGCTGAGACATCCCTATAATAAAAACAGTTTAGTAGGAGCAAAACAAACAAAATTTTAACAACATGCAAGAGGCCCAGGAAAAGTGAGTAACTCCCCAAAATGGCTGAAGCCACCTCCTTAAATACCATCTTCAGCTGAAGACAAAAAAAGATGGGAGGGATGGGGGAGTCAGTTCTGGGAGGTTACCAGAAAAAGCACAAAACAAGGTGAAGGTTGTTATGCAGATTTAATTGTTTGGGTGCTGCATTGATAAAAGTTTCTAGACTCAAGATCATCTGCCTCTTCATGGTACAGCAAAGGAGGCACCCTTACAAATGGAGATTTCCCTTACAAATATAAAAATCTTTGACAAAGGGTAACTTTTACTTGTTTTTTAGAGCTTCTTCCACATCTGATGTTTCTTAAAATTAACTAGCCTAAAATGATCCTTATGTCAAATAGACATAGTTTGGGGTGACAAACTGTTCCTCTACAGCTCCTGGGTTACCAACCTGGACAGCATGTTACAATACTGAAGACCATGAGCAGCTTTAACAGTGGTATTTGTGTACCATGTTGTGCAGTAACGTTATGATGGCTACAGTGTCACTAGGTGATAGGAATTTTTCAGCTCCTTTCTAACCTTATGGAACCACCATCATATATGTAGTCCGTCACTGACTGAAACATCATTATGTGGCACATGACTGTACACAAGAAATAAAATAATTAAGAAATAGATTTGATTACACCTTAATACATCAGATTATGATAAGTACTATGGAGAAAACTAAAACAGGGAAGTGGTAAAGAGTACTGAGCATGGGCTAAACCTTTTTAAATGTGGTTGTCTTTGAAGACCTCACTAAATAAGAGAATGACATTCCCTCAAGAACTAAAGATGAGAGAAGTTATCAAGTGGATGTAGAAAGGAAGAACATGCCAAGTAGTAAGACCAGCATATGCAATGACCTGGATAGGAGGATGGTACCGTCAAGAAACAGAAAAGAGCTCTCCAGGCTATAGCAGAGTGATTGAGGTGGAAATAATAGAAGAGATCATAACAGTAAAACACAGGGGTCGCTCAACAATGGAGGGTTTTACATGCCCCTGTAGAGGTCTGGGTTTACTGAGGTTGAGATGAAAGCTTTGAGTAGAGAATAATGTTATTCACAATGTAAATGATCCCCTGGTTGCTGAGGTAAGAAATGATTACAGGGAGCAGGGGTAGAAATTGATAGATGGTCAAAATGCTATTGCTATCACCCAGGAAAGATATAGGATAATTTGCACTAGGATAGCCGTGTTGAGAAATGGTCATGTTTTGGATATTTTTAAAGTAGAGTCAACAAGATTCGCTGATAGTTTTGACTTGGGAATGTGAGCTAAATTTTGTGGCCTGAACCAAAAGGAAGGTAAAGTTCTTATTTAATTAGATGTAATAAGATGCAAAAGATGGGGGAAGGCATGGATTTAGGGAAGGAAGAATAAGAGTTTGGTTTGAGACATGTTAAGGTGGAAAAACCAAGTGGAGATGTTAGCTATCTAAATTTGAGTTCAGGAACTATGAATATATGGAAATTTGGCTCCTTAGTATGTAGCTGGTATTTGAAGACAAGAGACTGGATGAGGTCATTTTAGTTTAGTGTATTTCCACATATCATGTTTCAAGTAACATGCTAGATAGTACTTAATTCTTTTGACCATAAAAACATCTTTGGTAAATTCTGCAAGAATGAGAATTTGATTTACTTTTTGTTCTCAAGCATATGATTTCAGTAGGTTATATTAATGTCATTATATTTAATTTTCTATGAACTTTCAAAATATCAAATAGGCCCTATATATATAGTGCAAATATTTTACAGGTATAATACTCTGAATCAGATAGAACTATATCACTTAATTTCACAGAAATACAGTTTCATGGCTTAGTAATACCACTATTATAAATTGTAAAATCAAACTGACTTATGGGCAGTGACAGAGTACACATTTTGATATAAGTTAATTTACATGAATTACCTAAGTTATGAAAATACATACCTTCAGAAAACAGACAGATTTTATTAATTCTGATATGTCAAACTATTGTTTAATAATTCTCAAGGGCCGCACTGACAAAACCAAATGCTTTGGTGTATGTGTTTCCTGTTTCCTTCTAACTTTTTTCACTATGGTTTGTAAGTGAATGTTATGAAGTGTAATAAATTTAATTAATGGATCTCAGGGCCATTGCTCCATGCATTAAAATGAATTAATCTGTGGGGGAAAAAAAAAAAGCTGTCTCTCTATTTCTCTTTCCTTTTTTCTTTTTTTTTTTTTTTAGTAGAATGGATTTTAATGACAGCCAGTCACCCAGCTGAACTAAACAAAAATTTCTTTTAGAACAAACCAAATAACACTGCTAAGAAGCCTCAAGAATAGCATATAACACTATCACTAAAGCTTCTTTTTGTTCATGTTGTTCCAAGGCTAATCAAATGGAATATTATGAGCCAAACCTAAGGGAATTTGAGATAGTCTCGTATTTTCTCAGCCAAAACAGAAAATAATTAATTATAGTGATATGCTAAGAATGGTTCTCTTAGAGTCAATCTGAAAAATAGTTTCTGTTCAATAGTTTTGTATTCTCCATTTTGACCCTGGCAACTCCTTTTTGATGCTCTGATATCAAAGTCCTTTGGCCACTTAATTTTCTTGCCATCTCAAATCAAAAGTTATACCAATAAAAAACCAGAAATTTTCATCCTTTTGCTTTTGCAACAGCTATGTCTGTGCCAGCTGTAACATTCCAAGCTTTGTAGTTTTTTTGTGTGTTTTTGTTTATAGTTCCTCATTCAAAAGAGGATTTCAGTCAGCTAAGCAAAAAGAACATGTAATAAGATGAATAATAAATAGAAAAATGAAAGGGGGTCAAATATATGGTGATGGAAAGAGAACTGACTCTCGGTGGTGAACACACAAAGCAATACACAAATGATGTATTATAGAACTGTACACTTGAAACCTATGTAATACTAACCAATGTCTCCCTAATAAACTTAATAAATATAAAAAAAGAGAAAATAAAGCCAATGCTATATGACTATAATCATTTAGAGACATCATTCTTCCAATCAAATGGCATAGTATCATTTGCACAATGCACCCAGTGGTTTCTCAATATATATTTTTTGAAGACAATACATATTTGTTAAATTACATCATGACTGAAAAACTAGTGTAGAAGATTGTTCCCCTTCAAGAAGTAACTAACGGGCATGTATCATAGATTCTATCTTGAAAAGGTAGAGGAAAATATCTATTGATCTGGCTCATAAAATGCAGCAGAAGAGACAGAGAGCAGTGGAATTATGATTGCGTATAGCTTTCAGTCCTAGTGCATCTACAAAACAGTATTATTAGGAGACTTTCAGAGCCATATATCAAACCGCTTATTTGTCATTTCCACCTGAATATCCTTCAGGTACCTCTATTTAATTCATTATCTTTCTTCAAGCAAGTAACAGCATCCATGACAGAGAACTGTGAGCTATTCTAGTCTCTGCCTTCTTTCATATTTCTGGTCTAATTTAGAGGGTCAGATGATACAGTTGAGAGAACAGTAGCTCTGTGTCCAGTCTCATGTTGTTTTACCCTCATTCCACAACTTACATTTTGTGACCTTCAGTAGGCTACTTACTTCCTCTGAAAATCAGTTTATGGAAATAAAGAATTTTTCCAGAATTGTAATGAGGATTAAAATAACACGTTTGGTACTTCATGAGCTTAATCATCAGTTGCTATAATTGTTATTCAGATTAATAGAAAAAACTACTGATTCTACCTCTTCTCAGATCTGTTTTCTCTCTGTTCTCACAAGTAAATGCCCTAGTCTGTCTCCCTCTACCCCCTTTCATGAGATCCTCTCCCCTTTACAACTCATCCAACCCCATCCACAATCCTGCCTCCATACCACTATCAGGCTGTGGTTCTAAATGCAAATCTCATCATGTTGCACCTCATAAAATGCTTCAATGCCACACACAATGTCTCCTGATAAAATCTAAACTCCATAGCTTTAGATTGACTGTGACCATTTATGATCTGACGCTACCCATCTCTCTTGATTAAAATCGTACTTCTTTCTACCTCAAACTCTACCCCTTGCATTAAACAACTTGTATCTTCTTGCATCCCTTCAACCCATCATATTGCTTTATTACTCCTTAACTTTGCACACAGTGTTCCAGCTATCTGGAAGAGAATTTTTTTTTCCCTGTTAGCCTGAAAAATTCTACTCTCCCTTTATGACTGAATTCAGTTTTCTCTTTTCTGTGAGTGACTTTCCTATGATATATTAACTATATCTTATTATGTGGTTTTACAGTCTGTCAGGCACTCTTCAAATGTTCAATAGAACAGTGTATGATATTTGTTATTTATATGCCTATTTCTTCTGCTGGCTTTGAGAAACTTGAGGGCAGAGTTATAACCCGTTTTTTTTATTCCCAGTATCTAATGTAGTGTACATATGTTTGGTTTTTAGATAAATGAATGAATAAGCGAAAGAATGAATGAGTGATGAGAAAGCAACAACTGATATCTAATCTCTTTCTCTTACAATATAGACAAACAGACTGATTCAACTGAAGATTCCAGTTTATACACTTCTGTTTATTTTCTCACTGTTATATATGTTAGCATCCTCCTTCCCAAATATTTCTTCTGTGGTAGCAATAAATTGAGTGTCTTCCGGGAGCAACATTATACTCTCTTTTTCTCTCTCTCCCTTTTTACCTATTGCTACTTTAAAAGGAGTATGTGTATACCATGTTTCCCCAAAAATAAGGCTTGGCTGGACAATCAGCTCTAATGTGTCTTTTGAAGCAAAAGTTAATATAAGACCGGTAAAATAAGGGGTATAATATAATATAATACCCGGTTTTATATTAATTTTTGCTCTAAAAGACGCATTACAGCTGATTGTCCAGCTAGGTCTTATTTTCGAGGAAACACGGTACATCTTTGTAGACTAATTTTTTACAGTACATGCAATAAGAGCCTTGCTATTTCTTTGTAAGTAACTATGATAAAATATTCATACTTACTTATGTTTTATGAAGATCTATATGTGATAAAGCATGTTATTATAATCTTATTTTAAGAGGAATATAGATGAAAGGATGTTATTTTATTGTTCTTAATGTAAAACTTCTAAATTAAATAGACAACAGTGCTCATCTAGACGATAATGGAATCATAAGCAGAACACAGGAAAAAGCTCACAGAGCACAAATTATATCAAAAATGTTAGTTTTATTCCAATAGAATTACTGAATTAGTCCATGATGAAACAGAAGCTTTATAACTTTAGAAGTCAGTTAAATTATTTGACACAGATTATATAAATTTTACCTATCAAAATTTTGTCATTGTGATATTTCAAGAAGTTTTCAATTTATTCATGTTCAACACAGAAATTAAATATAGATGAAATATAAATCAAATGGAAAACATAGGTATTGACATTTCATGGTTTTCTGTGGAGCATGTAAAAATAAGGGTAATTTTAAACACAAGAGAAAGGTTTCTTCTACCCCTCTCCTCATTTTTTCATTAGGGAAGAAGATGCAGGGCCAAGAACAAGAAAGTTAAAACACAACTTAATGTAGTAGTCAAGGGAGCTATGACCCTGAGGGGTGAGTTGGAATTTGGTCTGGGGGTTTTGAGTAACAGTGGGATGAGGTGTCTAGACCAGAACAATGAGGAACAAAGTGGGTAAACTTGGTCAAGGGATGGGGCCATTCTCAGCATAATAAATGAGACCTTGTCCCAGGGCAAAAAGAATGACAAGAATCACTCCTCAGAGAGGGAAAACATGGTAAAAACCACAAGGAAAACAAAGTATAGAGGGGAAAGTGGAAGATAAGGAACTAGAATGATCCAGCCTTGTCTGGATTTGCCAGTCTGCTTCTAGGGATGTGGATTACACTGAAATAAGAAAGATCGTGTCATCTCCAGGCCCAGGGTTCTATCTGCCTTCATGACTTGGGACATTAGTCATGGGAAAATAGACCACAACTTTTTTTTTTTGTTTTTACCCTAGAGCTCATTGTTAGTTCAAAGAACTGCTACTCATGGCCTGCTAACACTGAAATTTATCAGTTCTAGGAATGAGTAAAATTGGACCTGCTGGAGGCCTTTAATTATTTCGTTGGTATCAGAGCAAATGAGGACTGATGTGTATTTCAAAGGTCAAGTGTTATAACTAATTCATATATAAAACATTAATTTACTTTTCCTATTTTCATTTATAGTTGAATTCATTAATGTAATATTTCAACATTATTATTCAAATAGCAAATTGTGTTCTGGAACACATCTCTTACTGCTTAATCATCTTAGTGAGACATGGTAGTAGCCATATATTTCTTTTAAATAATAGACATATTTTTGAACTGTTTTAGGTTTATGGAAAAAATAGACTGAAAAGTATACAGAGTTCCCATATATTCCCCACTCGCGCATTTTTTTCTACTGTTTTCTTGTTTATTTTTTTTTTAATTTATTAGGGTGATATTGGTTAGAAAAATTATATAGGTTTACAGTGTACATCATCTATATATTGCATTGTGTGTTCACCAACCAGGGTCAGTTCTCCATTGCCATATATTTGACACCCTTTTCTGCCACCCACACTTACCCTCTCTTAACCACTAAACTGTTGTCTGTGTCTATGAGTTTTTGTTTGTCTTATTTGTTTGTTACCTTCAGTTTTATAGCACACATATCATGTGGTTCTCAACTTTTTCTGTCTGACTTATTTCACTTAGCATGATAATCTCAAGATCCATCCATATTTCACCAAAGTGTTCTTTGATAGATGACTGGATAAAGATTTGGTACAATATGTACCATGGAATATTACTGGGCTATAAGAAAACATCTTCCCTTTTTTGATATTTTATATTTTAACATTAATGTATTACATTTGTTCCAATTGATGAGCTAATATTGATACATTATTATTAACTAAAGTCCATAGTTACATTATGGTTCACTCCTTATGTTATATTTTATGGGTTTTAACAAATGTATAGTGACATGTATCCTCCATTACAATATCATATACATAATTATAGCGACATTCAATATTATTTTATATTAGTTTCAGGTGGACAGCATAGTGCTTAGACATTTATATAATCTTAGTTTATTTCAAGTTTTATTCTGTCAAGTACCATTTCACAAAAGTCATAAAATATATGTTTGCTGCATAATCCTCTTGATAAAATTATATTCTGATAATTCTCTTACTGGGGAATAAAATATGTAAAAAATTAGACTATGTAATGAGGAGTGTTTTGTTGTAATATATCATTAAATCTGGCTAAATGACCCATTAAGGGGTTTCTCTCATTGGCATTGGAAGTTTACATTTCCAATTACATTTAAATTGTTTGAGTAAACCAAGGAAACAATGCTTTGCTTAAATTCTTATTTGCAAAGTCTCTTCTAAGTTTTCATGTGTCAAAATAATCCTTTCTCTCCAAGGCAACAAATTTAGAAAAATTAAGAAAGAATTAAAGTGACAGTAAAGTTAGTAGTATTAATATTAAGACTTGTTGCTTAGTCCATTGTGAACACTGAAGTTGCATGAGAATATGAGAGAATTTCCATGAAAATATGTTGACTAGCAATTGGGAACAGGGTTTTGTGATTCTCTGACCAAAACAATTAAAAGGGGATACAGCTATGCGTTTTTAACTAAGCCTTTTGAAAATTATTTTCCTAATTCGAAGGGCATCAGAAGAAAAATTATTTCAAGCATATATGATTTAAAGTTTATTAAGTGATTTTTTTTTTATTCATGTTTGCTTTTTTAGACTCACTAAACCACTAACATATCTTAACAGGGGGAAGGCTGATATACTGATAATGAATAATGATACTGTAAACCTAATTCAATAGGTAAATTGAGGCAAGTTCAAATGAACAGAAATTGAGTTTATTTGGGAATAGCAGAGAGATTGCAATTCAGAAAATGCATGCCATAACAAGGTACAGCCGAGTCCCTTGAGAGTTTGGTGTATGCTGTGTTATGGCAAGGAATACAAGGAGGGAAAGATTCAGCCCAAGTCCAGGCAGTAAGTTCTTTGGCTTGAGGATGAGAAGAGACTCTTGGTGGATGTTCATTGGTGAGGAGATAAGTCTTGGTCTTCTATTAGGTTGGTGCAAAAGTAATTGCGGATTTTACAATTTTTATTTTTTTTTAACCTTTTAAACCACAATTACTTTTGCACCAACTGAACATAAATCAGGCATTTTACATGCAATCAGTCTCTCAGTTCTTAAATTCCATTCTTCGGAGGGTATATGCATGAGAGTCTTCATTTCGTATCTTTAATTCCACTTTAGATTGAAATCCTTTCACTGTATCAATGGTGATGAATGAGCTATTGGCTATTGTGCTTAGGCTTATAAAGAAAGAGGAGCAATTTCATTTAGGGTGAAAATTTCCCTATACATTTTTTCTTTTAAGCAGCCAATTTTGGATTATTGAGCATACTGGGATAATAGGAGTTCTATGTATTAAAAATTTTGCTGAAGAGCCTGTATGCTAGTAGAGTATGTTAATGTGAGTTATACTAGAATTGATATTATACCAAAAAATCCAGTGTGTGCTTTACTCTAATTAAATTAAGAATATGTCAAGTAATTTCTGAGTCATATTTTTTGTCTTGCCAGCAAGCTCCATCTAACATTTTAAAAATGATTTCAAATATATTTTATCTGGCCATCCATTTAAATAAAGTTTGTATTTAGTGCAGTAAAGTAAATAATGTACTATTTTCAGTGAAATTCAATTATTCCAAATTTGATATCTGTTGGCAATAGTTTCCTCCTCTTTTTTCAGGGCAATTTGTTAAGCAATTAACAAAGGCTAAATAAGATCTGAATTTTATTCTGAGTATGATTTTATAGGACAGTTCAATAGTCACTGGTCACATGTGGCTACAAAGCCCATGAAATGTGGCTACTCCAAATTGAAATGTGCCGTTAAGTGTAAAGTATACATCAGAACTTGGAAACTAAGAAGTATGAAAAAAAAAGAATGTAAAATATCTCATTAATAATTTTATAATGATTGCATATAATAAATATTATTATAAGTAACATAATATTATTTGAATATATTGCAATAAATATATATTACAATTAGTTTCACCTTTTTTTTTCCTTTTTACTGTTGCTATTCAAAAATTTAAAGTTACTTATGTAGCTTGCATTTGTGGTTTTCAATATGTTTATACTGGACAGCACTATATAAGGTTATCATTTTAAGCTTCCATCTTTCTCATATTAAATAATATCAAGCAATTAGATTATAAGCTTTTTAAAGGCAATAGGAAGGTTCTTGTTTATTTTGTATTGTTCCCCTGCTCTATCCAGATACTGGCCCAGAAGTAGTCCATCAGTAAATAATATCCAATTAAATGGATAAAGAAGCGGTTCCTTGTGTGTCTATTTTCCTTGAGTGTATAATTGATTGATTTGCCATATTTGTAGGGCACAGGTTTTCACAAATGTCTTATACAAAATCAGTATGTAATCCAGAAATGTAAAATGACAATTCAAATTATATATTAATTTAATATAAATATGACTTAACCTCACTTTTGTTCTACCTCATTGGTGATTATATCTAGTATGCTATTAAAACATATTGGTATGATAATCTGACTGGAAATGGATTATTGACTGGCTAACAGGAGGAATTTCCATTGGAAAAATACTTTCATAAGAGAACAGTGTTGTGAAACAAGGGTGAAACAAAGCCTCCAAGAAAGTGTGGAGCCAGCTAGCGTACTTAGATTCTACTTTGCCCTGATATTGGTGTTCTCTCCTTATTGTTCACAGCCATCTTATGACCTTTACACAGCTCCTTACTTTGCCTGCTCATGGGCTTTCTTGTCAAGAGAGTTGAATTGACAATACAAGTCTTCTACCTCCCGGATTATATTGGCCTCCTACCTGGTAATGAAGCACTCACCAATACTTTCCTCTAAATCACCAAGACAAATTGAAGTATTCACACAACATATTATAAATACTCAATTAAACTATACACACTTGAAGTATTTCTTTTTTCACATTTCATCTCCTTATTTTACCATCCTTCTACCTTAAAATATCTATATTTGCATGCTCCCTTCACTAAAGCCCAAGGCATAGAGAAGTCCTTTAGAGGTGGATAATAGAAGTTGAACCTACCAGGAAAGAAATGCACCCCGACTGTCTATCTGTTCCTCTCATATGATGCAGCATCAACTTAATGAGCCTATGTTTGTTAGTCTCTTAAAAGCCATTTCTCCTGGTTTGTTGTTGTTGTTATTGTTGTTGTTGTTGTTTTCCAACTGCCCTGGGCTAGCTTGTCAGCCAGCAGAGCAAATAGAACAAGAAAGGCCTACTAAAAAGCATAGATTTGCTATGTGGTAGTATAGAAAAAGGATGCTTTAAGTCTAATTGAGAAGCACAGCCAGTTTTCCCATGTAATTATAGTGGGAAAAATACTTTATAATTATTTAAAATGCAAGTTCTTCTTTTTTTGTATATGCATGTGTACCAAAGAACTATAGTCCTTATCCAAGAAAGTCCACCCAGGTTCTGTTGAGAAGAGTTATAGTCATTCTAAACAAGGGCTACAATTCTCTAAAATATACAGTATATGTGGTGGGAAAAAACAAAAATGTTTATGATTGGAAGTTACACCCAGTATCAGTAGCAAGGTGGTTAGAAGGCTTTTGCTTGGTTGGATCGCTAGTCCTTTTTTGAATGTTCATTGAATTAGATTTTGGATAAAGGTAATGAGCCAACAAAAAACAATCAGATTCCAGATCTCAAAAGCTCATGGGCATGGATGATCAAGTGTTCCAGGGATAAACCAGCTCAGTGGATACTTAGCTCTGAAAGTTTGTGAGCGAGACATGGAACAGAGTATTTCCAAAGATGGAATGAGGATATGGTTACAGGCCCTGTCATGTAGATTATGTACTTTTAAAATATCTATTTCTATTTTTCAGTAGAGGTAGAATCCACTTGAGAAACACCATACTCAAGTGGTTATATTATTTTTCAACCAATTTCAAATACGAAGGATATAAAACTAATTTTTGTCCAATTTGATGATTAGGTAAATATAAGAGTAGACTAGATGAAATTCAAAGCCTTTTCCAAGTTCATAGAATATTTTTCCATGATTCTTGGATTTATCAGTGCTTATCTTTTTGACACAGCAGTGTACTTTAAATTATACTCAAAAGTTTCAATGACAATCAAAATTCTTATCCTCCTTATATGGTTCTTCTGGACTATACCCTCTACTGCTTCAAATAGAGTTTTAAGTGTACTTGGGTACTTAAAATATATTTTATGATTGTAATCTTGGACATTTGAAGCAATTCTCCTTTCTACTGCAGATATAAACACCATAAATTGGAAAAGACATACTTCAATTGAAAGGTCGAAAGTCCTTGTTGGAATTTTCCTGATAGTGTTTATGAGGAAGACAGCTGTAATTTATTGGTAGAGCTGAATTTCTTGTACAAAAAAGTCAGACAGTGAAAGTTTCATAGGAGGATTGGAAACAATTATGGAGAAATAAATAAGGTTGGGGACAAGAGAAGTTATCAGGAAGTTCAGCAAGTGCAAAACTATCCTTAAAATGCTATAACATCGGTTAAAATCAGGAGATATTGGTGAGTGTGATTCACATGTGCCTACCAGCAGCATCTTTGCTGTTTATGGAAATCCTTCTCAAGATGCTGGGTCACATCAACAGGGCATTGGTGTCCACAAATAACTTAATCGTTTTCTCTATTTTATTGTAGAAACCTTAAATCTTGATGATTTATAAGGATTTTTATGACTTTTTTTTTTAGAGCAATTTTAAGTTCACAGCAAAATTAAGTGGAAGTTGCAGAGATTTTTCATATAATCCCTCATCCCACATGCATAACTTCCTCCATTATCAACATCACTCACCAGAGTGGGATATTTTTCTCCAAAGATGAACTACATTGACACATCATAATCACCCTAAGTTCCTAATTTACCTTAGGGTCACCCTTGATGTA
Organism: Rhinolophus sinicus; assembly: GCF_036562045.2. Classification (NCBI taxonomy): domain Eukaryota; kingdom Metazoa; phylum Chordata; class Mammalia; order Chiroptera; family Rhinolophidae; genus Rhinolophus; species Rhinolophus sinicus. The sequence continues at coordinate 39,289,796 of NC_133754.1, forward strand.
CATTCTATGGGTTTGAACACATGTATAATGACATGTATCCATCATTATAATATCATACAGAGCATTTCAATGCTCTAATATTCTAATGCTCCACCTATTTACCCTTCACACACACCCAACCCCTGGCAACCACTGATCTTTTTACTGCCTCCGTTATTTGGCTTCTTCCAGAATGTCATATGGTTGGAATCATACATTGTGTAATCTTTTTAGATTGGCTTTATTCACTTAGTAATATGCATTTAAGTTTCCTCCATGTCTCATCATGGCTTTTTAGCTTATTTCCTTTTAGCACTAAATGATACTCCATTTTTAGGATGTACCATAGTTTATTTCTTCATTCACCTACTAAACGACCTTTGGATAGTCCCCAGTTTGGGCAGTTATGAATAAAAAAGCTATAAGCATCTGCTTGCAGGTTTTTGTGTGGACATTAAATTTCCAGCTCCTTTGGGCAAATACTAAGGAGCACAATTGCTGCATCATATGGTAAGAGTATGTTTAGTTTTATAAGAAATGGTAAACTGTCTTCCATTATGTCTGCACCATTTTGCATTGTGACTAACAATGAATGAGAGTCCTGTTGCTCCACATCCCTACCAGTATTTGGTGTTGTCAGTGCTCTGGATTTTGGCCATTGTAATAGGTGTTAGTTGTATTTCACTATTGTTTTCATTTGAATTTCCCTGGTGACTTATGATATGGAACTTCTTTTCATATGCTTATTTGGATCTGTATATCTTCTTTGGTGAGCTGTCTGTTAAGGTTTTTGGTCTATTTTTTAATTAGCTTGTTTGTTTCCTTATTGTTGAGTTTTAAGTCACTTGTATATTTTAGGTAGCAGTCCTTTATTGGATGTGTGTTTTGAAAATATTTTTCCCACTCTGGCTTGCATTGTCTTTCACAGATATATATATATACATATATATATATATAATATATATATATATATATATATATATATATATATGTATGTATATATATATTTTATTACAATTTGAAATAATTCTTAAATTATTTTAATGAAGTCCAGCTTATCAATTATTTCTTTCATGAATCATGCCTCTTGTGTTGTATCTCAAAAGTCATTGCCCTACCAAAGGTCATCTAGGTAGTCTCTAGGCCTATGATTCATTCTGAGTTATTTTTCTGTGAAGTGCATGAGATCTGTGCCTAGATTGATTTTTTTTCATGTTGATCTCCAGATGTTCCAGTACCATTTGTTAAACAAAAGTACTTGTTTTTCACTCATGTTATATGTCTATGTTGAAAGATCTGTAGGTGCTGTTCTGTCCCATTGTGCCTTCTCATTCTGGGACCCGCACTGGCATAGGGAAAGAACTGATGGGAAGGAAAGCTGTTGGGAGAAGAGGCATGGGATGTCACTTAAAACTTCCTCTAAAAACTAGTACTTTATCACTTTTTCTCACATTCTACTGGTTCACACTCATGACATGACCATGGCTGATAATGGGGTGGAATTCTGTAATCCACCTTCAGTGAGGCACTTCAAGTCGCATAGCAATGGGCAGGGTTGTCCTTTTTTAAGCCAGCGATCCAAAAGTTGGGAACAGTAGGACTCAAACATTTTGGCCCTGGTCATACATCTTACTATTGTTTTAGGTCAACATCAGAGCTTAAGAAAACTTCATAGACAAAGATTTCTAAGAAAGAAGTTGTTTAAGGAGGAGGATACCTCAGTGCCTCTTAAAAGATACCTGGAGTTTCTGATGACCCATAACTGCTGGCAGACATAATATGAGAAAAAATTATACTGTGACAACAAGAGTTTTGAGCTTTCACATGAGCTACCAGGCTAATGCCAAAGACTCCAATGCCCACAATACGTAGTCAAGAGTTATACATAATCCTTTCACAGTTATGTAGGGCTTGGCAGCTGTCAAAACCTAGAAATTACCTGGTAAATCATTAAAAATATTATATGTATCTGAAAGCATATAGTGAAAATTTATCTGGTGTTATTAATTCAAAGGAAGGTAGAAAATAAATACTGAGCCTATTAATAGTATTACCTCTAGATAACTTGCCTTCCCAAAGTGATGAAGAAGTCTAAAAATATAGAGGAAGGGAATATGAGAGAAAACATAGACAATCACATGAAGTCATTGGAATTGGCAAAAACTATGTAAAACAACACTTGATTATAATTTTGTATGTAATATATAGTAGAAATAGAACAAGTTACAATAATAGGAGAGTCTAAGTATTTTTCAATCCTGAGCCATAAAACAAACCTCAAAAAAATTGAAATCATATAGAATGATAACAGGAAAACTTCAACCAATGAAAAGCACATTTCTAATTAATTCATGTATCAAAGAGAAAGTCTTAAGAGAAATTTTAAAAGTACACTGATCTGAACAGGAATGAAAACATACCATATCAATGTTTGGCACAGCCCTTTAGCTGAAAGAAATTTTTATAGTACTAAATGTTTGCATCAGAAAAGTGGTGACAAATTTAAATGGTAAAACCATAATTTTTATCAGAATCAACATAGAGTAAAAATCTTTGGGATGTAGTCAATTGATAAATTCAACTTCATCAAAATTAAAAGTGTTTACTCAATGAAAAACCCTGTTAATAGGATAGAATGACAAGCTGCAGACTAGAAAAAAATATTTGCGAACCACATGTTATGGACAGAAATGTATTCCTCTTCAACCCGATTCATATGTTGTAGTCCTTACCCCCCAGTACCTCAAAATGTGACTATATTTGGAGATAGGGCTTTTAAGGAAGTAATTAAGTTAAATGAGATCATTAGAGTGGGCCTTAATGCAATATGACGGTTGTCCTATTGGTGACTAGGACACACACACACACACACACACACACACAGCCATATAAAAACAAAGGGAGAAAATTGCCATATACAAGCCAAGGAGAGATGCCCTCAAAAGAAACAAACCCAGCTAACACCTTGATCTTTGTTTTCTAGCCTCTAGAACTGTGAGAACATTTTGTTGTTGTTTAAGCCACCTAAACTGTGTTATGACAGTCTTACCAAGCCAATACACCATATATTTAACAAAGAATTAGTATCAATAATATATGAAGAACTTTCAGAACTCAATGGTAAAAAAAAAAACCAAACAATCCAATTAGATAAGGGCAAAAGACTGAAGAGACAATTCACTGCACAGGACATGCAGATAGTAAATAAACGTGAAAAATGTTCAATATTATTAGCCATTAGGAAAACCCAAATTAAAACCAACTTAATGTTATGTAATTATAAGAATGGCTAAAATCAGAAAAGATGACATCACTATACTCAACAAAGGTGCAGAGAAAGTGGTTCACTCACACACTGCTGTTAGGAATATAAAACACTAGCCCACTCTGGCATAGTGTAGCAGTTTCCTGTAGAATGAGTTACGACAGCCCTTGCCACACATCATTTACCAGGGAAGTCCATGTTATGCTTGTTCCACAGAATAGCTGATCCTGTTTCAGGGATGGTCTTTCTCTCTCCAGTTTTATTTCTCACTGCACATTTCTCATTTGTGAACTGAATGTCTTGGCTACATTTGTTAGGACTTTACAGAAATCACTGTCTCTAAGAACTTCCTGTGTCATTATGTTAAATGTCTTGTTTCCCTCAAAGATTTGCACTGAAGTCTGGGAAGCTTATGTGACTTTCCCAAAGTCTCAAATACAGTAACCACATTATGCCCCTTATGTCCCTTCCAGATTGGCTACATGTACAGATTTTGAAAGGGCAGTAAAGCACAAAGCAGAGCCATGGAAACTGTTGATAGATAAAGAGATGCTATTTTTATATGAACAAATGAATTATTGCCAGATAACCATGAACTTGTGGCTGAGAAGCTCCCACTTAAATTGGAATTTTTTATTTGTCTTCCTTTGTGCTTTGTTTGATTTGGTTATCTGAATAAAGAAGAAAGCTGCCAACAATCATGGGGAAATAGCAACATAGATTCACATAAAGTTTCACAGTTAACAAAGCTCTTCCACTTCCATTAGCCATTTAAACTTAATATCATCCTCCTTAGGCATTTATTATTCCCATTTTATAGATGAGGAATGTGGACTTTGGGGAGATTAAGTGACATAAGCAAAGTTACTCCAATTGAAATTGGCAGAAGCAACTCTTAAATGTGAATATTCTTTCCCATACCCCACACAACAGTGCTTTCCCAAAAAAGAACTTGGCCAAATAATGTAATAAAATGACTTGGTCAAGCAACACAATAACTTCATTTCTTCTGTGGTTGAATACTTGAACATTATGTCTACATATGCTATAACAACAACAACAACAAAAATTAGTCTCAAAAGAGTTGAATAGAGTTATCAGGGAAGGTTTTCTGTCTCAAGTGTGTACATGTTTCTTATTCAGATGTGACCATGGAAATATTTATTATAGATTGGAAGATTGGAAAACTCCTACATTGTGAACATTTCTTAATAACCGATTCCTCAAGGCTATTTATGAATCAGAGTTGGCGGCTATTTCTTTTCTAGCTTGAGCTCTAAATTCAAGAAACAGAGCTTGAAGGAGGCTTAGGAAGGGAAAAAATAATTCCAAATAATTAACTAAGCAAGATAATTTGATCAGTATGTCTCTGGTCTCCCAACAGCAAGTAATAGAGAGAATGAACAATTAACAAGGAAATATGGTGATCGCGTTCATGGTCAGTAATAAGCTCTCTGGATGGCATGAGGAACTTGGCTTCACTGTTTACAGTCGCTTTGAAATTTTATCTCTCATAAATTTTCTCAACTCTGGAGAATTTCATTTAACCCTTATTATACTATATTAAGAAGTAACCACTGTAAACAGTAGAGGAATTACAGACATCCTGAACCATAGCTGACCCTAGAGTTTACATGGAAAAGGAGAAGCAAAGAATAAAAGACAATTACAGAAAATTTACATTACAGTAAAGGACAGGGATTTGCACAATAAACACATATTCTGTCTAAATATCAAGTCCTGACCTCGTGAGCATAGAATGCCTCGAGGATTAGTTTTTCTAGAGAGGATGCTAATCTAACAAATAATATGCAAAACAGGACTATTTTAATAAGTGTCTTACCTATAAAATTCTTCCTAAAATGCACCACACACTTCTGCTTATTAAGTTTTCCTTTTTTGTTCTCATTGTAAAGATGAAGGGCTGTAGATGGTGTGAGATGCAGGGATGAAGACTTGTCTCTCACCAGTGAATTCAGTGACTGTGCCAAAAGTCAATTATTCCATTGGTATCTGGAAACCCGTTGTCTAAGTCTTCATTCCTAAAATAATCTGGCACTGATAAAAGTAACAGTAATGAGAACAATGACTATTTTTTCATATTCATATGAAGAAGCTCCTCTTAATCCTCCTCTATCCTCTGCTACTTCCTGCCTCCTGAATTATACTCCATCAACATAAGAGTTGGCTACCTTTCTCTAAAGACCATTTGCTTGAGACTGCATTCGTAATTTTGCTCCCTTGGCTTTGCTGCCTTTCCTTCATCTTTTAAGACTCAGCTCCCAGTGGACCACATCTGGAAAGGGGTTGTGGTCCTAAGGTACCACAGAGGTTCCTAAGGTACTCTTGTTATCCCTCTCTTAAACTTTTTCTAGATTGTAATACCCATTTGTTCTTCTGTCCCTCTGTTAGACTGCTAGCTTGTTGGAGGGAGAAATTATTTCAGCATCACTGTCTCACTGATGCCTAACAGAGCATCTGGCACAATGTATGCCTGCAAAAGATTTCTGATAAATCTCAATGAATGCTGAGTACTGCCTCCTATTCTAAAATACAGATTTTACAGATTCCCAGTATGTTGTCTTGTTGAACTTTCAAGATAATCTTGAGAAGTAGATAGAGCAGAATTAAAAAACTGAAGCTCGGAGAGATGAACGTCTCAGGCTAGTTAATGTTGGAATTTGGACTTCAAACCAAATATCCTATATACTGAAATAAACAAATAAAACAAGAAGCTTTCTTTAGTACCACCCTGCATATTTACAGGGACTATAGATATTTAAACATATTATTGTATTTACTCCTCATGACAACTCAAGAGAGGGAGTCATAGGTAATAATATTATCCTATTATCCAAGTGAGAATACTGAAATTTGGAGAGATTATGTGACTCTCCCAAAGTGGCAAACACAATAAACAGAGGGGCCGAGAATCAAGCCCAGTTCTGATGTGTTCCAATTTTGTGCACTGAAAACTATAAACCTTCTCAGACCATATATATATATTTTTTTTTTTTTTGATATGGCTAAAATTACGCCTCTTAAATATTATTTTATTCTTGTGCCTGCTAGTCAAGTACTGTAAATACTTGTGGTTTGCTAACATAGCAATAGATGTTGAATGAGATGTGATCAGTGTATTATCTATTATTGAGGAGGATCCAGGGCTTCAGCAGGAGAGCAAAAGTGGATCCTGTTAATGCAAATTATCAGATACAGTAATTGCCTAAGGGTTAGACTTAATGAATAGACCCCTTTGCAACTGGTATCTCAATTACATAAGGAACTACAATTCAGAAATAAAAAGACAAACAAATAGAAAATGAGCAAAAATTTGAACAGACCCATCAAAAAATAAGATATACAAATAGTTAGTAAGCATTTTAAAAAGGCTTAGTAGTATTAGTTATCAGGAAACTGCAAGTTAAAATCATACTGAGATAGCACTATGCATCCAATAAAATGCTTAAAATTAAAAATACTGGTAGAATGTGGTGTGACTAAATCTGTCATACATTGTCAGTGAGAATATACAGTGATGCAGCCACATTGGAAGATTATCTGCCAACTTCTTATTAATATTATCATATACCTCATTATGTTTGTAACAGCAATGTTAGTGCTAAATATCCACCCAACATTGTTTACAAAAATACACACACACACACACACACACACACACATCCATTTGCTTCTGTACATATAACATGATTATAAAATTTAACTTTTCTTTAGGTGTAGTTAACAACACACTCTGGCACAGAGTCATATTGAGATATTTAAAGAAACAAATTCTAACAGCACTCTCAGGTTCAGAATTTATCTGGGGATTTTTGCTCTACAGGGAACTGCTGTTACATTTTAATCTTCCACACTTTCTTTTTATCCTAGCATAACACCAGATGAGTATCTTCCGCAGCAGTCATCAATTTTATTAAACACAAATTAATTCAGTTAGAGAAAATTATATATATATATATATGTGTGTGTATATATATATATATATATATATATATATATATATATATATATTCAAGTGTATTAAAAGCCAAAACCTTTGGGAAATAATTTGGGCTGAAAATTGTTCTCTCCATCTTCCTTCAATTTGTACAAACATTGAGGATTGGTTACAATTAATGGGGACATCATTCATTGCTATTTGGTAGTGACTGTGATTTTTCATTCATTGAAATAATGTTGTTTTAATTGCTATAAAATGTATTTTAAACACATAGATGGTATCTATAGTTCCCAAAATGATGATTTCATATAGTGAAGGTGAAATATGTGTTCAACTGATCTAATTCTTCTCAATATTCTATGTTTAGCTTTCACATAGCACATAACATAAAATGAGAGATTTTGGCCTACTGGGGGGGGAGGGGGAACACTACTTAAGCATGTAATAAAATCACTCAATTTTAAGCTAAAACATTCAATTCTCACAAAAAAATGATATTGCTCATAATGAAATTTCTACATTTTGTCCACTGTGATTCTGTAATTAGACATTGGATAATTGGTTATAATGTTATATTCCTTCAGAATTTATTTTACCCTGCTCGCTAAAAATATAAATTAAAATTATTGCACTTCATAACTTTCCAAAATCATTAGAAATTTATTTTAAACATTTTATTAAGCTAAAAATACCTACTTTCAAATGATTATAACAATCCCATACTCCTAAGAATTTAAAAGAGTAAGAAGATATACCCTCAAATTTGCCTAGGTAACTTATTTTTATTTTAAAGGGAAAGGCTTGGGGTACCAATTAAACCATCATTTGCTATAAATTGATGTCACGTATTGTCTTCAAGCTTCATAAAAGTAGAGAGCTATCTTATGGACTACATAGCTCTGTTCAAATATTTATAATAAATGTTACTATAGACACTAGACACTAAGACAAAAGTTGAAAAATAAAACTATACATTAATGATCAATTAAGAAATAATGGGAAATGGAGAACTTTTCATTTCTCTCTCCCTGTTGATAAGTTTTTCCTTCGATACAGGCCACATGAAGGCACTGTATCCCCATACTGAGACCCCTGTTTCCCCTTACCGAAGAGTGCTTGTTATTCCGCTCTTGAAGCTGCCCAGCAAGGAATGACCTGTTTGAGAACCTACACTGACAAGCTCCACATGTGTCCTGGCTTATTGTTATTCTAGAGTGCCTTTAATAGATACAAATATTTTATCTGCTCTGGCAAAAAAGGGAAAATAAATAAATAAATAAATAAATAAATAAATAAATAAATAAGGCATACAATTAGACAACCATCTTCTCTAACCTGAGCTGAATAGTTAACATAAGTCAAGGGTAAAGAAAAAACGCTTCGTTTACATTGTGCTGTGGTGCCACTCAAGGGCTGCCCTTTATATTTACTTACCATACATATAGGCAGCAACCAGTGCGTTAAATAAACTAGACTGAGAAAATAATGATTTAAAGGGGCTTTCAAAAACACCATAACCAGAGTCATTTGGAAATGTTATGGAAGGAAAGTCAATAATAGATCTTACTTTAAGGATTGAGCCTTTAAATTATTTGACTTTTTATGGACCCGTATTTGGGTAGAATTTTTGGTTAAATTATACTAAAATAATTAATAAATAGCAAAGTTATAATTAATCTCAGGATTTTTTTCTTTACAATTGTCAAAAATAAATACTGATGAGCACTAAAGGATGATTTTCACATTATACAACAGACACAAATTCAAATACATTTTGAAATCAAATCCATTGCTACTTATAGTGAGGAATTATTTATTCATGCTTAGCTATTGCCTGACAAATGTGGCCATGGTCATAGTGGAAAAACATGACAAGATTACATGGGGACAATTTCTGAAGTGTGAAAGATATAACATATTTAGTTATGCTCCTCTTTACAGAGGATTGCAAGATTATGCAAAGTATTTTTTTCTGCCAAAAGTTATCTTGCAGTAAAATCAAGAATGAGCTGACCAGGGAGGGTACTCAAAATTGTTAAGGAAAAGGGTAGTAAAAATGTGGGGTTGGGTCTGCGTATCTGTTCAGGAGATGGACCTGATTATCTGCACTTGGCATAACAATTTCCTTTCTGGATATGTGAAGTGCTATATAAACTGTTTCCAAACTACTGTTGATAAAGGCGTAGAAATAATCAATGGATATATATGTTCCAAAAGGCTTTCCTGATCTCCGTGGAAACAGAACAACTCTATCTATTATATTGAGAACTTGATGCATAGGGAACTGAGTGCAAATCCAAAAAATCTTCCTGATGCACATAGAAGACAACCAAAAATTATCCTTTCATTACCTATGTGATATACAGAAATCTGTACCGCTGGCAGCCACTGAATTGCAAAATAATGGTTCAAAATACTACACAAACAGCACAATTTTGGCTCTGTAACAAAATGGAACACAATGAAAATAAAAAGTAACTATATTTCTAGACTTAAAGAAGGAGTATTTCTCAATGACATACGATTAGTTAAAAACCTCAGATTTTTAAAAATATTTTTTCAAAATCAATTTATAGTCTGAATAAAGCATGACTGCTATTTTAGGTTATCTCAAAGAAGGAGGACAAATAATTGCTAGTTTCAAAACCCAAAGGCCATGACCTGGAAACTCATCAAGATCTCTAGGCCTTAGACCATCTCAGTGCCTTTTTATTTACCACAAACTTTGTTGAAGTGCTCAGAAAAGAATTATTCTGCGCCCCACTTTGAACTGCTAGGCTTAGAAAGGAACTAACTCTTGTGGAAGTGATGGAGTGGAGTCTTTTGTAATAAAAAAGGGTGTATATAATTTGGGATTAGTATTATCTAGGGAAAAAAACATTCCAGTATGATGGATTAAGCAAATGTCTTATTCATACATGCTATTAAGTCACTGCCTTATGGAAGAAATCAAGGAGCCTCATAACGTTCACCTCTTCCACGTTTAATGAGGCAAGGAAAAACTCCTTATGTCCTATTTAGGGGTCATTTCCATTATAAAACTATCATTAAGTATTCAGTTCAAGGGTATATTTGGCAAATGACTATTTAGATAACACAGATGGATACTTAGCTGAATCTTTGATTAGAAACCCTTAAGCAAAATGCCACCTGTTATCTTTCTTTTGTTTTGTTTTAAATTATATTTTACTTATCTTTCTTTTGATTGTATTGTTTATTAAAGATAGGTTTTGGCTATATATCTCAGTATAAAATATATATCAACTCAACTTTGCTTCTTCCAGTTTTGGAAAAAGATAGCATTGTTCCAACAAATTTTAATAAGTCATGTCGCCAAAGTTCTTCTTTTTATTATTTTTTTGAATGTAAGCTTATTACAAACATCCTGGACAAAAAAACAAAAAAAAAAAAATTGACTATAAGATATATATAGTTCATTTAAAGTGAAAATGCTTCCGTTTGACAAGGTACAACTAAACATCACTGCATTTTTCATCCAATTTATTTACATAGACACTACCAAAAGAAAACCAAGCTTCTGCTAGAGCAGTAAGTCTTTTTTTTTTTCCTTTCTTTTCAGTCATGGACTCCTTTGTAATACAATGAAATCTAAGAGGCCCATTGCCAGAAAAATGAACTTAGTCACTTACTACAAAATGTTGCATATATTTCCAGAGGACTTAAGAAATGCATGGGCTCCAGTTATGAGTTCTCAAACATGAGAAGGAAAACATTCCATGAAACTTCTCTTTTGGATTATAACAAAAGGGGAAAAAAGATTAATGGGATCTAGGCAAGACCTTTACTGTAACAACAAAAAATGTGTTGATTTATTTTGATAAAAATAAGGACCAGAATTCCAGAGTGTGATTTAATTACACAAAGAAAAGCCAGTTTGGTTAGGAATGCCTGAACTCAAGAATGTCTTTTGTATTTTAAATGCAAAGTTTAGGTTACTTGCCAATTTTAAAGTTGTTCTTCAGCAGAAATTATAAAAATTGCTACTCAGTAAATGACTCATATTTCCCATTATGTATTTTCACTTTGAATCCATATAAACAGGCTAAGCCAAAGAAACATGTACTTAGATGATATATGACATAATGGAAATAGCATGGGTTTTGAAATGAGTTCAAATCCCAGCTGCTGCTTATTAACAAAGTAACTTTGAGCACATCTGAAGCTCCATTTCCTCTTTTGTAAAATATGGGATAATAATATCTACCTTTAGATCTGTTGGAAGGATCAGAGAGAGCTATTTGAAACGTCCCATCCTGGTACTGAGGACTGTAGTTAATTTTTCATAATTCAAAAAGTTGTAATAAGTATTAACTTAGCATTACATTCATAGGAATAAAATATATCTATCTTGATTCACTAGATCAAACAGAAATTCTTAACCCTCCAAATAACATGTTCTTCTTAGAATTCACTGGACAATATGCATTTCCTGATTTTCTTTCCCTAATAGAATGTCTTTAAGTTAATCGTAGACAACATAGTCAACTCTGATGAATCAAATTAGTTTTTGCTACTGAAAATCATCATTTGTGCTTAGAGGGCCTCCGTATTGTGGCCATATTGGTGTAATGGCCATGTATCCCTTTAGCCAGACACAATTCTTAGGTTCATAAATTCACTGAAAAATAATTACAGGCTTTCTCATTCACCTAGTCCTTCCCCAAGTAAATCCTACTTTCCAGTGTTTAATAGGGAAAGGAACTTTAAAGGATTCCATATTAAATAATCCTATGAATTTTTTTTTCTATTGTTATTTTCCCCCCTTTTTTTTTCATCTCACTCAGGATATTGCTAATGTAGAAGGTATATGGGTCTTTGCATGCCTTGTGAGATTTGTTTTTAGCTTAGATTCTTCAGGCTGTTACTGCATATTTGTTTCCAGAACTAAAAAAGTCTATGTCAGTTTAAGGTCAGAATAGTGTATATCTTGTCTGAAATCAAATTCTACCATATGGTGAGAACATTTTACAGTAGGATCATTAAAGTATAACAGACCACATTGGAAAAAATCCATTTTCTTCTTCACGTTACTCTCATTTTAAGAAATAAAACTGGCTTAATTGATTACTTTCCTTTTGCTTTATAAATGGAGTTGGAGGCTAAGAAAGAATAAGTTAAAAAACAAACTCCGAATATAATCTCTTATTGATGTTATTGCATAAATTTAAATTTCATCTTATATGGGAAAATAAGTTAAATTACATTATTGCTTTCATAAAAGTTTACTTAAGTTCTAAAATTATACTAGGTCAGAAATTAATATTGCTTCTTCAGAATCAGAGTTTTCTCCTCAAAAATAAGTCATACTGTTTTACTCAACCTATATTTGTACCTCAGGAATTTTTAGGAGAAACCTCTTAGGAAAGAAATCATGCCCATCAATTTCTTAATAAAAATCAAGCATTATCTAGTTTATCATGTTAAAGTGATGCACTTTCATACATGTTTAGAATCCTATCTGTAGTGATCGCTAGGCACTGGACTGGATCACCAGTCAGACCACACCTTCACAAGTGCAACCTAAAAGAGCTTCACATTAAGACTGGAGAGTGGATTTTAACTCAAACCTTGGGCAGACTTTTACAAAGGTCATCTTAATAAATTCAATCACAGTGTCTACAGTTTTATCATCTTCAATAGTTAATAGTTAGATACTGAATTATCTTTTTGCTATAGGAATCCAGTTTTCTTTTCATTTCCCAACTATTTAAGATAGCTACATTAGTGCCTATTTGTGTCCTAGAATTATAAACTGTAATTTTTTTTGCTACGCTGCCTAACTGTCCAAATATATATTTGTTATTCTATCCTTCTTTAACATTGAAATACATAGAAACATACAATTCACTTTCAGACTTGAGCAGAATTAAGCAAAGTTTATAACATGAAAAAAAAATTAAAAATCTTTCTTTAAAACAAATAAGTGTGCATTAGTTTGACAATTGCAAATCTAGGATCAACTTATGAGTATGTATGGAACTCTACTCTAGGAGTTGACTGGACTATATCTAGTGAATTTATCTTTAAGAGATTATCTCTAGTGAGGTTAGAGCTATTAGGCTGGTGCAAAAGTAATGGCAGTTTTTGCGTTATTAACCTTGGAAACCGCAGTTACTTTTGCACCAACCTAATATTTTTAACATTTGATGCTCTTAATAATCCAATGTGTTATGAGAGTAGATAAAAATAAAATTTGCACATTGCTCAAATATCATATTAAATGTTAACAAAAATTGAATATTGTTTTAAACAGATTAGAAATGATCAAAATAGAGCCTTTCACTTGAATTATGACATAAAGAATCTGAGAGAAATTTAGATTTTTAAATAGAATGAAATTGTTATTGGCTTTTAAACTGCTAATGACTTTCTCCTAAAATAACCTGGAAGTATAACTTTGACTTCATATTGAACTTCTTTTTCAAATAGTGATACATTAAATTAACAGTTTCCACTGACTTTTCAAGTCACCGATCATGTGCTAGGTAACTAACCAGCATTTCCAGTAGTGACTGCATAGTATCGGGCTTCATTGTCTAGCTTTCTAGCACTGATGAACCCTCCTGAGTGTTGCCCTGGGCCAAGTCTTTTGGTCTCTGTCAAAAATCACATTATTTTGTGATATAAACTTCAGCTGATTCCCAGAGAACTAAAGTTTAGAGGCAGAGCTGCCGGGGAGAGGGGTGATCTGTAAAGTACCAGAAAAGGTGATGCTTTTGCTTGAATTCTCTCTCCCGTTTCAGGTTTGATATTAAGTGCATTTGACCCACTCCCCATTCCCATCACGATGTCCTGAAACCATGGCACGTGATTTAAGGTTAACTGAAAACACCTTGCTCTACTTGACTAGATCCTGTTTACCGTACCACAGATCAATGCATTTGTGCTTCTCCTTTTAACAAATGATCTGTTTAAGTAATTGAAAGAGAATGTTTATATTTGCTCTTTTCACCCCTGCAACCCAGTTGTTTCTTTTCAGAACCATGACTTCTGAACTACTTCTTAATAACTGATAAAGCCTTCCAAAGTTTAACTGTTTATTCTTGCACGTCAATGTGCTTTCTTTCTTGATACGCGATCACAGCTTGTTCCCCAGCATATGTTACTTGTTTGCTGGTTAAAAAATCAGGTGTTGCAATGACAAGAGCAGAAGATCAGATTCCAAAACAAGGTCAAGCAATAAACAATGTACTTTATTAGTGGTCTATGAGATTTATAAGACCCAATAAATTGGGTCAAGAAAAATTGAGATAAATACTTTGCTCAAAATTTGCTAACAAAATCAAAGCTCCAAATACATTTATTTAGGGAGAGAAGGGGGGAAAAAAAACTCACTGTGAGAACCATATTCCTAGAAATAAAGATGTCACCTGAAATGCTATGGATAATAGGAAAATAAAATGTAAATGTACTTTGTAACCATGTTTTCTCTTGTGGTTATGTATTCAAACTCTTTTTATCATAGTAATAAACAAAAGACATGGGATATCTATGTTTAAACCCCCTTGGCTTAACACAATTTGTAATGGCCATCATTAGGAGTTTATTTGGAACCCTGTTTTATGTCAACCACACTAACATAATGTAGCTTGAGGTGCCATATTCATGCTCTTTGAAATGTGTGTGTAAGCAGACACTTTTTCATGTATCTGTTTTGTCATTTATTCTGCTGTGTAAACACTGTTATGAAATTTAGTCTAATCTTTTTTGGTTAATTCAAACATTTTCACTGTGTTCAGATAAATGTAACCAAAGCCAGATGTTGGTCTCTGTACTCAGAGAGCTCACTTAATGTAAACACAATTCTACTTCCTCCATTTCTCTTTTCAGTCCAGATGTTGCAGTTGTTCACAATGCTTTTCACTTTGCCTCATCACAGACCTCCCAGAAATCGAGAGCCTCCTTTCCAAGCAATTTGCGTGTGGGTGTCTACCTCTAAATTCCTGTTATGCCTCACAACCTCCATAACAATGATCCAAGTGGCCCCACTCAATCTTGGCAGAAATCCCAAGCAATCCATCTCTTTATTACCCACTGTCTTCTTTATGGATTCTCAATTCAGTAGACACTTCTTCAGGCTTCATTTGCTGTGCAGAATTCTGCTACCCACCTTCTCACTTGTGAAAAGAAACATGCTTGTAATGAATTCCGCTGACTCTCCATTCATTTTCAAGACTTCATTGGCAATGGTTTTTATACACGACCCTCTTAGAAAAACTGCCTCCTCCATCTTTTACCTGCCATCACCATATCATATTGGTCTTTTAACCACCACATCTCTGCATCTCCACCTTCTCTAACAGGCATTTTCTCCTCTTCTACTCGTTCACTCAGTCTATTTTCATACTTCAAATAAAAATATGTATATGTGTGTCAGTGCTTTAAATTTTCACTTTCTGTGACTGTTTGATGACCCTTGATGTCTTTTCACGGTCTAATTTAATGCTTTGGACTACAATTTTCTAAGATATTAGCATACAATAAGACATTTTCTAGTATTCTACATTTTAGGACTACTTGCCTCATAAATATAGCTTGTCTCTCTATTCCCTATTTGCCGTAGGTACTTACTTGCATAAACAAATTGATTTCTTTGTCATCGTAAAGCAAAAGACAGCTTTTTCTCTTCCAGGCTGCTCTAGGAAAGGTTGATAAGCATGTCTTTCTTGATGAAATGTGTCAGCCCACAGATGACTTTAATTTTCTTAGATCCTATCTTGTTGTTAATTATTTAAAATTTTTTATGGATTTTTTTTATTATTTAACTGATCTTGAATGTACAGAATTAGCCATAGAAAATGAATATTTTTTGTTGATTCCTTGAGTCAGCCAATATCTTATTTCCGAGTATACTTCTGAAGAATGTATTTAAGCAATATACTCAGATTTAGTGGGCTTAAACATTCAGAATCCATTCAGCATGAAAAACAAAAGAAAATCTCACAATTGACTCTATTAGAATAGTTTCCTCTTCCAGGAAAAGGGGAGGTAGGAAATTAAATGTTGACACTCATAGAATATAGTGTTGACTGTTATTATTTTAAAATTCAATCTCTATCTTAACATTTTCCCAGAATAGTCTTAAATAGCCGTGTTACATAATTGCACTGTTCTACCTTCTAAATACCAACTTTGACATTTCTGCATATATTTATATTGTGAACCGTTTTAATTCATACTTCCAGTTTTCGCACATTGTATTTTTAATTGGAAAGGAAGTTAGAGATCACAGAGTTTAATTCTTTGATTTTACAGTTGCAGAAACTGGGAACTGGAGATAATAAGTTTTAGTGACTTACATCAGGTCACATATTTAGTTAAAAGCAGTACTAGGGGAAAGAGTCAGTTTACTAATCATCTCGTAAAAGTTCTTTCTGTAACACTACCCCAGGATTCAATATGGTTCCCAGTTTGGTGCTTTTCTTGCTGCATCTCCCTCTGCGTATTCCACACACAATTTACCTGAAAAACAAAATTTCCTGCATAGCCTAGATGCTTTCTTTTTTTTTTTTTTTTTTTGATTAAATTTAGTGGGGTGACATTGATTAGTAAAATTACATAGATTTCAAGTGTACAATTCTGTCATACATCATCTATATATCACATTGTGTCTTCACCACCCAGAGTCACTTCTCCTTCCATCACTATTATGTCACCCTTTATCCTCTTTTACTAACCATCCCCCTTACCTTCTGGTAACCACTAAACTATTGTCTGTGTTTATGAGTTTTTGTTTCTAGGGGTTGGCCGGTTAGCTCAGTTGGTTAGAGCATGGTGCTAATACCACCAAGGTTGCCAGTTTGATCCCCACATGGGCCACTGCAATCTGCACCCTCCTTGAAAAAAAAATGTTGAGGTTTTGTTTCTTTATTTGTTTGTCTTGTTCCTTTGTTGCTTTCACAGTTATATCCCATATATCAGTGAAGTCATATGGTTCTAAACTTTTTCTGTCTGACTTATTTCCTTTAGCATAATAATATCAAGATCCATCTGTGATGTCACAAATGGCAGTATTTCATCTTTTCTTATGACTGAGTAGTATTCCATTGTGTATGTATACCACAACTTCTTTATCCAATCATCTATCCAAAGACACTCTAGATGCCTTTTGCTTTGCTTTTCCCTTCACTTGGAGTATCCCTCTCCCCTTGAGCATCCTCATAGGCTGTTGGTTTTGACCATGTCTGTACATGGTCTTCAGTTACATTCAATTGTAATTTTCTAGATGAATCTTTCTCTGAATTCTCTAAGGTGACATAGGACCATGTTCTGCCATTCTGTGCATCCACTACACAAATATCATACTGTTTTGTTTTTTCCCCATATCTATTCTTCCGCTAGTCCTCGGCTATTCAATATGGTACCTACTAGCTACATGTGTCTGTTAAGCACTTGAAGCGTGACTAGTACAGATTGAGATGTGCTGTGAGTGTAAAACATACATTGCATTTAACATTTATTTTTTTTAAAGTAAAATATATGATTATCATGTTGTAATAATATTTGGATATGTTAGATTAAATGAAATATATCCTTAAAATTACTTTAACCTGCTTTTTTAAAATTAGTTACTAGAAAATTTAAAATTACATAGGTGGTATGTCTTATTATTCAATTGGACAGCACTGCTATAGACCATAAATTGATTAATGGTCTCTTGAAATGACCAAGTATAAAAGTATTTTTTATACCTGTCTCCTGAGATTTTAAAAATTAGCTGGTGAATCACTATCTGTTGATTTGATTGATATCATTTCAGATGTTTCTTGAATTGTTCTACTCACAAAAGTAACACTTGAAAGGCTTTGTGCCCAGGTCTTCTTATTCATCCTGAGATACTTTTTCACCACAAATCAATTTATTATAGTAGGTGACACCATGTTTTCCTAAGTTATATACTAAAAAGAAAATTGAATTAATTGTTTTTGTTGAAATCATTGGCCACCTCAAAGGAAACCAGTCTTGAAACTCAAAATTATTTCCATTTCATGTATAGTTTAAGTATACATGAAATGTATGTATGAAAGGTATACATATTGAATATACTAGAAATATATTTTACTTAGTATCCCTGGACACACAAATCAAAATATAAATTAATTATAATCACTTAGGTTTTCTTCCTGATTCATAGTAAAAAGATGATGAGGATGCATTACCTGGTTTCTTAGTACTTCCGGTAGGAGTGCTACATTCTATGTTGAATCAAAGGACAGCTTCCATATCTTCCCTCACTACCCTTCACCCATTGCTTCCCCTATTGTTAACAACTTGCATTAGTGTGGTACATTTGTTATATTTGATGAGCCAATGTTGACACATTATTATTAACTAAAGCCTATAGTTACATTAGGGTTTACTCTTCCTATTGTACATTCTGTCTGTTTTAACAAATGTATAACGACATATATCATACAGAATTGTTTCACTGCCCTAAAAATCACCTGTTCGTCACCTATTTATCCTTTCCTCCATCCCTCTTGAGCCCCTGGCAACCACTGGTCTTTGTACTATAGCAGTAGCTTTGCCTATTCCAGAATGCTATGATGGAATTATACAGTATGTGGCCTTTTCAGACTGGCTTCTTTCACTTAGTAGTATGCATTTGTTTCTTCCATGTCTGTCCATGGCTTGATAGCTCCTTTTGTTTTATTGATGAATAATATCCGTTGCGTGACTGTACCATAGTTTGTCCACTTATTGAAGGACATCCTGGTTGCTTCCAAATTTTGGCAATTATGAATGAAGGTGGATAAACATTCATCTGAAGGTGTTTGTGTGAATATAAATTTACAACTCATTTGGGTAAATACAAAGAAACAATATGTACCGTATGGTGTGGGTATGCCATTTTGCATTCCCACCAGCAATAAATGAGAGTTCCTGTTGCTCCACATCCCTGCCACCATTTGGTGTTGTCAGTATTCTGTATTGTGGCCATTCTAATAGGTGTGAAATGATATCTCATTGTTGTTTTAATTTGCAATTCCCTAATGACATGTATGTTGAGCATATTTTTATATCCATATTTATTATCTTTATGTCTTCTTTGGTAAGTGTCTGGTCAGGTCTTCTGACCATTTTTTAAATGAGTTGTATTGTTGTATTTTAAGCATTTATGTGTATTTTAGATAATGATAACAGATATGTGTTTGGCAAATATTTTCTCCCAATCTGTACCTTGTGATTTTATTCTCTGAGCAATGTCTTTTACAGAGAAGAAGGTTTTTATTTTAATAATGTTCACTTTATCATTTTTTTTCTTAATGTGTTGTGTGCTTGGTGTTGTGTCTAAGAAGTTATTACTAAATCTAAGTTCACCTAGATTCTCTCCTATGCTATTGTCTAGAAGTTTTATAGTTTTACATTTTACATTAATACGTATGATCGAGTTTGAGTTAATTTTTATGAAAGCTATAAAGTCTGTGTTTAGATTCTTTTTTTGATGTGTATGTCCAGTTTTTCCAACACCATTTGTTGAAAGAAACACTGTCTTTTCTCCATTGTATTGCTTTACTCCCTTTTGAAATATTGGTTGACTATATTTGTGTGGATCTGTTTCTGGGCTCTCTATTCTGTTCTGTTGATCTATTTGTCTATTCTTCTGCAATATACCATATTGTCTTAATTATTGTAGCTTCATAACAAATCTTGAATTTGGGTAATGTCATTCCTTCAACTTCACTCTTCTCCTTCAATATTGTGATAGCTATTCTGGGTATTTTGCCTTTCCATGTAAACTTTATAATATGCAAAATCTGACTGGAGTTGGGTATTTCTCTTCTCTAAGGTCCATTAGACTATAGTGAAATAATTTCTCTCGAGTGCAGGCACTGTTAAAAAGAACAGAATAATCAGGGATTATTTCACACTGGCTACTTTTTCCCTCCCTCTGGCAGAAGAATGAGGATAGTTCTTTCTGATTTTAATTGTGAAAACGTGGTGGGTCTCCTAGAGGTAAAACTCAGAAAAGTGTAATGGTCCCATTAATATTAAGATCCCATGCAGTTTTTTTAACTTTCATTCTTGTCAACACTGAGCTTCCATACATTCATCAGTTACAGTTAGGTTTCCTACCCAATGATGGTTCTCAGGCAGATTTTTGTTCGTGAGCTTCTGTTCCAGTAATTTTTGTATCTCTGTATTATTATTGTTATTATTATTATCATTACTATTATTTATCTGTAACTCCAATTTGAGGGACAATAGTGGGCTATGACCCGAGTTCCTGGATGGATCTACGAAGAGTTGTTGATTTTCAGTTTGTTCAGCTTGTTTTTCTTCTATATGATTAAGAGTAATGATTTCTAAGCTCCTTACCTATTGGACTTGAAACCAGAAGTCTCCATATATATATATATATATATATATATATATATATATATATATATTTTTAAGTCACTCAACTTCTTATTGTTTTCTTTTCTCCTAATATGGACACATAAGTATGATAATAACAAAGCATAATAATTTATGGACAAGGTTAGAGGAAGTTAATGACAGAGGTTAGAACATATATGAATACCACATATTTAGATTTTTTTGCTGTCTCAGGGGAGTGAAACAACAAAAGCAACAGTGCCCACTGAAATGTTTTGGGCTTCAGAATAGTATGATTTAAGCCATAACCAATATTAAGAGAACTTTAGGGTGGTTTCATGAAAGCCTAAAGAAAGAGAGTTCCTAAAATGTCAAATACTGTTGATATGTGTTCATTTTGATCAGTTTCAGTATACAATGAAAGTTCAACTGAAAGGGCTTAAGGAATGAATAAGTACTAAAAATGAAGCTAGGATGATGTACTCCTGCAAGATAATTTAAATTCTAAAAATATGTCAGCTTAACAATCAAGTTTGTAATTATTTTTTATCTATGAACATCCTGCTAGAGTGTTCAACAACCAAAACAAGGCTATAGGTAGAGCTCTGGAAAAGATACTGCCATATATCTTGAGGTTAAGAAGTTAAGAAGTTTCTAGGGGAGAGATTTGGTTCATGGTCTCATTGCTTCCCTGGGGATGTAAACTGAAGGCCCAAGGACTACAGAGACCATAGCAAAAACTGCAAGTTCAAAGATGTCATTGAGATCCTAAAAGAGATTAATGGAAAAATAAAATCACCTTGATATAGCATAAGAAAATGATTTAAATTAATAGTAAATCTCACAAGCTTCTAGACAAATAGAATAAATTACTTATAAAAAAAGAAAGTATCAGACCTTATCTAAGGAAAATCTCAAGAATATTTTAATCTCATGAAAATTAGCAAAAATAAATAAATGAAATGTCTCAAGATAGGTAAAGAGAAAGTGTTGTAAGATAGTATTAAACAAACAAACAAACAAATAACAACAACAACATATATATATATGTATATATATAGAGAGAGAGGTTAATGCGATCTGGAATTATCAAAAAAGGTTCCTTGAATTTGGAAGGCTATACAGTAATGGGAAACACAGTAATCAGTGGAAGTAGAGATGGGGTGATTCTGTGAAAACGTGTGGTAGGGGATAGAGAAAGGATAAAAACACCATAAAAATTTGTTTTTGATGTGACTGGGCAGAGGGACCCAATTCTAATTTTTTTCTGGGAGTACACATTTATTTAATTTTGATTGCTTAATAGAAATATATAATAATTGACTATGACTATTAAAGATCAAAGAAAAATACTAGTTATCTGCATACCTAAAAACAAAGAAATAAATTATTCCTCTCTAATATACTTTCAAAAAAAAATCTTCTACTTGGTCACATATGAAACCCTAAAGATTCTCAAAACTAGAAATTTTACAACCCATATTCATATAGCATAATCCAACAAATCAAAAAATTTCAATATGTTCATCATAAAATCTTTCACACCATCAAACTTATTGTTTTGAGCTTCTCTCTTATCTTTGTTTTCTTCCTTCAAATGCTAAACTTTTAAAAATTTTATTTATAATATTTATAATTTATAATATAATATTGGATACTTTCTTATCACTGTTTTATTTAGATTTTTTTTAAAAATTAGGGGTAGCCACTAAATTTTATCAAATATATTTATTTGTATTTATTGATTTTCTTTTATTTTTTCTTTGATTTGTTGATTCGCTTTCCTCATAGTTCCTTTTATTTTCAAGTAAACTTGAAAGTTCTATTATACATATCTGTGTATAATTCAAATTAAGGAAAGAAAGTAGACAGGAAAATTGAGAAATTTTGAGCTTTAAAGTAATGCCAGATCTAGACAACTTCTGGAGGATAATTTGCATCTTAAAGAATGCATGGAGTTAATCCACCAGTCCCTAACACCTTCTTGCAAAGTCTGCTTGCACAATTTACTGAAGAATAATTTGATATCCCAACTGACTTACCTGGATGTCTCTACTATTTTGGTCTTTAATATTCCAATAACCCACTTATTTGCTCTTGGATGCTGTCTGCCTCATTTAGTGTTTCCTGACAGGACCATCTTGCTCCTGGTTCTTTCTCATCCTTAGCGTTTATGCTTACCACTCCAATTTTGCTCCTGGCTGCTTTACTGAGAACAGTTTTTACTCACTTCTGAGGTTTACCACACCCAATTTCTTTCCACCTTTTTTTTTTTTTTTTTTTGACAAAAATTTTCTTACTGATACCAGAGGACAATTGAAGGATTTGTCATTTGATAATCTTGCTCTCTGTAAATGAGTACTAGTTTATCATGAAGAATGATGGTGTTACTGTGTAATTTGAGGGAAGTAGAAATAGGTGAAAGACCACAATGGAAGCTACTTATAGCATCAAGAATAGATACACAAATTACTATTGAGTCAGTTGATATCACAGTGAATGCGTAGAGGATCAATTAAAACCCAACATTTTGCTTGTCTTCAAATATTATTATGCAGAGCATTTGCTGTATTATATTAGAATTTGATCTTTGTTTCTTGTACTTTTTACTTGTATTTGAGAGAATTGAATTTTTTGTGGTAAATACATCATCTTTGTTTTCAAACATTTTGTCTTTTATTCATTGGTACCAATAGACCGGAATTTGAAACTCCTATTTTTACTCAAAATCATTCATCCATGTCCTTGTTAAATTGCTTGGGTTAGACACACTCTATGAGCTGTAAGCTTCATCTTGCTCAGTTGAATTGATGAAAACAAGTTGTATGAAAATTAAATGCAAGCAAAATTTACATAATGAAAAGAGAATGTGACAAAACCTGACTACCTTTAGAATTTCAAACATAAGGATTATTTTCCTGTTACAATCAAAGTTCATATTTCTCTGAGGACTGAGCTCTTTCAACACAATAGGTACTCTCCACATGGTTCCAAAGTAAGAAGATGATTGTTTTTGTCCTATTTTGTCTTTAAGCAACAAGACGTATATCTTTTTTTTTTTTTTTTACTCTTTTTATGTCATTATGGACAGCTTTTAACAATAAAATAACTACAACAACATGACATTTAGTTGAGCTGCAGCAGGCTATTAGTTCTATTTAAAATATGTCTTCACTTACTATTTAAACTTTGGCATGAGAATTTGGGAAATAATTTAATACATTGGAAAATTGCTTCACTAAGTGTTAGCTACTAAAATGTGAAAGTGTTAAATGTCTGAGCTGTTCTTTAAGTATTAGAGAATGGCTGAGGCAGCAGGGAAAATGTGCTGAAGTAATTGTTTTTCTCTCCTCTATGTTTCTATTTAAATCTCTACTGAGGCTTTTCTTTGTGATATTGGCCTGTGGTCAGCATATACCAACATATCATGGTTTAGGTGGATTGCTTGCCATCTCTGATTCTCAGCTTCTTCATATAGAAAGAATGGATTTGGTCAAGGCACCTTCCAGCTCAAAATTTCTCAGACTTTAAGACTCTTTGACTCCCTTCTCATTCCCAGTTGAGCCCTGGCTGATCCACTTGTGCATGACTTCTTCCTGTCATCCCTTGGTGAGCTCTCAGTTAACACAGATATTGTTCATATCTGTCTGGATCTGATACAAAGATGAGGACATAATCACAAGGAGATACTGTGTGTGATAACACAACTCAGTTTAAAAAGTACATTTTTGTTCAGAGAAAATGAATTACGGGTTACAAATAAATCAGTGATTCCAGATTAAACAAGATAGAGAAACACCCTTTTTCTATTTGTAGAATTATAGTCTAAAAAAATGTATCATTTCCAGTTACATATAATGAAGTCATTCCCTTCTTCTCACTGACAGTCTACATAAACACTATTGTTCTGAAGTTTACAAAATACATTATTTTCATTATTTTGATATACTCAATATTTTCTTTTTCTGAGTGTGTTGGTTTTCAGTAGAACACAAATTGCTGAGTCAGGAGCTTTAGTTTAGGTGCTTCTTTCTATAGACTATTCCACAGAAAAATATCCACGATCCACGATGCTTCAATTCAAAAACAGTTATTTCGGAGTCTCCCTAAAAAATTAACTTTGCTATTTTTTTCTCTATTCTTTATAAAACGTAATTGTAAATGCATATAAACATATACAGAAATTAGTCACTCATGGCAACGATTTTAAAAAGAGAGGCTATTTCATTTTCAATAATTTATATTGTATTTGAATATAGAAATGCTAAATACAGACACGAGAGTCTTTTATCTATCTGAGTTACTGTGCTTTAGAATCAACAAGTCAGAATTTAATTATGGTCTCTCTTAACTACCTGTTGCTGACAAATGCCTAGAAAAATATTTGCTTAAAAATCAAACAAAACACACATAAACCATTTATAGTCTTTAGACAGTCACAAAGATCTTTGATTTCCCCATTGATTAAATAACACAAAGATATAGCCATCTTGGTAAAAGAAATTTCTGTTTCTTTCATAACTTAGTTTGTTTTTACCACGATGACATCTTTGTTTCTTCAAAGAAATAATACACAGATAATTATATTTTCCTTCTGGGCTGTCACTTTCCCGTTGGAGTCTTGCCTTGACTGACATTTTCACCCAATAGCCCATGCTGAGGAATGAGCAGACTATGGCATTCAATGGACTTTGTTTAAATATTGATTCTTCTAATTGATAGTGTGACCTTGATAAATTACATTGAAATTTTTGGTATCCATTACCTCTTATTTAAAATTTAATATCTACTTCAAAGTTGTGAGTACTCCATTGAATGAGAAAATATTATGAGCTATTTTTAACCTACAAAGCTCTACATAAAGAGTTGATTCATTCAATGCAGAAATTGAAAGAGAAATGTTACCATATCATATTTTTCTAAACAAACCCAAGCCCATGTCTAGGAGTAGATCTAGGCCTGGGTTAAGATCCAATTCCTGACATTCCTTCCTTGAATCAACACAAGCAAATTATAGAGGTTCTCCATATATCAGCATCCTTATACATGGAACAGAGCTACAACTAGTACCCTCATCATGGGGTTATTGTAAAGATTAAATGAGAAAATGTAAGTAAAATATGTATCTCATTGCTTGGCATTAAGCAGGGCCCTCTGAGTGTTAGGGATGATGAGAAGAAGAATGTTACTATGTGTAATGATAGGGTCTCCACTGTACATAGCTATGATAAATCTCATAATAGAAATACACAGTGTGAAGAGAAGGTTCTATTAGACAAAGGTCATTTAAGTGGTAATGTGAAAATGTGATCTATGAGTGGGAAGAGATAATACTGCTTAGTGAAAAAGCAAACAATTCAAAAATAACAAATTAAAGGTGAAAGATTTTTTTAAAAAACTAACTCTTGTTATGCTCATAATTCAGAGAGTATTTTCTTTTATTTTTGCTTATGCTATTGTGCTTCTCAGACTAAGCCTTACATTACCCAGCATTTCTCAAAGTATATTCTGTAGACAAGTACCCCGGTAGGGTTTTCCAAAAGGATTACATGATCCAGTAGGTTTGGGAAGCCATGTATGTCCTATCCTCTCTTGAGAATTTACATGCATAAAACAAAATAAAGGCCCACAGAAATCCAGGAGTGAAATTCTTAGTTTGCTCTAGACATTTTCTAACTTATTGGACCATAGTACTCTTACTTGTGAGGTCGGTTGAAAGCAACAGGAACAGGTTTTTGTAGCCCTTACCTTGTCATAATAACTGTGAAGATTACATTATAGGAATTACGATTTTGCTGGCTACAATTTTCATAGTACTTACACTTAATAAATCAATTTACTGCTGCTTTATTAAATGTTAATTTAGCAGGTCATTATAGACATCTAAATACACATACAATGTTCTTCTTATTTATATAAAGAGAGTGCCAAAAAATGTATACACATTTTAAGAAAGGCAAAAACTGTATTAAAATTGTAATACTTGATATATACCCATAACAAAAGATGAATAAAAGTCATATGTATACATTATTTTTTTTTGGCACCCCTGGTATAAACATGCATCTCTATGTTTTCAGCCAAATCATATGTATAAAATAATTTTAAGATACCCCAGAGTATTCATTCTCCATTTAAATTTAGATTCCCAACTGGATCTAGCAAGTTAGTGTGCCTGGACAGATGTAGAATTTTAAACTGAAAATTTGAAATATATTTAATTAGATGATGGTAAATAATATTTGACCTTAGGAGTTGAAGAGCATGAGGAGAAATTTAGTTGAAGACTGAAGGACCATCAACTCTTCAGCACCATCAAATTTTCTTTTTTTATTTTTAATTAAAGTTTATTGGGGTGACAATTGTTAGTAAAGTTACATAGGTTTCAGGTATACGATTCTGTAATACATCATCTATATATATCAT
The DNA here is from genome assembly GCF_036562045.2 of Rhinolophus sinicus. Lineage (NCBI taxonomy): Eukaryota > Metazoa > Chordata > Mammalia > Chiroptera > Rhinolophidae > Rhinolophus > Rhinolophus sinicus. Next base: position 39,316,768 of record NC_133754.1, read on the forward strand.
ATTGTGTGTTTACTACCCAGAGTCAGTTCTCCTTCCATCACCATCTATTTGACCCCATTTACCCTCATCAACTTTTCTCTCTCTTCTGAAACATCCCTATAAGACTGCTGTTTTTACTTCTATTCTGATAATAATAATAATAACAATAATAATAATGCCTTGATCCAACATTCCTCTGTAGTTCCTACCCCACTTTTCTGCTTCCCTTAGAGCAAAAATCCTAGAAAGAGCTACTTATACTTTTTTTTCCTTCAATTTTTGTCTCCTCTAATTCCTTCTCAAGACCCCCAATTTAACATTCATCCCTCAAAGTCACCAGTGACTTTCATTACTTATTCCAGAAGACTGCTAGGCCTCCTCTGCTACCCCTCAGACTTTGTCTGCAGTACTTCTCGTTCCCTTGCCTTCTCTGCTCCAGTCACATTGACCCTTTGCTGCTCCTCAAATGGACCAAGCACCCTCCTTTCTCAGTGTGCTTGTACTTGGTGTACCCTCTGCCTGAAATTCTCTTCCCTCAGATATTCAGACAGCTCATTCCACACCTCCCCCCCCCCATTTTCTTTAGATATCTAGATCAAATTTCACTTTATTTGTGAAAATTTCCCTGTCCACTTACATAAAGTAAGTACCCTACACTCTGACAGTTCCTATCATCCTGTACCCCGCTTTATTTTTCTTACCAGCACTTATCAATTGAACAAATGCATGTTTTCAATATTGACTTGTTCAGTTGCTGTTGTCTATCATGCTTACTTCACCCCTGTAATGTGAGCGCCGTGGGACAGATGATCTGTTACTGTGTTCTTAGCTGTATCCTCAGCATGGAAGAGTGTCAAGCACACAGTAGGTACTCATGGCATATTCAATAAATAAATAAATGTGAACGTATACCAAGTGCTTGGTATGCATGAGACTTTAAACTACTCATTAAAAAAGGTCAATTATGCATAAGATATAGGTTTATTGATCTTTGTAATAGAGCTACACTGACAGAATAATTGGAAGACTTCATAGATGACATCGGGCTACTTCTGAAAGATTGGTAGGATGTCTATACTTGGAGGTGCTTTGAAAGTTCAAGCATATAATAAACGAGGCACACAGGAAGGAAAGTGTTAAGGAAATAGTAAGCTAACATAGTTTGTCTAAAGCAAGGGCCAGTGTGCTTAACAATGAAAATAAGCCGGTAGAATATATTTTTTTCTGATTTTTTTTTATTGTTGGCAACATATACATAACACAATTTTCTATCATATCAGTTTTAAGTGCAGAGTTCAGTGGCATTAAGTACATTCAAGTGGTTGTGCAACTGTTGTTCATCTCCAGAACTCTTTCCATCTTGCAAAACTGAAAAAGTATATGCAGTAAACATTTACTCTTCATGACCTCCTCTTCTCTAGCCCCTGGTGACTACCATTCTTTCTTTTATAACATCTCCCCTTTTCCCCCTCCATCCAATCCTGGTAACCACCACTCTACCCTCTGTTACTATGAGTGGGCTTTTTGTTTGTTTGTTTTAGATTCCACATAAAAGTGATATCATGCAATATTTATCTTTCTGTGTTTGGCTTATTTCACATAGGATAATGTCCTCAAGGTTCATCTGTGTTGTCACAAATGACAGGATTTCCTTCCTTTTTAAGGATAATATTCATCTGTGTGTGATACATATTTTAACTGTATGTGTGTGTGTGTGTATATATGTGTGTGTATACACACACATATATATAATTTTCATTACCCATTCATCTGTCAACGGGTATTTAGAATGTTTCCATATTCTGGCTATTGTGAATAATTCTGCAAAGAACATGGGAGTGCATATATCTCTTCAACACAGTGGTTTTATTTCCTTTAAATATATACCCAGAAGCAAATTGTTGGATCATATGGTAGTTTTATTTTTAACTTTTTGAGGAATCTCCATAATGTTTTCCATAGTGGCTGTACCATTTATATTCCCACAAACAATGTATAAGGGTTCCATTTTCTCCACATCCTCACCAACATTTATTATTTCTTGTCTTTTGTATGATAGCCATTCCAAGAGGTGTGAGGTAGTGTCTCTTTGTGGTTTTGATTTGCATTTCTCTGATTAGTGATGTTGAACATCTTTTCATGTACCTGCTGGTCATATGTATGTCTTTGAAAAAAAAATGTCTATTCAGGCCCTTTGTCCATTTTGTTAATTGGGTTGTTTAGGGTTTGTTTCTTTGTTTTTTCTTTGCTATTGAATTGTAAGGCAAGTAGGATGTGTTGAAAAAAAATAGCCCAAATATCAAAATAGACTTCCCCCTCTTCTCAAATATTTGCAAATCTATTTTTTTAATGCAGAGACAGACATCTCTCTATTATCTGTATTAGTTGTATAAACCTTAGTAGTTTTACTAATTTTAGCATGAACTATTATTTATTTATGTATGTTGGTATGTTTATGAATATGTGTGTGTATATATCCTCTGCTCTAGAATTAGTTCCTCAAAAGTAAGAGCCACCTGATTCACATACTTACTTCTATTTCTGCCTAAGGTCATTCCATTTACCTGGAAGGTAGTCAGTAAAAGTCTGTTGCATTAGTAAAGGCAGACACCTTTTCACTCAAAAGTGCCAAGCTAAAATACTGAGAAGGTAGACTGAGGAAAGATTTTCTAACTGACTAGATTAAAGCTAGTCAGTTTGAGTTTGTAGGGAGGAAGTGGAAGCCTACACAAGATATTTGAACTTGAAAGTCACTATCCAACTTTAGAGAGATTAATCTAACATCATAGATTTTATTACAGCAGGGAGTTTTCAGAACAGGGAAGCAATCTGGGAGATAATTCCAAAAGGTAATTCCAACTAGTTAAGAGTTAATGAGTATCTGAAGTGGAGTGGAACCAATGAAGATGGAAAAGGGAGGACAAAATGGAAGACTGTTTTTTTAGATATCAGCTATGAGATTTATAACAGCCATTATCAGAAAGAGGGATATATGAAGTTTTTGGTAAAAGATGATTTGGGGTTTAGTCACTTGACCTGGAGGTGTTGGTCATTGAGATAAAGATGTTTAAACAACAGCAGTTATAATATACGTGGATTTGAGGAGAAAGGTCAATGCTCAAGATATAAATTTAGAACACACTTGCAAAGAGCTAATAATGATTAAATCTCTGGTTGATTATTGTAATTGTTCTTAGGATAAATTAGAGTAGAATGAGGAAGGAAAACTTACAACAAGCTGGCTTTTTAATTATGCAGATGTGATTTGCCAATGATAATCTGAATCTGTTGATAAAGAATTAGTTGAAATTTGGGTTAAACTATAAATAGTAAATATGTTCAAATAATAATTTAAAAAATAATAATCTCCACATAGGGAGAGAGTATAATAATACCTGGTAGTAGTCTTTCCTTGGGTTAGTACTATAGAGTTAATCTTCACCTTTTGTTTGTTGTATAGTATGATCAACTAGTTATTAATTCACGTCAACCAGTATTCACTGTGATCTTATTTTGTGTCATGAACGTGGATTAACAAGTTTGGTAAACTGATTTCCACTTCTCAAGGTGCTTTTTGTCTAGAAATCATAGACATATAAATAAGAAAATACAATGACATGTATTGCTTGTGATGCTAGAAATATCTGCATATTCCACTGAGGGCATTAATGAGCCAGTGGTTGGTCTGCTTCTGGAAATAAATGTGTGAGTTAAGAACAAAGGTGTTAAATGAGTTGTCTGGATAGAGGAATATGTGCCCTATTTTCTGTCCCATACAAGAATGAGAGAGAATGTGAATAGGAAAGCATGAGGAAGGGTTTTCTGGATGTCATAACATTGTAAACAAAAACAGAGGTACAAAATATACTGTGACATTTGGTAGAACTTCCAGCATATTGTGTAAATATAACATTGGCTACTGTGGCATGAGATGAAGCTGTATTGGATATCAGAGGCCCTATAAGGGAAATGCTTGTCTAACCGAATGAGGAGTTAGGACACTGTCTTGTAAGGAGAGTTTTAGACAAGGGAGAAATATGAGCTAATTTGTACTTTAGAAATGTCCCTGGCCTCAGTGTAGCAGGTGAAACAGTAGGGGAGGAGGGTAGAGATCACAGGTAGGGTTGGGAAGGATACTGCAATAATTCAGAAATCTAGAGAAGATATTTTAGTCATCTATATTACTGGAAGTAGGGACGGAGAGAAGTAGACTGAGTTGAAATTTCAAAAGTAGTTTTACAGGATTTGGTAACTGTTTAAGTGTGAGTGAGGGAGAAGATTGCAAAAATGATTTAGTTAATTAGATGTATAGAGGTGACATCCACACGATAGGGATAGTGAGAGCAGAAGGATGTCTGAGAGAAAGTCATGAGGTGACTTTTGGATAGGAGGAGCCGAAGGTGTCCAAAACCAGCCAAGAAAAAGGTGCTTAGTAGCCAGCAATTGAATGGCTTTGGGACTCAGGCAAGAGATCAAGGCTGAAGATTTTGGAATCTCTGATGTATCAGTAGTAACTGGGTCCTTCAGAGGAGATGAGATTGACTTTAGGAAGAATTGAAAAAGAAAAGACACAGAATATAGGATAGAACCCTAAGAATGCAAATATTTCAGAAATATCCAGAAGTATCCAAGAAGCCGCTGCCAAAGATAAGGGATAGTAAGTGAGATTGGGATTCATGAGATAATGTTCAGAATATGAAAGACATAAAGATATTGAGGGAACCAGATAAAGCAATGACATAATACCACATTGAAAAAAGATGGCTGTGAAGCTCTTGCCATGGGTAATGGGAAGGAGGGATTATCTAGCAAAGAGAATACTAGCGTAATTCAGACAGTAGCAAACCTCTGGGTTAAAAAACAAATAAACAAACAAGTGGCAATTTACATAGATATAGGTAGGTAGATAGACAGACATATACATACTTACAGATTTACATACAGAAATCGATATAGATATAGACATCCATCCCCCAGTATGTCTGCATGTGTTCATGATTTTATAATGTGTTTACCACTTCTCCCTATTGTGCTGAAAATGAGCCAAGGAACCTAGCCGTACCTATTCCTTGTTGCAGCCTATGATCCATAATACAATAATTTGTAACTTAAAATAGATTTAAAAAAAATCACTGACTGATAATATACTGAGATATTAAGGATGCTTTATTTATGAAAAGATCAAATTTATTTCTCTAGTCACTAAGGGACTCATTTTCAAATTTTGGTCTATGAGTTTGATTAGCATCTTTCATTAGAATGACCCTATTTATGTGGGAGAAGCTGTCCAAAGCCAATCAGGATTCTGTTAGCCCAGCGTAGACACAATGCAGATATTTTTAATGAGGTGTTCTAAGTGGTGATTTATATTTTGAGATGGCAGTAGCAAGAACCACAATATCCATTAAATGCATTTTGACACCTCCACACACTGGACGCATTTCTATAACACAACTGGCACCTTTGAAAATGTTAAGTCACATCAGAACAATTATTTTGAATTCCAGTCCTCTGGAATTAGTGGTGCAGAAGGTCTCTTGGTAAAGATTAGGTCTGAAATTACTGTATATCGTTTCCTCATAATTTGGACTCCTGTGGTTTATAGAGATTTGGCATAGTCCCGAAACCTTCCCTCCAGCCAGCTTGCCACTCCAGATGGCATTGCCTTTCTCAACAAGCTGAATTCTCTGGTCATGAAGGTAAAATAGCATTTATGTATAAGTCCCTGACTGGTCTTGCTTACCACTTTTATTCATGTAATTAATTGTAAATATACTGTTCTTAACTTGATATTCCTGACTTGTGGTAGGCATTTTGAAACTCTCTAGGCTAATCATCAGCAAGTGAAAACTAATGGTTCAATTTTTCAAAGTCATGTAGTTATTTATAGACATGGATTCTGTAAATGTCAAGTTAAACACAAAGTTTACTTTTAAATAGCTTACACTCTAAGCCATTGTTTGAATTCTTCAAGAATATGACTCTTCTCTCTGTTTTTAACAGAAATTTTCCTTAATAAGTTTGAGCTCATAATTTCTATGTATTACAGAATTCAAAAAGTATTCAGCATTACTGACGAACACAATTAAGTCTTTAGAAAAACACATCTTATTTAACCCATTAAATGCATTTAATCAGTTTTTTTTAGTTCTAAGTTCAAGGATATTCATTTTATTTATCACTAATCCAACAACATAAAAATATTGATCCTCAACCTGTCATGTAATTGTTTCCTCAAAATAAAGTACTGACTCAGCATATACATTTAACTTTTCAATACTGAAAGATTGAACCATAATGAATATAGTAACTGTATAAGAGTTACTTCATATGGATACCTGAATTTTCATTTGAAATTTTAAATATATTTCATAATTTCTGGCTTTGGTCTTTCTGCAAAACCAACTAACTTCAAAATAAACATTTTGCTCAGTATAATTTCCAGTAAGATTTGTCAAGTAATAAAAGCAAAATACAATTTTTATAAACCTAGAGAAATAACAGTATTTTCTTTAGAATTACCTACGTTTGTTTAATTTTATCAAAACCAACTAACTTCAAAATAAATATTTTGCTCACTATAACTTTAAGTGTTTTCAAATAATAAAGGCAACAAAAATGTTTTTATAAACATAGAGAACTCACAGTATTTTCTGTAGAACCGCCTACATTTTTGCATTTTTTTCTAAGTAATTCTCCCACCACAGGGAAGACAAAGGATGTGTCTACCCTATAGTCCTTGTGCAGGTACCTCTGAAGGCAGAGGAAGTCATATATAAGTTTCTCCATCTGCCTTCTGTTTGTGTGAAATAGCTTTAATAGCCAATTTATCTATCAAAAAACCATAAGTCACATTTTGAAATTATTCAGAGATTACTCCAGTATTGTTCAATTACTCAATATGGAGGACTTTACAGTAGTTTTTTTCGGCTAGCACTAGATATCTTGATGACGATAACATTTCATTTAAGTAAAAGTATTTATCTCATAACTTTATTGATATGCTATTGCAAAAGCTCACAAATGGTAGTATTTGGATCCTGAGTCATTATTTTATATATATGAACATTTCCCATTTGACACATCCCTTTTCAGTCTTTAGGTAAAAAAGCAGTTATTTATGCTCTGTGTGTACAAGTAAGTTATATTCACTTCATTATGTAGATGAGGAAATAGTGTTAATGAATTTAAAGCATTGCACCCAATTAAGCCCAGTAATATTCTCTTGGATTATAGCTTTGAAGCAGATATTAATAAGAAGAAAAAAGTAAAAATCAAAGAACAAATGCATAACAGTTTGCTTAGGCCTATGAATGGTTAAATTTAGTTTCATGTTGGAAAAGATGGAGAAGTCACTTTGTATTTTAAAGAGAGATTGCAAGTGAGACCTGCAGGAAATAATAAGCAGACCACTGGGGTGTGCATTGACCTCCTCCTTTCTACTGTAGTAATGAGTCTGAACACTGGTTATGGATTATATTGATCACATATTAAAATGACAGATGGTCTTCACATTAGCTTGCACACAACTCTCTTAATGAAACCTACTGTAACTTGTCAGATGCAACTTAAGCATTGAACTAGACATTGATGGACAAGACCTTCCACTGACCATTGAAAACGTGTAGATTCTCCCTGATTAAATTGATGCTTCTGACTTTAATGAGCTGCTATTGATTGAATGTTTACTGCTACAATATATTATTGTATTGCTGTTTTCAATGCCATAGTCAAGAGGTTGTAAGCATTTCTGTTGTAAATCTTTTCTTAGAAGCTTGTAGCTCAACCATAAAATAAGCCAGTGATATGATACATAGCATGCAGAGTCACTTTGACCTCAAACTGTTTTCCACAATTAAAAAACATATATAGTAATTTCAATTTTCTTTGATAACCATAAAGAATGAAGGCTTGAGCTAGTCTGTGAATTGCATGACTATGTAATAAAGAGTTCCTGTTGTAAAGAAGATTTAATATGATAAGATTTACTGAACCACCTCACAAGACTCCAAAGAGCAGTCCTAGAAGCAGTAAATGGAAAAGGTCATTCTGCCAGCTTCTCCTTGAGTTTGCATCATCTTCTATGAACTTAGTACTTAAATTAGGGAGACATATACCACTATTATTAAAATAATAACGATATAAGACAAGGATTATTCTGAACTGAAAAGAAACTGGCAACTGTCATTTTATTCTAAGCAATTTTCCTGAACCCTGAGAACATTTAAAAATATGCAAATGTTTTTATTTTAAATTTTAAAAGGCTGATTTTGGAAAACATGGTCATGTAAAAAAGTATCTCTGTCTTTTAATTTTTGACAGAAATACCCCCTTTTCCACACCATCACATTTAGGAATGTAATACTGTTTTAAGCTCCTAGTACTTTTCTCTCTCTCTCTCTCTCTGGCATTTAAATGTTTGCTGGATGATTTAGTGAATGGGTGAGTGAAATTGATGAGTGAGTGAAAGTTTGAGAATCTTGATTTCATCTCTCCAGTACTAATGAAATTCTAAATATTACTTTGTCAGAAGTGTATTCGTGTCTGCCTTTACTTTAAAACTTCAGTTTTGTATTTACCTTTTAGAATTAAAATAAAGTGCAGTGTTTTCAGATCATTTGCACCATTGATTTTTTAGCACAATTCCATAAACATTTGGGGAGTTCTTGGCCAGGCAAGAGTACACTGATATACTCTGAGACTTCTCTTATAAGATATTTTGATGAGTCTATTAGATTATTAGGTGTCACAAGGAAACTGAAATCAAGATTGTAGCTGCTTTACACCAAATAGGTAATATCTAAACAAAACGGAGTTTGCTTATTACTCAAAAAAGCATATTTTAGATACTAATTAATGACCCATTGGGCCATTTTATTTAAGTATATCATGTATTATATAAAGTCTTACATTATTGCTAGGTATTCTTAACATAAGAGACAATTTGTTAAATCACATCATATTAATAACTACCTAAATGCCATTATCTATAAGATATTTTCATTTTTTATGAGAAAATCATGCCTGCCATTTTGTCTCACAAAATCATTAGTTTTACTGATATCCTGTTTGATTTTTGATGGAATTAAGTGAAGACACCATTTAAATGTGACTATTAAGCACAATTACTTCAGGCACAAAGGAGTTGATTGATTCTGACTAACATCTTTTAATTGACATATTTGCTATAATTTTATTTCAGTGAAACGCAGGCGATGCCTAGGTAGACAACATAGCAATATGTAATTATACTGGCTGCTATCTACAAAGAACCTCTAGTTTGTACAATTCAATAAAAGAAGAAACAGATTCAGAAAATTCAACTCACCTTTCTCACGGTTACATAATGAATGAAAGAGAGTGTTAGAGAAGTAATTAGAGGACCAGAGTCTCTGTGCACTAAAATCAATGGGAGTTTTAAAGTAGGAGTATCTGAGCCTGCTTGTTTCTCTCCCAGCTAGAGTCTGGTTCACTGAACTATGTGGCTTTAGAATTGCCACAAGTATTGAAGTTCAACTGAATATTTTCCCAGTTCTATCCACAGACACAAAAGGTAGGCTGAACCAGGATAATCTCAACGGAGTTCCATCTAATCTCTTCAATTTCCAAATAATATTTCAAAAAGTATTTTCAGGTGTTTTTTTTTTCTTCACAGTGTGAGAAATAATCAAAGGAGGAGAGATATCAATGTTAATTCCCAAGACTAGAAAAAATGCTTTTTCTGAATCATTTTGGAGACTATGAGAAAACTGCCTAGTTCTCAGATAACCTATGATGATACTCTGTATACAAATGCATTTCTTTTACGTTTCTCTTTCTTAATAGTTTATGTCAAGCTGATTATACATCAGTGAATTCTATTATTCTCAGTTTCCCTCTCTTGGGTTAGACTTCTAAAATATTGTTGAGGAGGAGAAAAGGTGATGCCAAAAGAGAAAAAAGTGAAATTAAAAGCAAGGCAGAGAAAGCAGAAATGAGAGGAAAATAAATTTCAAGAAGAGGAATAAGAAATTTTTACAAAGTGTACAGCTGTACAACTATCATCTTCTAATTTGCATGAAAGAACATTGTTTTTCTTAATTCTTTGGTGTTTATACTTCCTTAGAGCTTTCAACTACTGAATCAATGTTTCACTCCTAGTATTTAAATGATTTTCTATACTTACAGTAATCGCTAAGGCTCTGAATCTGACCTGTATTACCAAAGATGGGTTAATTCTTAAATTCAGTTCATTCTGAACTAAGCAAAAGCTCCAAAACTAATGGAAAGGCTATTCATCTGTATGGAGTGTCGTGCTATTGCATCTTCCCTCTCAGAGATCTGAGCCATTAGCTAACCCATTATGTCTCTTGTTTATAGTTAAGTATAATAGGTATGTTTTCTGATCTTCAACAATGTTGTGTCCATAATACTCCCACACTAAAAGCATTTCTATAGAAACAAAAAAAGAAAGAAAAAAAAAGTATCACATTGTTCTAGGATTTTTATTTTCACCAGTTGATTAAAGTAGGCATGCTTGTACCGTGTTTCCCTGAAAATAAGATCTAGTGGGACCATCAGCTCAAATGTGTCTTTTGGAGCAAAAATAATATAAGACCCGGTCTTATATACTATTATATGTAATATTACATTATGTAAGACCGGGTTTTATAATGTGTTATATAAAACCCAGTCTTATAGTATACTAAAATAAAACTGGGTCTTAGATTAATTTTTACTCCAAAAGATGCATTAGAGCTAATGGTCTGGCTAGGTCTTATTTTGGGGGAAACATGATAGTAGGAAAACAGATCCTCTAAGGTATAATTAGGCACAAAGTGTACCGTTTTTTAAAAATTGATACATACAAATCTTTTGCTACTCCATGATACTATTCATTTGTTATTAGAAGTGCAACCAAAGATGTGAATATTTTCCGCCAACTGTGAGCTAACACTTTCCAAAGACTGATCTAGAGAAAGCAAAATGTTTCATGACTGTGGCAGTCTGTAGAAATATTTTAAAATGTACCTATATAAGAATAGTTTTGGGAAAATCCTTGGTCATCCACAACCTTATTGTTTAATAAAATGAAGTACAAAGGAAACATAAAAGCTTACCTTCCAAAAGCATAAAGTCTTTTATTTTGTTCTCAGTTTCTCTAGTTACAGAATCTGAAATCAAAAGTAAACTTTAATTTATGGATAAGAAAGAAGACTTGGAATGTGCCAGTCTAATAAATACAGGAAAAATTCTCAAGGTAAAAAGAGACACTAAGAAGTTAATTAGCAGCTGCTGAATGTATACATCAAGTAACTTTCAGGCATCAGATGAATCTTGGCCCTTGTTAATTGTCTATTATGGATCTTAAAAGCAAAGCTTCTAAAGCAGAATTTCTCAATCTGCCACTATTGATGTTTTGGGACAAGTAATTGTTGGGGGGAGGTGGCTCGTCCTGTCTATTGTAGGATGTTTAGCAGTACCCCTCACCTCTACCCACTCCATGCAGGTGTACTTCCCCTCCCACAGGTGTGACCACCAAAAATATCTCCAGACATTGACAGATGTCCCCTTGGGCAAAAGGCTTACCACCCCTCCCCCCCCCAACTGAGAATCAATACTTTAGGTTAATATTAACCTAACTTCTTATTTTTCCCATCCCTTATGAAGATAGTGCAAATAATAATTGTGCTTACTTGATGGAGTTGTAAAAATTCAAAAATTAAAGTGCTCAGAACATTGCCTGGCATGTAGTAACTATGTGAGAAAAACATGGGGTTATTATTATCATGGGCAGAAAATTATGAATGATGATTACTCTGAATAGAGAGTAGCCATTCTTTAACTGTTACAACTATCGGTCATGAGATGGGTTGACATCACCTGTGTTTATATTTATTTTCAGTATCATTACATTCATTATATAGAATCCATTTCTTTTCTCTTTTCAATGATATTAAGTAATGATCTTCCCTTTACCTGTATGAACTAATAAGCCAGAAATTACAGTGGAAATAAGTTGTTTAATTTTATGTAGAAAGGATTCAAGACTTAAATTTATATCATTACAATGGATAAAGTAATTTCACTCACATTTTCAAACAAAAGTAATCGGACATTTGAACTTAATATGTCAAAACCAAGGCCACATACTTGGTGGAATTTAACTGCAAAAATAACTCTGTGATCCTGGCAAAATTACCAAGCTCTTCACTTGGATTTTTCAGAGATTTTTTTTCTTGTTTTTCAATTTTTAGATTTCTTCAGAGGGTTTATTTGGAGGATTAGAAAGGACACCATAAGAATGAGATGTGATGTGCAGGTGGTGATTTTGTTGACATCAGATTGATAAACTGCTATGTAGAACTCACTGCATAGGTATTTCCCCATGGTCATCCGATTGATTCTGGGCCAGATGCGTGTTGCATATAGACTGATGAATTTAAGAGCAGATCTAATGACGGCTTAATGTAGCCTTGAAAACAACTTTCAAAAGTCATTAGACCTGCAAAATGATAGGATTTTTTACCCTTGAGACATTACTCTACAGACAAATAAATTTGTTTGAATTTTCTCTCTTAATTCATTGAAAAATCTGTATGTAATTCATTAACCAGTAAAAGTTTTGTTCTGCTGAAAAGAACTCTAAACCTGAAGCTAAAAGCTTTATTTGAAATTTAGTTTCAACTATTCAAAATATGGTTCTGGCACGTTAGAGCTGGGACCTGGACAAGGTGACCTAATTTCCTGGGCCTCAGTTTCTTCCCTTCTAGGGATCAATCTAGACTGTTTCTCAACATGTGATCCTTGAGCCAGCAGCATGTGCACCATCTGGGAACTTGTTAGAAATGCAACTTCTAAGGCTCCACACCAGGCTGACTGAATCAGAGCTCTAGGAATGGGACCAATATGCCTGTGACTTCGCAAGTCCTCTAGGTGATTCTGATTCATGATAAAGGTTGAGAACCATTACTCTAGGTTGGGGATCAGCAAACATTTTCCCTACAGGGCGAGATGGTAATATGTTAGACTGTGAGACAAGAAGCAAAATCAAAGATATTATGTAGGTATTTATATAATAAGAAAGCAAACAAATTTTTTCTAGACATAATTTAAAATAATAACTTTTTTGTTATATATGTCTACTAATAAAAAGAATGAAATCTTTTTTTTTTAGGACAGATACTATTTTGGTGAGTTTGTGTTCAAAGTTACTGTTCCCTATCATCAAATTGATATATTCAGCTATAGAAATCATTCTTAGCTCATGGACTGTACAAATCAGGTGGCAAGCTGGATTTGGCCTTCAGGCCAGAGTTGCCACCCCTGATATAAAGGATCTCTAAAGTCTTGTCCATTTCTACCCTTTTATTAGTCTACCTGTATTAATGCCAACACTCCTTAACTACCTCTGTTTTTTCTCCTCCTCTGGTAAAATTGAGAGCCCACATTACAAATCCTGACACTTCATCTTGGACCTAACTCCATCCACCCTCTCCACCATAACCTATGAATCTTTATTAAAAACTTAACAATAAGTGATTAGGCAAGATATAAAGTCCAGAATGAGTTCTTACATCCGGAACTGATGTCTTCCAGAGTAAAGCCAAATACTAATGATGATCTTATAGATAGACTTTAATCATGCCGCAGTATCCATTAGCAGTATTCTTCATGAGTTTTTTATTGTCTCTTAGGAAAAAAAGGCTATTAAAAGTCAACAGTGTTTCAGAGATTAACTGAAATACAACATACCAAAGTTATGTGTTCTTCTAAATAAGATATAAGCAGGAACTTAAGATCGCAAGCAATTAGCTGTTATCAGGCTCTGAATAAGACATTTTATTCAGATTCTCTTTCATCCATCCAGGTGGGAATACTATATACAAATATATTTTTTAATCAAAGTTTCCATCTTAAGTAAAAATGGAGAAGAGGGCACAAATTAGTTGAATCAATTCATTTGCTTTTGCCCAAAGGTTGCCTCTCCAATTAATTCAATTGACTAGTTTAATTTCTTTATACATTCTTTAGGGTATTGATGAGGATATGATTATTCAGTTTTAAACATTGCTTGGGCTCCATTTTCTCTAATCCCCTTGACTCAGAATCACTGCCGTGCCTCCGCTGTGCTCTTTGCAAGGTGGAAGATGAGCTCAGTTTTCCCCAGCTCTAGTCAGAGCATGTACTGTGGGAATTGTGTACTTTTGCTTCTGGTAGAGAACTGAATCAAGACACTTGGCATTGAGGCAGGGGATAGGCTCCGTGGCACAGGAGGAAACTGGTGAAACATTGATTTTCTGTAAAACCAGAAAAAAATCTTCCTTTTTGCCTGCATGGAAAATTAGCTTTCACTTTCTTTTGGAATTTGCATTGGAGATTGCGGTAATATTTCCCAAAGCAGGTGTAATGATAACTTAAGCCATGTCTCAATCACCCACTGGTATTTCTCCTCATAAAGAGGTGAAGGTCTGAATTCTTCCAGTCTCTGTTTGCTACACTGACATACAGATTTACTCTTTATTCTTTCTTTCCTTTCACTTTCGAATGAGGTAAAACATACACATGGTAGAATAAAGTGCACTAATCTTAAATGTACAGATCAATGAATTTTTACATACTCGTACATCTCTGTGGGTCACAAGAAAGAACATTTTTCATACTCTACCCGTTCAGGACCCACTCCAGAGGTAAACACTCTTCTAACATATCTAAACCATAGATTAGATTTGTCTGTTTCTTCAAATTTATGCCATCATTTATTATTTAGTCTTTTGTGTGTGTCTTTTAGTTCAAAATGAGGACTCTGACTAGATATGTTCTTTACTACATGTAGAAACAGCCACAGCTTGGTGTCCACAATTTATAAACTCAGGTCTTTCACCTCCCTAGAGAATGTGTGAAAACCTACCATCTAGATGAACAAATGTTAATAATGAAATGTTTCTTATCTGTTATCTAATACAATTGCAATTTTCTCATACATAGCATTACAAATACAGATATAATTCCATATAAAATACAAATTTAAAAAAATAATTGCAAGTTTTGCGTGTTTTAGTGATTATTTATAATCTGTAGATTTTGAAACCTACCTAGGAGTCCATAATGATAAGTTGCTTTATTTAAAGGAAATTTATATTTTCATCTACTTTACTCTAAACATCATGAGCCTAATTTTTCAGGGTTCATTAATTTACTTTTCTCTGGTGGCTATAATATATTGTTTGGATTTCCCTTCATGTCATTTTTTGTCCTCTAATCTATACTGTGCTCCTTTGCAATTTTTTGTTTATTTAACTCAATCCTTCCATTTTTGAATCATTTTCTACATACAGTACTAATTTCATTTACCATCCCTGGGTTTGAGGATGATTTTTTTACTGTTTATTGTTCCTCCTGCTTGATTCAATATTTTCTTTAAAATAATCAGTTTCCCCCAACCACTCCTTCGTTTCTGTTATTTACCAATTCCTGACTCTGGTCAGTGGGAGTTCTTTTTGACTCCCTTTCCCGTATCTTCCCACTATTGCTCATAATTTGTTTCTCATCACTGAGTGCTGACTGCACTAATGATCTAACACTCCTGCCTGGTCCACTTCTCCCAAGATGAAATTCATCTACTATATGTTCCCTAAACCTCAGATGGTATTAGGCGACTGTTCTGCTGAACAACTTAAATTAGTATTCCTCTAAATTCAAGACTGCGTGGATACATTTTAAAGGTTAAAAAAAGATAGCTTATAGATCACCAATATTGACTTAAATGATTTTTATTACAGTACAATATAAATAAGTACTAACATAAGCCTCCTTACAGATCTTATGTAAATATAAAGTCAAATAAATTGTCAACTAACACAAACTTATGAAACTAACATAATTCAAATGATTCAGATGAATGAAAAGTAAATTTCCACCACTATGTAAATATTGACCAATTGCTACTTTTTGTACATAGGCAAGCCTAAGAAGAGTGTTGAAGGATTGCATCATCTCATGGAACACGGTATTATGGAAGGAACATAAATAATGGCCTGCAATATGAAATGATGTAATTCTCCCAACATTTTTCTTCATTCAAAATATTCTACAACAGTCATGCTTTCATGTGCTGCAGACATTGACCTACCCTGGTTTCAAATGCATCATTTACCTCTTAAATCCACCTGGGTTCTTTTCTCATTAGTTCACTAAAATCAAAGCACTGTTACCTGATTACCATGCAATGAATGATAAATACACACAAATGAAATAATCTTGCAGTCTGCAGATAGGAGGCTGGCATCCAGATGGCACAGAATATGTTTACATTAATTTATAGGTTACTATTTAAATGAAAACCTACAATACGATACATCTAAAAGTATACCAGAGGGCCTCAATTTAAACTCGTTGAGTTAAATAATACTATACTACCTATGTATTGATACCCAAATAATCAAGTAGACTTTGTTTTATTTAAATGTGTTTAGATATGTGTCCTGTCTCATTAACTAGATTTTAAATTCCTAAAGGTGAAAGCAGAGCTCAGACCTCTTTGTGCTTTCAGACTCCTGTTTGAGATTTATACATATTAATCTTCATTATAAGCGCTCATCGATTAATTATTCAGTGAAATAATGCCCTCCGTTGCTTGTTTTATTGTTGTCTGCCTTTTCCTGCACTCAGACTTCATTCTCCTAAAGGCGTGCTCTTTTTCTTATGCCCAAACCTCTCTACCTTCAAAAAGATACCACAAACATTCTCAATCCATAACTTTATAATATATTTTTAATTTAAAATAACTTCTCTGTTGACTATCTTACTACATTTTATATTTCTTAGCTGACCTTTATATCTTTTATTTCTTTGTAGAGACTCTTATTCATTTATTTATTCATTCGTGTCTCTAGGAGATTCTTATGTGCTGGTTGAAGCATTTTTATGATGGCTGCTCTAAAACCTTGTCAGGTAATTTTAATACCTTTATCATCTTGATATCGGCATCTATTGTCTTTTTAAATTAAGTTTGCATCTTCCTAATTCTTGGTTTGATGAGTCATTTTCAATAGAAACCCAGATATCTTGGGTATTTTATGTTAGGAAATCTAGATCCAATTTCAATATTCTATTTTTGCTGCCTTCCACTGATACCACCCTTGCAGGGGAGAGTACCACCTCTTTACTGCTAGGTGTGGCTAAATGTCCATGCTCCCTACATGACCTGTTGACACTCAGGGAGAGGGGGTACTCATTACTTCTGCCAGGGTCGGGAATTCTACCTTCCCTCTAGGCCTCCATTGACACCAGGAGACTGGGGGTGTCCTCATTATCACAGGAGGGGAGCTGATAGTCCTCACTTTCCACAAAACTGCTTTAACACTATCCTAGTGGGGAAGGGGAGCAGTGCATGGTGGGTGTGGAAGTCTAGACTTCCCCCATTGGTTCCCATTGACACAACACAGTGGGGTCTCATTACAGCCCATCTCTGTATTCAGCCTTGTCTGACACCACCCTGGTGGGAATTTGAGGAGCTTCCTTACAGCCTGGCAGGGGTAGAAGTCTAGACTCACTACTTGGCTTTGCAGCATTCCCCATACCACCCATCTTTAGAAAGAGGATCTAGACTCTTGGCCTATTTTATCTTCAAAAGATGTTCTTTTCATATCCAGTTGTTCTGAAGTTAGTTAATCATTCATAAAGATACCTGTAAATTATAGTTTCCTAGTGCTTAGTCACCATCTTTGCCTCTCCGCTTGCACTCACTCCTTGAGAGGTTTCATTGAGTCCCATGCCCATAAAAACACCTCCTGTATTTCTTACAACTCCTAAGTTTGTATCTCTAGGATCAGCCTCTCTTCTGAAATCCACTCTTATATATGCATCTGATTATTGACATCTCCATTTTGATATCTAATAGGCAAATCAAATTGTATTCGTCCCATCTCTACTACTGCCCCCAAATCTGCTTCTCTCCAAATTTCCTAATTGAGAAGACAGTACTTTTATTCTTCCAGGTTCTCATGCTGAAAACAATATATTCCTTTCCTTTTTTTCTCATATACTAAATTAATCTCACAGAAAATCTTATAGGCTCAATTTTCAATATGCATATATTTCTAACAATTTTTAAAACCTCCACTGCTACCATTCTAGCTAGCCTGGGCCACCATCATTTCTGGACCACTGCAGTTGCCTCTGGTTCCATGTTTCCAACCTTCTTTCCTGCTCCCAGAGTCTATTCCCGGCATGCAGGGATGATTCTTTTAAGATGATATCCAAGTCATGATAATCCTCTACTCAAAATTCGCAGTGTCATCTCATTTTACTTATTGTAATATATGAAATCTTGCCTCAACAACTCCTGTCACCATCCATATTGCTCCACTCTTCCACTGTGTTGGCCTAACTACAGATAAACGACAAGGCCATTAACTCTATGATGAGAAAACTTTGCACTTGTTGCTCCATACATGTAGAAAGCTCTTTTCCCAGATGTCCTTGTGTTATTTTTGGTTGAAGTGTCTGCTCAAATGTCACCTCATCAGAAAGGACTCCTCTGACCACCTGCCTATTTTAGTACTTTTTCAACATAAATTTTTTATCACCTTCACCCTGCTTGATTTTTCTTCATAGATCTTATTACCACCTGATATATTATAGTTTGTTAATTCATTGATTTCTGATTTTCTCCATAAAACGTAGACTTCATGAGAATGGGGCTTTTTTTAATTCTCTGCTGTATTTTCAGTGCTTAGAAAAATGAGGGAAGCATAGTGAATGCTCAATAAATATTTGATGATTAATTCAAAAAGATTCCTTACCATAGTTAAGAAATTTTTGGGTAGTTACTGTATCTCCTGCCAAATATAGATGTGATCAAATCAAGGATATATATTTAAATATAATGTTTCATCTCTTACTTTGTGAATTTCTTCTTCCCAAAGAATCATGTGCTTAAATTATAAACAAACTATAATAAAACAAGTAATGATAATTCTGATTAGAAGTCTGAGCATTCAGAATTTGGTAATTGTCTGTTCCTCTTTTCAGTCATTGAAATTTCTACCTTCTTTTAGGTAAATTCCTAGAAAATAGAGATCCTCCATTATAATGTCCCTTCTGCAATTAATTGCAGAAAAGTATAGGAAAAAGTAATATTTTTCCAGAATTTAGAGTAGTATATTGCTTCTGAATGAATATATTATCTTTAATACTTATTATCAGCTTGTGTGTTTTAATGGTAAGATTTACTTCTAATGCCCACTTCCATTTATAAAATAATAATCTCGTAATGTCAGATAGTCATTAATGTAGAATCTTCTAGAATTGGGGGAACCAGCATGTGTTGCTTTTTTTTTCTATATTGATTGTAAATTTTCTGGGAATTTCTGCTTGTTAACATGACTTAAATCTATTTCTGAAGTTACGGTTCATTCTCTTAATGATGAATTCGTGAAAAAAATTAGACATCTGCTGAAAGGATTTCCTCTACTAAGATTTTCAGATGTGTCTAATGGATTTCCAGTATCTGATTATTAGCATAAAATTTACTAAATGATTTTAAATCACAAATATTATATTTCAAAGTATAAAACTTATACTTTCACACTTATAAATATCTTTGACTGTCTTATCAGGCCTTCTAATTTTCTTGAGAAACTTTCAATGGCCTACTAACTAGTTTTCTTTCCACCAGACTATTTAATGGCCTACCAAGCCATCTTCCATTCTCTCTTTACAACAGTGGTCTTGATTTCAAATTCTATTTATTAAACATATTCCAATGGCTTTTAAATGACTAAAGAAAGTCCCACATTTTTCACATGTCAAACAAAGCCCTTCATGGGTTAACCCCAGTCAACTTTTTCTAAACACATCATCTCTATCTGGCCTTGCAGGTACAGCCCTATAGGTCTATAAAAACCCACAGTTTGCAAATATCTCATCCCTTTAACTGGAGCACCTTTCCCTCTTGCCTAACTGGTAATGTACTGTATATTTTTTTTAGGGCTGACTTAAAAATCACTTTCTGTATTAAAGGAAAATTCTGGAAATATTTTTAGGTTTCTGATATTGCTTAGAAAAGAATCATCCATAGTTGAATAATACATACATTGTACCCTCTTGGAGTGTTCAGGCTATGAAGACTTCTCTGTTTACTTCCCTTTGTATCCCCCAACATCAGAATTAGATTAGGTTCCCTAGCTCTACCATAACAAACTGATTATATATCTGTCCATCCCTAAATTATGTATTTTTCAGGGTAGTACCTTCTCATAATCTTCCATTTTATTCCTAAGTCTAGTCCAATATAGCAAAGAGAAGATGCAAGCTCAATGCTTGCAGATTTGGAATTTATAAAAGGGAGACACAATGGAAGGTTGAAAGATTCAATTTTTTAACCCGCTGGATATTTTCTTTTTCCTAAGAAAAAATGTTTTAAATTTCTTTACTTGATATGAAAAATTCACTTTTTATTTTTATTTTTTGGAGGAGAATCTTTAACCATTAGGAAGAATTTTTATTGATGTGGGATATTCAAAAATACTAAAAACACAATTTAAAATAAAGTTGCCTCTTGTCCAACATTGACAAATAAAAGCAAACTTTATTTATATGGGAAGTTGTGGCAATTTCATCTAGGCTGAAAGGACACCAGCCATATATTCCCTTTGTCCTCTATTTCTTTATGTTGAAAATGAAATATCAGATAATTTACCCATCAGGGTTTTTAATGAGTCACAGTGTTTGAATGCTATGAACTGAGTAATACCATTCATTCATGGTTTTTTCCTGCAGCTGTTGTGTTTTATATAAGACAATTTGAAACAAAGAAAACTGAGCTCTTTAATCATCTTCACTAGTAAGTGCAACTGAGCCATTTCAGGAAATAATGACATTTCATAGGAGAGACTAAAAAACATCAACTGTAATTTTCTTCAAATAATGAAGAGGTAAATGATAAAAGAAGCATAAATATTAACATAGTGACCAATAAATAAGTACGTATTGATATCTAAGAAGAGTCACTGTAGCATAATTTTTTGCAGTTTAGCTTGTGCTTATATAAGCCAATTGTAAGTCTATCGTGGTATATTTTATCAACAGATTGTCGTCCTTTTTTTAAAAAATTACAGTACAGCAATAGAGCTACCAATAATGTCATGCTTTTTTAAAGGTCACACCTGAGGCCAAGAACCAAATTCAGACCGGACTCCGTTGTCCAGCTAGTCCCCAATCAGCAAGTTATCATGACTACTTAAATACCTTCAATCACAAATTCCTGTGCATGCTTTCTTTCCCTTCTCTCAGGTTCTGCCTGGGTACAGACTTTATGACTTCTTGCCTAAACCTTTTCAATAGCCTCTTAGCTGGGTTCTCCTCCTCCTACCCCCATTTATTTTGTTCACACCAGCAAGAATTACACTTCTAATGCACAAACCTAATCTTCCTGTGCTCCTGCTTTAAAAACCTTCTTTGACATCTGTGTTAAATCAGTTTCTAGTAAATTCTACAGGCTGTTGTTTACCATCTGTAAGTTACAGTGTCCTTAATGAAATATTTATTCATCACAAAATCACTTCAGCATCTTCTCTGTGGCAATTGTAAGGGATTTATCAGTGTCTTAGAGAGATGTAGTCCCTGCCCTTTTGGAGCTTACATGTTACATTAGTTTCCTATTGCTGCTGTAACAAATTACGAAAAACTTAGTGGCTTAAATCATGAATTTATTATCTTAGACTACTGGAGGTCAGATTCTGAAATCAAGATGTTTGAGAACTGCCCTCTTTCTGGAGGCTCTCAGGGACAATCCATTCATCCCTTTGCTTTTCCAGCTTCTAGAGCCCACCTAATGCGCATTCTCTGGCTCTTTGTTCCTTTCTCCCTTTTCAAAATCAGCAGTGTAGCATCTTTAAATCTCTCTCTCTCTCTCTCTCTCTCTCTCTCTCTCTCACCACAAACAACAACAATAACAACAAAACCTTGACTTCTGTAGTCACATATCCTTCTCTGCCTCTAACTCAGAGAATCTTATAAGGATACTTGTGATCCTATTGGGCCAGCCCAGGAAATCCATGCTAGTCTCCCACATGTCAAAATCCTTAACATAATCATATAATTAAAGTCCCTTTTGTCATGTAAAGTAACATATTCACAGGCTCTAGGGATTAGGACAGAGACATCTTGTGGGGGTGGGTGTCGGGGGAGCAATTGTAGCTATTATACTTGTCTAATGGAATAGACAGATATTTGGTGACATTTTAAAATTGTTTTTACTATTCTGTTTTCCAATTTTTATCATACAAATAAATAGTACTTTTCTAGTTATGAAAAGCAGTTTTAATTGTAAAAGTGACACCCTATCAATTTATCAGATGAAATCCAAAGTCTTTATCATGATATAACAGGCCCAGGCAGACCTCATTAAATACTGCCTTCTTGGCTTAAGTCCTGAGACTCTCCCCCAATAGCGTTAGATTTCAGTCACAATAGGACACTCACTATTCCCTTAACAGACTCTCCTATTTTATAAGCCTGTGTATCTTGCAAAAAAGCTGGGAAAGTTTTACCCCAATCTTTTAGTTTAGTAAATGCTTTTCTCAAATTCCATTATTTTGCTAGTTCTTCCCTGACATTCTGTGGTGTGGTCATTTTCTGCCTCCTTTGTTTCTCCAGAGCACAGAATCCCCTTTTCTGGAACTTGACAGAATTATTTATATCCTACCTCAGCCCTTTACCTCCATATGCCTCTAGGATAGGGATTTTATCCTTTAATTTTTCTGTATACCCAGCACTTACCACAGTACTTAGCACTACCACTGAATAAAAATTTAAAGTTTGAATGAGTAAATTAAATGATGTTTGTTTGCAAATGGTACACTCAAAAATATGTCTACCAATGTATCCTTGAGTCTACAAGATAGCAAATTTATTTAACTATTAGGACGTTTAAATTATTTTCATGAGAATAAAGCAATGCTCGAAGGTTGTAATTTAACACTGAAAGTGCAGAATTTCCTGTCATTTTTTTTTTAAGTTGAATATACAAAAGCAAAAAAAGTCACGAATGTTTTGTTCCAATTCAAATAACATGCCTTATTTTTAGTAATGTGATCATTTCTACTGGCAATGTTTTATGATATATATGTTACATATTTTTTATTTTTATATAGAATGCCTCAACTTATTGACTATGTTAGATTGTAACTCATGGTGTGGTTTGTAATGTGTGGGTTTCTACACAGTTATCAGTCTTTAACAGGTGCCAGTTTTCTAAGGAGTGAGTGTTGTTGACTTGGCCTTTCCACAATTTGTTCCCTGTTAGTGTCCACCAGGTTGAGAATAACAATTCTTAAGAAGTTATTTAAAATTGTGTCTTTATTAAGAGTAAACATTATACTAAATTGACTGGCCTACTATGGACTGAATGATGTGTTATTTATGCAATAGGTAACATGTACTTCATGTGTGACATTAACTCCAAAGACGTATTGTCGTGATAATAGTTTCCATTCCATCTCACTAAGAAAGTGCTGAATTTGGAAGGTCTGGGGAAGGAATCATGTCTATTCTGGTGTTTTCTTATTTTGTGTTGTGCCGCTGATCTTCCTCTGTGTCCTATATATTAAATGAGGTAATACTATTAGGCTGTAGTTTCATACTAAATGTAACTAGTTCTTTTCTCTATCTGTATTCACTAAAAATGGCAGAATATAAAATTTCATCAATAATTAAAATAAAAAACACTTCAATCTTTGTTACTTATTTGCTACACAACTGTGATATACTAGACCATTAAAGTATAATTCTCCTCTCAATATTATTCCTCATAATGCCTCTTTGTGTGAGGTGTGCGTGTGTATATATGTACTCCCCTTCCTCTTTCTCTCTCTCCCCACCATTTTCTCCCTCCCTCGTTCTCATCTATGGTTCCAAGCTGGGCAGTGTTATATAGACTAGCCTGAAAATTTAATTGGAAGAAAGCAACTTCCAATTTGAGTACAATCTGGGGAAAAATAAAACGTTGACTCCAATTTTTTTCCCTGGTTTCATCAGCAGCAATCCTTCTCTACTAGAGTAGCAACAGCTATGGCTTTTACTATTAATTCTAGTTTTTAAACCCACCACATATGGATGATAGCTACTCCTCTGTGAGGTCTTGTAGAATCACCATAGATATAATGCCTTATAAAAAAGTATACAAAAAAATACAAGTTCAAAACACTAATTTATCAGTAGACCCAGAAGTAATTGGCCTCCAACAGATGATACAAACTAACTAAACTTGTAATAACAAATGCATAAGCCAGATAACTAATTTTTAAATACTATTTAGAAATATTAATGCCAAGTGTTTCAGAACACTCACAAATGTCAGTAACTGATTTTATTTACAGAAGATAACCTCTTTCATGCAAATTTGAAAATCAAGGAGTTGCCAGTTGAAAATGAAGTCAGTGAACAAAGTTAAGCAATATTTTTATATCCCCAAGCTACCAAGTTTTCTTCTCTATTAAAGACAAATTAATTAACATAGTAGCATGTCTACTAAGTAGGCCATTATATTAGTCTTTTTACAGTATAATTTACTTTAACTTTACTTTTTTTGAAACACAGTTATTACATATCATCCTTTAAATCTACCTGTCCAATAGCCAATATGATTCAAAACTTCTGTCACCAAATATTTATTAATGCTATATTATCTTAGATTATTGTTTATTTTAACTTATGTGTCATTTAATGTCATTACATTCTACTACCTAAATCTCATAAAAGTACTCTCACCAAGTAATCTTTTCTAGTTCATTTCTGAGATTTTGCCTTCAGATAGTTCATAAAATTCTGTATCAATGACAATAATCATTAGCTTCAAGGTCAGGAGGAACATTTTCTGAAAATATCACCATAATCTTGAGTCCAGGCTCTAGTCTAGAATCTCGATCTCTTATTACACTCTTGGAAGATCCACACTTTTTCCATATAGAGCACTTTTTGTTAGAATATTGATTATGATTACCATTAATTAAATAACAACAAATCACCAGCAAGATGATAATAAACAGAAAACACTATAAAAATATATTTAGTCTTAGAATGTTAGATATTTAATCAAGTTACAAATGAAATTGTTTTATGGTTCCTTCTTTTAAAGGGAGTTCTTTTTGTTTGTTTAATTTTCTTTGGGAAAAAACATAATTTTGTTAAAAAAAAAACAACTTATTCCATCATGTATATCCACATTATATGAATTCCTTTAAAAAACTCATGTAAAGAAATTGACACTTGATATAGGGAAACATATGGCTATTTAAAATAAATGTGCATGCGTGCACGTAAACACACACACACACACACACACACACACACCTTCACATCAAAAATTTATAACAGTGCAGATAGGGGTTTCCTTAACTAAATAGTTATTTCAAGCAAAACTAAGTATTCCTTAGAGAAGAGTTATTGAATCAAGAAAATAAAGTAAAAACTCAAAAAAAGGTAGGCCTGTTTCAACTTTCTGTTTAATCAGAATTGTGGAAACCAATAAAGAGATTATGTAAACATGATGAACTTTCTGAAATTAGTTGCTATAGGAACAAATGGTACTTTTTTATTAAAACTAATATAGTATCTGCAAAATATATAAACATATATTCAATACACTCATATATATGTGAATAT
Organism: Rhinolophus sinicus; assembly: GCF_036562045.2. NCBI lineage: Eukaryota > Metazoa > Chordata > Mammalia > Chiroptera > Rhinolophidae > Rhinolophus > Rhinolophus sinicus. Next base: position 39,342,394 of record NC_133754.1, read on the forward strand.
ATACTTGTTCCATTTCTAAAATTCACAAATAGTTATTGCTAAACAAGTTTATTCTGTATATTATTTCCTTTCAATTTTTAAAATTTAGAATATATAGTATAAACAATAGTTTGTAAATTATAAAATTAATAGTTTTCTAGATATCTCATACTTTTCCCTAAACAATTCAAATTTCTCCATGAAGCTAGTTTGCATACTTTATGGCACCAAACTTATCCAAAAATCTGAATGTTATATGTACAAATATAATGTACACTCAGAAGAGTATAATTTTTATTTATTCCTATGTAGAAGTATTTTTAGTTGAACTCTAAATAGTACAGGACACTCACTGCCAAATAACTGTTTCCAGTTCTTATACATAAGTAAGAAAGACACCAACAGAGTGGTTGACCCATTTGTAAAATAAGAATGTGTAAAATAAATAAAGTAAAGCTTGAATTATTAAAAACCTTACTCAAATGTTTGTTTAAATGGCAAATTCTCCTGGGCATTTAAAAATATTTGCAAACAGATTGTTAACTGAGACTGATAGGCAAAGATAGTGAAGCTACAGCATTAGTAGCTGCTACCAGCCAAGGATCAACTAGAAATTGAGCAGCTGTGAAGCTACAGAGCAAATTAATTGCCAAAATAATTACAAATAATGCATGCAAAAGTTAATTTCCACATGATTTTCAGGAATAATAATATTATGTACGTTAATGTAGTATGAAAGACATTCTGGCCCACTGACACGAGTGAATAAGTAGAGGAAGGGAGGGAGGGAGGGAGGGAGGGAGGGAAGGAAATAAATCACAAATTTACCATCAACATTCATCTCCTACCATGATTCTGAACAAGTTACTTTTTTTCCCCTTCCTTCCTTTCTTCCTTACATCATTCCACAAATCTTTACTGAGTTGCTGTCTTGTGTCTTGGGTATATACTAATAAAGAAAGGACAGTAATCCCTGCTCCTATGGGACTTCTACTCCAGAATAAAGATATACATAAACAAGGTAATTACAGATCATGACAAGTTTTGTGAAGAAAGTACAGGGAATGTAATACGAAAGAGGAATAGGGTCAGTGACATACCACTAGGGAGAAAGCCTCTCTGAGGAGGTGAGATTTAGGAATGGAATCCTAAAGAACATGAAAGACGGAAGTCTTGCTGACAATGAGAGGGAGAATCATTGTGAGTTGAGAGAATTATGTTCAAAGACCCTAAGTGGCCAAATATGTTTATCACAGTGAAACACTACATGATACACTGATGTTTTTTCTTTTAGTTTTCATGAAGGTAGTCAGAATCCTATTAGCTCTGTTGTCAGTGACTAAGGACTGGTTTTTTTCTGGTTACTACAGCCAAAATCTAAGATATTAAAAACACTGCTGAGCTTCAGACACTTATATAACAATAGGATGTTATGGACTTTATATTAGAACTGTCTGAGGTTCTGGCTTACTTTTGAGTAGGGATTCTCTTTTCTATGATTCATAACTCACAATTTTAGACATGAAATCAGAGACCCCATTTAATTATGGTTTCATGTTTTTTTCTAGCAAAGGATGGAAAATGTAACTTCTCAAGATAGGTGCTTAGAGAGTAACCCATTACTATCTAAATTTTTATGAAACCAAATTATCAATGAACCTCAATCTTGTGCTAATATCTTACTAATATCATTTCAGATATTATCATTTTAAATGTTAGCTACCAAACATTTCTACTATTTGATTATTATAATCTCAAAGAGCTCATGCTATTTTTTTATCTCCCTGATCTTCCTTCTGCACAAATTGTCCTTCCTCCCATTTTCCAGCTGGTAAACTTCAAAGCATGCTTCAGAGGTGACCTGCTTCACATGCTCAATATAATATTTCAAATGGCAGAGGAGTTGTCTTTAAAAGAACAGATAATTTGGGATAAAACTACAATTAAACTGCTTTCACCTAACAAAGCAATGCACAAGAGAGCTTCATGAGAAACATCAGCTATTTCAACAACAAAGAATTATTGACAATTTGGTTTCAAATATTTGGTTGATTCAGTAACTGTGAGTGTCCTTCAGTCCAAAGAAAATCAGTCAAACAAGTAAGTTGGTTTATACTTAGAGACGGAGCTAATGTCACCATAATTTTGAGTGAATGAATCAGCTCTGCTATAATTATAAGTAGTGGGTATGTCCTTCTCCCAGATTCTTAATGATTATCTGTTATGTAATGATTTGGCTAAAGTTTATGAAGAAAGTGGTTCTGCTACTGGAATGGTAAATTTAGCCATGAGGAAAACTGCCCGAGGGTGACTAATTATTAAACTCACAAATGTTGGCAGAAGATTCATTGCCTTCACAAGTTTCAGTTTTTCTTCTTCACAATTTCAATGAATGGTTTGATAGTACAAGTCTATGTAAAAGGTCACTTCATCTGTGACATTCCCTTGGTAATCTTTCCATCAATATTAAGACAAGAGTAAATGTTGCAGTCTTGTGTAGTCTACTTTTGAAAACATTTAGCAAATGCCAAGCCATTGTAATTCTTCTAGCCATGCAGTGCAGCAGGAAGCTAGGGATTATTTTTGTAGCAGGGATTATTTTTATCTTCCCTCAACAATGGATCAACAGATGATGATACTTTCACAAATCAAACTAAAACATGACAAACTCACCCAGGTAAACGTCAAGTAACCTTTGGTGTTGAAAGAACTGATCACTCTCTAGGAGCATGTATTCTTACAGGCAACAAGCACAAAACAATTCATATCTAAATATTAAATGTATAACAGAAATTATTGTAGACCTTATTAAATCATGTATATATTTGTTGCCCGATTATCCTCTCCTCCAATATGAAAATGAGTGAAGTGAGCCTTCACAAAATAAAGCCTTTCTCATCATTTGAATATATTTATGCAATGGGGCTTAGGGTGATGGGAACCATTAATCCATTGTCCATATTCCTTTTTCCAACTTGTTAAGGTAGCTCTTGTGTTTGAAGCATTTCCTTTTCACAAGAGATGGTAACTGAGAGAACTGATCTTCCTAAATCATGCAACCACAAACTTTTCTAAGAGAAAGAAAAGAACTCATGTCACATCTATGGAGTTGAAATTATCATGGCAGGATAAAACCATTAACTGCTGTTCTCCAGGAATATACAGTTAATCTAGGAATCCATCAGACAATGGTTTGGTTTGTTTGTTGAAAAACACGTGAAGTGATCTTGCTACCATTTATTTGTTTAGTCCATTAAAAGGTGACATATGTGTATTGGCAGGTGGTAGAATCTGGTGGCTAAGAGCATAGATCCAGGAGACAGGCTGCCTCTGTGCAAACCCTGGCCTGAATTTTACTAACTACGTGTGTAAATTCAGATAATACTTCTCTGTGCGCTATCAGTCTCAATGCCTCAGTGTCTTCACTTGTAAAATGAGGATACTAATGATACCTGCTTTGTAGGGTTTGTGGAGGTTAAATTAATTGTCACATGTTAAGTACTTAAACTGAATTTAGCACTTGAGAAGTTCTGGGTAAGTGTGAGTTTCATTGCTATTATTAAATATTTCTTAGTTCTCAATTACTCAAAAACCAACCCTTCTCAAAATATGGATAGTAAATATTCCCCAGTGACAGATGTTATAAAAGTAAATTAGAGTATGGATAGGAACTTGGTAGAGCTGATTCCTAATGTCAATTAATTTCAAAATTGACCTATAATTATACAAAATGTTTACACAAATAAGCCATGGTTATTTCCATAAAGAAAATTATACTCCCATGATGAAGAGAAGTATAGTGAATTTTAATAAAGTGCAGGATATAGAAAGTGTTGAATAAAGGCATGAACATAATTTAATTCCAGTAGCCTTGCAAAGTTTTTTATTCAGACAAAATATTTGGACTATATGTTGAGAGATATGTATGATTTTGACAGGTGGGCATGATTGAATAATGTCATTTGTTTTGGCTACCTAGTCAGAGGTGTAATAGGAGATAATTGGACGAATACATTAGGTCTTGATTGAGCAATGTGGGAATTTTAAATGCCTCACTAAAGAGACTAACTTATATCTTGAGATAAGAGCCAGTGAAAGTATTTAAACAGAGCAGAGGTAAAATTTCATTTGATTGTCAGAAATATAATACTGGCAGTAGTATAAAGAATGTACAGGATACTTTTGGTAAACTATTCTGATAAAACAGTGCTTTGCATTCATGCTTTGAACTTTCACATCCACCAATACAGCACAGAAATTATAAAACAAATAAATAAATACCAGATGTAGCCACACTCGAAAACAAAGTAATACTCTCTGGATTAGGTATGGAACAAAAACCCAGAGTAGTGAGAACTGTGGCATTAAACTCCAACCCACTAACATTTTGATCCAAAAGCAAGAGTTTCTTGTGGGGTAATGAGGAAAACAAGTACCATGAAAATGGTGAAGGATGGCTGCCAGACTCACTGCATTAGAGGAGCAGCTGAGACCTTTCTGTTCTCAGTAAAGAGCATGAAAACAGTTGTGCGGCTGACTGGAACTTTAGCTTATATACAGATATACCTGAAGAAAGCATAAAAAGCCACCTGGAATGAACTTGGTCCAAATTCATCTCTATTTTACCAACTTCATGCAGGGGAAGGAGCCCTCAGTGAACAATGTGAAACCTATTACTGGACTTGAAGAAGGGGGAATACGGAATTCAAGATAAGCCCCCCGAAAGAATACTCCCAATGGTAGAAGAAAAACCACCAACAAAAATGAATTCCCCGACAAAATTGGATGATAGAGGCATCAGAAACTATCTTTAAAATAAAAAAGTTATAATCCCAAACTATAATATTAAGAACACCTTTTATGGAAAGAATGATAAATTATTAGACAAAAACAGATATATATATAAATCAAGAGGCGGGGAACAAAAAAATTCCCCTCAGAAAACCAGGGAATAAAAAATTTAATTATTAAAGTAAAAACAAATTAAATGCATGTAATTGTATTTACCTTAAATCAGTCAAGGGGAAAACAGTAATTTATAAAATAATGAGTAATTCAGGTAGGGTACAGCAAAAATTTTTTTAATGAAAGAAAATTTTAAAACACAGAAAACAGATGGGAATCACCACAATATTATTAATAGGAGCTGCAGAAATATTTGAATAGTAGAAAACATATTTTAAGTAAGAATGGTTGAGAATTTCCATACGTAAAAAAATAACATGTGGTTTTAAATTGAAAATACATATCTGACGCTAACTAATATGAAAAATAAATCTGTACCTTGATATTATATTTAAATGTAAAATACAAGTAAGAAAAAGAAGGAACATTACATAATGAGATACAGGAAGAGGCTACTAAAACTATTACGTTGGTGCAAAAGTAATTGCTGTTTTTGCAATTATAACCTTTTAAACCGCAATTACTTTTGCACCAACCTAATATATAACTATTTTGAACTTGTATGCACCTAAAAACATAAGTAAATATATTTTTTTAATCATGAGGAATTTCAAAGAAAAGTAAGGACATGCCAATATCTCCCTCTCAGATGATGATAAAAGATGTAGAATAAAAGATCATCAAGGATACAATGTGAAGTTAAAAAAAAAACACAAATGATCTAATGTAAATACAGAAAGCTGAATTTCCCAAATATAAAATGTACACTTTTTTAAAACATCCATGGAACTTTAACAAAAATTGGCTACATGCTAAATTAAAAAGAAATATCAATACATTTCAAAGAATGATACCCAAAAGGCCACATTTTTTTACAGTGATGAGACAGAACTTTTGTAAAGCTTTCTATTTCTATCTTGGTTTCTGATTAGAGGATCAAGATATCAAAGCTAATAATAATAATAATAATAAATATCAGTTTACTTAATAAAACCATTCTCAAAAACATAATCATAGGAATCAGCAAAGAATTGCAACCTTCTATAGAATTTATGATCACTTAAAATGTGAACACATTCTCTGTTATTGTACTTTTGACTCAATCTCCATTAACCTAGTTCTCGATTAATTTCCTCATCTTTAAAATAAGGAGATTTAATTACATAACTGTTAGGGATACTTCCAGTTCAATAATTGCATGATGGTACATCTTTTAATCTTTCAGCTGCTGTTGTCTCTGTTTTTTACACAAATAATTTGCCTTCCTTAGAGGGTACAAAAAGAAAATAGGCCTCAGAATCAGATAAAACTGACCTTGAATCATGCTCTGCCACTCACTAGTTGTATAACTTTATGTAAGTTATTTATACTTTTGAGCTCAGTTCTGAAAGGAAAGCAAAAATAGAATCTACCTTATTTTCAATGACATGAAAACGTTTTGAAGTTCAATGTTTCCAAAAAATTTCAGAGCACCTACTAAGTGCCAGGCATTAAATGTGATAGAGAGATAAAGGTATAAATAGAAGACATAGATAGATACGGACATATAGATGATAGATAGAAAGATAAGACAAGATAAGATAAGGCAAGGCAAGATAAGATAGGATGTGATAAGATAAGATAAGATGAGAAGAGATAAGATAGAGCAGAGTCTAGACTATGGAATGCATAGTAAATATTAATTACTTCCCTCTTCACTAGCCTTTCTCCCCATCTCTTTTAATAACTCTCAATACTACGTCTCTTTCACAAAGCATTAGCATATCCCTCAGCACTACAAGCCATGTTGTTTTACATATGTGACATATGTTACACTGGGCATGCCAAAGAGAACAAGGCACATTGATGCTGAGGAGGAGGAGTCCCCCCTAGATAAAAGGACATCTGAGGCCTAAGAAAACTGCTGTAGACCAATCAAATTTCAAAATTAGGCATAGTTTATGGATTTGTTTATGGATATTTGTCAACATCACAAGATGAAAGGTACCCAGCAATTTGTAGGACAAAGTAGTCAACAAGGCAGGCAACTCTCTCTGCTCTTTGCATAATTTATACTAAATTGATGGAGGCAGGTACATAGAATGCAATTCTGTTTTGGTTTCCAAGTTTGAACCAGCTATTGAATCATTTATATATATTTTTTCCATGCTGGAAAATTAAATGTTCTCTATATTGAGGATTTTTGGAGTATTTGACAAGGGAAATTACTCGGTTTGCCTTATGTGATGATAACCTACACTGTAATTCAAGCAATTTTTCTTCTCAGGCTATAAAATTTCAAGGCATTTAGACAGGAATATTATCTCAGCTGTTTGTGGGATTTTCGTATCTGTTTTTAATTTAATCTTTACATTTCATACCAGATATGAAGTACGAATCCCTTGCTACTATTTTTAACCTTTACAAAGTAAAACCTCACTTTCAGATTAGGCTGCAGCAAATATTTTCACAGCATTGAAAAATTTATAATTTATGGTCAGACAATACATTTTGAAATCAACAAACACTCAGAAATTAAAGACACATTAATTATAAACACACTCTCCACAAAATACTCTAAAAGTAGCTTTATGATTTGTATCTATTAACTGTTCTAAATAAACTCTAGTACTGAAATATATAATGTCCTTCACTCTTGTTTTCAAAAAGATTGCATAAAAGTCCTTAGAAACAGGTAAATTTGAAAGATCTTCAGAAAAGGTCTGCTTTCCTTAGCAATCTGTTTCAATATTTAGCAAAACTTACTATCAGTCTTTCGTTTTTGTTTCAGCGAAACAAAACTCCCTCTTGTATCTAACTTCCGTGTTCCTAGGGTAAATGATCTATAAACTTTAACAATTCCATAAGTGGGAAGGTGGTGGTCCTCATGTTCATTTCAAAATCATATTCTAAAATCCATATTGTCCAGAAAATGTCCCTCTCATCCACTTAAAAATCTCAGAATAAGCTATTATGTTCATGAAAACACATATTAATGTAAACTGTTTATATGTTAAATTGGCAGACTGCTCTACGCATTCATTCATTCAAAATTATTTAATGCTCACAAAAGCCAGACATTATTCTTCATTCCATGACCATATTAACACAGGGTAGTCAATCAGGTAAATTATAAATTAGTCTCTCTTTTTTTTTTTTTTTAAGATAGCACGTGCACGTGACATTTTAAAATTTGTCATGGAAAAGGAAGAGGAAATCAGAAATGTTCTAGATCCCTCACATGAATTTAAAAGCATAAGACGTTGAAAACGAAGTGTAAGCAAGATCAGATGAGAAATGAGGGGTGATAGGTGCTAATGAGTAACAAGTGTCAGAGGAGTCCATCTGTGGGTCTCCATTTCACAATTGTTTTGACCCATCTTATTGTTGGGTCCTGTAAAAATGCCTGGGTTTGGTTGTTTGCATCAATACTACTACCATGTAGTCATTCAGAGGAAAGAAACCATCGTGCCCTACCCCTACCCACATGTTTTCTAAATGCATGTCAATTGCTTTTCTCCTTTGCCTTTGCCATTTCACTAGATAAATATGCATTTAAATAATTTGTGCTGTCAGGAAAGAGAAGAGGTGGTGGATAAAAATTCAGATGACAGATGTCATCTCTGGTTCAAGTTTCCCATCTCATTATATTATGTTGCTACAATTTAAGAATTTTCCTGCCATGCTATGTTGGCTAGTTTTACCTTACTATCAGTTTCAGTTCCAGAGACCTGATAACAGCTCTGGATCTTCAATTTTTGACTATCTAAACTAGATGAACACTCTCTTTTTTTTTTTCTTCCACACAAGGTGAAAATAACAAAACCATTACTCCTAGCCACATATTTTGTTTAGAATGTGTTTGTCCTTCTTACAGAAATAGGGGCTGTGTAAAAGCACTGGTCTTTCAATCACTGGTATTCACTATAGGACTTTTTAAAAATAATTTTGTATTAAATATATTGGGGTGACTATAGGATTTACATCAATAAACTTCTCAGAACCCAAGAAAGCACACTCCAATCATTCTTCTGATATACACTATGTAGCCTCTCCTCACTTCCTGAGGATGTGAAGTTTATTAATAAGAACCAAACACCAAACTCTCCTTCAGTTACTGGCTTAAGCCTAACTCTAATCACACAGCATGTGGAATGTCTCTTTGTGAAGTAAGTTATATTAGAGCAATCTGCAGAATGTGAAAGCTCAACCCAAATTGTCAGTATCACATGCTGTGGCAAAAGTACTAGTAACTGACTATGTTTCCTATGCTGTACTTTACATCCCCAAGACTATTTTTATAACTGTCAAATTGTACTTAATCCCTTTCGCCTTTTTCACCCATCTTCCCAACACCCTTCCCATCTGGCAACCAACTGTTTGTTCTCTGTATCTATGAATTTATTTATTTTGTTTGTTCATTTATTTTGCATTTTAGATTCCACATAAAATGAAATCCTAAGGTATTTGTCTTTCTGTATCTGACTTATTTCACTTAGCATCATACCCTCTAGGTCCATTTATATTGTTGCAAATGGTAAGACTTCGTTATTTTTAATGCCCAAGTAAAATTCAATTGTACATATATACTACTTCTTCTGTATATAATCATCTATTGCTGGACACGTAGGTTAATTCCATATCTGGGCTACTGTAAATAATGCTGCAATAAACAGAGGGGTACGCATATCTTTTCAAGTTACTGTTTTGATTTCTTTGGATAAATACTCAGAAGTGGAATTCATGGGTCATATGGTAGTTCTATTTTTATTTTTTGGAGGAAACTCCATACTGTTTTCTATACTGGCTTCACCGATTTACAGTCTCACCAACAGTGCATAAGGGCTCCCTTTTCTCCACATCCTCACCAACGCTTGTTGTTTGTTGACGTATTGATGATGGCCATTCTGATAGTTGTGAGGTGATATCTCTTTGTGGTTTTAACTTGCATTTCCTCAATTATTAATGATGTTGAACATTTTTGCATGTCTATTGGCCATTTGTATGTCCTGCTCATTAATCAGATGGTTTTTTTGGGGGGTGTTAAGTTGTATGAGTTCCTTACATATTTGGGGTTCTAACCTCTTATAAGATGTATTACTGGCTAATATCATTTCCCATTCAGTAGTTTATCTTTTCATTTTTTTGGTGGTTTCCTTTGCTGTGCAAACAAAAATTTTATTGGTTTGATATAGTCCCATTTGTTTATTTTTTCTTTTGTTTCCCTTTTCAAAGGAGACCTACCCAAAAATATTACTAAGAGCAATGTCAAAGAGTTTACTGCCTAACATTTCTTCTGGGAGTTTTATGATTTCAGATCCTACTTTAAATCTTTAATCAATTTCGAGTTTATTTTTTTATATTGTTTAAGAAAGTGGTCTAATTTTTTGCATACATTTCTATGGTGTCAATTGCCATTTCTCCTTTTTCATTTCTTATTTCATTATTTGGGCCCACTCTCTTATTCTCCCGATGAATCTGGCTAACGGTTAATCAATTTTGTCTATCTTTTCAAAGAACTAGTTTTGGTTTCTTGGTCTTTTCTTTTCTTTTTTAGTCTATTTCCTTTACTTCAGCTCTAATTTATATTTTCTTCCTTCTAGTCACTTTGGCCTTTGTTGTTCTTTTTATAGTTCCTTTATATGTATGTTTAGGTTGTTTGAGACTTTTCTTATTTCTTGTGTTAGGCTTGTAGTGCTATGAATTTCCCCCTTAGACTACTTGGCTGTATGTCACAGATTTGGGGTCAATATATTTTCATTTTTTGTTTCACGGCATCTTTTGATTTTTTTCCTTAATCTCATTGCTAATCCATTCATTGTTTAGTAGTATGTTATTTAGCTTCCATGTGTTTGTGTGTTTTTCATTTTTCTTCTTGTAACTGATTTCTAGTTTTATACCATTGTGATCAGGGAAGATGTTTGACGTGATTTCAATCTTCTTAAACTTGTTGATACTTGTTTTGTAGCCTAACATATGGTCTATCATGGAAAATATTCCATGTGCACTTGAAAAGGATGTGTGTTCTGCTGCTTTTGGGCAAAATGTCCTAAAAATATTAATTAAGTCCATCTGCTCTAATTTAAAACCACTGTTTCCTTGCTAATTTTCTGTCTGGATGATCTATCTATTGCTAGATCAATTGGGGGCTAAAGTTTCCTACTATGACTGTATTACTGTCAGTCTCTCCCTTTATGTCTGTTAATATTTGCCTTATATCTTCAGGTGTTCCTACATTGGGTTCATAGATGTCTGTGAGAGTTATGGCCTCTTGTTAGTTTGATCCCTGTGTCATTATGAAATGCCCTTCTTTGTCTCTCATTACAGCCCTTGTTTTAAAGTCTATTTTGTGTGATATATGTATTGATACCCCAGGTTTGTTTTTGTTTCCATTGGCATAAATTATCTTTCCATCACTTTACTGTGTGTATCTTTTGATCTGAAGTAGGTTTCTTGTAGTTAGCATATGTATGTCTTTTTTTTCAATCCAGTTAGCTATCTTATGTCATTTGATTAGAGCATTTAGCCCATTTATATTTAAAGTAATTATTAATAAGTATGTAGTTATTGGCATTTTATTAATTATTTTCTGATTTTTTTTTTTAGTTCTCTGTTCTTTTCTTATTCTTGCTCTCTTGTATGTTGATGACTTCCTATAGTGTTATATTTGAATTAATTTCAATTTATTTCTTGTGTCTTATAGATTTTTTACTTTCTGCTTCATATACGCCAAACTATGTTTATGGCAGTCTACTTTAAGTTGATGATTGCCTGTTTTCAAATACATTCTAAAATTACGACAATTTTTAATGCCCCCTCCACATTTATGTTTTTGTCATTATTTTTTACTTATTTTGTGTGTTTGGCTATATTTTTTTAATTTGTTGTAATTACACATGATGTTTCTACTTTTATCTTTTAACCTTTGTACTAGCTTAATAATTGGTCAGTTCACTGCTTTTACTAAACATTTGCACATTTCACTGAGATTTTTTTTTTCTTTCCTGTATTTCTTCTTCATAATTTTGGTCATTTCTACTTTAAAAAGTCAGTCTCTTTAACATTTCTTGTAATACTGGTTTAAGAGTGGTGAACTCCTTTAGCTTTTTCTTGTCGGAGAAACTATTTCTCCTTCAATTTTAAATAATTGTCTTGCTGGGTAGAGTAATCTAGTTGTAGGTTTGCCTTTCATCAACCACATTACAGGCACTTATGCCACAACTCATATCAGTTTTATGGCCACCTAACGGGGGTTGAGAACGTTCATTGTGTGGCTGGGCTTAGGGCCACTTGGCAAGAGGTACAATGTACACTGAGGCTGGACACTGCTTATATGGGATTTTCAGGCCTTTGAGAATGCCTAAGTGCAAGCCTAAGGCAGCCATCATTTGTGCGGGGTTTCTGGTCCTACCAAGTTCACATCTTAGCCCCTCCCACCAGTATTGATATGACTTCTTATTTACATCCTTATTTATAGAAATTCTGTTCAGCTAATCTTCAGGTGATTCTCAGTGATGGTTGTTCAATAATTTAATTGTAATTTTGATGTAATCACGAGAGGAGGCAATCTCAGAGTTTCCCTACTCCACCATCTTGGCTGGAAGTTCTCCATAACTTTCATTTCTCCATAACGTTCCACTACCTAATGAAGCCTGCACAACTGAGATAGCCAGCCTTCTAGATATATTGGACCACTTTATAAACATAAGAAATATAAGAGGTAGTTCTAAAAACAAACAGAGTCAAAAAGTGATGTCTATTAATGGTGAAGGGCCCTATAATAATCTGGAATTCCTATTTCCCTTAATTTTATAGATATAGAAGTGTCCTAAGCAATGTGATAACTTATTCCATGATACAGAACTAGTTAAGAATGGAATAAGAATTTAACATTAGATGCCCTCAATTATGAATAATATCCTAGGGTGTTTTTGTTTTTGTTTTTATTATTTATCTTTTTTCCTTTTTTGGGGGGATGTCAAATTTTCCAACCCTAAAATAATATAGTTAAAATGGCCATATTACCCAAAGCAATATACATATTTAATATAATCCCCATCAAAATCCCAATGGCATTTTTTAAAGAAATAGAACAAAAAATCATCAGATTTGTTTGAAACCACACAAGACCCCAAATAGCCAAAGCAATCTTAAGAAAAAAGAACAATACTGGATGTATCACACTCCCTGACTTTAGCTTGTACTACAGGGCTACAGTAATCAAAACTGCATGGTATTGGCAGAAAAACAGACACATAGACCAATGGAATAGAATTGAGAACCCAGAAATAAAACCACATAAATATGGACAGATAATTTTTGACAAAGAAACAAAAACATACAATGGAGGAAAGACAGCCTCTTCAATAAAAGGTGCTGGGAGAATTGGATAGCCACGTGCAAAAGAATGAAACTGGACTGCTATCGGTCACCATGTACCAAAATTAATTCAAAATGGATCAAAGACTTAAGCATAAGACCTGACACAATAAATTGCACAGAAGAAAACATAGGTACTAAACTTATGGACCTTGGGTTCAAAGAGCATTTTATGAATTTGACTCCAAATGCAAGGGTAGTAAAAGTTAAAATAAACGAATGGGACTATATGAAACTTAAAAGGTTCTGCACAGCAAAAGAAACCATCAACAAAATAAAGAGGCAACCAACTGAATGGGAGAAGATTTTTGCAAACAGTGCCTCCAATAAGGGGCTAATATCCAAAATATACAAGGAACTCATGAAACTCAACAACAACAAAACCAACAACCCAATTAATAAACGGGCAGACGACCTGAAGAGACATTTCTCCAAAGAGGACATACAAATGGTAAATAGACATATGAAAAAATGCTCAACATCACTAATCATCAGAGAAATGCAAATAAAAACCACAATGAGATATCACCTCACCCCAGTAAGAATGGCTATCGTCAACAAGACAAATAGTAACAAGTGTTGGAGAGACTATAGAGAAAAAGGAACCCTCATACACTGTTGGTGGGAATGCAGACTGGTGCAGCCATTATGGAAGGCAGTGTGGAGATTTCTCAAAAAATTATGACTAGAATTACCGTATGACCCAGGAATCCCTCTCTTGGGTATCTACCAAAAAAATCTGAAAACATTTATACATAAAGACACGTGTGCTCCAATGTTCATTGCAGCTTTGTTTACGGTGGCCAAGACATGGAAACAACCAAAATGTCCTTCGATAGATGAATGGATAAAGAAGTTGTGGTATATATACACAATGGAATACTATTCGGCGGTAAGAAAAGATGATATAGGAACATTTGTGACAACATGGATGGATCTTGAGAGTATAATGCTAAGTGAAATAAGTCAGACAGCAAAAGCAGAGAACCATGTGATTTCACTGATATGTGTTATATAAACCAAAAACAACAAAAGAACAAGACAAACAAATGAGAAACAAAAACTCATAGACACAGACAATAGTTTAGTGGTTACTAGAGGGTAAGGGGCATGGGGGGTGGGAGATGAGGGTAAGAGGGATAAAATATATGCTGATGGAAGGAGAACTGACTCTGGGTGGTGAACACACAATAGGATTTATAGATGATGTAATACAGAATTGTACACCTGAAATCTATGTAATTTTACCAACAATTGTCACCCTAATAAAAAAAAATAAGTTAAAAAAATAATAAAAGTAAAATTTAAAAAATGAAAGTTACTACTAGCAAGAATATAAGGCCATTTCAAAATTTACAAAACTACCTGTAATTATTCTTGACTTCCAGATGTGAGAAAATAATGGGAAAAAAAAGAGTAATATATATATATATATATATATTTTGTATAGGAACTTCTGCCAAAATTATTATTAAGGATCTATATGTATATCTGTGTGTGTGTGTGTGTGTGTATTCTGTCTATATAGTCTATATAATCTATCTTTCTAATCTCTCTAAACCTCTTTAAATATCAATGGCTTTAAACACACTAGTTTTTGTTAAATATTGCTTATGACCATTTCAAAAAGTATTTGGGAACTGACAAATGAATACAGTTCAAAAACTTCCACATGTCCACATGACAAGTGGTACAGAGAATTTTTACTGAGGTATTTGGTGCCTGAGGCTCGTGATTAACACTGCCAAATAATTTCCTGGCATGTGGGCTGGAATATTCTAAGTTTTGAACACATTCCCCCAAATTTTAAGTACCTTTGGAAAGTGGAAAAGGAAATGCTGTCATTTGTTTAACTTGGGTGGAACAGTTTTTAAAACCCACTTTCCTCAATAGGTTAATATTTATTAATCAAATAAAAATTACTTTAGAGATAGCATAAAAGTGTTACTTAGAAAAGGAAAGTGTGTCTAAATTTATTTTAATCAGTAGTTCAATGTTTTATGAAAATAATAGTGATTTAAACACTATATCAACAATGTACCACTGACTAATGTGGCCTTTATATAATTATGAATAAGTAAATCTCAAAACATAAATTCAGCCACCTCAAGTAATACAACCTAATTTCTTACCTCAAGCAATTAAATTGTTCAGCAGAGATGATTCTGTAACTTTTTTATTTTTTTTAAATTTCTATATTGCAAATTTCATAATCTCTCAGAGCCCAATCCCTTGTATTTGAGAAGCTTTTTTTTCTTTGTATAATATCTGCTTTCTTGTTGTAGTATTACTACATAAATCTATTGTTCTATTCTTGACATAATTATTTATAAGCTAAGGTCTTACATTAACAACTATTTCCTCTCTAATTTTACATGTCCCTACACCGTAAAATTTTTCTCATAGGTTTTATTTTTCAATTTTTTGATCATGTTCACTTACTTTCAACAAAAACTACAAAATCTGCAATTTTGTATTAAAATGGGTTAATATCTTCATGTCTGAAATTAATAAGTGGATGGTGATGTTATATGGCACAATCTAATTCATTTACTATTTTCCTTTACAAAGGTTTACTTAGTATCTTGAATATACCATAATTCATGAATTCTTCCAAGAAAGTAATCATTTTACCCCAGAATTATATAATCTAAACAATACAAAGCAGCTTAAAGATTTTTCTGAATGACAGTGCCAGAATTGTTTTTTTAGAGGACATAAAGTAGTGATGTGGACAGTTGGTGAGTATTCAAGTTCTCCTAACTGAAAAGAAAACTAATTTGGGGCAGAAAGGTTTTTTGTACTCAACAGAGGTTATTTGCAGCAATCAGCTGGTAGTTTGTAGACAACAAAACCCATACCACTCATATGAGGCACCCTACAGAATATTCAAGGTAAAACAGAATATTCTTGTCCTCTAATATTTAGTGCTAAGGTAGACCTTGCTTAGAGGCATCAGGTGACAAAACTGTATTCTATTAATAAGCAGTGGAACATAATGGCAGAGAATAGCCTTCAGCATCAGATATGTCTGGGTTTGAGGAAAGCTCTTCCATTTACCAGTTGTGAGTTATGATGCAATTTATTTCATTTTGTGCACTCTTAATCTCACCTGTTCAACAGAGATTATGCTTGATAGGGTTGTTGTAAAAATTAAAAGTGATAATATATGTAAAGAGCATGGCACAATACCTGAAATTTAGCAAACACCATAAAAGATTTTGCTGTTTTATTTCTAATTCATACCATTATTGTTTAACTTTGTGCAGTAATGGAGAGCTGGTTTGAAAAAATCCCCATACACAAAAGCAGAATTCAATGGTTTGGGATACTATAGAAGCTATTTGAATAAAGAAAAACAATAAAAAGAAAAAGGACATGTGTTAAAACTCAAAATATTAGATATATTATGGATGATAATCATCTAACTTGTTCATAATGTTAGCTTATGGAAATGAATAAATATTTTTTATTTATGCTTTGAAACCTAAGGTCGATTATCAAAATCAAGATTAGAGTCAGCTTTCCAGTTGCCACTGATTGACTGTGTGCTCTCAGTTTGAGGTGAGATTCCTTGCGTTATTCTTCTGGTATTTGTTGGCTTTGTATCATTTTTGCCTCCTTGTCAAAATTCAGCGTTGGCTGCATGAAAGTAACCGGCATTTGTTTCTTCTGGCAAAGAGAAGTACCAGGAGGGTGGCTGGCAACGTTGTTTATAGAATAACTCGGCATTAGTGAACATTTTTGATCTTTAGGCTTTCATCCCAAGAAAAACCATGAGGGAAGTTCCAAACAGTAAAAAATATTTCCCTTATTGTAAAGTTGAAATGATAAAAAGACTTTAAAGGTGTCAATTTGTAAAATCAGTACAACTGACATTCCTTAGGTACATTAATATATAATATTTGACAACTGGTTTGGCTTTTTACTGCATGAAGGTACCATATATTGAATTTAACTAAATTATTTTAAATGGGTAATGTTTTTAAAGGTGAAAGCAATTGTACACATAAATATATACCATGTCAATATAAATATTATTATTTCAGTTTTTATGTAAGGATTACATGGACTTATTAGCTATATGAATAAATTTGTCACTTATCAGTCAACACTACCTCAAGGTTACAGTACGAAGTCTAACATTTCCAATAGTACACTGTTCCCCCAAATATATGTAATCATTAAAAGAAAAATTAATAAAACGTTTCTAGAAATCTGCTGCACAAATTTTATTACAAACCTCCCAATGTTTTAGGTCTGAGGTGACTTGCTTGCTTTGAAAGATAATTGCTTTTTTCCCTAAGAAAATTAAACCCACATGCATATGCAAACACTATATACAACATGCTTCATAGAGAGGATTTGATCCATTCTTTTAGGTTGTTTTTTTTTAATTTATTTCAAAACACTGTATTTGTGTTAGAGCAAATAGTACTATACTTAAGTAAATGTCAATTGCATTTTCCTTTTATTTCATTTTTTCTATTTTTAAGCTTTATTAAGATATTTGAAGTGTACATAGTGATGATTATATATGTATAGGTATACATATATATTGGTTATTGTGACTAATGCTGCAATGAATATGGAAGTGCAGGTATCTCTTGTAGATATTTCCTTTGGATATATACCCAAAGCCAGGATTACTAGATCATATGGTAATTCTATTTTTAATTCCTTCAGAAATCTCCATATTGTTTTGCATAGAGGCAGCACCAATTTATATTACTACAATGTACACAAGAAGGTTCCCTTTTTCCATGTCCTTGCCAATGCTTGTTTGTTGATTTATTGATGATAGCCATTCTGACAGGTGTGAGGTGATGTCTCATTGCAATTTTGATTTGCATTGCCCTGATGATTAGTGATGTTGAGCATCTTTTCATGTGTCTATTTGTTAACTGTATGTCCTCTTAGGGTAAATGTCTATTCAGGTCCTCTGCCCATATTTTAATCAGATTGTTTGTTTTTGGTGTTAAATTGTATGAGTTTCTTATATAATACTGACAATGAGGTTCATGAACTTGCCACCATGCTTTTACATTGACAGCACTGTATAAACAGCTCAGTAAGGTTTCATAATCTTAGCATATCAATGTCTCAGTGATGTGTTCATGTTGACATGTGGTGGTGTCTTGCTGAGTGGCATTCATTTGTTGTTGCATATTTTTGTGTTCTGTTACGAGAATGTCTGAGCGTGAATTAGAGCAAGGAACAAACATTAAATTTCTTGTTAAACTTGATAAGAGTGGAAGTGAAATCAGGGACGTATTAGTCCAAGTTTATGGGGATAATGCTGTGAAGAAAACTGCAGGGTACAAATGGATTAAACATTTTTCTGAGGGGAGAAAGCCCATCACTGATGAAGAGAGGTCAGGGTGGCCAGTAACGAGCAGAACTGATGAAAACATTGCAAAAATTTGTAGAATTTTGGGCCAAAATGGTCAGCTGACTATGAGAAGCATAGCAGACCAAGTAAACATTGATAGAGAAACAGGAAAATCTTAACTGAGAATCTTATCATGAAAAAGGTATGTGCAAAAATGATCCCGAAGGAGCTCTTTCTTTACGATAATGCACCTCACATGGCACTGTCTGTAAGGGAATTTTTAGCCAGTAAACAAATCACTGTATTGGAATACCCTCCCTACTCACCTGATCTGGCCCCCAGTGACTTCTTTCTTTATCTGAAGATAAAGGAAATATTGAAAGGAAGACATTTTGATGACATTCAGGACATCAAGGGTAATATGATGACAGCTCTGATGGTCATTCCAGAAAAACAGTTGCAAAATTGCTTTGAAGGGTGGACTAGGCACTAGCATTGGTGCATAGCTTCCCAAGGGGAGTACTTCAAATGTGACTGTAGTGATACTCAGTAGTAAGGTATGGAGCACTTTTTCTAGGATGAGTTTGAGAACTTAATTGTCAAAGCTCGTATATACCAGATGTATTCTCATAGTCAACAGTCTTAAATTCTTGATTTTAATGATAACTAAAAATCCTTGCATTTTGTGTTATAGGGAAATAATGTGTTAACAAATTATTCATGTCCTCAAAAAAGAATATAGATAGATAGATATAATCATAAAACACACAAAAGAACAAGGTTTTAATGAAAACTACTTTTTTTTATATTTATCTCTTATTTAAATATTCTGACTTTTTTTAAAGTCTTACATAGCAGAACATTTTAGTTAAAAACTACCAATTTTTCTTTTCATATTTTGAAGTTTATTCCACTCTAGTTACTTATTTTATATGCTTTACAAATACTTATTTAACTAATTCCTAAAGCTAAATGCCTTTAATCTAACTAAAAGGTGAAAAGGAAACAATGCTCTTTTTATGAATGTCTCCTTCTGCCCTGGGGAAGAAGTTAGCAAGTTAGCCTTTATTAGTGAGGAAGGTTAAAAAGGATGAAAATGAAAAATCAAATTTTTGGACGTAGGGTTTAATAGCTAGTACAAAGTAAACAAACTGCAGGTATTGTAAGAATACAGGTTTCCAGTCCATTTCCTTTTTTTGTAAAAGTCTGGCTCCCACATTCTTTATTCAGATGGCTTGATACCTGGCAGAAAAGTTTTTTGGCTGTCTTTCTGTGGAATATCTGTAGGAAATGGACTGAGAAACTTGACAGGAACAGCTTGAGGTATTTGATGAATAATAGAGAACTTCTACCATTCAAGTGTCTGACTAGGGCAGAATGAGAAGTATTAGGAACTTGGAAAAAAGGAAAGATTGATTCGAAAAATAATACACTGGTCTAACCCACTGATAAATACAGTTCTTTTTAAAGCACTATAGCCTGATCACATTAGGTAAGAGCTTATTTAAGAGGTTTCCTTAGGCTTATTTGCACTGTCATTCCTGTTGTTTATTAATTGCTGCTTTCTTCATCCCAACAAAAATAAAAATATATAAAGGAAAAAACAAAAACCTTGCACAAAATGTACCAGCATTTTAAGGGTATATTTCTTATGTATTTGAGGTGCTATTCTTTTTGCATTCTCACCCTATGGAAAGTGATTTAGTTTAGTTAATTCCTTCAGTTCTCATAGTTCTATTTCCCATTTACCATAAAGCTAATAAAGAACCAGTCTAATTTAACAACACTGTGGTAACATAACAAAGGTTTTAAAACATATAGGTTCCTTTCTTCTCATGTATATGTAGAAAATACCTAGTACAAGCTTAGAAGGGCTTGATTTAAATTATTTTAATACAGTGTCTTTATGTGGACTTCATAAGCACTGAAAAATTTTAAAACTCCAGCACATACTCAAAAAGAATGAGAAAGTTGATCCTAAAGAATAAAAGAGAAATAAGTTTAAGCTAACTTGGCTGAACTTTAATTACTTCATTTTAAAAAAATGAGGCTGTTTGACTAGATGAATTGCAAAATGCCTTTCAGTTCTAATAGTCTGAGTATCTAAATTACTTTTTATGAATAAAGTTTTACTTTACTCATTCATTCTTTTTAGTTTAAATCATATGTTTTTCTAGTTTTTACTAGGAGCTAGAGTGTATGTGTTATCATTCCAAATTCATCTCCCTGGAGTACATGTGGATTGGCAAAATGAAAAGTAAAGATTTAACAGAATTCAGAACATGAGACGCATTATTATTTACTGTCTTATTTGCAGTTGGCAGGTGTGTGGGGGGGGGGAATCTTCTAGCTTATAATTTTCAGAATTATTTGCAGTTAAACCAGGGACATATTTCAGTTATTTTTTACTTAAATTCTTAGCAACTTTCAATATGACTAAATTCTCCCTTATTTAAAAATATACATATAGAATTGACCCTTGAACAACCTGGATTTGAACTGCGTGGGTCCACTCATATGCAGATTTTTTTCTATTGAGCCACTCAGTTAAACTGACCAATGCTGTTCAAACCATGTTGTTCCAGGGTCAACTGGTAGTTGGGAATCAGTGTATATGGAGGGCCAACTTATATTCGGATTTTGACTACATGAATGGTCTGTGTCCCTAACTATCATATTGTTCAAGCGTCAACTGTGGTGATGTGTGTGTGTGTGTGTGTGTGTAGATATATAGATATATATATATATATACTAATTTTTCTAACACCATCCTTCTTGGCTTTCTTCTCTATCTCCACTATTACTTCTGTCTCCATTACATGTTCATCTTCCATTCTTCAGTGTTTTACCCTAAGCTGTATTCTCTTCTCTACTTCCTTTTTCTCTAATATCTCATCTATGTCCATGGTTTCAAAAATCAAATGTTAATATATGCCCAAATCAAAATCCCCTACTCAAACAACCTTGAGACACAAACTACACATGCAACTCCATAGTGCACGTCCCTGTTTACTATTTCAGAGCCACAAAACATAGTATGTGAACCAAATTCATGCCCAACCACCTCAGTCTGATCCTTCCCTAATCCTTCTTTGTCAGTAAATTTTACCATTAACTATTCAGTCATCAAAGATACCAGCTGCTCAGTCACCCAATCTAATTTTACACCTAAAGGAACTAGTATAAGACCAAAGCCCAATGTTAGTATCAGGAAGCAAATAACAAGGATCAGAGGGAAATGAATGAAATAGAGACTTGAAAAACAAAACTAAGAGCTTTTTTTGAAAAAATAAATTGATAAACTTTTAGCAAGGCTCATCAAGAAAATGAGAGAGAGGGACTAAATAAATAATATCAGAAATGAAAGAAAAGTTACAATTAACACCACAGGAATACAAAGAGTCATAAAAGAATCCTACAATTATACTCCAACAAATTGAACCACCTCAAAGAAATTAAATAAATTTCTGAAAACATACAAACTTCCAATATTGAAGCAGGAAGAAACAGAAAATATGAACAGACTGATTATTAGTAATGAAATTAAGTAATCAAAAAACTCTCAATGCACACAAGTCCAAGACCAGATGGCTTCACAGGTGAGTTCTACCAAAGATTTAAAAAAGAATACCTGTCCCTCTGAAAATATTCCAAAAAACGTAAGAGGAAGGAACACTTCCAAACTCTATGAGGACAGCATTACCCAAATACCACAACCAGAAAAGGCACTGCCAGAAAAGAAACATTACAAGTGAATATCCCTGATAAACAAGATGGAATAATTCAACAAAATGTAGCAAAATGAATTCCACGATATATTAAAAGACCACACATCATAATCAAATGAAATTTATTCCAGAGATGCAAGGATGTTTCAATATCCAGAAATCAATTAATGCTATACACACATTAACAAAAGATAAAAATGATATGATTATCTCAATATATATAGGAAAAGTATGTGAAAAAATTCTTTTTCCTTATCATTTATGATAAAAACTCAAAAAAGTGGGTATGGAAGAAATGTACTTCAACATACTTAATGCCATAGTTTGCAAGCCCACAGCTATCATCATACTCAATGTTGGAAAGGTGAAAGCATTTTCTCTAACATCAAGCACAAGTCAAGGACTCTTACCAACTTTATTCAAAAGCCTAGCCATAGTAGTCAGATAAGAAAAAGAAATAAAAGGCATCTAAATTGGAAAGAAAGAAGTAAAACTGTCACTATTTGCTGATATAATGATACTATATAGAAAAAAAACCTTAAGACCTCTAAAAACAAACAAAAAACCATTAGAAGTAATAAATGAATTCAGAAAGTTGCATGATAGAACATTAATATATACAAATATTTTGCATTTCTATACATTAATAAAAAAACTATCAGAAAGAAAAATTAAGAAAAAAACTCATTTACACTTACATCTAAAAGAATAAATTAACTAGCATTCAATTTAATCAAGGAGGTAAAAGACCTGGAAAACTATAATACAGATTGTAGATCCAAGATGGCAGAGTTGATAAACACTGTGCTTGCTTCCTCCCATAACCACATTAAAATTACAATTAAATTATAGAACAATCAAACTGGAGAACAATCTGAAGTCTAGCTGAACAGAAATCCTATAACTAAGGATATTAAAAAAACACATTGTGACTGATAAGAGGGGCGGAAATGTAACACAGGCCAGCCCCACACCTGCATGTGGCCGCTGAGAATCAGGAGGGATATTTTGGCCATGGAGCCCCACCCCACCACCCCTGAAAGGAGCGAGGGAACCCAGTCCCACATTGCAATCCCCAGACCAGAGTACTGGCACTGGGGGGAGAGCTCCCACAACATCTGGCTGTGAAAAACAGTGGGGATTCCTAATATCCAGGTGAGATAGTAGGCTGTGGAAAACCCAGACATCCTCTTAAAGGGCCCTCAAACAGAGTCACTTGCTCACAGGCACTCACCCTAGGCTCTGGCAGAGGGCCAGTGGCTCAGGAGGCATCAGAGACCTACAGGAGAAGACTGAATTGTGTGGTTTCAGGGTGAGGACTGGAGGGATGGTTGCCATTTCCTTTTTCCTGTGTAGCCGGCAGGCAGATGCCATCTTTCCCGTGTTGAGCCCTCCCCCACATGGCAAATTCTGAATCTTCATTGTCCTGGTGAGCTCTGCTCACTCCACCATGCCCCACTCAACTCACACAGTGCCAGAGGAACTGTCCCAGCCAGCTGCCTGCCCCAGCCATAATGCACTCTTTCTTGGACAACTCTCAGGGGTCTATAGGACCCAGTTAGGTGGTGGCTGGCCTCAGTGTGCTCTAAGAATTTGCTGAGGAGCCCCAAGTTCAGCACTGGCATAAAACCAGCATCTACATTTACCTGGTGAACACCACTTGTCCCACTCTGGAGACTCCCTAGGACCTTGCCTTACCTAACTCATGTATCACACAAGGTTCTATCAGTGGCTGAGCCTTACAGGTGGTAGCAGACTTCAGGGTACTCTTGGCTTTTTGCACAGCTACCCCAGGCCCAGTACTGATGGCAACCATCCTCAGTCTGCAATGTGGCTTCTCTCATGCACCTCCAGGTCCAGCACAAGCAGTGATCAACTGCAGATTGTTTTGTAGCTCCTATCATATTTCCTGGCTTTTAACAGGTTGTGGCTGACCTGGGCCTGCACTGGAGCCCCTCCCAAGAGGCCCCAGAAACAACATAGCTGGAGGTCAGCTTCAGATCATAGCAGAGCACCACCCAATTAGCCCAACCAAAGGGCAGTTTCAGCAAGCACTAGCACCTGCTAGGCCAAATCCTGTTCTGTGGGTAACACCCCCCCCCCCCAACAGCAGCCCTTAGCTGTGGACATGGCCAAACCCTGCAGCCACTCTGCCTGTGAATATGGTCAACTAATCTTTGAAGAAGGAAGCAAGAATATACAGTAGGGTAAAGACAGTCTCTTCATTAAATGGTATTTCGAAAACTGGGGAGATACATGCAAAAAAATAAAACTGGACCTCTTTCTTACACCATATACAAAAATAAACTCAAAATGGATTAAAGACTTAAATAAAAGACCTGAAACCACAAATTTTTAGAAGAAAACATAGGTATAAACACTTTGAGATGAGTCTTATATTATATATATATATATATATACACACACACACACACACACACACACACACACACACATATAGATATACATGTATATATATATAATCAACACAACAAACAAACACAACAAAAAGCTGCCTGCTGAATGGGAGAAGATATTTACAAATAGTATATCAGATAAGGGTTAATATCCAAATATATAAAATACTCATACAACCTGATTCATTCTGGTTAATATGATGAAGTAAGTAAATGCTGTGTTCTCCTCCTCCCAGGACCACATCAAAATTACAACTAAACTACAGAACAGCCATTATTGAGAATTGCCAGAAATCTAGCTGAACAGAGATCTTATAACCAAGGGTATGGTAGGAGGGACAGAGATGCAGACTGGACGGGTTGCACAACCACATATGGTGATTAAAAATTGGGGGGATATCTTTGCTCTGGAGGCCCTTCCTGAGGAGTAAGAGGTTCCAGTGCCAGGAAGAGAAGTTCCCATAACTTCTGGCTATGAAAACCAGTGGAGATTGTGGCTGAGTGACATGGAGGACTGCTAGAGTCCTAAGCTTTCCTCTTAAAGGGCCCACTCCTGGACTTACTGGATGACAGATTCATAGGCTCTAAACTCTAGGGCTGGGGCAGCAGTGTCAATGGCCCCAGGGACATATGGGGAGGAACTGAATTTTCTAGCTTCAGGGCAACTTCTGGGGTGGCAGCTTTCTCCCAGACAAAAGTGCTGGCAGAAGGCATTGTTCATTTGTTGAGCCCTTCTCCCACCCAGACTGCAGTGTAGGTGGGTGCCATATCTGAGTCTCATTCAATCTAGCTAACATCATTCATCCCACCCTGGTGAATCCTTGAGACTCTGCCTACCCAAGCCAATTCCAGTGGCTTTTTCATACACACAGCCTACCTCGGCTCATGCTGCAGAGTTTCCTAAAATCTCTCAAAGGTTCTGAAACCCCAAAACAAAAAGCATCTGGCCTCAGTGTGCCAATACCTC
Source organism: Rhinolophus sinicus (assembly GCF_036562045.2). Classification (NCBI taxonomy): domain Eukaryota; kingdom Metazoa; phylum Chordata; class Mammalia; order Chiroptera; family Rhinolophidae; genus Rhinolophus; species Rhinolophus sinicus. Next base: position 39,368,080 of record NC_133754.1, read on the forward strand.
TTGCTAAGCAGTCACAAGCCCAGCACTAGCAGCAGCCAGCCTCAGATAACAGCTTAACCTCTCACAGGGACCCCCTACCCCCAAGCCCAGTGCAAGTTGCAACAATCTATAGATCATTTTGTCATTCATACCAACTGGCCCTAGGCAGGGCACAGGCAATGGCTGAACTTGGTTTTAAAGGTGCTCAGTGATCTCAGTGAGGACTTAAACAAAGAGATATGAAACGTAAAAATGGAGATAGAAAACAAAATAAAAAACAGTCAGAATTGAAGAGGACAATAACTGAAATAAAGATTGCATTAGAGGAAATCAACAGATTAGATGAAGTAGAGGATCAAATCAGGAATTTGGGATAAAGCAGAAGAAAACATCCAAACAGAACAGCAAAAATAATTTTTAAAATGAGGCTGGTTTAAGAGTCCTCTGGAACAAAGTCAAGCATAGCAACATTTGCATTATAGAGATACCAACAGAAAAGAGAACAAACAATTGAAAATGTGTTTGATGACATAATGATGGAAAACTTTTCTAACCTGGTGAAGGAAATAGATATGCAAGCCCAGGAAGCACACAGAGTCCCAAACAAGGCACATCATAATTAAAATGTCAAAGGTTAAAGACAGAATCTTAAAAGCAGCAAGAGAAGAGCAGTTAGTTACCTACAAGGGGGCTCCCACAAGACTGTAGGCTGACTTCTCAAAAGAAACTTTGCAAACCAGAAGGGATTGGCACAAAATACACAAAGTGATGAAAAGCAAGGACCTACAATCAAAATTTCCCAGTAAAGCTATCATTTAGAATTGAAAGACAGACAAAGAGCTTCCCAGACAAGAAAAAGCTAAAGGAGTGCATCAACACCAAACCAGTATTACAAGAAATGTTAAAGGAACTTCTTTAAGAGAAAAATAAGAAATAAAACAGATCAAAACTATGAATAATAAAATTGCAATAACTGTGTGTCTATCAACAATTACTTTAAGTGTAAATGCTCCAATCCAAAGATATAGGTTAGCTGAATGGATAAGAAAACAAGACTCTTACATATGCTGCCTACAGGAGACTCACTTCAGATCAAAAGACACACAGAGACAGAATATAAAGGGGTGGAAAAATATATTTCATGAAAATGGAAACAAAAGAGAAAGCTGGAGTAGTAATACTTATACCAGGCAAAATATTCTTTAATACAAAGGCTATAACAAGAGACAAAGACATATCCAGTAATCTCACTTCTGGGTATTTATCCAAGGAAATGCAAAACACTACACTGAAGAGGCATGTGCATATATCCATTGTGGCATTATCTACAATAGTCAAGATATGGAAGCAACATAAGTATACATCAATAGATGAATGGATAAAGAAGTGGTACATATATACAGTGGAATATTTATCAACCATAAAAATAATGAAATCTTGCCATGTGCAACAACATGGATGGACGTAGAAATTATGCTAAATGAAATAAGTCAGACAGAGAAAGACAAATATCATGTTTTCACTTATATGTGCAATCTAACGAACAAGATAAACAAAACTCAAACTCATAGATACAGAGGATATTTTGATAGTTGCCAGATGGGAGGTGGGTGGGTAGACGGGTGAAAAAGGGTAAGGGATTAAGAAGTACCAATTGGTAGTTACAAAACAGTCATGGGAATGTAAAGTATATCACGGGGAATATAGTCAATAATATTGTAATAACTATGGTGTCAGATGGGTACTAGATTTATCTGAGTGATTATTTTATAAGTTATATAAATATCATATCACTATGCTGTACACCTGAAACTGATATAATATCGTATGGCAACTGTAATTGAAAAAGTATTATAAAAAAATAACTCATACAACTCAACATGAAGAAACAAACAATCCAATTAAGAAATGGGCAGTGGACCTGAGTAGACATTTCTCCAAAGAAGATTTACAGCATGGCAACAGTCACATGAAAAGATACTCAACATCACTAATCATCAAGGAAATGCATATCAAACCACAGTGAGATATCATCTCCCATCTGTCAGACTGGACATTATTAAAAAAAAAAAAAAAGACAAGTAACCAGTGTTGGCAATGATGTAGATAAAGGGAACCCTTATGCACGGTTGGTGTGATGGTAAATTGGTGCCGCCACTACAGAAAACAGTAGGGATTTTCCTCACTACATTTTTAAAAATAACTACCATAAAACCCAGCAGTTACACCTCTGGGTATTTATCTGAAGAAAATAAAAACACTGAGTCAAAAAGATATATGCATCTCTATGTTCATGCAGCATTATTTACAATAGCAAAAATATGGAAGCAACCCCAGTGTCCATTTAAAACAAATGGATAAAGAAGATATATACACATACACAACACCAGAGAATAGTACTCAGATGAAAAAAAAAAATGATATCTTGGCATTGTGATAAAATGGTTGGACCTTGTGCTAAGTGAAATAAGTCAGAAAGAGAAACGCTCTGTGATTTCACTGATATGTCAAATCTAAAAAATAAATAAATAAAGCAAATGAATAAAAAAAAACAGATACAGACTAATAGATACAGAGAACAAACTGATGGTTGCCAGAGGAGAAGGGGGGAAATGGATGGGTGAAAAAGGTGAAGGGAATTAAGAGGTATTATCAGTTATAAAATATATGTCATAGGGATCTAACATACAGCATAGGGAATATATTCAATAATATCATAACTTTCATAATCACTTGGTAAAATATGCAAATATTGAATTACTATGTTGTACACCTAAACTTATGATAATACTTAATATCAACTATACTTTAATAATAAAAAACATTAACTTCTCCATCAACCCCACATTCAAACAATGGCCAACTACAATCAATGTTACCTTCTGAGACATTCTCAAACCTGTGGGTTTTTTGTTGTTGTTTTTTTTCCCCATATCTACTTTCACACCTAGATCCAAACAACCATCATCTTTCAATTGCATCTTGTTCCCACTTTTTCTCCTTTGAAATCTTTATTACCCCTCTCTCTCATCTCTCAGCAGAGTGAATTCTGCCAAATGCAAATCTGATCATATCACTTTCTTACTTAAATCCCTTTAGTTGTTTTCCATTAACCTTAGAATAAACTAAACTTATTAAAAAGGCTCATAAAGCCTTTCATTACCTGACATTCACTTATTCTCCAGCCTCCATCTCTCAGCTCTTTCTTCCTCAAACTTAAGGAACTACCATGCTGGTTTCTTTCAAGTCCCAAAATATACCATTCCTTTCTCATCTCCGGAGGGTTTTATGTAAGCTCTTCCTTCTACAGAAACAAACCATTTTCTTCTTTTTCAATTCTCAGTTGACACATATAATAATTTTCATTAAAGTAATTTGAATAATTTCTACATATAAATACATGTTTTTCATGTATTAACTTCTTTAATTCTCATAACAGTGATTTATTATTATTATTATTATTATTATTATTTATTTTACAACGAGGAATGTGAAAAACAGTGAAGAAACTATTCAAATCAGGGAGGAAGTTAGAGAGCCAACATTTGATCATTTGCAGCAGAGGCAATGATCTTGAGCATTATGGTAAAAAGTAACTTACTGCATTTAGACTTATGCTCTGTCTACCCACAGTCCTTAACTATGTTTGTGCTCCTGACGTACCTCCTGATATTGTATTGCCTACCCCACTACAAAAGCACTTACATATTAAGTCACTGCCTTTTAACTTGCTTTCCTGCCAAACAGTATAGTTCTCAAGGGCAGGAATCACATTTATTACAGGAATAAATGAATGAATGAATGAACAAAAGAAAACTAGTAACACTATACATTCACTTGTCATTTGTTAAAGAAGATTTCTGGGACATAAGGCAAAAACTATCCATATTCCCAGTACTTCCCTTTCACAATTTGTGAAATTAGAATTATGTAGGCATTTTCTTTTAAAAATAACTAATTCATATCCAGAGAAAAGTAGGTGTAGCTGTACATATATCAGACAAAATATATTTCAAGACAAAAAAAGTAACAAGGTACGAAGAGAGATACTTTATAATGACAAAGGGGACAATTCATCAAGAAGACATACACTTATCAATATATATGCACCCAGCCTGGGAGCACCAAAATATATAAAGCAATTACTAACAGAACTAAAAGAGAAACTGAAAAAATACAACTATAGTGGGGGACTCAAATGCCCCATTGACAGCAATGGATAGATCATCCAAACAAAAAGTCAGTAAGAAAATATCAGCCTTAAATGACACATTAAACCAAATGGATATAACAGATACATACAGAGCTTTCCATCCCAAAACAACAGAATATGCATTCTTCTCAAGTGTACATGGAACATTCTCAACGGTAAAGCATATATTGGTTCTTGACTTTTTCTGTCTGACTTATTTTATTCAGCATAATAATCTCAAGATCCAGCCATATTGTCACAAATGGTACTATTTCATCTTTTCTTATGGTATATAAAACAAAACAACAAAAGCAAAAGACAAATAAATGAAGCAACAAAAGCTCACAGACAGAGAAAATAGTTTAGTGATTACCAGAGGGTAAGGGGGGTGAGGTAGATGAGGCTAAAAGAGATCAAATATATGGTGATGGAAGGTGAACTGACTCTGGGTGGTGAACACACAATGTAATATATATAGATGATGTATTATACAATTGCACACCTGAAATCTATAACTTTGCTAACAATTGTTATCCCAATAAACTTTAATTTTTAAAAAAATGCATATTGGGGCACAAAACTAGTCTCAATAACTTTAAGAAGACTGAAATCATAATAAGCATATTTTCTGACCACAACAGCATGAAACTGAAAATTAACTATAAGAATAGAGCTGAGAAAACCACAAATATGTGGAGATTAAAACAATATGCTATTGAACTACTGGGTCTAATAAGAAATAAAAGAAGAAATCAGGAGATACATAGGGTGGTGAACACACAATACATAGATGATGTATTATAGAATTGTACACGTTAAACCTAAATAATTTTATTAACCAATGTCACCCCAATCCATTTAACTTAAAAAAATGAAGATACATAGCAACAAATGAAAATTACAATATGACATATCAAAATTTGGGGGGATGCAGCAAAAGCGGTAGTAAGAGGGAAGTTTATAGTATTACGGGCCTACCTCAAAATACAAAAAAAAAAAAAAAAATCAAATAAGCAATCTAATGTTTCACTGTAACAACTAGATAAATAAAGAACAAATGAAGCCCTAATTCAATAGAAAGAAGGCAATAAAATTAGAGCAGAATTAAGTGAAATAGAAACCAAAAAGACAATAGAAAAATTAAACAAAGAGCTGGTTCTTTGAAGTGAAAAATAAAATTGGCAAACCTCTGGCTAGACTCACTAAGGAAAAAAGGCAAAAGACTGAAATAAATAAAATCAGAAATGAAAGAGGAGACGTTATAATGGATACCACAGAAATACAAAGGACTATACAAGAATAACATGAAAGTCTATATGCCACAAAATTCAATAATCTAGGAGAAACAAACAAATTCTTAGAAATATATAACTGTCTTAGACTGAACCATGAAGAGCTGGAAAACTAAATAGACTGATCAACAGTAAGGACACTAAAAAAATAATAAAATAAAAAAAACCTCCCCAAAAACCAAAAGTGCAGGACTAGATGGCTTCACCAGTGAATTCTACCAAATAGTCAAAGATTTCATAGTCCTTCTCAAACTCTTCCAAAAAATTGAAGAAGTGGTAATATTTCCTAACTGATTTTTCAAGGACAGCACTACCCTGTTTCCAAAACCAGGCAATAATGAAACAAAATAAAAAGAAAATTACAGACCAATATACCTGATAAACATAGATACAAAAAAATCCTAAACAAAATACTTGCAAATCAAATACAACAATATGTTAAAAAGGTAATACATTACTATTAAGTGGGGTTCATCAGGAATGAAAAGACAGTTCTTTTTTCTCAGGATTGCTTTGGCTGTTTGAGATCTTTTTCGGTTCCATACAATTGTGTTTATTTTCTTTCTTTGAAAAATGCCATTGGGATTTTGATGGGGATTGCATTAAATCTACATATTGCTTTAGGTAATATGGTCATTTTAACTAGGTCAATTCTTCCAATACATGAACAGGGAATAGCTTTCCATTTCTTTGTGTCTCTTGCAATTTCTTTCAACAATGTCTTGTAGTTTTCAGTGTATAGGTTCTTCATTTTCTTTGTTCAGTTAACTCCTAGGTTATTGAAGCTTCTTCAATAAATGTTGTTGGGCAAACAGGAAAACCACATGCAAAAGAATGAAACTAGACTGCTGATACCATACACAAAAATGAACTCAGATTAAAGAATTGAAAATAAGACCTGAAACAATAAAATGTATAGAAGAAAACATTGATATGGAACTTATGGGCCTTGGTCTCAGAAAAAATAACAAGTGTTGCAGAGGATGTAAAGAAAAGGGAACCCTCATACACTGGTGGCAGGAGTGTAAATTGGTACATTCACTATGGAATGTAGTATGGAGGTCCCTCAAAAAATTAATAATAGACCTATCATATGACCCACAAATCCTTTTTCTGAGTATCTACCCCCAAAATTTGAAAACACTTATTCATAAAGATATGTGTGCCCTATGTTCATTGCAGCATTATTCACAATAGCCAAGACATGGAAAAAACCTCTGTCGTTGGACGGATGATTGGATAAAGAAGTGGTACATGTATACAATGCATTACTACCCAGACATAAAAAATGATGAAATATTGCCATTTGCTACAACATAGATGGATCTTGAGGGTATCATGCTAAACGAAATAAGTCCCAAGGACAAGGACAAAAACCATGATTTCACTCAAATGTGGGATATAAACCGGAAAGCAACAAACGAACAAACAAAACCAACAAACTCAGACACAGACAACAGTATGATGGTTACCGGAGGGGAAGGGTCATAGGGAGAGGATGAAAAGTGTAAAGGGGGTCAAATATGTGGTGACAGAAGGAGACTAGATTTGGGTAGTGAACACACAATGCAAAATACAGAGGATGTATTATAAAATTGTACACCTGAAACTTATATAATGTTATTAACTAATGTTACCCCAATAAATTTAATCAAAAATAAATAAATACTTTCCCAATGATAAAAAAAGGAAAGCTAATTCATAATCATTTGTATAGTTCACAAGTCAACACATTCACCTCAGGAGTCCCAGTGAGTTAGGAACGCAAGTCTTCTCTTGCACTACACCTGGCTGTGCTTGTACATTAGCTGATGGCTATCAGAGGCAGGATTTCTTTTTTCAGCAAGCAGCTGACACAGCTGCAGTTGGTGGCCTGGGATTTCTTCCATCCTCAACATTACTTTCTTGTCATTTGCCCTATAATGAATTTTTTCATAAACCAATATTTCAAAAGTCTGTCAGTATCAGTGAGCTGGCCCACACATGCATATTTAATAGATCCAAATACTCAAACTGTTAAAATAAAATGGCCAAGTATTATTTCTATAGTGAAGAGTTCTATGTATCAACTTACTTTTGCACTTTTCTGAAAACCCAACCACCACCATTAGTATTTTTTCCTGTGGCAAAATTAATTCTATGATACAAATAACAGGTTTAGAAATGGGCTCACAGAACACGTTCTTATTATCGATTAAGATCTGCTTGTATTGGCCCTCAAAGAATACCCATGAATAAAAGAAAAAAGCATGGGAAAGAATAAATTGGGATATACAGGGTGAACATCCTTTAGAGGGTCTGATTGCCAGGGTGGTGTAATCCTAGTATGTATTAAAAAAAACACATAGGCTTTGGGGCTAGCGCAAGCAATCCCTGTGTGACTTTGGACAAGTTATTTAGCCTCTCCATTGTTACTTTTTCTGTATAAAATATGACTAATTACCTTGAATAAGTATTACAAGGATTAAATAAGTGTACATACACATAGGAAAACTTGAATAGATACAAATTTATTAATGTTAATATTGTATACTTTAAAAATTATTACCATGCAAGTATTTTTCCAAAGTAAAATTTATGGAATAGGTAAAATGACTATCACAGGTACCACTTATTTAGCACTGAGTATGTGGCAGTCACTGTACACCAGATGGAAACCACTGTATTTTTTTTCACTTTCAAATTAAACTGTCATTTCACAAATGCCACTGTCACTTAAATCGAGAAGAATTAATGTAATGCATTTTATACATTCACTCATTTACTCCTCACAACAGCTAATGAGGTGAGGAATATTATTTCCAATTTATAGATGGAGAAATTGAAATGTAGAGAAGTTAGTAAGTGGTGGACTGCCTGATTCAAATCCAGAAAGTCTGACTTTAAATTTACTGTACTCTACATTCCTGGTTGTGGAATATTTCAGTCTTATTATTGGTTAATGACTAGGATATGTATGTCCGATATGCAGCTCAATAGTAACTGTGATCCAAAAGTGATTTTAAATTTGGAACTGTGAACTAAGGGTGGAAGTGAAATGAAGATCTTAAAAGGTGTCTCCATTGTTTCCCAAGGCACTAGCATCATACTTGTATAAAATGCCTGTATTTTTACCTACAGAAGAGGAATAAATCAATAATTGAAAAGCTTGCTTATCCTTAACTTCGCAGAGAGAAGCAGATGTATCTTATGGAAATAGAAATTTCAAAAGCTACGTAAAATTCTTAGGTTTCATATCTTGGGTATTGTCATAGTGGCAACTTTTCAGCAGATTGTCAAAATCCAGATGAAGATATTTTCATTAAAAGTATTACTTGAAGGGAAACTGGGTTCTTTGTAGTAAATGTTTCTTGAGAAAGTGTGAAAAAATAATGAGAGTGCCACAGAAGTGATCAGACCTCTTGGTATTTTTTTCCATTAAAAGGTTAAAGAAGATGACCATAGTTAGTAAAAGGACAAAAATATCCACCAGATGGAAACAGCATATATATTTTTTTCACTTTCAAATTAAACTGTCATTTCAAAAATGATGCTGTCACTTGAGAAGTAAAGAACTAATATATTCCTGTAAAAACAGGGGAACCAGGTGCATAGGAAAAATAGCTGGCTACAGCAAACCTCCCAACCAAAAAACAGAAAAAGAAAAAAATTACCAGCTGTGTAAATAAAGCATTCTTCCTAAATGTCAGTATCTATTTAAAATTTTACTTTCTTTCAGATGATATAATGTATAAGAAATGACTTGGGAAAACACAAAGTACAAATACAATTATTAGTCTAATTATTTTGATTCAGCTTGCTTGCTATCGTATGGTTTGATGAAAATAGAAGAGAATATGCCTAGAACATTATATTCAAGCTGGATTGACCAGAGAAAGAAATTATCCCAGAAGGATTTAAATACCATGGAATGTTCTACCATGTTCATTACATCTGTTTAATGTTGGTAAACAACCCAACAATAACAAAATAAAACAAAATCATCTTAAAATATGGGAGTCATGCAAAAGCATTATTAATATTGAAAGACTAATATTAAAAAGTATAACAATCTGTGCTTAACGACTAGCATTGCAATTAAGATTAGCAATGAGCTGTAATGATAAACTACAAAGAATCTAGTACTGAGTTACAATGAGAGTACAACATATTAAAGCTATATGTATATGAGGAAATATTCTAAATACTCTACATCTTTTGTCCTATTATAACACCCCCTAAATACAGGCATCCAAGTTTATTTTTCTCCCCAAATTCCTTTATATTTCTATATACAATATGATTCCTTTCAATACCAACTTGATTTCTCTGGACTGACATTAGTGTTATCCTTTGTTTGTTTGTTTGTTTGTTTATTTATTTTCCTCTGCTGTAGATTTTTTCTTTAAATTTCTATCTGGCCCTGACTTTCTACCTATCCTGTCAACTTGGTACTCTCATGTCTTCTGATCAGAATGGCAGTGGTGGGTCCTTGGCTTTCTCCTCCTAAAATTGTACTTATAGTTCTTAAATTCCATATTTTAAAACTTCGGTTACTTGTTCAAAATCCTGTTTATTCCCGTTTTCCATTTCCTCTTATCTCCTCTCACATTCTACACTGCCCTAGTTTCACCTACCTCTCAGAACTATTCCTTTTCCCTATTGTATCTCCCTTTGATACAACACACCCTCTTCCCTAGGAAAACCTTCTCACATCTATCAAACTCAACAGGTGCTTTCCTAAGCTGATTCCTTAGCTTAAGCTCACCTTTCAAAACCCAGTTCTGATGATTTCTGCTTTCTGGGAGTCATTCCTGACTATTTCTAGCCCTTAATCATCTCCTGTTTCTCCCAGTTCCTCTAAGACATCTTTTTTCTCTTGCTTGCTGTAGTTTTGTGCAAAGCCTTCTAGACTGGCAACTGGAATGCAAGTTCCTCCTGTAGGATTCCATAATTCTTAGTACCCTGGAACATATAAGGTACTCGCCCAAACATTTGTGTTAAATAGAGGAGAGGTGGTGGGGGAGTAAAAGCAGAGATAAAGGAAGGAAAAATGGGGTAGACACTACCAACCTCTGGTTCCATCAACCAAAATTTCATATATGTATCCATAAAATGAACACTGTAACTTCAAACCATATATTATTTTAACTGTAAATAACATATTTTGAAAAAAAAATCTCACATTTTAGTATAACATACTTCAGAAAGAGAAAAGTATCCCTTAAGGTAAACAATCTACAAGCCTCTGTCCACAATTACATTCATCTGGAAGAAATAAAACTTTGATTCATTCTTCTTTATTTGGTATATTTTGTATGGCATGGCATAAAAAAGCAATGACATTTTCTGAATGTTTTACTGTTATGAAGCTTTTGACTCAGTTCTTCTCCAATATGAAGTAGAAATTCTAAAATGTTCTTTTGTAGATATAGTAACACAAGTCAGACAAATGCCTATAACTTAGGCATTTGATTCTACTTAGCGGTCTAAGACATCTCTTAGAGAGGGAATCTGAAGTCCTGTTAATCTCTGTGATCTCCGGTCAAATAAGTATAGTCTTATTCCTGGGAAGGCCCCCTTCTCTAGATATAATGAATGCACAATCCATGTGCCTGAACTTTCTTCCTTTCTGAGGCTCCTGTTGAAGCCAAAAGTCATTAAGAATGAAGAATTCCTAAAAGATATTCCTAAAATTTTATATGTGCTAAGAATTAAAACCAGTGCAAAAACATATGTAATCTATGAATGAAAAATGTTAAGACAAGAAGGTATAAAACAATTTTATAAGTATAAAAACAATGCAAATGTTATTGATGCGATATATATTATGGGCTATATATGGTCACTTTCATAACTCTGGGTGGCATTTTCCCAAAGTATTAAAGTTCCAAAATAGATTCAAATTACGTTGGATATACATTACTGTATATGTCGTATAACATGAATTACGCATTTGCCAAGGTATCATATGTAATCTTAATATAGTATGTACATTATCAGATGCATATCAAAGTATCAAGAATGATGTCTACCAAGAATTTTATATATTGATTTCATTTAGTTAATTATATTCTTTTAACTTATAGTCTCCCCTGTAATTCTCCTCACCATATCCACTTGTTACACTATGTTCATGGACAATCTTTCACTGTTTTTATGTAATCTGTATCACTTAATGTACATGTATTTTTGGTATACATAAATGGCATTATGCTATATGTTTTTCTGTTTCATACTTTTTTCACTCAGTATTATGTTTTCATATATATATTCATAATGCTGTGAATAGATAAAATCTATTGATTCTAAAAACAGCACATTTTTCTTTGGAGTAGAGTTTTCATTTTTTAATCTATGAAGTCCCCAGTGATGGGGCCCCAGAGTTCTTCCAACATCTGGCCAGGATAAACAAAACTCCCTTGAATATTATTATACATACCTGTTGTGGAAGACAAAATTCTGAGATAACCCTCAAAGACCCACGCTTGCCCTTGTATAATCTCCTAAATATGGGTGGGACCTAGGAACATGATGGGATTTCAATCCTGTGATTAGATTACATTGTTTGGCAAAGTGAAAGGATTTTGCATGTGTAGTTAAGGTCCCAAACAGTTGGTTTTGATTTAATCGAATGGGATATTATCCTGAGCACACCTGAATGCATAGGTTAAAAGTCCTAAAGAAAGACTTGGTCCTTCCTAAGGAGCAATTCTGCTGCTAGTCTTGAAGAACCAAAACACTATGAGTGCATAGCTGTGAGGAAATGAACTCTGCCAACAACCACATAAGCTTGGAAAAGGACCTTGAATGTCAGATGAGACCACAGCCCTATGCAACATCTACACTGCAGCCTTGTGAGATCCTAAACAGAGAACCCAGCTAAGCCAAGCCCAGACTTCTGACCCACATAATCTGTGATACAATAAATGTGCAGTTTAAAACCACCAAGATAGTGATAATTTGTTCTATAACACTAGAAAACCGATATATCCTATTGGATGTGTCTGAGAATCTTCTTAAGATGTGTGCGTGCGTGCGTGTGTGTGTGTGTGTGTGTGTGTGTCAAGTGGCAGAATTTGTGGTCATTAGGTACATGTATAATTAATTTGTCCATCAGAATCTGAAGGTCCCTACACTCCAACATGCCTGCCTACAGTATAATATTTGCCAGCATAAGTGGTATAAACTCTCATTGATATTGTGTTTTTCTTATTACAAGTAAGTTTAGGCAAGTTTCATTTGTTAATTTTATGTCATTATTTTGAGTTTCCTCTTCTATATGCCAGTTGTTCATATTCTTTGACATCTTTCTACAAAGTTTGCTGACTTTTTATTATTATTTTCTTACAGGCATTCTTTGTATATTCTAATTCTCATTAGTCATAGACATTTCAAATATATTTGCCCTATCTGTCATCTATTAATATTTTCAACTTATCATGTTAGAGTAAATCCTTACTTTTAATACTGTAGAATTTATTAATACTTTTCCTTCAAAGTTTGAAAATTATTTTAATAGGGAAGCTTACCATTTGAATACATAACGTTGTAGGCCTAATAAGTCTGGGGTCTCATCCATCTAAAATACAAGTGGTGGGAGACAAGAAAGAGGTAGGAAACAGAAGAAGCAGATAGAGGAGGAATGCAAAGAGAAAGGTAGATGGCATTCGGCTGCTGAAACTCAAGAGTAGAATTTTGCATCCAGACAGCAGCCTTTAAGACATGACTATGAAAAAGGATTTTTGTATTATATTCTTGTAATTAACATGTAACATATGAATGGCTAATCCTGGATGATTGAAAATTAGAATTCTCCAAAAATATTGCAAAAATACCTTTGGATACCAATTAGTCTTATTCATGAGGTTGGAGAAAGGAGGTTATGACCTAAAAGAAAAGCTCACCATTTCTAGCCTGCAGAATGTTGGTAAATGAGAAGAGACAAGTTTCCAGTTCTGAATTCCAAGACAGAGAGGGAGAAACTTTAGCTAAATGTGGTAACATTGAGGTGACAAGAAGAACTCTGTCCCTCTTTGCAATTTCAGAATCTGGGAATGGATTGCTGTGTGTGTTCACCCATACCAATCTGGGTTAACTCTGAGGCAGTAGTCAGCACAATAGCTTTACTTGTCTAAAGCCCTCTTGGTTTCTGACAAGATGATTGGAACTTAGAGTAGCTAAGAGCCCTGACTGGAAAAGTCAATGGAAATTCTGCAGCACTGACGCAGAGGCTACAGAACAGACCGCCAGGACAAAACTGCATGAGAGACATAGTCAGAAATGAGATGGGTGGAGTGAACCAGGGAGTGTTACGGAAACTGAACAAGGAGAAAGAAGGGAGAAAGAGAGAGAGAGGAGCCTACAAGTTCCACCAACCATTGTCAGATGGAAGAGGCACAAAAGATCCTGCCTGCAGGAGCTACAGGACACCACACTTGAAGACTTCCCCTCTCCCTGTTATCTGAGGCCCATATGTTACACACACCTACAACCATACTGACAAATCATAAGAAAAGAAGCACGGGAAGCTGACATCTGAGAGACTGAATATTCTTATCCGAAAGAAAGTGAGCCCAGACAATCAAGACTGCATAACTTAATGTTAACTCTTCACCTTACTCCACCCCATCCCCATGCCAGTTGCTGGGGGCTCAGAAGGTTGGTTAGAGACAAAATAAAGAGGTTGCATTTTTTCCCCTTACTCATCTGCATTGCAGTGCGACTTAAAATATTCCACCCTGTTTCACACAACTACCGGTATGAGACCACTCAAAGACTGTGACCACTTAGTATTTAAAATATCTTTGTTTTTATTTAATTATTTAAAATTAGCTACGTATGCCAATGTCTCCATTCATGAGGCCAGTTAAATCATACTTGAAACTCCCAGATGTTTCACCCTATGTTGACATGTTTGCCTTGTTGCATGCAAAATATCTGGCTGACTAAATTTTGCACTTTTTCACTGTATGTTTGATGTGATATAGACTCAATCCAACACTTAGAAACATCACAATGTAATTTGATGCAGCTGTGAATCATTTAATGCTGCTTTGGATCTCCCTGGACCTTTATTTGTCTTAAGACTGTCTTTGTTGGAATGCGACCATGCACAGTAGGAAAACTCAGCTCAGCTCTAATGTACTATTAGAGTGATCCTAGAGCTCTGACTGGAACTGGATAAAAATGAGCATAGTACTCCACCTCACAGAGGCATCCATTAAAATTTCAAAAGCATGGCACTAAATGAAAATGTATCCTTGGGGGAGACAGTCATCCTGGCAATTGTACTATAAAGCATCACCTCCCAATTCAATCAGGGAATCTAAGTGAAAAACGGAAACAGATGTAATATCTTTGTAGGCAAAGCACAACAGCCATGCCCAGAAAAGACTATAAATGCCCATATGTACCCTAGAATCTTTGTCCAGTAGATTGAGTTAGAATCATCATGTTGTCAGGACACATTTTCTGAAACAGGAATCATTTCGCTTAGGTATCTGGTGTAGAGAAAATATTTCTGAAGGGTGGGTTCAGTCAAATATGCCAGATTATTGCTATAAAGGCACCAGCTTACGCAAACATCATAAAGTATTATTTCAGTTTAAAACATACTTATTTAAATGGTATTTTTTTAATTTCAGAAGATGGTCAGACTTGCTACAGAAATAATTGAAAGTTTGTTTACCTTATTCGGAATTTGCTGAACATGGACATGGAATAAAATCTGAAGTTCATTATAACATATTGTGTTGTGAGAGCATGGTTTAGGCAGAACAAAACGCATATGACAACACCCGCAGGTCTTGTGTTTTATTAGTCAAAACAAAATATAGTTTTCAGTGGAGAAATTTTAATCTCATATTTTCATCCATTGCAGTCTCTACAACTAAATGCTTTTAAAAAAGATTAATTCAAATATAAAATACATTCAAACATAAAATTTTATATGGAAAATATTATAGTGCTTCAGATTCTAAATGGGTGTCCCTTATAGTTGCCTATTATTCAAATCAAATCTGTCCTTTGCATTTATTTTATGTTCTCTTTACTTTTTTAAAGAAGAAAAATATTAAGAAAAAATATTAGAGATAAAATAAATAAATAAATAAATAAATAAATAAATAAATAAATAAATAGCATAAAAGATTAGGTTTGGGTTTTTTTTGTTGTTGTCTGGGGTTTTTTACTTATGGTATTTGAAGTTTACACAGTGTAAACTCTGCCTGTCAAACTAATTTTCAAAAACTTTACATTACTTTTATGGACTGTTTCTAATTCAAGTTAAGATTTGGGCTCAATTCAAGATATAAAGGATAAGAGTAATTCTGTCACTTGGAGGTGTTAAGTTTCATGTCAAAAACAAGTCAAAAGAATTCAAACTGAAGCTCTCATGACCTCATAACTACCAGAAGAGCCATTGTTTCTAGATGAATGTACAACTGCCCCTCCATATTTGATTAATGATGTGTGCTTGTGTAAATGTTCAGGCTATGTCATAATTCCTATTTTATGTCTTAAGTCAGATTAATCATTTTCCATGTTCTTTTTTCCATGTTTCATCTCTAGGTTAAGATTGGTCTACATAAGCCAAAAATAAATTGAAATAGGATGTGCTGGAAATGTTTGACACATATCCTTGGATCCTACAAAATTCACATCATGATATCCTTTTACATTTCCAGATTTTTTCATATAGGAGATTTCAGAGGCTTGGTACACATGATTACCTAGTGAAAAACTCATAGCTCAATAGTCCAGCAGATATTTCTGAATATAGTAACTCACAGCAGACACACCAACGTTTTCCATTGATTTATATTCCTGTTATTTTCAGATTAATAATGGGATATAATGTAAAATAAGCCCCATTTAGAAAGTCAAGTCTATATTTAAATGCATGTTCAGAACACTGCTATTAAAATCTGTAATAATTTTGCATGTTATGGGACATTTTTAATGCTTTATACAATTATATAAAGGAGTCTTATTTACTGAGAATTATAAGAAGCCAACATTTTAAGATAATTTACTTTCAGCCACACTGGCATCCTATGAAATGGAAAACAAAACTTTAAATATATGAATATTACACAAGTTTTTAGGCTATTAAATTGTAAAATATTTGAATTTCCAAAATATTAACTGAAAATAATTTCAAAATATGGTTAATCCTTTACAGGGTAAATTGAGAAAGAGTTCTGTCAGAAAAGTAGAACATATTTAATTTGGAGAAAGAAAAACTGCCCTTTTATTTTTAAATAAGAGTTTTCTGTTTTAGAGCAGTGGTACTTGGCTGTTTTACGTAGATCTGTTTGATTACAAATCCAAAGAAAATGTTCTGAGTACAGTCTACTTGTTTGCTCTAGGTTTAGAACTTGATGTAAGCCTCATTCGGTTGGTGAAAGCCTACTTTCACAAAGATTTCATGTTCGCAAATAACACCAGGAAATGATCCCGGTGAGAAAATTACACAAAGTCGTATTCATGGCTAGGTTTGGTTTGAATTGGCAAAATAATAAAATTAGACTCCTGTTCATGTGTATTAGCTGTGCAGCAGATTTTAATTGCCCTAAATTAAAAGATATTACCATTCTTGCATTTAAAGAGATCCACTTTAATAGATCATGAATCATCTTGTGTTACTTTTAATTATTTTTTAACTTAAGACATGTATTCAAAATTATTTAGTCAAAAAAAAAAAAAGATCTCATTCAAATAGAGCTTTTTGTGCCATAACATTTAACTACAAGATTATTCACATTTACAGTGTACAAAATCTATCAACTCCAGGAGCTCCATGAGCTCAGAATCCTATTTGTCTTTGTATTCAAATAAGTGATGATGGTAACTAGTCATTTAGATGCTTGCTAAATTATTATGTGACTTTAGCAGTCTTTATGTGGAGAAGCCATAGAATCATAGACGTGAAGATTGTAATAATCCAGAATCTTTGAGTTGCAAAAACAAAAAACAAACAAATAAACCAAAACAAAACAAACAAAAACCTCAAGCAAATAAGGAACATATTTACTCCGTGTAATTGCAAAGCCCATGAAAATGCCTGACTTCAGGCATGTCTGGATCCAAGAGTTTCAATGTTGTCACCTGAGCTCTCTCTAAGATGTGATTTTCTTTACTTGTTGCTCTCTCTCCCACTGATAAGACGCATAAAACCAGCCTCGGTTAATCACCTTTACAGTTTATATGCAAAAGTAATTGTTATTGTCTTTTTGAGACCTGAAGCAGAAAAATCCTGAGGAGTACTCAATTTGGTATTGCTTAAAACATGTGCCCAGCCCTAATTCAATCACTGCCCAGGTATATGGGCTGACCAACAAGATGTGTTTTTTACTGAAGTACTCTTAGTTTTTCAACAAGGAAACTGAAACCAGGAATTAAGTGACAAAATGCATGTCACACAGTAAGTAGCATAGTTACACAATGCTAAACTAATTTAAGGATGAACTAGATAGCAAAATAAAAGAGAAATATGGAAAGAGATAATTAGTACTTATTTATCTACCTTTATTGACATTCTACACATTTTAAACATTAACATAGGTAAACAGAGTTCAGTGTGACTGAGTTTTAAATATCAAATTGGCATGTGTTTCCATGTATTTTTTAATCAACTGTTCTTGTGTTTGGCATTTATGTGGGCATACGCAAAGATGTTATAACTAAAAACTAGAACAGGAAATCCAACTCAGTGGGATATTGGAATAAAAGTATTTTATTGTATTTCTGATCTATACCTAACATCATTCCCAACGGTGAAAAGCTGAAAGCTCTTCCTGTAAGATCAGGAAGAAGACAAGGTTGCCCACTCTCAACAATTTTATTCAACATAGTATTGGAAGTCCTAGCTGTTAGACAAAAAAAAAAAAGTATACAAATTGGAAAGGAAGAAGTAAAACTGTCCCAATTTTTGGATGACATTATACTCTACATAGAAAACCCTAATGATTCCACCAAAAAATATTATAACTAAGAAATGAATTTAGCAAAGTACCAGAATACAAATAATATTCAGAGATCTATTCCATTTCTATACACTAATAATGAACTATCAGAAAGAGAAATTAAAGACACAATCCCATTTACACTTGCATCAAAAACAATAGAATACCTAGGAATAAATTTAAACAAGGAGATAAAAAACCTGTACTTTGAAAACTACAATACATTGATGAAAGAAGAAATTGAAGACAACACAAATAAATGGAAGGATATACCAAGTTCATGGATTGGAAGGATTAATATTGTTAAAATCTCCATATTCCTCAAAGCAATATGCAGATTTATTTCAATCCTTATAAAACTATCAGTGGCATTTTTCACAGAACTAGAATAAATAGTCCTAAAACTTATATGGAATCATTCCAAAAAAAAAAGAAGAAAGAAAGCCTTGTTTTTTTGGTCAGCTGCAGAAAATATTTCATATTGTCATCCGTCTTCTGCACTGAAATATGTTTTTAAAAGCTAATTTTTATATTCCCAAATGAAATATCTTTCCTTTCATAGCTCCTGTTTTCCAGTTTTATTCAATATTGTCCTTATCACTATACATGTGTCCACCAATATTTTCTTGTATGATTTTCATTGCTGATATTTTTTATTTATTTTTTTAAATTTAATTTGGAATTTGTTTTTAAACATAATGCAAGATTGGGATCCAATTTTATTTTCTTCGAGATGGATAACCAATTATTCCAGAACCAGTCGTTTAAAATCCATCTTATTTTCAGAAATGTCAAGTATTTTTTTAATTATTAAGTTGTCAGAAATATAGTATTTCTTTATGATGCCTGTATTCTGTATCACTTTTCTATTTTTTTTATGACAATTCCATATATATATGGTTGAAGTATATTTATAGTATGTTCAGATACATGATAAGCAAGTCTCTACCCTTGTTTGGGGGTTTTGTGTATTGTCTCAATTATATTCATACATTTATTCCTCCATATGTTATTCTTCCATATAATACTTAGAGAGTCAAGAGTAACACAAAAAAACTATTATTTATAATATGGTACATATTTTAATTTGATATACTTTTAATATATTTTTAAAAGCTGATGATCATTGTTGGCATCCACATAAATGACCAGATGCTCAACAGGAAGAAATCAATATGTTCAAAATCAATATGAACAAATGCAAATCACAATGAAAATATAAGAGATTTAGAAAAATGAATCCAGAAAATCTCAAAAGTAAATAATGGGACATCCAGAAAGAGAAAAATCCTTAAAAGGAGAAGAGCAATAATTAAATGAAAGAAGGCTGGAAATATTCAAAGTGATGAAAAGCAAGGACTTACATCCAAGATTATTCTACCCAGCAAAATTATCACTTAGAATTGAAGGACAGATAAAGAGCTTCCCAGAAAAGAAAAAGCTAAAGGAGCTCATGACCACCAAGCCAGTATTACAAGGAATCTTAGAGGGACTTCTTTAAGACTATATATATATGACTATATATATGACTTCATATACATGACTATATATATGAATAATAAAATGGCAATAACTACATATCTATAACTATTACTTTAAATGTAAATGAGTTGAATGTTATAATCAAAAGATAGGGTGGCTGAATGGATAACGAAACAAGATCCTTACATACTCTTATGCTGCCTACAATAGACTCACTTCAGATCAAAAGGCATACACAGATTGAAAGTGAAGAGATGGGCAAAAGATATTTCATGAAAATGAAGACAAAACAAAACAAAACAAATTCTGAAGCAATAATACTTGTACCAGACAATACAGACTTTAAAACAAAGGCTATAACAGGAGACAAAGAAGGACCCAGTAATCCCACTTCTGGGTATTTATCTGAAGAAGTCCAAATGCTACTTGAAGGGAACATTCGCATCCATATGTTTATTGCAGCATTGTTTACAATAGCTAACATGTGGAGGCAGCCTGGGTATCTGTTGATCGGTGACTAGAGAGTAGGTTGTATGTACATACAATGGAATATTGCTTGGCCATTGATGGGCTTGCCATCTGCAGTATCATGGATGGACCTGAATGTATTGTGCTAAATGGATTATATCAGACAAAGACAGATATACTTATATTTGGAATCTAAAGAACAAATTAAAGAAACAAAACATCAACAAACTCATACATACAGAGAACATTTTAATGGTTGCCAGATTGGGAAGAGGGGGTGGGGTGAGTGAAAAAGGGGAAGGGATTAAGAAGTACAAATTCGCTGTTACACAGTAGTCATGAGGATGTAGGGTATAGCATAAGGAATATCAGATGGGATATTCCTAGATAGATGGGAGGGGGATTGGGGACAGGGTTAAAAACCTGAAGAGATTAATAAATACAAATTGGTAGTTATAAAACCGTCATGGGGATGTAAAGTAAAGCATAGAGAATATAGTCAATAATATGGTAATAACTATGTATAGTTCCAGGTGGGTACTAGACTAGTCAGGGGGGATCACTTCTTAAATTATATAAATGTTTAACCACTATGCTGTACACCTGAAATTAATATAAAATAACATTGAATGTCAAAATAAATAAACAATGAAGTATGAAAAATAAATAATAAATTAAAAAATAAATAAATGATAGAACATTTATCTGTGAATATTAAAAAGATTTACAAATTTCTAAGAATAAATTATGGAAAAAAATTTATATATCCAGATACATTCTTGGAAAACTCCTGACCCCTAATGATAAAAAGAAAATTTTACAAGCTTCCAGAAAGAACAATAAAATTACCAATAGTGGATAAATAATCAAATTGGTATCTACTTTATACCTGTTTCAATGGAAGTTAGGAGATACCAGAACAGCATCTATAGATTACTGAGAAAGGGAAATGCACTACAAGATACATCCAATGAAAACTATAGGGAAGAACTCCAAAAGCAACACCTTCTATTTCCCTGTAGGATGGAACAGTAAGCAGCAGAGCACACTCCCACTAGGGGAGAAGAAAATTAGAAATCAAATCAACCAACACAGATTATCGTTTAGAAGATACAGAGAGTTGTTAAGACAACAACTGAAGAGGTTAAGTGGAGTAGAACCTTGAAAAGATTAACTGATTTACACATAGTTTTTACTTGCATAACAGGATTTGCCAATAGGGGTCAAACTGCACACTAAGATTCCAGGCTTTGTGTCCACAGAGGAATGCCACTGTGGGGAGTGAATATCAAAAAGGCCAAAATTTCTCAAGCAATTTGCTGAATTCTAGGGCTGTGCAAGGAGGAGGAATGGCTAAAATCCTAAAAAGAAAGTCTCCAAGAAACTATTCATCACGTTTAGTAGTCTGAAAAGACAAATGTCAGAGGTAAAACCTCTCTGAAGGAGAAGCCATTTTCAGATCAGACAAAACTAAAAATAGAATTAATAAACTAGAATGTAACCCCTCCCCCAAAAAAAATTCTCAAAAATCAACAAAGTGAGATAAAGAAACAGAGAATGTGAAAGAGATTTACAGGAATGGCAGACAGAATGAAAACATCTAATGTCCCAACGATAAAAATTCCCAACTGAGAGAAAGAGGAAGAGGATGAAAATTTTCGAGAGTTAATAAACATATGAATTCTTAACTTTATGAATCTCAAATAAACTAAATCCAAACCTAGACGTATCACATATGACATATGAGAAAGATTTTAAAGAAAAGAAAAATTACCTATGACAGAATTACAATTAGAAAAACAGATAGACGAGGTGTGATCAAACAATATGGTGAATGTTTAAATAAAATAATTATTACAGTAAAAGACACATTGCCATTAATTCCACTCAAAATACTCCCCCTTGCTCCGAACATACTTATCTCATCGTTCTTGCCTCTTTCTGAAGCAGTTCTGGTAGTCCTCTTTCATGAATGCCTTCGTGAATATCTTCAGTTGTGCTGTGTGGCTGCCTCAATGTCCTGAATCATTTTGACTTTGGGGAAGAGCCAGATCCGGTGAATAAGGTGGACGAGGACACACCGTGATCCATTTATTTGACAGAAATTGCCATATACCAGAAGCGATGTGTGACATGGAGCATATTGTCCATGAAGGATGAAGGATGATTTATAGCACACTTTAAAACACACCTTCTTTCAACCGCCGTAGCTCACACCTGACTGACTGTACTGAACAAGTTGAAACTTGTCACACACTGTTACTGAGGTTCGACACGCCACTTCCTGTATTGAAGATCCCTGTCTTTCTATTGGATGGCACTTGGCAGCAGCTTTCACTGTATTTTATCATCACAATGGAAAGGCTCTGTCATTTACTGTAATAATTTTTTTTTATTTAAATATTCACCATATATTTTGATCATACCTCGTATACTCACTCGTATGTAGGATATAAAACTGAAAGCAACAAACGAACAAGACAACAAGTAAAGAAACAAAACCTCATCGACACAGACAACAGTTTAGCAGTTTCCGGAGGGTAAGGGGGGATGAGGAATGATAAAGGGGGTCAAACACATGTTGATGGAAGGAGAACTGACTCTGGGTGGTAAGCACACAATCTCTTATATAGATGATGTATTATAAAAATTCACACTTGAAACCTATGTAATTTTACTAACCATTGTCACCCCAATAAATTTAATTTTAAAAAAAGAAAGGCATACATATACATATACATATAAAAGCATATATATATATATATATTCACCATCAAAAATTGATGCCAGAAAACAATGGAAAATATTCAAATTGCAAAGAGAATTATTGAATTACTCAAAAGTGAGGGCAAAAAGATATTTATAGATTTTTAAAAAGTAAAAAAGATTTTATCACTCAGGTCCTCACTGAAAAAAACAATGGTCTAGAAGAAGAAAATTAAACCAGATGGAAGGACATAGATCCAGTAATTTATTAACTACTTCAACAAATATTTATTGAGCATCTTCTATATAGCATATATTTTTCTTGCTACTGGGATTATAGTTGTGTAAGAAAAAATAATGTCCATTCAATTATTTTCTGTAATTGAAATTAGACTAAATCATGTAAGTATAATAATGTGAATTATTTTTTATAATTTTTATATCCTTTAATAGCACATTTAAAAATAGTCAATCTTCTTCCAAGTCTCTGAAACATCCCAGTTTATGTTAACCATGAACTTTACTTCTCATGCTGAACGGATATACTTCCTTTTATGTAATAATAAATAATATGTAATCCAGCTATTCAATCCCTTAGAACCACAGATAAATTTTCTGGTATAATTCTTTCATCCTTACAATATTCAGCAAATACTTATCAAACTGAATTCAATTGAGTGTAGTTGAATTGAATTAAACTGATCCAAGTATATCCAAGTATTCTATGCTTAACTAATGCCAAAAATAAAGTCAGTGAGAGCAAAAGGAACAGCAAACGATATAAACAATATAGAGTTGAATTTGGGACTGAAGAAAGATAAAGACATTTCCAAAAGTATCCAGCTTTCCTTCATTCTTTTGGTATTCTTAGAGAGAATCTATGATAGATAGCACATATAAAAATAGCTCACACCTGAAGAGTTAGATCACAAAGAGCAAATAAATCAAAAGCACGATGTGGCTCTACATTTCATAGTATCTAAAAAGAAAAAGGTTTCTTGGTTCATTAACCGTACATCACTCATTACTTCCAAATATTACAAGTGCATGACATTTTTCCTTGAAAAAACAGTTGTAATTTGACAAAGTCTGTCATCAATGTTGCTAAATGACAAGTGAGAAAATTACACAGGTGATATAACTGTTTAGCTTAACTCTTTTTAAAGGATTCCTCTTTACAGAATAAGAGTGCAACTGTTATCTTTATACAGAAGACAGAATCTTAGGACAGTCAAGTGATGTCATATGGTCAGGATTTACACATAGTATTTACCCCCTGGCTGTTAGGCAGTAACGTGATTCTAATTATGGCTATTTAGGATGTTAGAGCTTTGGAAGGACTACATAAAATAGGCATGGAAATAAACCAGTGTCCACAAGGAAAGAGCATGAAAGTACTTATGAGTAGCTATAATGGAAAGCTGATGGTGAGCTTAACCATACTCAATTGTAAGAGAAATTTTAAAATAGAATATATTTATTTAACAAATTCTTTTGCATTTTTATTTTATTTTTATAAGGGCAACTTGTCTGTGTGTGTTGAGTCCCTGATTTTATTCATTTAGGCAAATTATTTTGTTCTCTTCACTGTGTGTTATGACTTGGACACAACCACCCATGCCATGAAGTAAACAATTAGTCAATTATTTTTGACTTCTCACCTATACTCTGTTGATATTTTTGAATATTTTGATCAGCATTATCTATAAAACATATGAATATATGGCAATTAGATATACAAAAAATACTTATTAAAGTTCCTGGAAGCCCACAAATGTTTACTGAGTCAAAACATTTGTATCTATAAATGCCCAGTATGTTTCCGAGAGAAGTGAGAAAGCTTATCTCTGAAACATATGAGAGCAAGAAGTGCTCTTCGAACTCACATATTTTATTCTCCATGTCCATGCTGCTCAAAGATATAACTGGCAGGAAAATTATTTCTGAGTCTCCATTTTTCTCTTATTGTAAATGCTGAGTAGCCATCTTACATACAATTGGGAATGCAAGTGTTGCACAGGTTTCCATGTTTTGTTTTGTTTTTTATCAGCGAATTTTGAGGAAAATTGTTTGAATGATTATTCAGTGGTCAGAACAGCTAGTAATGTGTTATCTCCCTCCAGATGAAGTTGAATACATTGTAGTCCATTAAGGGAAATTATATGCTTTTTATGTAATACATTTTACTGTGTTCAAATAATGCAACATTGGTGCACAAGCCTTTTAGTAAACTGACTATGTTGTATATTTTAAATATGATAAAAAAATGTTCCCAGAGAATGCTGACTTGATGTGTCTTTGACTGGGATGCCCTCTATGTTTACAGCCTATACTGGGTAGAGTTTTGTCAATGTGCTGTGCCTAAAAGAGTTGAATTGTGTTTTATTTATTACGTATTTAATCTTGTGAAAGTAAGACAGGAAAAGCACCTAATTCTGTCAGAGAGATTACCTGGAAGTCCATAACTTTGGATTAAATCAATTTATTGGAAATTAAAACAATAAAATAAAATATTGAATTTGATAGACTAAGTCAGGTAAATCTAATGATTTCTAAATGATATTTTCTCATAATTTAAACTAATTAATTCTATTCAATAATCTCAATATGATCACACTAGAATTCTCTAGTAGATAGAAGTCCAAATTTCCTAACTGGAAAAAGGTCCAACGTGCAGCATCTCATCACAAATCTGCATACAGTCTACTCAAAGGGAAATTCTTTTATATAAAAAAAAAGAATGATCAGATATTACATGTTGAAAATAGAGAAGTTTACGTTGAGTTTATCAGAACTCTATTCGCATTAAATTCCCTTCCAGTGAATCTAGAGAATCTAAACATTTAAATTTATATAAAGATGTTGTGTGATACAAGTGGCAATTTTAATGAGATTCCATTGCTCTAATTTCTAGAAGCAGCAGTTTTGATTTCAGTTTTAGCATAGCAGTTATGCTTGTAGAACCCTGATATAAAGTACTCTTCCTTTTATAACTTGGCATGTTGCTCACGTTAAATAAAAAACCTAAATGTGAAATATTATTTTTCATGTGTGATATACAAAATATTATTGAAATATCGCAAGCATTTCTTTATTTTTCCAATACATAAATATGTAATTAAATAATATTAAATCAACTATTAGTGACAGTCATATTATATTTAGTAGCACAGCAAAAGGGAAAAAAAAGAAAGAAAAAACCCAGCAAACTCAATCATACTCTCAATGTATTTGAAATTATTTGGGAATTAAAATGAAATTATTTTATTTTGCATCATACATAATAGCTTTGGGACTAGAACCCAGTTGATAACTGCCAGGCATTCTCATCAGCAATTGCCAAATGAGGCCATTAGTGAGGAGCCCAACACTTTCCTCTGATATGGCTTCCACATTGATAAGTATACTTTGCCTA
Organism: Rhinolophus sinicus; assembly: GCF_036562045.2. Lineage (NCBI taxonomy): Eukaryota > Metazoa > Chordata > Mammalia > Chiroptera > Rhinolophidae > Rhinolophus > Rhinolophus sinicus. The sequence goes on from NC_133754.1 coordinate 39,394,561, forward strand.
AGATACTCCATGGTCTATAATTACTTGTTGTTTCCATAAGTACTAAAGGTCCTAAGGGGGAAAAAAATAACATTTCTGAACAGATGAGTCCTAATATGGTATCCTAACATATTCTTTAAAATTCTAAATATTACTAACATCTAAAAAGAGAATGAGAAGACAAGGTAAAAGAACTAAGTGGGTGGTGCTTTCCCATGCCTATCTACATTTTTTAAATACTGAATAAAAGGACCTCACTTTTTATTGTGAGGTCAGAAGGAGTGGGTTCATGTTAATGATAGATCAACATTAAGGACTGAACAGGTCTCTGAGAGTAGAAGGTTAGCAGAGAAAAGCACTGGACTAGAAAAATATCTGCAAAGTCATAAAGTTTGATTGTTCATTTTTTTTATTAAAAATAACCACCAGTATTTACTGTTTACCATGTGCCAGGCACTGAACTAAATACTGCATATTTCCTGTGCTATTTGTCAAGTACTCAGAGCTAGTAAACAAACAAAGATTTAAGCCAGGCTTGATCTGATTCTATTTTTCAAATTTTAACCACCCTACTTCAATATAGTATTTCTCAAATAGGAATATGCAGAACATTGTAAAATCCATCGATGATTATCAGGTTTGTGATCCACTATAAAGTTTATTTTTTGAGTAAACATCTTATGTTAATTTACATAAATATCCTGAGACATTACAGATGATAGCAGGGATTTGCTCCAAAATCCTAAGGTCCTGTGCTGTGACTCACCTATAGGGGCCTGCTAAAGGCTCCCAACAACATCCCTATCTGCTGCTGACACTTCAAGCACTATTGGATCTGCTGGACCATATGACCCAAGTGGCACAGAAACTTTTACTACAGCCTGGACCTGTTAGAGAGCCTTCTCCTATTCTGGACCCCAATCAAAACTAGCAGATTTTGGGGTCACTACGTAAATGGGTCAGAGTAACACACTTACAGGAGGAATGTGTTACCTCTAAAATCCAGAGGCTCGTTAGGCCTTGTGCTGCCCCTTGGGTGTGGAAGGGGCCAGATGCCACAACTTGTCCTTCCCCTTAGAAGGAAGATCTTGACATGTTTCACATCACTGAACCACTAGAATTCTTGATGAGGTAAAAGGCCCCTGAATTTTTGTTATATTTTATTTTCCATCTTCTGACATACAAATGACTTGCCAATAAGCCTAGAGCAGTTGCTACTTTCCATTCACTGAGTCCACTAAACATAGTGTCATCAATGTAATGGACTAAGGAATACCTTGTAAAAGGGAAAGATAATCAAGATCCCTATGAACTAAATTATAACATAGAGCTGGAGAGTTGATACACCCCTGAGATAGGACAGTGAAGGTTTATTGCCAGCCTTGCCAGGCAGACGCAAGCTGCTTATGGTGGTCTTTATTAACAGGGATGGAGAAAATAGCACTTGCTAGATCAACGGCTGCATACCAGGTACCACGAGATGTGTCAATTAGCTCAAACAACGAAATCACATCTGATACAGCAGCTACAATTGAACTCACCACTTGATTATCCTTATGATAATTCAATGTCATTCTCCAAGATCTATCTGTCTTCTACACTGGCCAAACAGGTGAGCTGAATAGGTATATTATGGAAATCACCACCCTGTACCTTTCAAGTCTGTGATAGTGGTACTAATCTCTGCAATCCCTCCAGAAATGTAGCCTTGCTTTTATTTTCCAATGTTTTTTCATAGAAGCCATTCTAATGGCTTCTATTTGGTCTTTCTCATTGTAATGGTCTTCACTCTACAGGTCAGGAAACTTACTGAATATGTCTATACCTAGTATGCATTCCAAAAATGGAGAAATAATCACAGAATGGGCCCACTGAGATGGACCTGAGCTAAACTCCATTGATCACCTGACCTCCATAAGTCCATACTCTGACTGGTCAGCCATAGTGACATTTTTGTGTCAGTTCAGAATCAGTGTTTAGTAGTACCTGAAAGATCTGCTTTTCTTTTCCTTAATGCACATTTGTCCCAGTAAAAAGCCATAGGTCCATTTGGTTAAGGTTGGATGAAAGATTAAGAATATATATATTTTTGACAGTATACAAAGATTTTTCCTAAAGAGGACCTGCCTCCCCTTCATTCAAGGGGTTCTGGATCTGTAAACTGACTCAAGTTTGGGAACTGATTGAGATGATATGACTCTGTTTTTATGATTCAGGTTAGATTTTTGTTCACTTTACCTAGATTTTTTGTGCTTAAACAGATCAAATAAGAATTTAGTAGACTTCCTATTTATTTCACTACTAAGAACACAAGCAACCAGCCAACACCATGGGTTTGCAAAAGTCAGACTTTTCTGATTGCTTCTCTGACTCTGCCCTCTGTTATGGTAACCACACCCACCTACCTTTGGTGGTTGAGTGCCACCACTTAGCCCCTTCACCCCAGGATCTAATTAATTTCATTTAGGTTTCCTAATTTAGTAACCTCAGTCTCCACTGTAAGGACTGCCATACACATAAGAGCAATCACAAATCTCTTTAAGTATGATGGGCCTCCAATCACAAATTTATTTCTTACATTCATGGTAGAAGTTGCATCTCCTGTACCCTCCCAGGGAGGATGAGTAGATCTTAAATGACAAATCCACCCTAACATTCCAATCTCCCTATAACTTTGAATCTCTTCCTGCACATTACACCATGTCCAGTGTAGCATTTCAAACTTACTCATTGTGAGCCATTTTTTAGGCCACATTTCTACTAACCAACAAAACAAACTGTTAGAGGCCTGTCAAACTCCCCAAGCTACAACGTTGACTGCAGAATCTCTGCTTAGTAAGCCCATGTCAATAAATTCTGCCTGCTCCAACTTTTTGTTCCTTTTACCATTATCCCACATCTTTATATCAATTCCCACACACATTCCCTGGATTTCTGCTCATATAAATTAGAAAACTCAAGTAGATCTTTTTGAGTGTAATACACCTCATGGGTTACACTTTCTTGCTCACCAGTAGGTACCTTCTGGGACTTGAGTCTAGTTATTAGTCTAGAAGCAAAGAAGAGCAGTGGGAAAGGATCCTGAGAAGAACTGTCATTATCTCAATGTCAACTGCTTCAGGAAAGGCCATTATATTTTATTCAGGCAATTCAGTTAATTCCCTCAGAAGAGATGGGGAGGCCACTCCACTGGGGTTGGGGAAGCTGCTTTCACTGGCAAAGAACATCCATTAGAATTTACATGCTTAATGTTTCCAGCTTCATCAGAATCTCTCCCCCACCTCAACCCCGACCCCATTCCAACTGTCAGGAAGCCCATTTCTTCTCAATTAGTGTCATCACTTAACAGGAGACATGCTCCAAGGATGGGAGTTCAACTTACGAGTTGTAATTTAGCCAATGGCAGGAAGAGATTCTCTATTTGATTGCCAGCAAATTTAGCCTTGTAGTTAAGGAGATAAGAGTATCCTTCAGGGCTCACATAGAAGCATTCAGGTCATTTATGTGGCACTTAAACAAGGAGCTCAAATCTCTGAGCTCATCATTTTCTTTCCCTACTTTGTCCAGCAAAACTAGGAGCAACCAGCCAATCTCATTATATTCATCAGTTTGATAAAATGTTCAAAAGTATTATATACATAGTTACCCAAATCCTTATTATAAGTGTTTATTGCAAACAGCCAATGGAAATAGTTTGTGAATCTGCTTTGCCAGATCATACCAAGGAATATCAATGTTCTTCACTACTGAAAAAGTAGAATATCTCTTCACTACTGAAAAAGGAGGCATTATCATCTTTAAATCTAATCAGATTAAAGAGTTAATTCCAGAAACCACAAAGTCAATTCAGAAAATTCATCAGAATTCTGTTTTCTCTAGAAACACTCTTGGCATTGCATTTAGTCTGTGTTTTCCAGAGAAACTGAACCAATATGAGATATATATGGAATTGGCTCACACAATTATGAAGGCTGACAAGTCCCAAGATCTGCAGGATGAGTCAGCAAGCTGGAAACTGAGGAGAATTGATGGTATAGTTCCAGCTTAATGGATGGCAAGCTCAAAAAGTAGGAAAAGCCAATGTTTTAGTTCAAGTCTAAAGGCAGGAAAAAGCCAATGCCCCAGTTTAATGGAAGTGAGGCAGGGAGAAAGACTTCTCTCTTACTTGGGAGAGGGTCCACTTTTTTCGTTCTATTTAGGCTTGGATGAGACTGATTGGATGAGACCCTCCAAAACTAGGAAAGGCCATCTGCTTTACTCAGTCTACTGATTTAAAAGTTAATCTCATCCAAAACACCCTCACAGAAACACCCAAAATAATGTTTGATCAAATATCTGGGCACCAGGTGGCCCAGTCAAGTTGACACATAAAATTAACTCTCACACCATCTGTATGTATCCACGGTATATTGAGGACTTAGAGGGGAAGACTAAGTCATCCATCACATTAATTTAATGATAATTTTAATGTTGCTAATTTCATCATTATTTGACTTAAATTTGTAAGTATAATTTAGCTTTACGTCATAAATATAAAGAGTTTGTATGTTGTTGTGCATATATACATAATTAACTAACATTGTAAATAAAATTAGTTTGCCAAACTGGGAGTATGAAAAAAAAAAAATGTCTTTCCATTTAAAATTGGCCATAAGTTACACAAAGAAGATTGAGAAACCATACTACATGGAACGACAGATGCTGTTTCAAGACATAATTTAATAAAGTCCAGATTTTGTTTTGGGGGATAAATTTGGTGTTGAGTATAGGATCCATTTTCGTCCTTAATTTAATTGAATCTCATTGCTGTAATGACTTTTGAGATCCTAGCTAGCATCCACTAGACTGATGTATTTATGCAGTGCAGAATGAGTTGCAAACAGAATAGCAGCATCCCAGATCTTATCAGTTTGTGCCACAGCTTTAGTATTCCATAAACAAGCTAATATCAGTGAGAATGTTATGAGAGACCTTTATCATGTGCATAATGTGCACCATCTGGTTGTAAGTGACAGTCATCATACAATAAATTTCGTCTAGCTAATATTTAGATAACTTCTGGAAGTTTTACTGCACAAGCTGCTTAAATTTTGCTTCACATACCCAAGGAAATTTTAGAAAACAGAAGCACATAATTTTTTTGAGGAGCTGTGTATACTATAGATTATTATTTAGAAATAAAAAGTATATCCATCTTAAAACCTTTTTTTAAATACTTTGTCACCATTCCCACTCGTGACATATTAATAGATGGAGTTAGAATTACATGGTCCACATTTGGTCCTGTGACCAGAGGTAGTATGATATTGTAAGAGTACTTGGAAAGGCTCATGGAGAATCATTTCCCTCTAGTTCCCACCGACTCATGTTCCATTGTGTGCTATCCTCCAACCCCACTTCCTTCATGGACACATTCTCTCTGAATTTTATACACAGAAATGAAATTTCCCTACTTGATTCTGTGTTTAAACTGATTCTTCCTCAGAATAATGCCTATCATTTGGAGAGCTGCCAGGTTACTTTTTTTACATCAGAATGCTCTTAAAATAACAGAATTGTCTTTGCCAAATGGTCCTACAACTCTTCTAAAAGTCAGGAAGCAGAGTTACCTGGGAAACTTGCAGAAAAATTTGTTGTTTCCAAAAACTTCTCTGGGAATAATGCCTTTTTTAGATATGACACCGAAGACAAAATCCAGAAAAGAAACAATTGATAATCTGGGCTTTATTAAAATTATAAACTTATGTTGTAGTTAGAAGATGAGTAAGTCCTGAAGCTCTAATGAATAACACTGTCATTGAAAAATGAATGAAAACTCCTGCTCCACAAAGGACAATACCAAGCAAATGAAAAGACAAACTACAGACCAGGAGAAAATATTTCAAAAGCCACATCTAATATCCAAATTATACAAAAAAATCTAAAAACTCAACAATAAGAAAACAAACAACCTGATTTAAAAGCACACCAAAGACTGTAACAGATGACACCTCACCAAAGAAGATACACAGATGGCAAATAAGTATATGAAAAGATGCTCCAAGTCATATGTCATCAAGAAAATCCAAATTAAAACAACAATGCGATACTACCACACACCTATTAGAAAGACCCAAATCAAGAACATTGACAACTTCAGTTGTTGGTGAGGTAGTGGAGCAACAAGAATGGTCATACATTGCTGGTAGAAATACAAAGTGGCACAGCCATTTTGGAGACGCTTTGGTGGTTTCTTACAAAACTACACATATTCTTAGCATATAATCCAGCAGTCATGCTCCTTGGCGTTTATCCAAAAGAGTTGAAAACTTATGCCAATACACAAATGTGTACATAGGTTTTTATAGAAGCTTTAATTATAATTGCCAGAACTAGGAGGCATCCAAGATGTCCTTCAGTAGGTGAATGAATAAGTAAACTGTGGTACATGCAGATATGGAAATATTATTCAGCACTAAAAAGAAAGGAGCCATGAAAATACATGGAGAAAACTTTAAGGCATATTACTAAGTAAAAAAAGCCAGTTTGAAAAGACTACATACTGTGTGATTCCAAACTATAGGTATTATACTCTGGAAAAGGCGAAACTATGAAGACAATAAAAAGATCAGTGGTTGCCAGTGCTATGAGGAACAGAAATGAATAGGAAGAATACAGAGGATTTTAGGGCAGTGAAACTACTCGGTGTGATATAATGACAGATACATGCCATCATACATTTGTCCAAAAAGAATAGAATGTACAACACCAAGATGAAATTCCAAGGTAAACTATGAATTTTGGGTGATTTGATGTGGCACTGTAGATTCATCCTTGGTAAAAAAAAAAATATATATATATATATATTAACAATAATAATAATAATATACTATTCTGGAGCAATGTTGATAATGGGAAGCTATGAATGTGTCAGGGCAGAGATCATGTAAAATCTCTATTTTTTTTCCTCTCAATTTTGTTGTAAACCAAAAATTGCTCTAAAATATTAAATTATTTTTAAAATATACCTCTGGGAACAAGATGAGCAGCTTCTTCAGAAGAAAATGCAGAGATCTGGTGTGTTGTCTTAAAAGTTTGTTTTTTTTGTATGTGGTTAATGTCTGTTGTGGTCAGGATTTTGTAGAAATGTTTTATTTAACAATACTTATTAAGTGCCAGCAATGTTGGGCTCACCCTTCACATAAACTAAAGAATCATCTTTGATAAACTTTGAAGTTTAAGTATATACACACACAAACACACACACACACACACACACACACACACACACACTCAAAAGGTGCCAAAAAAATGTATACACATTTTAAGACAGGAAAACTGTATTAAAATTATAATATTCACATATACCAATAACAAAAGATGAATACAAGTCACGTCTGACTTCTGCAATTACAAGAGGTGCTCAAAGTGGTTACCATCAGCATCCAGACACTTCTGATTATGGCCAACTACTGCTTGAGCAGTGTTGACCAAATGTTTAGTTGTATACATTTTTTTGGCACCCCCGGTAGATAGATAGATGATAGACAGATGATAGATAGATTAGATAGATAGATAGATAGATAGATAGATGATAGATAGATAGATAGATAGATAGATAGATAGATAGATAGATATGTGTATCTGCAGTTGAAATACCTTTATGATAACAATTTTTTGATGATGGAGATGATTATCTCAAACTTTTTGGATTCCTATTTACAATGCACAACATCTGACCAGCTTATCTAATATGCAGATAGTTTGTTCTAAGGTGTCGAGTTCCCTTGCCAGACTGGCCATGACCAGGAGTCAGGAAACTGACATCTTATTTCTGGCTCTATCAGCTACTATCCAAGAAAATTTTGCTTTTCAAAACACTTTGCCTACCATCACCTCTAATAGTCAAATAATAACCATATTTCTATGTAAAAAAATTACAAACTTTTTCATATTTATGATTTCATTTAGTTTTTACATCTATCCTGGGAGAATGCCTTATTTTCATGCAAACATTAAGATGAAGAAACTAAATCTTAATGACTGTATGAATTTTCTAAGTTTTCTGGGGTTTGACCCCAGTTCTTTTTACTATACTCCGTTGCCTTCTAGCAAGAATTCTAGGCATTTGTGTAGCTCCAATTTAAATAAATTAAAAACCAAGAGTTAAATGTTTATTTAGATATCAAAATTATTTTAAGTAGATCATATATTCAAAAAGATTCTACCAAATATAACTACTATGATGACTATTATAAACACAAGGAATAAAAAGCATCAATACAACCATGATTTCGAGTCTTGAAATTAAGTATATGAGATCAATATAAGGCCCTAAATATAAGTGACAAAAACACACAGATATAAGATATAACATATAAGATATAATAAACATATAACATATATACGTTTTATATAGTCAAACTAGTGATGATCAGAAGAAAACCTATACGCATCTAGGGTAAGAACACAAGAGTGTTTATATGTGTAATTGGACAATGGATAGGGACAAGGACAGAAAGAACTGACATGATTGTTATTAGATGGGTTTATGCCAGAGAACTTAACAGTAGATGGAAAACTGTATTCTGTTATCATATGTCACATGGAATTAGATACTGGGGGCAACAACAAATTCTTGGCTTGAGAGAGAATGAGTATGGATGTTATTTATTCCAGGAGATAAAATTCAAGAATGAAAGAATTTCCATCCTTGGCCAGGGAAGTGATTCTGTCATTTTTAACATCCGCATAGTTCTCCTGTTTTCAATATGACAGTGTTTTCTCCTCACACATGCACCTGTTATTTTCATAATGTTTTGTCAACCCAAAGTGCAGCAAACAATACATTTCAACATGTTACATAGTCCCATCTGAATATAAACCTCCAGCTGAGAATAGCACGAGGGCAAGCCCAGAGTCATTCCCACAATCTAGTTACTTGGCCTCACGCATATTGTGTTTTGTGTATTTTCATGAATATTGCTGATATTATTCTCAGGGATGATGGCAGTGACTATTTCCCTAAGTCTTATTTAGAGATCCCTTGGGCAAATAAAGTTTCTTAGAAAATAACATATATAATATTTAGAGCTTGAACTATTAAGTGAAATATATTGATTTATAACACACGTGATAAATCAGATATGCAAGCCATGATAATTCATTTCCATTTAATAAATGTAATAAGCTTCACAATCTCTCTTGCACAACATTCCTAGACATTTTGACGATTTTAAGGCTCTAAGGATTAGCTACTTAATATTCTTCACTTACTGAAGTAAAACGGCTAAATTTGCCTGAAGTTAATTTTTATATTTCATTGGGAGAAAAGTTGTCTCCTCATCAGTGTTCACATTTAACTTGCTGCATCTAATTTTTAGCAAGTACTAGTAAGTGAAAATGTCATCTATTTATTCAATGCCTAATCCAGTATCTTAAAGATGTATATATGAGCCCAACAAAAAGTCTAAATAAAAGAAAATATTTAAAGGGCACAAATGATAGCAAATCTCCGTTTTCCAGTTATTTCCATAGCTCTATAGCTAACCAGGCCTTCTTCTGGCACACTGAGTGAGCTTTACAAGATTATATAGAAAATGCACCCTGGGTTAGCCAAAACAACTTGCTGTCCAGTCCTCCAATGTGCATTCAATCATTCCTGTATAAAGCAGCAGGTTTTTGTTTTTTTTCACTGTTTATTAGGGGGGAGGGAGCAATCATCTTTTAATAGTCAGTTTCCTGGCAAATGGAATATTGCTTAGTATTTTTAGGGAAAATTATCACCATTATCAGAGATAGTAATCAAAAATAGTTAGCAGCTACAGCAGGAACACTAACCAACTAAAACAGACACCAATCCAAATTACACTAGTCTGAACTGGCTGAACAGACCTAGACTTACCCAGAGTCAGGACAAAGCTTCAGTGGTCAGATGCTGAAATTGTTCAGCAGATTACCTTCAAGATGAGAAGCTGATCAGACACATATAATTTTACTCCCTTCAGCAACCCCACTCAAATACAGAATAAGGATTTTTTAAAACAAAAATGTACACTTACTGAGAGTAGAGGAAGTAGAAGAAGAGATAGCAATAACATTTGGAAGCTGGAAAGTAGATGGATGAGAGCTACCAATGTAGGAGGCCCAAGAAAGCCAACTCCCAAGGAACATTGAGGAAAGCAAAGAACCAACCCAATTTGCTCAATAAAATCCTCAAAAAATACAGGAATTGCCACCATCTGTCACCTCTAGCAAGAGGGTATAAAAGAAAAAGGTCAACAAAAGAAGGACTAGTCAATAGCTGTAACATTGCATGATCCCTTTCTCCATTCCAGATCAATAGGTGTCTGTCTCTCTCATACAGCACTATGATACAGGAAGTGTAATCTGGAAAGTGTCTTTGGACTGAGGGAAAGCCAGGATCAGTTGAGAACAGGAATATTATTCTGAAATAAAGAGGATTGACAAGTATATGGCCATATCTACCTACATATCTATATATCTACCTATCTATCCATTTGCCTGTAATAAATGTTGAGCTCTACACCCTATCCATACGCTGCTCCTTCAATTTGGTACCCAGAATTCTTGCAGCCAGAGAATTAATTACTCTCAGGCAGGATATTGGAAGAAACTTTTCTGCAGATCTGCCTAGCTTAAGAGGAAACAAATAAAGACTATTAAAGGGAGCCTAGTAGATGAGACTTCCGGTCTACAATATTTCTGAGTCTTCTCCTCCTTGTTCACCTGGTAGGACTACACATACTTGATATTGACCCCGTAGGCCAATGACTAGTGAGCAGAAGTGACATGTGTCCCGTACAGATGGATGCTTTTAATTGCCTATTTGTTTCTCCACCCTTGTCTCCTCATATTCTGGTGATCATGGAAGCATTTGTTGACATGGAATTAAGGTATTAAGCTATAATATAGACAGTTACCTGGACTGGCAGGAAACACTGCTACCAATATTTTGGAGGCATTTGTTTGTCCAGCCTGACCTACTCTACCCTGACTGACATATGTAGGTTCCCCAACAGACATATAAAGAAGACCACACTTTTCTAATAATTACTGAGCCCCGTTCACACGTTCAGTTCCTACCAAGGATTTACTCCCCACTGTTAAAAATTATCACATAATAATGAATCAGGGATTACCACTTATCTAAGTTATAACATGAAAATAAGTCTCATCCACAAGCATAAAAATGCAACTTGTATTAAACAGAGACTCTGCAGAGGGAAAACTGAAAGAAAATACTGTCATTAGCATCTAAATAAGGCTTAAGAAGACTTAATGAAAAACAAAAGGCACATGGAATATTACTCAGCCATAAGAAAAGATGAAATACTGCCATTTGGGACAACATGGATGGATCTTGAGATTATCATACTAAGTGAAATAATATAATAAGTAGAAAAAGCCGAGAACCATATGACTTCACTCATATGTGGGATATAAAACTGAAAGCAACAAATGAACAAGACAAACAAAGAAACAAAAACTCATAGACACAGGCAACAGTTTAGTGGTTACCAGAGGGTAACCGGGGAGGGGAAATAGAAGAGGGTAAAAGGGGTTAAAATATGGGAAAGGAAGGAGATTTGACTTGGATGTTGAACACAATGCAATATACACTTGATATATTATAGAATTGTGCACTTCAAGCCTATACAATTTTAGTCACTAATGTCACCCCCAATAAATTTAATTTGAAAAAGGCACATTTGGAAAATAAAAAAGTTTAATGAAGTTAAAATCTGAATATAAGAATGAAAAGTTCAACAAAGGTACTGAAAAATTAGGTTTAGGAAATTTCCCAGAAAGCAGAGTAAAAGGATGAAAACTAGAAGAGGAAATCAGAGGACGGCTTCCTGAAATCCAAGACTCAAATAATGGGATTTCTAGACACAACAATGAAAATGATGGACAGGAAATCATCAATACAATAATTCAAGAATGTTTCCCCAGATGTCCAGGGGCTTCTAGATGGAAAGGGCCCACTGAGGGCCCAGCACAATGGAAACGATAGACTAGACTCATCAAGGGACATCAGGATGAAATTTCAGTACACAGTGAAAGAGATAATATAAACTTGAGTCTTCTCACTCATGAACTAGATACACATCTCTGCTTAGGTCTTGTTTTATGTCCTTAGATAAGGTTTGTTGTAGGGCTAGTGGTTCTCCTTTATGTTTGGCTTTTATTTTTATTTTGTTATGGTCAGAGAATTCTTATTTTAAAATAACTTATTGTTTATATGTGCTTTGTAGCCTGATATGCGATCTCTTTTGTAAATGCCTTCTGTGTGCTTTAAAAGAGTGTTTATGCACTGTATGCAGTAGTCATTGATTGCATGATGATATCTATGAATCTATCTTTATTAGATCAATCTTTGAAAGTTTGTATTTGGAGGTGATGAAAAAGTAACACCCTTTTCTTCTTCTCCTGAGGTCCGTGTCAATTAAAATATAAGCACAAGTGTTAAACAAGTAAAAATGACAATATTAGCTTTTTACTGTTAAAAAGTAAATTGGAGAATGTGCTTACATATGACATGTAATATTTCATCCAAGAATTACCATCAAGTCAGCTAGAAAACTATATGTCTGCCCTGCAGGAACAGCACTGGTCTCAGCTTACATGGTAATGAAGGACAGGGAAGAATGCATCCTTACTGTGGGCAGGCAAATGCAAAGAGGATGAGAAATCCCCAAGCTCAGCATGTTGGTTCTTTCTTCCTGACTTACTAACCAGATCAATGTGTTCTCTTTCCATGTGAAGGAGATTCAAGGGGTGTACTAGAATCATGGCAGGAGGCAATAGAGTTTTTTTTTCCTTCCTCCAAAAATTCTGGTTACCAAGTCATCCATCTTCACTAACTTACATCTGCTTGAGCTATCAATTACTGAAGATAGTGGGGTAAAAATCTCCCACTGACTGTGGATGTGTCCATTTTAATTTATTTTACCCAAATATTTTCTTTGGTTAATATTTATTTATTTTGAGAATATGCTAAAGGTAATAGGCTCAGAATTGTTATATCTATGTGTTGAATCATTTCTCATTATTATATAATCTTGTTTATTCTTTTTAATGCTTAAAACCCATTTTATCTTTTATTAATATAAAGACATCAGTTTCTTTTGGGTATTATTTGTGTGGAGTATTTTTTTCAAACATTTGTTCTCACCTTTCTGTATCTTTATATTTTGGTGTGCTGCCAGATTTTTTTTTTTTTTAAATCCAGACTGAGTGTCTGTTTTCTGATTTGAGATGATTCGTTTTTGTTTAGAGATTATTATTTGCATATCATTCTAAGATCTGATTTTGCTCTTTATTTACCAGATATTTTTGTTTGTGCATTTGTTCTTTCCTCACTGTTATTAATTTTCATTAATCTTTACCTCAGTGGATTAGGAATGTATATATTCCATATTAATTCTTTAAGTGAAGCCTTGAATTTTTAATATTCATTTAAATGCATTTTTTGTCTTGACAAAACCTAAAGTTAATATTTATCACCTCTTCCCAAACATACAAATACTTTAGAACATTTTAACAATTATTTCCCAGTATTTCAATTTTATTTTTAACCCCTTAATCATTTTGTTGTTTGTTTTTTTCAATCAATACACCTAAATACAGTAACCTAGATATTTGCCAAGTACTTCGATCCCTATTATCCCACATTTTCATTTGGGCTCAATTTCTTGCATTTTCACTTATACTCTTTAATAATTATTTTAGGATTGTTCGGGGAACGTTAAAAATACTGATTCTTTGTAAGAATGCTTTTATTTATACCTTTATTTCTTCAACATAGTTTAATTCCATTCTACATTCTACATTTAATTCTACATTCATTCAAGTTCAGAATAAATTATTATTTTAGCTCCTATTATTGATCTTGAAAACTAATCTAGTATTTTGTTCTGTTAAGAGCAATCTATCCTTTCCCTAGATGTTATAAATGTTTCTCTTTGCCTTTAGTACTATAGAATATCACTGCCATGTGTCTAAGTGTGGATATAATTTTATTATTATTTTATTTTTAATAGTGTTGTAAGCCCATATTATCACTAACTCAAACAAAATATAAAACATTTATTTTTATTTCATTAACCTAACTAGCAGTATGTGATAAGTTTTACATATTTTAAAAGTAATTTTTAGAATTATTAATTAGAATTGTTTCAAATTATCTGTAAATTCTTATAATTGAGGATTATAGTATATAACTGAGTACTGTAGTATATTTAATGGATATACTTTTAATACTTGGTATTAATTGCCAATTGGGGGGAAAAAAGAACTTTTAAATTTTCTCTTTAAAAATTAGCTTTAGAGGAAGTTTCACAATAATGGGTCAAAAAAAAATCCATAACTGTAACATTATAAAAGTACTTAAACTATTTTGGTATTTTCAATATGAGATGTGTTTCTGTTTCCTTTTTAAAGTCTTTAAAAAGCAATAAAGCAAACTTAGGGAAAATATCTAGATGATCCTTATGGAATATAGAATCAGGAACTGGCAAAATATACAAACAATATTCTCTTTGATAAAACTCTATGTCCCCCAAATCTATTTATCAATAATTATTGGAGAGTCACCGATAATTGATTTGATGAAATAACAAATAAATGATAATGATCTCCATCGTTACCCAGAGCTGAAATATCACAATAAATCATACTAAAATAAGCTTTGGTTTATAGTCAGAATTTTCCATTATTTTTTACTCCATTGCTTAAGTTCTTACCAATTAAAGTTATTCCATTATTCTTATATAATCTGTTGGAAAAGGAACAGTATGCATTGTTATTAAAACTCAACAAAAGGGATGATAATTAAATCTCACACCCCTGCCCCATAGAGAATGGAAGAGGCTGCCATGAGAACAGTCCCATTTATTAGTCAGACCCTCTAAAAACAAAGTAGAAAAATCACAGAGATGACCTTTAGTCAGGGTGTTCATGATGCTATAGAAATATTAGGGACCTTGTCTCTTGAACTACACAGTCACTCTCCTTTTTATTGGATTCTATGGAAGTCTCCATGGAAAACTGGAAAATAATTCAGCATTTTTTGGGATATATCCTTGGACTCAAGGGACTCAACCTACTCAAGGGACTACACCTATTAATCGTATTTCCTAGAAGATAGGGTTTAATTGAATAAGTTGATCACACACACACACAAAAAAAGGCAAACTGTTATACTAAACCATCTCAGGTTTGTTAGACTCCCTAATTCCCTAATGTCTTGCCAATATACACAAAGCTGATTTAAGTATAAATTATCATCATTTGCCCAGTAAGTAGTAACCAAGGATAATATTTTTTATAATATTTAATATAACAAGATCCACAGCAACATTATTCAGCAAGTGCTTGCAAAGTTAATTTTCTCATAATAGATATGTTTCATTACATCCATGACTTTTCTTCTTAGTGTAAAATTCTAAGTGCACATCTATTTCCAATCTTTTATTCTATATTCTGTCTTGCTGCAATATATTTTTATGTCTTCATATTACAACCATACATAGTTATTGCAACATCAATAACTATATTCTCTATGGTGTACTTTACATCCCCCCCTGACTATTTTGTAACTACCAACAATGTATCTTTTAATATTCCTTCATATATTTCACCCAGCTCCCACCCACCATTCCCCAACCCCCACCCCCACAACCATCAGCATTTTAAGCATTATATATTTTGGCTAATTCCCTTTAAAAAAGTGTTGCAACCTTGCCAAAACTGGCTATCATCTCCTCTTGGCCCTGCCTTTGTTGACTGGATAATTGTCAACATTAGATAATTGACACCTTATCATGTGTAAGATTGTATTTATTGGCTTTCCATTAAAGAAGGTTTTCAATTTTTTATATAGATATTTTTTCTTCTAAATTTTTATTTATTTCCTTGAACAGTTTTTCTATAAGGACATTGTGGTTTTCATATGGCTTATGATAATGTTTTCTATGTTAAAGATTTCAGCCTTTTGCTGCAATATAGACTGCATTATTTTCTCCATTTTGCAATTTATCTCTTACTTTTTTTAATGGTGATACATGTTATACAGAACTTCTTTTTTTATGAAGTTAAAACTATTAATCTTTCCTGTATAGATCCTGCTTAAAAAATCAATATGCTTTCAACCACCTAAATATAAATAAAAATATCAACCTATATATTTTGTTTGCTTCCTCGTTATACTAAAATCTTGGGTCCCATAGGCACTTACTTTAGAGAATGCTGTGGGATAAAAGTCTACCTTATTTTCCAAATATTTATTTAATCAATTAGCAAGCACTGTATTTTGACTAACCTTTCTCTCACTTAAAGTGCTCTCATTTTAAAGTTCTATAAAATGGGGTTCTCGCCTAAAGTCATCCAGACAGACTGTGGCAGAGTTCAATGCTTTGATTGTATAGAGTCGAAAAGAGCGTGGTTCTGGAATTAAAGAGATCTGCATTTGACTGGGCCACAACTGGGATTCAGCCACAGCAACATTACCTTTAGTAAATTACTTCTGCACCTGTTCCTAATCTGTACAATGAGGAAAAATAATTGTACCTAAGTCATCCTACTGTTGTGAGAATGAGTCATTACTCAACGGGTCTATTCAACGATATTGATTAAAAGCATACTATGTAATCAGCTTTTTTCTTTTTTTCTGGGGCGCCATGATCAATTATTTTGATTTCATTGAATTCAAATAATGACCTCTAGTACTGCTCCTAACATTTAAATTTGCCCTATACTTCCATCATTGATTGAAAAGACTTGAAGTATGGGGAAAAAGCCTGTAAATACATAGTATATACCACGGATGCCAAAAAAAAAAAAAAAAAAAAAAAAATGTATAAAGTAGACACTTTGGTCCACGTTGCTCAAGCAGGAGTTCGCTGTAATCAGAAGTGTCTGGACGCTGATGGTAACCACTTTGAGCACCTCTTATAATTGCAGGAGTCAAACCTGACTTGTATTCATCTTTTGTTATTGGTATATATTTAGTATTACAATTTTAATAGTTTTTTCCTTTCTTAAAATGTGTATATATATTTTTTGGCACCCTCTGTATTTAGTCTCCAGCACATTACCTAACACAGAGCCAGAAATGTACAAATTTTGTGAATGAGTAACCAAATTAAGAAGTTCTTGCTCATGCAATTTTTATTATTAAAAATA
This sequence comes from Rhinolophus sinicus, assembly GCF_036562045.2. Taxonomy (NCBI): domain Eukaryota; kingdom Metazoa; phylum Chordata; class Mammalia; order Chiroptera; family Rhinolophidae; genus Rhinolophus; species Rhinolophus sinicus. The sequence continues at coordinate 39,411,727 of NC_133754.1, forward strand.
GAAAACAAATTATCTTTAAACAGTCTTAATTGTTTCATGAGACTAAGAATTGATAAATATGTAGTTAGACAGAATAGAAAGGAAGGGAGAAATACCCATACTCCCTGCCTCAAGGGAAAGGCCAGCATATAAATGACAAAAGGAGTTGAAATTTTCACAGATCCATCATCATTCTGACTCATCATGGTTTATGGGCCCACAGGAACTCTAAAACTGAATACTTCCAGTTGCTTGATTAATACACACAACTAGCACATAATCAGCCATCCCTGATCAAGGAGAAAAAATTTCTCCTAGTGACACTCTCTGGAAAACATAATTGACCTTCTTTGTTCTCAACTTAAGTATTGATTTTTTGATGCTTGGAGTCAGTACTGCTGGTGATCAGAACACAGTCTGGGTCCAGATTGGATTTGATACCTGGATCCACGGCTCACATGGTACTTAACCTTGTCCATCAGTTCGCTCATCTATAAAAACAGCCATAATAACTGTGCCTACTACATGGAACTGTTATAAGAATTAAATAATATTTGTGAAGTACTTGAAGCAGTACTAGCACCATAGCAAGAGCTCTGTAGATATTGCCAAATCAGTTAACCATTGATGCATCCTTATTGGAGCCTTCTCTGAGGCTCCTTTCACATACTCCATAGCACCAACCACCAGGCATGTACTCAAGTTTTAATATTACAGTTATTTTTGTAATAACTGTATTCCCGTACCAGACTGTAAGCTACCAACAGCAGAAATATGAATTTATTGGCATCTTTGTGTGTTGCTATTATGCATAGAAAAGATTATTCAAAAATTCATTTGTTTTTGTTTAATTTGTTAATCTAATAAATCCCCAAACTAATTTTTCCTTTATGGGTCTTTGGTTAAGCTTTGGTATAATTTACAAGCTTAGTTAATTAAATTCCTTTAAGAAAACAATCATTACATCAAATAATTATGGGCCTTCTCAGCATGCTAAGATTTCTTAAGAGATGTCAAGGCCAAGTTGTGATTTGATTCCAAACTGCAGCCCTGACTGCCAGACTCTTGAAGAGATCCTCAATTCTTTTTATATTCTTTTATCAAGGGACCATCTGCCTTAGAACTATTATAATTATTAGTAACACCTTTACCTCAGATATTAAAGTGACATCATATTGAAGGTGGGATACCCCGCCTGGCATTGCCTCATTTCCAGGCATACGATTTAACATCTTCCTTCCTACATATTTTTATTCACAATGGTATCATCTAAACCCAGACCAGTGCCTGATTCATGAATGAATGAAGGAAATTCAAGCTCAGAAAGGCATTTAAAATAGTTATTCATGAATACAATTCAGGTGTCTCTTTACAGTGCTTTAAAAAATAAGAAAAGTAAATATACCTTAAAGCTCAAATTTATGTCGTTATCTTTGAAAAAAAAAATTGTCTAAAGTCCTCCTAACTTCTTCTTAAGCTCTCACATAGCAAGAAGTATAAAACTATGACTGAAATATTTACACTCTCCTCAAGTCCCATAAAAAATGAATTACTCGTTTATTCATCTTGCCTAATGATACAGAAGGGCAAAACAAGTACCAAACAATGAATAATAATGCAAGAGCTCAGATTGTAAAATCAATATGACAGATCAGTAGAGCTACGCTTCATTTTAATGCTCTGAATGCAATAGAGCTTATCTTCTGAATTATATATATGTATTGACCTAATTACATAAATATTGACTTTTCCTTAAATGAAGCTTTTTTTTTTTTCAGTCTCATTGTAATTACGATGTCAGTATTTGTGGCAGTAGTAACATTGAATTTTAACTTAATTGTGACTGATAGTGGCATCCCATGAGATAATTCAGTCACACAGCCTCAGAACATTCGTAGCACTAGATAATAAGCGATAAGTTAGTAATTTTCCAGGTATATTATAGTCAACTTCTTTTTAATTTTTTTTATTAAAATTTATTGGGGTGACAATGGTTAGTAAAATTACATAGGTTTCAAGTGTATAATTCTATAATACATCATCTATATATCACAATGTATGTTTTTACCACCCAGTTAGTTCTCCTTCTATCACCATATATTTGACCCCATTTACCCTCATCTACCACCTTTCTCTACCCTTACCCTCTGGTAACCACTAAACTATTGCCTGTGTCCATGAGTTTCTGTTTCTGTTTGTTTGTCTTGTTCGTTTGTTGCTTTCAGTTTTATATCCCACATAGCAGTGAAATCAGATGGTTCTCAATTTTTTCTGTGTGATTTATTTCACTTAGCATTATAATCTCAAGATCCATCCATGTTGTTGCAAATGGCTATTTCATCTTTTCTTAAGGCAGAGTAGTATTCCATTGTGTATATATACATCTTCTTTATCAAATCATCTATCAAAGGACACTTTGGTTGTTTCCATGTCTTGTCCATCATAAATAAAGCTGCAGTTAACATCGGAGCATATATATCTTTATGGATAAATGTTTTCAGATTTTGGGGGTATACACCCAGGAGAAAGTTTGCTGGGTCACATAGTAATTGTACTCTTAATTTTTTGAGGAACCTCCACACTGGCTGCACCAATTTACATTCCCAGCAACAGTGTATGAGTGTTTCTTCTCCACAGCCTCTCCAACACTTGTTATTATCTGTCTTGTTGATGATAGCTATTCTAACCAGTGTGAGGTGATATCTCATTGTGGTTTTTATTTGCATTTATCTGCTGATTAGTGATGTTGAGCATCTTTTCATAGGTATAGTAAAGTAAACTTATTTAAGAAAATGATTTCATCCCCAGTAATTTGGGGGCTTTGCTCATCCTGAGCTTGTCAAGTGTCATAACATGTAGAAGTAATGACCAGGATGACAGGAACTTCGTCAATAGGTCAAAATGGCTTTTTTTTTTTTTTTATGAAACACTTCAACCTTATCTTCAATCTCCAGGCCACACTTTTAAAAATTATTTGATCTATTGACAGATGTCTTCACCTCCATCCCCATAGCTGTGTGTATATGAAGGATATCATTTAGCATAAGTTATTATTCTTTGATATATTTCCAATAAGGATCCTATGCATAGTTTAGTCTAAAACAAAATAGGATCTGTATAAATTCTACTTTTAAAAAAATGCCCTACTTATTTCTTCTTACATCATTTTATTTTCATGAGAAAAGGTTTCACACAGTTACTATAGTTGTTATATCTCTGGGACAAGCAATGACACCATATCTCAGGACATTTTAATTAAATTTATTTTCTTTTTTACCCATCAGTGGCATTAGGGGAATATTCCAAATGCTTTAAGAAGCTGGGGAGGGGGGAAAAGTTTCATTTTGCTCTTATAATATTTCTAGAACTCCCACTCAAAGGTCCTGCACTGTCCAATTTAAGAAGAGCAGAAGCATTTGTATCACATTAGTCATTTAGTGTTAGGTGAACACATGGAGAATGCTATGAAAAAACAATGGTATCTACACTTGGGTTTAAGAGTTGCTGTAGACATATCATGGTAAGGTGGTCATGCATGACCCTGTGTTTTCTTATTTGCCTCTGCAGGGATGCCAGATGAGATGAACCTCAGTGACGTAAAGCAAATCCATCACACAGACGGTGGTAGTACTTTAGACACAACTGGATCAGGATGTACAGCAGCAACTGAGTCAATGACATTCACTCTGATGGGTGCAGTGATGCTACTTCCTAAGCTTTGGTAACTGAACTCTTCTGCTCTGATCGCATATGTCTTATTGGAGTCTTATTTCTCCCCTCTCTTCATTTGATTGGAGTAAGATCTTTTTGAACATAACAGTTATATTTATGAAAAGGTAACACTAACCTCTTAGAAGCCAAGTTGGAATGTTCACAAAGTATCTAAAAATCAACGTTTAAATGATAGACTGTTTGAAAATGTCTCCTTTGAATCTAAATTAAACCTTCTTCAATTCAATCATATTAAACCTGTGAATGTGAAGAATATAGAAGTGTATTCAATTAAGGACTTAGTGTATCTATAATTTTATTATCCCCAATTCCAAACTCATTGCTTTCTTTAAAAAAAAAAAAGATTTGATTTGAAGGCATATTTGCAGAACAATGAAAACAGTACAGAGTGTTTCTTAAAATACTGGAATTAGAATTCCATTAAATGAGTCAAAACATACAATGGCAAATAGTATGCATGCATTTTCAAGAAATTCTTCCATTTTTTGCAAGCTATAGAAAGAAATTACTGAAAGCCTGTACATTATAGAGTAGATTGCTGAGGAACATTTCATGTAATTTCATTGAAGAAGCTTGATAATTTTTATCCAATGTAACTTAGCCACTGACAAACCTTAAAGCCGAGTATTTTGGTAGCGTCTAATCTGTATTCCATTATATCCAAAATGCCATCCAAAATGCTCTGTTCCAGACTCTCTCTTTGCCTAATGGATTTAGCTATGTTGCAAAGTACATGCCTGCTCTAAGAATATCTCTAATAAAGCCGTTAATTATTTGGTGGAAAACTTTAAAGAATATTGATCATTTTCTTCTGGTCAAATGATATATCCATCCACTTTCAAAATATCATTTGCTATTTCTTTTTAAATCCTGATACTGAATACTTGACTATACACATTTTTAAAGTTCCTATGAATATCTAAAGATATGTACTAATACAGAAAATAAGGCACACAATGCTTTAGGTCTTTCCCTATTTGCACGTTAGCAGAGCTGCTAATCCACAGTACCTGATTTCTCAGCTGCGATAAGATACTTCAACAGACACTGATTAGGATATGTCTATTGTTGCACGTAAAGAAAAGATAAGTCAGCTTTTATTAAGAAATATCACATCCAGTCGACAGCCAGATAATATCATCAATACAAAGTGACAGAATAGAAAACAGGAGTGCTGAACCTACAAAATAAAAAAATCAAAAAGATTTGAAATGACCTCTGAGAAAGAATTGAAAGGGACTCAATTGACAGTCAATATTTGTTAGGTGAAATCAATCTCTCCAAATCATGAAATGGTATGTGATCAAACCGTGTTCTCTATTAGAGTCTCAATTAACCAAATGATCTGACAATGGTCAATTTAAACCACAATATGTTCAAACTGCCAAATCAGATTTTATTATCTGTTCAAACATGCCTCAGAACTGGAAATACTGTTCTATCTGCTAATTCTGGATGTAATTTCTCCAGACTTCCATTCCAGACCTTGATATTTATTCTGTGATCTACTTGGTTTATAACTCATTTGAACCACCACACTCCACAAATCATAAACTTAAACATGTATTTTTAAATTTTTCATTTCAACCTCAGCTCATTATTTAAATAACTCTGAAATAAATAATAAGTTTCCCATTTGTTGCACTCCAGCCCAAGTCATGATTGGTTTGCTCTGGCAAAACTTCTGACCCAACCTTAGAAGAATTTGGAAGACTAACAAACTAAAAGGCATTGTTTAGCAGTCTAAGATGTTCATGGATAAAACTACTTGACAGGAGAAAATTTTAGATATATCAGGAAATGGATAAAAGCTGAGTAGTAACAAAGTCTAGTATGAATGAATTATTTTTTTACCAACTAAATTTTACATACTCAAATAGGTGTTATCCACCTCCTGGTAGGCACCTTGGAGACTATAAATATATATATATATATATATATATATATATGTTTACATATACATATATATAAACATTTGTGTTTTATATACACACACACGTATATATGTATATACAGAGGGTGCCAAAAAAATGTATACACATTTTAAGAAAGAAAAAAACTATTAAAATTACACTGATGGCAACCACTTTGAGCACCTCTTGTAATTGTAGAAGTCAAAAGTGACTTGTATTCATCTTTTGTTATTGGTATATATTGAGTATTAAAATTTTAATACAGTTTTCCTTTTTTAAAATGTGTATACATTTTTTTGGCACCCTCCGTATATACACATACAAATCATAAGGGTGCTGCTAGAGCTCAAAACACTTGGAGATTTTCATATTTTTTTTAGGAGCCGGAGGCACATTTTTTTTTAATGTTCTCAATGAGGATAGTCATCCTTTAACTTTACTCTGTAGCATTTTACTTTTGTATAGCTCTTTACAATTTACAAAGGTCTTTCAAATGAAATGGGGTATCTCCTTTTACCTTCCTTACCACCAAGGATGGCCTTGATTTTTATTCAAATAAAAAAAATGACACTGATTTTTTAAAATACGGCTCAGAATTTGCTTCTGAAGAGTTTTCCATAAGTAAAATCTACAAAGTTTTTGAACAATGGTAAAATTGTTAGAAAACATGTCTACTTTCAAAGATGACTTAAAGGATAACATTCCAATTAATGTACATATTTTAAAATATCACTCACATCTTTTTCATCACATCTTATGCTGGGATAATTTAAATGAAGCCATATTCTTGAATCTCTGAGTTATTTTTGTATAAATTTAAGTGATTATGAAACAAACCATCCAGTATTTTGCATGTATTGGGGGGAAAAGTCAACAATCTGAGCTAACATTTACTTGGCCCTTCCCCTGTACAGACATCATAATAAATGCTTTTATGCACAATCTACTTTAGTTTCCTCAATAACATCGTAACACCATTGAAGAAACTAGGCTTAAAAATATTATCGAATTTGTCTGGTGCCATACAACTAACCATAGTAGAATCAGATGTGTATGTATAATTTCTAAATAATTTGTATATGTTTCTGATTCAAGGTATGATAGCTCTGGAACAGTAGTAAAGAATCACGAAGTTAGAATAAAAAATCATTAGAGGTAACTTAAGTCTCCAAACCAGGATTTAAAAAAAGAAAAACACAATTGACTGTATAATTGTATAATTATCAAATTGCAAATTAGTGTAAAAGTATAATGAAAAAGATAAATGTAAATATGAACTCTTTTTAAAGTACTAGTTATTATCTTCTCACATTTATAAGCACATTCAACCATCAGCCCCCAAAATAAATCGGCTACCAAAAATGAGAAAGAAAACACACATTTTATAGCTATCATGAAATTTATTTTTATTTTCGATGGAACTGAAGGGTACAAAATATTTCTTTGGTCATAGGACACAAGATAACATTTAAAAATGAAAGAAGAAGGAAAAAAGGAAGGAAGGAAGGGAGGGAAGGTAGGAGGAGGGGGGAGGGTGGGAAGGAGGAGGGAGGGAAGGAAGAAAAACTATGGGGTAGAATATTATTTTAAAAGTCTTAGATTTGCCTTTTTATCCTATATTTGTTCAGGAGTGTCTTTTCAATAAAACAATGTCTGGAGTGTTCTCTTCTCATTAAAAAACAAATAAGCCACTTCCTCCCAAACACTCAGATTTTCTGAAGTGCTCAATAATGATGTTTAGAAAAGGACTTAATTAGTTTATTGCTAATTGTTTTCAATCACTTAAAATATTGTTTCTATCATCAGAATCCTTCAGGTACAATAAAAATTGTTTCTTGTTGAGTGATTGAATTCAACCTAGACTTCTGTTACTCTATGAGATATTCACTGAGTAGTCTGTTTTATCAGTATTTCTTCAGGTTACAAACTTTGGTATTCTACAGAATTATGTAAGTTATATGAAAATTCAGAAATAATAAGTCTCAATGTTATTAGGTCTGACTTTGGGCATATCAAGTTTCTTTTTGTTTGTTTTTTTTTTCTTAAATACAGGTTGTTATGTGTAAATCATTTCTGATTAAAATACCGATAAAACATTTCTTAGGTTGAAAGCCTGCTTCCTTTGCCTTTGCTAGAACTTCACGGTGACTGAAATGCTATTATATTATCATTATTTTATAAATGGAGATTTAATCAAATGCAGCTTTTAAACTATCTTCTCTGCCTCTGTATGCAGAAAACACTGAAGAGTTTCATCACAATGTAATTTATAACTTCACAGTAGCAACAGCAATAACTTATTTGGATCACGGTCCAAGTAGAGATTAATGTTTGTAGATCCATTTGCAAACATTTAATTTAGAGTCTCTCACCTTCCTGAACATGTCAACTGTCACACTGGAATCATCTTCACCAAGAAGTATATGAGATGATCACACATCCTACCTTCCCCACTAAATTTTTACTTTGAGCACCTCTAAGAGCAGAGGGAAATTGAAATGCCGTAGAATTAAAAATGAAATAGTTAATATTTAAGGACCAATACTGGTTGGAGACAGAAGAATGGGATTAACCCGTATGAATGACTCAGGTAATTTGGTAAGTAAATTCCTACTTTTATGAGTTCCCATATCCACCTTTGAGAAACATTGAACTAGAAGGAAGGAAGGAAGCGTCTTAAAAGAAAACTTTTTTTTGCGGGGAGATGGAAGGGACAGAGGAGTTCTCTGATTTTTCTGATATTACCCAGCCAAAGTCACCAGCAGTACAAGACAAAAAGAAGCTCAGTCGCAAGTCAAATGCTGTGACTAGTAGGGTGTGTTCAGCAAACACCTGTCTTACTCTATCTCTTTAAGAAATTGAAGCACTAAGTAGATAAATATTTTCAACAGCAGCAATTTCTTAAGAATGAGGTTGAAAGACCCACACAGAATCAAAAAAGACTCCAACTCCGTAACTGTGGTCAATATTGTCAAAGTCTTACTTCCAGAATGCAATTAGCAAAGTCATTATGCTTGTCTGACTCACTCGGAATTCCTACTCCTCTCCCTGCCACCTACATACACTCCCTCACACCCAACACACATTTTCTTATTATTGTTTCTATTTCCTTTTTGTTTTCTTATCTGTAAAAGTGAGAGAACTGTATCTAACTCAGAATTACTTAGAGGACTAGATAATGTAACACATATTAGGAACCTACCTAGCGCATGATAAGCTTTAATTCATGTTTGTTCCTTTCCTATTAAGAGTTCTGGTAAAACGCACATGTTGCCAGGACAGGATAATGCCAAAATACATAGTTATTAATTCTGCCTGTGCATAAATGCTTGATAGGGTTACAGAGCATAAAGAAGGAGGTTTGAGAGTGAATAAGTAGAGCTTATGAAGGGGGATGGGGAAAAAATAGGAAAAGTGCAGGGAGGACTCCATCCTGCCTGTTTTATATTTTCTGGTTTCCTTAGCCTCAACTCGGCAACAAGTCTTATTCATTGAAAATGTATTTCAAAAACAGACGGAGTTAGAGAGTGGTTTTGCTTTAGTTGATTATAAAAGTGTTAGCCCTGACCCAGTGTTCACATGTGAATTGGTCTCTAACTACAACAAATTTAAACCTCAACCTCCCCATCCTGCTTGAAAGTCTCCTTGAAGGTCATCGTCAAACTGCCATGTCAGGGTGATTATAGTGTGGGATAGAGCACAGCTCAAGCTGGGGTGAGAACTAATTATTAATAAGCAAGCAGTGTGTTGCTCAGTATTGCACTAAAAGTCTCCACCAAGTGGGTATTTCTGAATGGCAAAGGAACTTCCTTAAGTTCACATTGCTAATAGGTGACGAATCAAGTATTCTATTTCAAATCATTCTTCAAAATCCTTCTTTCCACTGCACCACTTACAACCCCATGAGTTCAAAAATTCTTGTTTGGTCAGTTGATTAGGTTAGGCTATTCATAGGTGTTGCAGGGTATTATTAAATTTCCCCTTGTTACAATCACCTTTCATTCTTGTCTAGTCTGTCCAATATTGTTTTGTATTCTTTTGTCTTTCTTTCATCCCAAATTTAACTCTGGAAATAAGGTGAGCATCCTGAAGAGATCCCATATGCCAGATCCAAATGCCCTACTGTGGCCACCTGATGGAGAGACTGCCCCCATCACTGACTCACAATAATCCAAAAATGCTAGAGAATCCAGAACAAACACAACTTCAAAGGTTCTAGGAATAATTTTCTGATTGACTGTCAGCAAGTCCCATAACCTCTTTGAACTATAAGTTCTCATCTGTAAAATAATGTGCTTGAGCCAGATGATTATGAAATTTCCTTTTAGATTTCTAGCCTTAAAACAGGTCATATTGATGTAGGGATACAGAATATTTATTTACTAGATATCTTATAACTATTACTTAATATATAAAAGATGCTTTAAAAAGTAATGGATAAAGTGTGATTTTAGTTACAACTTTATGCATGTATTTACTCTCTATCACATATAGGGATATGGTTTTTCTATATAAGATTCAATGGAATAAGGTTTTCATAGGGAAAGGGCAGAAGAGAACTAAGGTTCTTCAATTTTCATTTAATGGATAGGACAATATGCCTGAGCAAAGAAATCTATCTTGTCATTAAATACTAAGCAACTAATTGCTTTTTGTTCTAGCTAATCTTACAGGAGTTACTATCTGAGGTCTTCACTAATTCCGCTGTTGTGCCTCAAATACTGAAAAACAAATAATACAAAGAATAGCAGCATTGAAAGACCAAAAGATAAAAGGATGTGGAAGAAAGAGATGAAGTTACAAAAGTTAGTTTGACAGTATTTTCTCTTCTCACAGATTTTCCCAGGAGACCCATTTAAACAGGCCTAAACAAATGCTGTTGCCTCTGATGATTTATTGCAGAACAAGCTGACAGAGCATAGGAGCATGTTATCTGGTCCCCTGTAGTGCAGGGGCTAATTCAGAAAATAAAGAAAGACCAGAAGTGCAGCAATTGGAGCAAATGCTCTATATCATTTGGCAAGTAAGCAGATGGAAGCTTGGAATCACAGCTTATTTAAAAGGATAGCTTTTAAATATGGTGTGTTCATAATTTTCGTATTTTCTTTTCTTCATTTATTAAAAAAAACACGAATGCATATCAATGAGAATTTCATCAAGATTCATCTAAAATACAAGATTCTCTATAAAACTACCTTAATCAACCATTTTTTCTGATTAAAAATATTTATATTTAAAATAGAAGAAAATAAATATCACCAAAAATTCTTTCAACCTCTGTTAATGTTTTGCTAAATTAAAAAAAAAATCTTACTTGTAGTGATGCAGCTATATAAAATATATGCACATATACATAGATACAGAGATCTATATAGAACACACATGTATCTATACATACAAAAAGATGGAGGGATATTGTGATTAAATATTTACAAAAATATTCAGATATGATTTTATGATATGATGTTTCCTTTTTAAGCTATCATAAATATAATTCTGTTTTCCAGGTCACAAATATAATTCTAAAAATAAATAATTGATTCATAGTATTCTTCATATGAATGTCACACCATTTATTTAATTAATTCCCTATTGAGCAACATTAAATTATTGCCAATATGTCATAAACAATGTTTCAATGAAAATTTTTATAAGCTAAATTTTATGCACCTCCATGATAATACTCTTAAATTAGTTCTTCTTCCTTATGTGGGACAGGAAAGAGAGATGCTTTATTCTACTTGCAATGACCACAATAGTCAGGAACAAACAAGCCAGACAAACAATAAAGATACCAATTATTTTTTTCATAATCATTGACCTTGTTATCCTTCCTTGATTTTTCCCTAATTGAAAGTAATTCTTTCCTTAAATCAACATAATATAAAATTAGATTATAATCATTTGTGTATTTATCTTATTTTCCCTGTTAGATTAAAGGTTACTAAGGGCTTTCTGAATCCTTTGTGGTAGCACAATCCTTTGAAATTATAATGTTTGTCCAAATATACGAGGTCGGACAATTAAGTTCGTGAACTCATCCTAGAAAAAGTGCGACATACCTCGTCGCTGAATATCGGTATAGTCACCTTCAAACTACTCCCCTCAGGAAGCTATGCACCTATGCCAGCACTTGGTCCACCCTTCAAAGCAATTTTGGAACTCTTTTTCTTGAATGGCCATCAGAGCTGTAGTCCTATTACCTTTGATGTCCTGAATGTCATCAAATGGGGGGTGGGAGATGAGGGTAAGGGGGATCGAATATATGGTGATGGAAGGAGAACTGACTCTGGGTGATGAACACACAATGGGATTTATAGATGATGTAATACAGAATTGTACACCTGAAATCTATGTAATTTTACTAACAATTGTCACCCCAATAAATTTAATAAAATAAAATTAAAAAATAAAATGTCTTCCTTTCAATATTTCCTTTGTCTTCCAGTAAAGAAATAAGTCATTGGGGGCCATCTCAAGTGAGTAGGGAGGGTATTCCAATACAGTAACTTTTTTACTGGCTAAAAACTCCCTCACTGACTGTGCCCTGTGAGCTGGTGCACTGTGAGGCAAGAGCCATGAATTGTTATCAAAAGTTCATGTGGTCTAACTTTTTCACGCAGCCTTTTTAGCACTTCCAAATAGCAAACTTGGTTAACTGTTTGTCCAGTTGGTAGAAATTCATAATGAATAATCCCTCTGATATCAAAAAAATGTTAGCAACATCGTTGCAACAAGCTCACAAACTTAATTGCCAGAACTTTGTATGTGTTGATTCAATTCTAAACACAACAGGACACAAAAAAAGTGCTATTTTACTATATTTGTTCCAACTAATTACTCTTAGAAATAATCTGCCTATAAATATACTAAAAACAGTTATAATATAGTAATAATTTCTTCCTGTATCAAATAATACTTGGGGAACTAATGAGATACATTAACTTGTGAAAATATTTGTAAATAGAAAAATAATATAGATTATAATTGTTGTTGTTACAACCAAATGGACTATTTGCTGTGGCTCTATATATTTTTCAGTATTCCACATCTGACCTCTGAATGTAATGAAATATAACATGAGAGTCATGAAAATGAAGATGTCTGTATTGGAAAGGAGGCTATTAGACTTCACGTGTCTGCCACGCTCAGAGTCCCTTCTGAGGAAATCAAAATATGATCTCCTTTTTTTGAAACCTAGTGTGTACTTACAGCACATCTCCATTTGGACACACCATACTGCAGTTGCTGAGCTGGTGGCTACTGTATTGGACAACACAGATTCAAAGGTGTAGACACCAAAGCTCCTTGAGAAAATTATCATTAATAATGAAAAAAGTTGAATAACCTCCCTTAATCATAAATCAGAAACAAGAGAATATATATTAACCTGGCAAAATGTCATTTTCTTTGTGTATTAGTAAAACCTGTTTTTCTAAATACTGATAGGAAGTGAACATTCTAAAAAAGAGATATCTTTGAAGATGACAAAGATTCTCTCCTTGACCAAACTCAGCCTTTTCTGAAGTCTTTTCTCTACTAGGCCCCTGTTTTGGGGGCTTCCATATTTCTGCATTGTCCAATTTTAGCAAGAATATGGCTAAGTCAGTTTCGCCAGAGTCCTCCATAGGCAATATCTGGTAACCCTTAAAATCTAATCAGGTTCTTCATCTTGCCCCATTCCCCAGGTGATTCTGATCATCCTGGACTGCCTTCAGCAAAAATGCTCTCAGGTTACTTTAGCCAGAATTCCCAATATCCATGTTGTTTCCTAATAGTAATTCTCCATCCACTGACCCCCACCTTGCTCCTTGGATATAAATTCCCACTTAAACTTTTGTTGAGTTGAGCCCAGTCTCTCTCCCCCACTGTAATACCTCATTTCAGTTGTCCCTGCAACCTGTCACAATAGCTCCCCTAAATAAAATTGGCCTTAGTGTTAACCAGCGTCATGAATAATTTTTTCTTTTACAAAATGTTAGAACTTTTCAGAATGACAGTGTGAGGGACTCAGGGAAATATTCAGCTGGTCAAAATTAGCAATGATAATCATTTAAATTCTCTGGAGATTGCTCAAATGGTTTCTACAAACTGAGAAGCATTTATTCATCAAAACCTAAGGAAATCCCGTAGGAATACTGTGAGGCAGTGGCATTCCAGTATAAATCTCCCACAGGTAAGCCCTGAGGGGAAAAAAAAATACTCTAATAGGAATTGCAAGGCAATTTCCATTTGCCCCCCCCCCCCCCCATCCTGCCTCACTCCTGCCTTCTGCCAAGGAAGCGCTATTTCAGGTAGATACTGCAGCCAGTGGTCATCAGCAGATTCCATTTTTCAAAGATCAGTGCTGCGGGAGGCTTATATTGGGACAGTGACTGTAGCCTGGTAGCAGTGCTTACTCACCCACTCCCAACTCCCACTAAGTAGGGAAGACGTATTGGGGCAGTTGGTGAAGAGTGCAGCCCCTTTTTCTAAAGCAAGTCAAGTTGCAGTTTCCATCTCCCCCAGCTCCCCAATGTGGGAGAGGAATTCCAGGTAGTCTTGGCAGCTGTTGAATAACAGCAGATTCCTTCCTCCCTCGGCAGAAGATCCCTACTGGGTGTGATGGTAACCCAGTAGATTTACCAGTTCCAGCCAAATATTAGTGCAGCCAAGTATTAAACGAATAAAAAAGCAAGTAAACAACAATAACAATAATCTCTAGAGACGAATCAGTATCTGGATTTGTTATAATGGAAGGGAGCTCCTAACCTGACAAAATGTATCTATAAAAAACCGTATATCTAACATCATACCTAATGGTAAAAAACTGAAAGCTTTTCCCCTACGATCAAGAACAAGAGAAGGATGTTGGCTCTCTCAATGTCTATTTAACATTGTACTAGAGAACATAGCTAAGGCAATTAAGTAATTATACCAAAAGAAAAAAACGAAAAGATATTCTGATTGAGAATAAAGAAGTAAAGCTATTTTTTAATTATAAAGGATATGAACTTGTACATATATAAAGTATCCACCAAAAATATGAAAACTAATAAAATGAATTCAGCAAGGTTGGAAGAGAAATGATATTTCTGTATTTTAGCAAGGCACAATCTATAAACAAAGTTTAAAAAAAAAAGCAATTCCACTAATGGCATCAAAAAGATGCTATTAGAAATAAATGTAACAAAAAAAGGGCAAGACATACACAAAGGACTTAAACACACAACAATAAAGTAGTGTTGAAAGAAAGTAAAGATCTAAACAAATGAGAAGACCTCCCAGGCTTATGCATCAGAAGATTAAATAATGTTAAAATAGCAATAATCCCAAATTGATGTATAAATTCAGAGTGGTGTCTATTAAAATGCCAATTGGCTTTCTTGCAGAAATTGACAAGCTTATCCTAAAATTCACATGCAAGTACAAAAAACACAGAATAGACAATTTTGAAAAAGAACAAACTTCGAAGACTACTTCTTCTGAAGTTCAAAGCTTTCTATACAATTAGTTATCAAGACAGTGTGGTTCTGGCTTAAGGATAAATGTATAAGTCAATGCAATAAAATGCTGAGTTCAGAACTGATCTTATACCATTCACAAATGTTAACTTCAAGTGGATCACAGACCTAAATATATGAACTAAAGTTAATAAACTGTTAAAAGAAAACATCCGAGTAAATCTTTGGGACCTTGGATTAGGTAATGGTTTCTTACATATGACACCGAAAGTGCACCAACAAAAAAAGCTAAATAGGACTTTATCAAAATTAAAAGCTTTTAAGCTTTAACGGACACTATCAAAAGTGAGAATGGATGAAAATATTTAAATATCACATATGTAATAAGGGACTTGCATCCAGAATATATAAAGAATTCTTACAACTCAATAATACAGAGATACATAACCAAATAAAAATATGGATGAAGAGTCTGAACAGATATTTCTCCAAAAAAGATACACAACAGGTCAATAAACCCAGGAAAAGATGCTCAACGTAATTAGTTATTAATCATTAGGGAAACGGAAATCAAAACGAGGAAATACCCCATCACACCCACTAAAGTGGAATAAAAATAATAAATGTTGTAACGATGTAAAGAAATTAGAACCATCATGTACTGCTGGTGAGAATGTAAAATTGTGCAGCCACTTTAGAAAACAGTCTGCTACTTCCTCAAAATGTTAAAACATATGATCCAGAAATTCCACCCTTAAGAATACACCCAAGAGAAATAAAAACATCCATTCACACAAAAACTTGTACATTAAGCATTATTCATTATAGCTGAAAAGTAAAAACAACCTATATAACCAGCAACTGATGAATGAAATACAGTGTGTTCAGACAATGGAAACTTAGTTGATAATAGGAAACACTGAAGTACTGATAAATGCTATAACACACATGGACCTTGAAAACATTATGTTAAGTGAAAGAAGTCAATCACAAAAGACCACAAATTATATGATTTCATTTTTATGACATATCCAGGATAGGCAAATCCATGGAGACAGAAAGTAGATTAGTCAGCGCCAGGGTATTGGGGATGGAGGGAATGGAGCATGACTGCTAATAGATATGGATTTCTTTTGAGAGTCATGAAAGCATCCTAAAATTGTGGTGATGGTTACACAACTCTGTGAATATACTAAAGACCACTGAATTCTCCATTTAAAATGGGTGAAATGTATGATATATGAAATAAATATATTTCAATAAAGTTGTTAAATAAAGAAACACAGGACAATTTGAACTCTTAAAAGATCAATCCTTTCTTCCTGATTCAAAATTAGAGAAGATGTCAAGGTGAGTCCTGACCAAGGCCCAATAACAACATAGAGAAATCTCTCCCTCAAGGAATAAACATCCCAACCCAGGACAGAGCCCAGAAAAGAGGAGGGATGGGATTTTTGAGACAGAGGGGGCAATTACTAAAAGACCCTGTGGGGAAGAGTTGTGTCCTGGTTAAGTGTATGAATGGGTCAAAGGAAGACTGAAAGTCTGTTAGTTTGGCATGATCTCCGTTTACTAAGCTACCTCTGAGGAATGAGGTGATCTGCCTTGGAATAATTACAATGACAGAGACAGGAATATATACCTGTACCCTGGACAGTGGAAGAAACTTACTGCTTGAGATATACATAACCTTATAAGACAACGCTGCTTGTTCATAGTAACATCTCTTTTTTGTTGTGACAGACTGAATGTTTGTGTCCACCAGGCTGCCCCCCCCAACCCACAAAATGGATATATTGAAACCTAATTCTCAGTATGATGGTATTGGGGGTGGGGCTTTTGGAAGCTGTTTAGGTCATGAGTGTGGAGTCATCGTGAATGGTCCTTACAAAGAGACCTCAGATTGTTCTTTTGTCTTTTCCCACCATGTTTGATTTCAGCAAGATGGCCACATATAAATGAGGGAGTAGGCTCTCACTAGACACCAAATTGGTCAGCAACTTGATCTTAGACTTCCCAGCCTCCACAACTGTGAGAAACAAATTTCTGTTATTTTGAAGCTACCCAGTTTATGGTATTCTGTTATAGCAGCCCAAATAACATAACACAGCTACAGGGGGGAAAAATAAATAAAAAAGAAAATTGCCAAAAATGATACTTCTCAACATACAATAGGGTCTAAAAGAGCTGAAATCTTAGAATACATCACTGGACTCCTTGATAAAAAATAACCTAAGGAAGGCTGTATATCTTTTCTACTAGAACTTACTGTTGTCTCCCAGCAAGCAGAAAGTCTCTCTGAATTTTCGGCCTTATACCTGAGCACCAACTCTCTGGTCTAGTGCCATAACAGACCTTCCCAAAGCAATCTCTGGTGATGGTTGCCATATCCCAGGGTGGATTTTAATTCCATGTCACGAAAACTGTTAGAATTGCTTCTCCCCTTCCAGCTGCCCCATCCCAGACATCAAACACTTTAATTTACCAAATATTTATGTATTAAGACTGTCTTGAAGGAAGCAGACTATACATCCTGCAAATCAATGTATATAAGTATTTCACTTTAAAATGCTGCCTGTGGATGTTATCTGCACCCCAATCTGTGAAGTCTGTCATGCCTACGTTATCCACTCCTTGGCATCTGTGTTGGGGCATGGCTTCCAAGTAGTCAGTTCCAAAATCTTTTGATACTTTACCTCTGTTTTTCTTATCTGCTCAGCCACCCCACCCCCATCCTCATGTACATCAGTCTGACACAGGAGACTTTGGCCCCTTATTCTTTGTCAGTGTGGGACCCTCGGACACATTTCTTCGACACAGGACACCTCAGATTGGTTAATATTTCACTTCCACTGCCCAGGCAGGTATGCTTTTATCTAAGGCAGCTTGTTATTCTAATTAATAAGACCCCAAAGCAGGACCTGAAGAATGAAAGCAAGGAAGCCTGTCTTGGCAATACCTATGAGCTGACTTGGCACAAGAGCTCTGCAACACTACCGCCCCTTGCCTCCAGCTCTTCTCCCACCCTTTTTAACTAAGGTAATCTGAGCAAGTTGCTATTCCTTGCTTTCTGAAATTGCCTCATTGGTACACATATGTTCCAGAGTTGGTTAGAAAGATATTCATTTTTAAGGGGACAGAGATGTAACATTTAAAATCACTAGGAATTAAGAGAGCATATCCCTGAAGAATATTCAGTTTTATTTTGCTTTGATACCCTGATTAGCAGGAATGTGCTAGCTACTAAAGGTAATCTCCATGCATCGTGATATTTATCAGTGCAAGACAATGAACAAAAGCATTGCAAGCACTGAAAATGAGCTACAAATTGGACATTGTAAATTCAACTGGAATTCTAGTTTAAATACCAGTTACTTGTGAGTTTGAAAAGCATCACTAATCTCCCTCTGTTAATTCAGAGTGTCAAAAGTATAGTTTCTGGCCCTGCTCTGTCCTCTGCTTATCACATGGAGAAAATGCCATCCTTTGAAAAGCTATTAGATTGAGAAGCTGACATGTTTATCTTATCACTCTCAAAATAAAACATGTTCTGATTCTTCCCCTTGTCATCCTTTCTCTCTCTAGTCTCTGAAGTATGAACACTGGCTCCCTAACATGTATTTGAAAATGACTGTATCAGTGCTCCAGATGTGGTAAACTGAGATTCTTTCATCTTTCTTACAGGTGCTGGAAATGTTTGTTTTCTATTCATAAAATGTTGCAGGGTCTGAGGTTAGTGCCCATCCCTGCCCTTAAACAACTTACTATGCAGATGGATTGGAAACGTGTGTAACAGAGACTGCTAACAACCTCCCAATATCCATTCTCCCTCTCTTTGGTAATAGAACTCACTCCATTTTAGTATGGATGCCCAGGATTTCTGTCATTTGCAGCTAGGTGGCGACATGACTGTGGTCTGACCAATAAAATCTAAGCAGTGATTGTAATGGCTAATTTTATGTGTCAGCTTGACTGGACTATGGGATGCTTAGATAGCTGGTAAAACACAATTTCTGGGTGTGTCTGTGGAAGAGATTAGCATTTGAATCAGTAGACTGAGTAAAAAAGGCCATCCTCCCCAACACAGGTGGGCATCATCCAATCCATTGAGGACTTAAATAGCATGAAAAGGCAGAGGGAGGAAGAATTTGCTATCTCTGCTTGAGCTGAGACCTCCATATTCTTCTTCTGCTCTTGAGAAAAAAGAGAGCTTGCCCTTTGCCCCATCTCCCTACCTTCTCTATCCTACTGCAACCGAATGTGGATTCAGTGGCTGAACTGTGAGACAAGAACCACATTGTAGAAGTGACAGAGAGAAAGCCACCAATGCACTGGATCCAACATAACTACATACCAGCCCTGGTTAGGTTGTTTCAACCCAAATTTTGCAAGAGATTTTTTTTTTAATGAAAAATTAAAAATCTACCTTAAGGCACTATCATTTAGCTTTGTTACTTACAGCTGCATATAATTCTGACCACAACAGAGGCACAAAATAATGACTAAACAACAAACCAAAAGAACAATGCTAACGGAGGTAGGCATTTTTTTTCCCTAAAAAAATATAAGTGGAGAGTGTTGTAGGTGCCTGGATCCGTGCGAAAAAGAACTCTATTCCCAACTGTCACTGATTTTACTCAAGTATCAGAAGACTTTGTATGATTAAGTACCTAATGAGCTGTGTAGTCAATAAGTGCTTGAAAGGCACAGAAAGAAGGCAATTCTGTGGATTTTAGTATTTAGATAGTCCTGAAAAGCTATCCCTTGAGCTAAACCTTCCCAGAGAAACTGATAAGAGGGTTGAAGAAAAACAATCTCATCAAGATAAATAAGACCAAAGTGATATCAAAAGTAGGGTCCAGTAAGTACATCCTTTGGTTGAAGTGGAGAGTTACTTTTAAGGGAGTAATGAGAGATAGGGAGTGAAGGCTAGAAAAAGATCTGAGGGTCAGGCTAATGGGTTTAGATTTCTGCCTTGGGTAAGGGAAGCTACTGAAAAATTTTGGTACATGTTAGTTTATACAAATTGCAAGGTGGCAACCTCCCTGCTTGAGTTTTAAGTTGAAATCTGTGCTTAATACAATAAAGAGAAGTGTCATTGCCTGTGAATCTACTCTGTGACAAGCCTTCTATTATCAGTAATTTTATTTAATCTTTACAAAAACCTTGTGAAGTCATTATTTTGTGCCTCTGTTGTGGTCAGAATTATATGTAGCTGTAAGTAACAAAGCTAAATGATAGTGCCTTAAGGTAGATTTTTAATTTTTCATTAAAAAAAAAAAATCTCTTGCAAAATTTGGGTTGAGACAACCTAACCTTGTATCATCATCACTGACTTTATAGACGAGGAAACTGAAGTTTTAAGGAGGCAAGAAGCTTGTTCAATATTACTCAAAGAGCAAATGGCAAAAGCCAACTCTTCAGCCCAATTCTGTGTGGTATACATAGCCTTGTGCTCCTTTCCATTTCATCTCACAACCACTCCGTAACTGGATGACAAACTCCTAGCTGACAGCAATAGTTACACTTAAATGCTTTACTACTACTAACATTTTTAAAGAGAACATATAACAACTATCTTGGCTGATTTTCTTCTAAAAATAGAAAAACAGAACTCTGAATTGATCAATGTCTTCTGTGGTTATTTTATTCATTTGATCCTTGTTTTTAAATAAAAGTCATTAAGGTATAAGACACAAAGAGTAAAATTAAGTTAGAATAGAATAAAAGTAATCAATGTTTATTACATATTCTACAGCCAAGGTCACAAATCTTCAAGGCTATTTAAAAAATTGCTGCATTATTGAGAGGCCTTGGCTTTAAACCACAGGATGGAAAGAGATTGGCTTTGAAACCTTTCTCCCTTGAAAACTTTGAGTTGGGTGTTACTTAAATACTGAGATTTTAATAAAAAGAAAGAAAACAACCACTAAAATGTTGATTCTACAGTATGAGGACAATGGTTTCCTTAAATCTTTATTGAACCCCTAAGCACTTACACTTTTTAAAGCATAGCTCTTTTCTGAATGAAACTGAAGGATATAATTACAAATATGCAATCAAGTCATTTTATGGTGTGACATCACTCATATCAAGTGAATTTTCTTCTGGTACTGAGCAAACATAAATAACTGTGAATGTCAATGAGCTCATTGAGCAAGCATGATTTAAAGTAATGAAGTAAACTTTGGTTGCAGTATTGATTACAAACAAAAATTTGTAATATATGTCTGCATGTGGGATTTATTTCAGAATATCTATACTTTCCCCTCAGGTATACAGAGCTTTAGATTTTGAATGAACTCTTTAAAGATCCCTCATTCATACAACCTCTATATAAATTACCATTTCAGGTTATAAATTTTTGATCTGGGAAGTCAAGATGCTCACTTCCCATGCATCTTCTCATATGTTTAATCACTACATAGGGCAGATCTCCTTTTGAGCTCAAGGCTAGGCTAACATACTATTTTAAAAGTAATCCTACTGGCTTTGAAATCTACAAAAGCTATGATAAACACATAGCTGACATCATAAGAATACACCCTCCATGTAAAAATTAAGTATTTTGTATTTTTTAACCTTGCTTATCAAAACCAAAATTGAGAAGTCTCTGGAAATTCTCATCATTAACACTATTTTTATAACCACTGTTTATACCAGCTGCATGTTTATACCAGTTACAGTATAACAGAAGGAACTGTTACAGTTACAGAAAGGAACTTGCAGGTATCACAAACTTAATCAAATAATTGACATATATTTATTTAATCTCTTTACTTCCCAATTATGCTGAAAAAGAATTATGATGTATCTTTAATGATAATAACAAATATAGATAACGCTTATTTGTTACTTTACTTGTACCAGATATTCTTCTAAGTGCCTTAAATTAATCTTTATATCAAATCCATGAGACGCGTACTCTGGTTATTGGTCCCGTTTTATAATACATTCAAGCAAACGAAGGAACACAATTTTTTTGTAGCTTGCCAGAGATCATAGAGCTTATACACAGCAGAGCTAGAATTTGTTCTGACTCCAGGGTCTATGCCTTCAACTACCATATGATTCAACCTTTTAGGTGAATTAAAGACCCAGGTAGGAACTACCTATACTCAGAGAAAAACCTAAGAGAATAGTAAAATTCCAGATGATTTTAAGTTGGCCAGGGGTTCAAATTTTGATTTTGTCAATAACTAAGTATCTGATATTAGGCAAGTGACCTGACTTTCCTGAGCTTTAGTGTTCTTTTTTGAAAAGTAAGGAAAATAATGCTTACTTGACTGGGTTGTTGTGAAGATTAGATAGTGACCTATAGATAGATAGTGACCAATATAGTGTCATATACATAGTAAAAATTAAAATAAGGATACTTCTTTCATTATTAGTCTTTTTATTAATCTAAATATACAACACAAATCAGCCTCAGAAAGTAGTCATTACTATGGTGGTAGAAAGAGAACTAACTAGTGACTTGAACACCAAGTTCAACTTTCTCACTAACTTTGAAATTATGATCGTCATTCAACACTCTGGGTCCCAGATTCCCTTTCATCTCTAACATACACCGAATATATGAATTCACTTTATTGCCACCTGTTAAGGACTGAATGTTCGTGTCTACCTCCCTACTCCCACCCCCACCAATTCCTATGTTGAAACACTGTGTCTTTCAATGTGATAGTATTGGGAAGTGGGGCCTTTGGGAGGTAATAAGGGTTAGACGAGGTCAGGAGGGTGGAGCCCTCATGAATGGGATTAGTGCCCTTGTAAGAGTCATGAGAGAGCTTGCTTCCACTCTCTGCACTCTACTATGAAAAACAGGTAGATGCAACTTGAAAAAGCGTTCTCAGAACCTGACTGTGCTGGCCTCCTATTCTCACACTTCCAGCCTCAAGGTGTGAGAAAGAAGTTTCTGTTGTTTATAAGCCACCCTTTGTCATAGCAGCCTAAAGAGACTAAGATATCTGCTATTCACCAACATGAATGTTACTCATTTTTCTTCTCAACCCCTGATGAGTCTGATCCTGAGAAGATACATGTTCTGATTGCTGAAATCAACTGACATGGTCTGAATCCCTCTTTGAAGGGTACAGTGAGATTGGCAGCATGGCAGTTATTGGCTTAGAGTGCACTCTGGAATCTAAGAAACCACATTGGGGGAAGAAAGCAAAATAAATTCCAGTGGTAATTCAAAAAAGAACATGTAAAGAGAGAATACATCGAGACCTTCAAGGGAGCTGAGAGTTAATAAGAAACTAAGGCCAAGTCTAAAGGGCAGAAACTCGGGACAATGGTTGAAGAAAAGAATCAGGAGACAGAAGAAATTAGGATAAGAGCCCCAGTGGTTCAGTGAAAATCTAGAGAATCTGGGTCAGCTTCCCAAAATAACGCCAAAATCTTCTATAAGGTATGTGAGTGTGCTAAGCTAATAAAAGCACAATGAGAGTATACAATGTCCTCCCTGACATAATATCTTGCACTCTTCCCAACCTGTGCTTCTCAAATTAAAAATTTATCAAACTAAAATGCATATTCTGATTCTGTAGGCCTGGGGTGGGGCCAGAGATTCTGCTTTTCTGACAAGATCCTGAAAGGGCTTGCTGCTGGCAAAGCCATACCTTGAATGACAAGGCTCCTGATACCCTTTCTCTGATATTGACATTGTTCTTCTGCCAAAGGTAATCTGGTGACACCAGTAGACTCTTCTGACATTCTTCCAGTTCTTAAACACTTATTCCCTGCCTCAGTCTCCAGAAGAAACCTTATTCCATCATTTGGCAGTGAGTGACCCTTGCCCCTTGTCTACCAGTTCTGGAGCTGTGATATTCAACACCTACTTCTGTTAGAACCCCTGATCATCCCCATGTGCTTGGGGGAAGTGGTAGGGAATGTAGGCAAGTACACAGAGAATGGAAACAAGCAAATACAAGCTGCAACTGGGAGCCACAGTGCAGCTCCAATATTTCTAAGATGGAACTTCAAGAAATATTGCTATAAATGATGCATAAAGTCTAGAGAATTATGAGCACTATGCTATGAACTGAATGTTTTTGTTCCACCAAAATCTCCACATTGAAACCTGATTCCCAATATCATGTTATTAGGAGGTGGGACCTTGAAAGGTTATTAGGTCATGGGGGTGGAGCTCTCAAGAATGAGCTTAGTGCCCTTTTAAAAGAGGCCCCAGAGAGATTTCTTGTCCTTTTCACCATGTAAGGGCACAGCAAAAAAGATATCAGTCAGTAAACCAGGAAGAAGACTCTCAGGCATAGAATCTACTAGTATCTTGATCTTGGACTTCCCACCTTCCAGAACTGTGAGAAATAAATTTGTTTTTCATAAGCCTCCCAGTCTATGGTATTTTCTTATAGCAGCCTGAATAAATTAAGACACACTATTATCAGCCAAACATAGGGGGAAAGATTTACTATGATCCAAATCACTGTTTAAATCATTGTTTCTACAGGGTAATACATTCTAAGTTCTAAAAACCACTCAAATATAATATTTTAATATTATATATCAAAATATGTATTAACATTATTTATTAATAATATTTGAATTAATTCAGAAATTGTGACTTGCTGAAACACTCAGGAAAAAAAAAAAAACATACTTGAATCAAGAAATCATACCAGCTAAGTATTTGACATTACTAGATTTTTATTTGTAAATGTAAAATAAGCACACTGTCAAAAGTTATCTTAAAGCTATAAAAGTTACAATAACACTTTGGTTTTAATAACCATGAGGATTTTTAAGCTTTAAAGAACATTAAAATTATTATTTTCCTCCTTTTCCATAATTTACAATATTTTAGAGCCACTTTAAAAATTTTTAGTTCTGGAAATCTTAATCTGCTTCAAATTCTTAAAATTTTGTTGAATTTAAATAATCAGTGACATTATTTTAATTAGTTAATAATTTTAATGTAGATATTTAAGTTAATGAAAATAAATCTCTCACCTCTATTTAATACTAACTTTCAAATTGATATTTCATATTTACGCCCTGCTTCCAAATGAAGTTCATCAGATCTTACACTTTGAGCTGAAAAGTTTGAAAATGTTATTGCCACTCCAATTTCCTTGAGAAGATTCTTTTCTTTGAATATATTCTTCTTACAACAGCATTTATTTTAGCTCTAAAAATTCTCTTTATCAAAACTCTTAAAATTTAAATGCATTGTACACATTGAATATGCTGAAATATGAAACCATTTGGTTAAAAAATAAGTTTCAGTATCTTCTCTATTTTTAATAACATGTCAAGAATTTAAAATAAAAAATGTGTGTGAAATAAAGCCAATACATAAGTATTTAGAATGTCAAAATGATGTAGTTACAACTAAAAGTGAGAAAGGTAAACTTCAGATAATTTCTTCCTGACCTATAGAAAAATAAATTGTTCCCACATCCATGCCCTATAGTTAACCAAAATACCTACAAGAAAAATGTAAAATAACATTCTTTTCCTCTTGGCCCTTTACTTGAAACACGATGGATACTCGTATATTCTTGTAATGCACATAATCCTCTTATGGCTTCTAAAATTGTTATCAACTCACTTAGTTCTTCCTATTGAAATCATCTCAAGAAGGGTAACAAGTCCTTCAGACCAGAAAGAAGGAGGTATTTTCTCCATTGTCCTCTAGAGTCTTGTTTGAGTCTGTACAGGCCTCTAAAGGTGCAAAACCTCCCTTTTGATGTGAGAGGCAAGTCACTTGCCAGTTGCCTGTGGTCTAATGGGGTCCCTAGCGCAGCCTTCTGCTTCCAGCTGGAATTCTAGAACAGATGCCATAAGGTATCCCAGTAGCTGGTGACCTATAGAAACATCACTATCGCCTTGCCCCTCCACTTTCAAATGCCTAAGCAAGACAGCATTTCCTGTCTGATTCAGACAGAAAACCTGAATGAAATAAGATTGAACACAAGTGTTCTGCTTGTCACAGGGAAAGAGAAAATTAGCAACCTCTGAAATGAACAGAAAGAAACCAATAAAATATTTAAGCATGAAATGGTCATCTCTGTACAAAGAAAAGTACCAACTGGTCAACAGCTTGGATCTGAAAGGAAAAATAAGTCCCTTTAAGCTTAAAATTACTAATTTATGACTAAAAGTTCATTTTCCATCATAGTTCCTTGACTTACATGGACCGCAGGGAAAAATGATATAATGAAAATGATGCAGAGGTTTTAAAAAGTTTCAAAGAAAAAGCTCTTTATAGAAACTCCCTTGGGGTTTATTTCAATATGACATTCGTAATGGCCCTTTGTCTGTATCTGGTACTCACGGTACAACGGAACACTGAAGAAACCTGACCAGTTTTGTTGCTATGGACGAGTCCTGCAGCTTCTTGGAACCTCAAGGTCTTTTTTCAGGAGACTAAAGACATTGAACTTGATGACAAGATTTTTACCAATGCTCTGCTTAAGTGGATTTATACTTTCCTTTCACTCATCATTTCAGAGTCTACACCCAATCATCCTACCAACGATTCAACAAGCAGCACACTTTCACTCAGCATGTATTTGCTCGAAATCCCAAGTAAATGCCCTGCCACATTAAAATAAACTTCTTAAAGAGAAATATGAACATAATTCAAGTTGAATGCATACCCATGTTGAGTTTATTATTCCATAATTGATTGCACATCAATAAAAATTGGCAGAAAAAATATATTAGTGATAGTTAAAAAATTAAAAAGTTTCAGAGGAGGAATGAAGTAATAAGCAGTAAACAGCTAAGTGAAAAATCTAATTGTAAAATTTCCAAGTGAATTGTTTAATAGTTGCTTCAGGGAAAGAAGAGTTAATGGCTTGTCAACCTAAAACCATAGCAGCTCTTCTGCAAATATCACTACTCAAATATCAGTTAATGCTCAAAGGCTAAACAAGACAGTGCCTACAGTACTACAAGTTTTCTGTCAAAGATGTATTTTCAGATGAAATTGGTCTTGCTACAAAGAGAAAATTGCACTTTAAAAAGTTAATGAGAAACTTTAAATTGGATTGAACAGTATGTATTGTATTTTAATAGCATAATACTTTCATGACTATTTCTAGGGCATTTACTCTGTTTAATATTATCTAAAAATCAATCTGATAATTTAGCAACAAATTAAAATATTAAATGCCATTTTACTCATATAATTATTTCATAATTATTTAAATTTTATATTACTAATATGTTCCAGAAATTATAAGTAATCAGCTAGTTATCTCCAATGTAATTCTTAGACTTGGTTTCTTCTACTGATCAAATTAACAAGTGCTTCCATTCCCATAGAGCCCACCAAAAAATTGGGGGGGGAAATAGAGAAAAAAAAAAAAAGCTTAATTTTATTTTATTTTTGTTTTGTTTTGAAATAATTTCAATTCAGAGAAAAGTTAAAGAATGATAAAAACATTTTTTCCACTATCATTTCAGAGTAAATTTTTAACATGATGCTCCATCATTTCTGAATCTTTTATGTTGTATATCCTATTTTTAAAAAAAGTATATTTCCTACATAACCACAATATAACCATTAACGTCAGAAATTTTACATTAATATATTAGTTTAATCTATTTTACAGACCTCATACAAGTTTACTAATTGTCTCAATAATGTCCTTAATAGCCAAAAGATTCAGTTCAGAATCACATGTTTTATTTAGTTTCCATGTCTCTTTTGGCTCCTTCATTCTAGAACCCTTTGTTAGTCTTTCATTAACTGAAAGACTAACAACCTTGGCATTTTTTAAGATGACAGGCTGACTATTTCTTAGAATGCTCTTTAAATTGTGTTTCCTTGATATTTCTTCATGATTGGACTCAGATATTTCACTTTTATCAGAATTACCATATGAGTGATGTGTATTCTTCTCATGGCTTAATTTTAAATACTCTTTTTTCACTGAGTTTGCATTTACAAAACATGTTTTGGCATTCGTTTTTAATAGTTCTAGCTCCTGGACACAGGGACCTAAAATATTTACAAAAATAAACAATGCAAACAGTGTTTAAACCATAAAAGTTGTCCTGTAATTTGCCTAGAAAGGTGTTTGCATTTCTAACTTGCAAAGATGCACTTAATATACATATATCACAGAGACTGTTCCCTATCAGCTTTAAAATATTGATAAAATTATCTTGTGCATTAATGAAAAAGAAGTAAAAAGGTTTGATACAAATTACTGAATAAAAGCCTCTATGAGTGGAAGGCATGATGTTTCTATAAAGAAAAGTAGTTCTCACACAGCCGTCTTCAAGTAGAAGAGAAACCTATTTTGTGCTCTCCGGTATTCCAAACAACAGACACACTATGCCACTTTTCCATTTACTTGAATAATAGCTTTTAAAACCATTGCAAATCCCCTAGTTTGTATTTCCTACACAAAGTGTCTCAATAAAAGGTAGAAGCTATGTTAAATAACATGATGGATCTCCGCCCTGCCCTCTTTTTCTCACATTCCCCCATCCCAAAGATGTCTAGAGATTTCTCTAAACAGTAGGGGATAATGAAGATCTGGCTCTGAGTGAAAACATATTGAGGCATAATGGCCTGCTAGGACACATATCATGGATGACACTGGAGAAAAATCCTGCAGCAAGCACTTGTTTCCCTGGGGAGGCATCAATGCTTGCACTGGGGCTGGTCATCACACTTCAATCCATTCCTTCAGAGGGGCTGCATTGCTTGGAAGAGCCAAGTTGCCATATGGCATATTAAAGATCTCTCCTAATAAATCTAGCTAAGCAGGCCATTCCTTCAAGCTGCTTTTTTATATGTGTGTGTATAATATAGTTTATTGGTTGTTACCAACATCTGGGCCAGGGACTGAGGACAGTATGTATCCCATACTGAGGATGCTAATTCCCTATTATCTGCATCATTGATTTTGAATGTTAGGAAGTCTATTTTCCTGCTGATGCATAGCTGTCTTTATGGGATCTTGTAGAACTAAAATGCACAATGAGATGTGGTGCTGACAAAAAAGTAGAGGGGTGCTTAACCCCCTTTTATTGTATTTTTATGCATGATTATACAGCTGGGTGTGTGTGTGTGTGTGTGTGTGTGTGTGTGTGTGTGTGTTGAATCCGGAGCTCAAGATTAGATAAGCATGGTCTCTAAAATGGTTGTAAAATAGTATTTATTTAGCTCAATAGTACAAGGCTTGCTTCTGTGGTCATCTAATCATATTAATCATGTGATATATTTTAATATGGCTTCAGAAAAAAATGAGTTTTATTTTAAATCCTTCCTCAGATCAGTTTTGTCACTGCTAGAAGGAAAAGACAAAGGAATAGGGGTTAATAATAGACACCCCACAATGTGCAGAATAAAAGCTATTGAATCTTTCCTAAGATAGTGTTTTGTCACAAAAAGACTGGGATATAGGCAAAGTCATTGCTATAACTGAAAAGAAAAGCTTTCATCTGAGACACATAATTTTCCATGATGTTTCTACAACTAAGGAGACAGAAAATTGCCAAGGAAAGAAGGACATGGATTGCTGACTACATACAGTCACGTGAGCCAGCTCTATTCTTGCTTTGGGAAAAACTTTGAGAAGTTACTAGGATATTCACATTGTTAGTCAATTATTGTATTTGTAAGTAAAGTATTTCTTTATTTTAAGCACCATGATCCTTTTTTTCTATATGCTATTGCCTTAATGTTAAATGAAATCAGGACAATTTATACATAAAAATTTTATAATTTTTTTCCATTCGTTTTCATCTCCTTCTCTGTTCTATTTAATAAATCATTACTGGCTTCACTTTAGATTTAGATATTTACTTTACCATTCACTTATTATTCATTTATTTCTGGACCCCAAGTCACTGTCTGGCTTTTGATACATCATGACAATACCATCAGGCTGTATTCAAAGTATAGATTCCCTATATTGGATTCCAAAGTTCTTCAGAAACCACAAATCTTTGAATAATGGCCTTGAAAAATGTATATCTATATCTTTAGGACAATCAAGATATATTCTGACAATAATAAAGCTTGTTTCAGGATGGACTGCATTGTAAAAGTGCTGAATCTGGAGATGTGGTAAGATATTTTTCCTAACTCCCTGAAAGAAGAGCATGAAGAGAGAGGGGAGACAATCAGAGAAAGTATAAAAATATGAAAAGATGAACATAAATTTGGATTGGAAATGAACATTTAAAACCATCTGTCACTAAAAAAGTGTATCTATTGACAAAAGTCAGTAAAATCATGTGAACTATCCAACCTTGGCATTGCAGATTTCTCTACCTACATAGGTTAAATTGCTTTAACCACCAGGGGGCAATGACTCACCACCTTCCAGGACATATACTTTTTTACAAGGCCACGTTCTGCATTGCAGTCAGAGAAGACCCTTTGCTCACTAGTGACATCTCAGACACTAATTTGTCATAACAGAGTGAGTGCTGTCCTGTTTAGCAATAACTACCATGGCTACCATGAATTAAGATGATGAAAACCACTTTTTACTTGTGGGTCAGTGTTGAAACGCCAAAGTGTGACTCAATGGCAGCATTCAAGAAGAAAGAATGTCCCTGACTTCCTTTCTCTTCGCTGAAAGTAATCCAAGAAGGCAATTACTGGAAATAGTCATGTTTATATATCTCTCAATCACCTACTGCCCGCAGCACTCATGAATCCAGAATTGTGAATGTTAGCTTAGCTTTGGGAATCACTGAGACACAGGAATCTTCAGAAAGAGCAGAAAGGAATCTTTCACATCAGACAAAAGGACAAAACTGATTCCCACAAAGCAATAAAGGGCAGAGGTCAAGTAAATGAGTTCTAAGATTTGGCTTAGAGTGGACTCTGTCTGCACCACATACAAGCAGCGTGATCTTGGTTAAGGAACTGAAATCTATATACTTCAGTTTCCTCATCTGTAAAATGAACTTGTTGTGAGATATAAATACTCTATTATCATCTAAATCATTTCAAACTATAATATGTCCTACCATGTTGATGATGTTATAAACATGATTGGTAAAAATAAATAAATAAATAAATAAATAAATACAAATGCTTTTTTTTTTAATGAGCTTGTGGTAGGTCATTATGGTAGGTCATTATGGCAATAATTGTGGATATATTCCTTGACACTCAAAAAACATACAGCATGTTTCACCAAGCATTTGAACCTCTCCTAAAAATTAGAAAATTAAGGGGTATCATTGACTCAATCATACTTTCAGAGCTGATTTAAACAAAGGAAGCCCTACAATTGTCCAGGATTTTCCATAGCAGCAAGTTGCTGAAATGAAGTCAAACATGATTGCTGAAAAACGCAACCTTGTAGCATTGACTGACAACCACCTACCTCCCACCAATGTGATAGTTTATGCTCATCAGTAGTTTAATCGCCCCTTTATTTCTCCTTGTTATGAAACATTGTTGGGAAGCTGTCATTCTGTAGAGATATCTGGTGAACAATTTTGAGACAAGCGGAGCTTTTAGAATTCCTTTTGAGCTTTGTTAAATTGAACTTGTGAAAATAAAGTTGTCCAGCGTGGAAAAGGAAAACCACTTTTTTTTAGTCTGGTTGGAAAGATGAAATCATGCAAGGGAGCTGGGGCTGGCAGTCCTGATTGAGTCACTGAAAAGCCCATCAACATTATTCATTTTGATTGATTAAAGAAAACATTCGGTTTATTTTCAGGTGAGTGATACAGCTACATCTGGTGAGCTCTTGAATCCCATTTCAATTCATAAGGGATTTCTTATTATTGTTTTTCAGAATAAAGATGACTGCACTACAAGTAATAAAGGAATGATAAATAACAACAGTTTTGTTTTAATCTTGCATGAGCAAAAGAGAATAAAATAACTTGAAGAACATGAAAGCTATCCTACCTTAATCTTGCATGTTTTGTGCAAGGAGGTTACATTATTGTTGATTTTGTATAACACCATTGTTATTGGGTTAATGATGTACAGTTCTGTCAAGCCATTGACACTGTTTTGGAGAAGCCATATGAATATGTTTTAAATCTTTCCGCTTCTATAGATAAAAGCTGCTTTATCATAAAAGGCATTCTTTTGAGAGCTGAATTCTTCATATTAATAAATTATCTTTAGCTGTTTTTCAGTCTATCTCTGAACTAGAAAAGAACAAGTGATATTTTGTCCTGAGAACAAAAGAGAGAAGCTCTCTCTCTCTGTCTTCGCCTTTCCAAAATTTCATGTGTGCCTGCCATCTGTAGGATATAGTTTATGTTAAATGCTGAGTTAGGAGAGACTTTTGTGAAAGATTAATTCTAGAAACTACCTAATTGTTAATGTTTTATAGCAGATAATGGTTTCATATTTCCTTACTGAAATGGTTAAGTCTGTAACTCTATAGAGTTCATAAACGACAAAAAAAAAAAAAAAAAAAAGTTGTTTGCAAAACATATATTTCATCAAACCAGTGTCTCTTTTGGCATACTGTAAAGTTATAGAAAAAGTTTTTCCTACGGTAGTTCTTGACAGCTAGTCATCTGGAAGCACATTTAGAAAGAAGCTGACCAATCTCTTTAAAACACGATGGAAAAGCCCTTAAAATGCTTGATGTTGAGCAGCTATGATTGAACTTGAAGAGGTTAGAGCTCTAGAATGGTATCTCTATTCAAATAAAATTTAAATTAAATAAAGCTTTCTGGAAAAGTAATGTGTTGGGAGCTAGATGACAATGATTTAGGGAAGGCTATTTTTTCTTCCAATGCTTCAAAGGATTTTTCCTTTATTGTGGTATTCTGAGAAACACCTAGTCCACAGGGAACCTTCATGTGAATGAGCAAAATGCCCCATCTGGGCAGCAGCAGCTCTATGGACATATGGTTCGAAAGCAGTCAGTGACTGTGCTAATTTAAAATTCATCCATTTTTCCAGGATGATGCAACCCCATAGGGCACCATAGTTTGGGGAGAAGAGCAAAGGTTATATTTTGTTACCTACATTTAGTGCTTTTCTATAGAATAACTTTGTGCAGAGCTCCCACTAGTGTAGGGAACATTTTTTCCCCCCCATATGTATGATTGTACTCTAATCTTCTTATTTCATTTACTAATTGCAGACAATTGAAACAGCAAAAAGAAATAAGACAGTCTTTAAAAGATTTTGGAAGCTCATTTTGTCAAAGGTGAATCATCTAACATCACTATACATGTTATTGTAGAATGGGTTTAAATGTTCAACATTAAGTAAAAATTACTAATTATGTGGTAATAATATGAACACAAATTTTAGTAGAGGTTAGTGTTGAGTGTCATGATATAAACATGAAACTTGCTCAATTAAGAAAGCCTACAGAACAGAAATGTTCTTGGAATGGGTTGCAGTGCACATGTATTTCATAACTATATCAAAAGCACTGTCATACTTTTCTAATTGATGTAGAAGGGCAGTTGGCAAAGTTTGCATACACACCATGCAAACAAGGAAAAATTATTTACAATTTTTTTGTGATGCAGTTAATATTGAATAATTAAAAAAAAAAAAAAAAAAACCTCAGCAAGGTAATAGATTCTTTCCCTTTTTGCTACCTATAATCGACAGAGTTTTACAAAGTTTGAAGAATTATTTTGTAAATCACTCTTAGTGCCCTTAATTGTGTTGACTTTTGCTTTGTGTGTGAGTCCTTTAAATTTTGGTTGCAATTTGTCTAAAGCCAATTGGAAATGTTTAATCAAAGTATTATATTTTTGTTTTGTTTTGTTTTCAAATTATTTAAAAAATGAATTCTGCACAAAACTTCTATATTTTTAGTATCTCACCTTTAGCAATAATATCTTAATAGAAATTATACTGAGATATAAATTTATATTGATTACCTGAATTAAATTTAATTGAGCAATCCTCCTGTTCTATAACTTCTAAATTTGTAAATATTTTAAAAATGATATGTATTTTAACAAGTTTTATCTTGCAAATATTTTTCAAATGAAGTACTCATAATATAGACTAGAAACTTCATTTAATGGAAGTTTCTCTGAGCTTACTAGGTAGCTCAACACCTATTGAAAAAATCTTTTCTCAATTCAAAACTCTGTTTATAGAAAAAGCAAATAAAAGTTGCCAACAATTTCAAATTTTGTTAACCATAAAATGCAGCTTCAAAGACGAGTTCATGCAATTTTTAAATTGAAAATTACTTTATGAAAGAAATGCATTCTTGACAAAAAAATACCGTTGAGCTCATATTGGAGATATGGAAATTGAATACAGTGTGTGAATATATATCAAGGATAATTAATTTATGTTACTTTTTAATGGTACGATAATAACTATAAAAGAAGTTTTTAAATGTAATATGCATGGTTATACATTTTCACTTAAAATACTTTTTGTAAATATTTTTGAATTAAACTCTTACAGGGCCATTGATATAGTAAAACATATAGTTAATACATAAATATTTTCAAATTTTTGTAACTTTATTTTTAATACTCCCTTTCACTCTAGAAAAAAAAAAAAAATGTCTTAGGGTGTATTTTAAACATATTGTACCTAAAACGAACTGACATATTTTGAATGAGAGATGTGAAGTGACATGCTCTTTCTCTCAAAATTCATTTTCAGTAACGGCTCAAAATTTATTATCCCAATGTTCTGTAACAGAGCCTGAATCTCAGGCATATTTCCAGGGATTGTAGGAATTCATGGAGCAAGTGAAGGAGGATGAAGGTGGGACAGGGACATACAAGTTAATTGCTAATTGCTCTAATTGGTGGCCATCTGTCAGCTGTTATCATTTTTGAGCTACCAGTATTGATGTTATGTTATTTCAGATTGATATTTAATGAATCCATGAAGTGTTTCCATATGTGCTTTTGTCCCTAAAGAGTGATGATGATGTAGGCTCCATGTACCTCATTTATAACTTAGAATTTTCAGTGTACTGTAATAGGATCACTTTAGCAGTAGTTAGCAGGGATGGAAGCATCCCTCATTTTATGAAATAAAAATGGTACAACAGATATAGATATGACTTTGGTATTTGTGCATTTTAAAGAGGTCATACTAATTTATTATTACTTACAAAGAAGTTCAGATTAAAATGAAAGTCTAGTTTGATTTTTCCAGAGCATCAACATTAGTCATTTTGGGGAGAATTCTGTTGGTCATAACACTATGAATATTAGCTTCCTTAAAAAGAGAAATCACATGATATAAAACATAGTATAATCAATATAGATGTCGTTCATTGTAAAAGCCATAAAAATTGTATGACTTTTCCCCAAGGGATTTATTTTTCAGAACAAGTAGTTATCTTGCCTATGTGGAAATTTTTGAAAAATTACTTAATAAGAAAAAGATTAAATTGGTATCTCAAGAAGGAATCTTTTACATGTAGGCCTATAGTCATATAAGATATTAAGAAAAAGTGGAAAATTTACATTCAAAATACACTCTTCTAATGTGCATTATTTTATAAGAGAATTAACTCAATTTTTAAAAGGCAATGCTGAAATTACCATTATATATACATTTTTGTTGCTAACGCCTCATAAAAAGGAAGCATCATGTAGCTCAAGAAACGTGAAAAACAGGCAAGCAAAATAACTAGAAATAAATAAATATGCCAGATTATTCTTCATCTTACAATGTTTATAAAAACCAGTAAGATACATTTACTTCTGGCCAAATATGTGAAAAGATTGGAAGTCCTTACTCCCATTTTCACAAAAAGATAAAAAATTAAACACACTGAAAATCAGTAATTCTTTTTAGTTATAGAGAACTGCAGTCATAGAACAAACTGCTGTTCCCAAAACTGGACAGATAGGTAAACTAGAGAGAATCACATCTTTCCTGGAGCAGACACATTGCTGGAGTCAGTAATTGGTAGGAATACTTAAAGTATAACTGACTACTGGAGGATGAGCATGGGCTAGTTTGAGAAATTAAAATTGCTGGGGCCCATCCTTAGACTGGTACCCACCTTTCATTGACTTTTACCTCATGAAGCTCTACTAAATTATCAGGGTGAAAACTAAGAAAAATCTTTTTAAGCTTCTGTCAGGGAGAGAAATAAACATTTTGAAGTATACCCAGAGCTTTCTCTTAAGAAAGGTCTACCCTCAAGGGAAACTCTGTTACCAAAGCCAAACCCACTTGGTTTTTGCCAAACCCTAAGTGACGTTAGGGAGGAAAATACCAAACTCCAGACCCCTTCTAGCCTTTGAAGTAGGAGAAGGGAAATACCCAACTCCAGGCCCCTGTAGCCTTCTTGCCTCATTTGAGGCAGTAGAGGTAAAGGCTGAGAAA
The DNA here is from genome assembly GCF_036562045.2 of Rhinolophus sinicus. NCBI lineage: Eukaryota > Metazoa > Chordata > Mammalia > Chiroptera > Rhinolophidae > Rhinolophus > Rhinolophus sinicus. The sequence goes on from NC_133754.1 coordinate 39,448,053, forward strand.
CACTTGTAAAGATCACAGCCCAGGCACACAGGTTTACTAAAAGACTGAGACCTAATTAAAGGATTGTAAAACACTTCTCCTCTCCCCACAACTTACTACCACAGCAATAGGGCTCTTGTATAACTGAGGATTACAGCTGAAAGAATTGTAAAAAAAAAAAAAAAAAAAGTGTCTATAGGAAAAGTCAAAGATATCAGGGAGATTGAAAAACAAAACCAAGAACACTAGTGGAAATTCTATCATCTGTCAGTACAGCTATAGCAAAAAGTAAATACACCCTAATTCCTATCTAGATAACAAAGTGTCAGATCAAAATCTGATTTACCTAACTTCCTTTTACCAAATATATCATGTTCAGTTTTCTACAATGACAACAAATTACAAACCTTGTGAAAAGGGTAAAACACAGGCTGAAGAGAAGAAGCAAGACTCAGATATAGCAGAGATTTTGGAAGTATCAAACCAGGAATTGATAATAACTCTAATATATATGCTAAAATCTCTAATGGTGAAAGTGAACAACATGCAAGAACATTACATGGATAATGTAAGCAGAGAGATGGAAACACTAAGAAACAATCAAAATTAAATGCAAGAAATAAGAAAACACAATAACAGAAATGAAGAATGCCCTTTGATGTGCTCATCTCTACACTAGACACGACTGAGGAATAACTCCTGAGCTTGAAGATCTGTCAATAGAAACTTCAAAAACTGAAAAGAGAGAGAGAGAAAAAAAATGAAGACATTAAGCAGAATATTCAAGAACTGTAGGACAATTACAAACGTTTAACATATACATTTTGGAAACATCAGAAAGAGGAGAATGAGGGGACAAAGCAGAAGAATATTTGAAGTAATAGTAACTGAGAATTTTTCAAAATTAATTACAAATATCATATGACAGATCCTGGAGTCTCAAATGCCAAACAAATTAAATATCAAATAATCTACAGATAAGCATATCATACCAAAACTACAGAAAATCAGACACAAAGGAAATCTTGAAAGAAGGCAGAGGGAAAAAAAAGAAAAAGGAAAAAAAAACAAGCACAACCACCACCTCACTGATAGTAAATCAAGGATGAGAATTACATCAGAATTCTCTTCAGAAATTACGCTAGCAAGAAGAAAGTAAACTAAAATATTTAAAATATTGAAAGAAAAAAACAACTAAACAACTAACCTAGAAATCTGCATTCAGCAAAATAATCTTTCAAAAGTAAAAGAAAAATAAAGTCAGGTAAACAAAATTCGAGGGAATTTGTTGCCAGCAGATCTGCCTTGCAAGAAATATTAAAAGAAATTCTTCGGAAAGGACAATTCAAAAGCTTGATTTCATATTTAAAAAGGAAAAGCATTAGAGAAGGAACAGATAAAGATAAAATATTTCTATTTTTTTTAATTCTTAATTGATCTAACAATTAAATATTTAATAGCAATAATGTATTGGGTGATTAAAACCTATGGATAAGTGCAGTGAACGACAGCAGTATAATTAATTACAAGTAGAAGAAACAGGGAGTACTCTGTTATAAGTTACCTGCACTACCTGTGAAGTGTTAAAGTGTTACTTGAAAGTGTACTAATTAAGATTAGTTGTAAATGTATATTACAAACTCTAGGACAACCATTAAAAATTTTAAAAACCAAAAGAACAATTGATATGTTAAAAGAGCACAGAAAATGGAATCATACAAAATGCTCAAAACCAGGAAGAAAGAAAGGAGTGGAAGATAAAGAGAAAAGGAGAACAACAAATAGAAAACAGTTACAGATATAGGAGGTATTAGTCTAACTATATCAATAATCAATTTAAATATGAATGGCCTAAATATACCAATTAAAACACACAGACTGTCATATGGATTTAGTAGAGAAATTGAATCAGTAATTAATGTTTCTTCCAAAATAGAAAGCATCGGGCACAGATGGTTTCACTGGTGAATTCTATTTAAGGAAGAAATAATATGAGTCTCTGCAATCTGTTCCAGAAAAATAGAAGCAGAGGGAATACTTCCTAACTTATGAAACCAGCATAATGTGAAAAATCAGACAAAAACATTATCAAGAAAGGAAAACTACAGAGAAATATCTCTCATAAACATAAATGTTATTCTTAATAAAATATCACTAAGTCAAATTCAACAATGTATAAAGAGAATTATAAATTAAAACCAAGTGATATTTATTCTATGTATATAAGGCTGGTTTAACAATAAAAAATCCACTAAGGTAAACCATCACATCAACAAACTAATAAAGACCATATGATAATAGATGCAGAATAACCATTTGATAAAATTCAATACTCATTCAGTATAAAAACTCTCAGCAAATTAGAAATAAAGTTGAACTTCCTCAACCTGACAAAGAACCTCTATAAAAAACCTACAGGTTGTATCACACTTAATGGTGAGAAATTAGACACTCTTCCTTAATAACAGAAACAAGGAAAAATCAATCTCATTATCCAATATTGTACTAAAAGTCCTCAGTAATGCAACAAGACAAGAAAACGAAAGTCACACACATTGGGAAGGAAGAAATAACTCTCTGTTTGCAGATCACTTGATCATCTATGTAGAAACCCCAAAGAATCAACAAAAACACCTTTTGTGAATAATTGATAACAACAAGGTTTCAAGATGCAAGGTTAATATACAAAAATCAACTACTTTCCAATTTACCAGCAATATAATATTAGAAATTAAAATTAATACATAACACAATTTACATTGGCAACAAAAAGGATAAAATACTCAGGTATAAGTCTAATAAAATACACATAAGATCTATATGAGGAAAACTACAAAACTGTGATGTAAGAAATCAAAGAAAGTCTAACTAAATGGAGAAATCTTCCAGGCTCATGGGAATTCTCTGTATTTTCTACCCAATTTTTCTGTAAACTTAAAGTATGATAAAATGCAGTCTATTAAAATGTGACCAAAAAAATACTATGAAATATAATGTTTAAAAAGGATTGAGAAAGATTGAAACATTCCAAAATATGCTACTTCCTGCTGGTATAACTGGTTTGATTTGTATAGAGTTTTCAAATAAAAAAGCATATGGTACTTTTATAAGAGAAAAATCTTAATTGATAAGTTTCAATCAGTAGATTAATTCAGAAATTTTCAGTGATACAGCAAACAGTTTAATTTTTGTGTATTATCCCCAAAATTTTTACACTATCACATGCAACTCTATTAATTCAACAAAGAAGGATTATATCCTTGTGAAATTTTATTATCAGTTTTAACTTTATATATATATATATATCTTGCCTTCAAAATGAGCCTTAATCGTTCTTAAACACATGAAAGGATGCTAATTTCACTTAAGTTTAAAAAATCAAGATAAAACCATGAAGTACCATTTTTCATATATCAAATTGGGAAATTTAAAATGACAATAAACTGGATTGACAAGACTATTGGAAGATACGTACTTTCATATATCAATAGTGAAAATACAAAATAATTCCCCTATTGAGAAGAATTTGGCAAATTTTAACAATATTAGATAAATGTTCCTATTGATCCAGCAAGCCCACTTCTAGAAATCTATCCCAAAGGCATATTCTATAAATACAACATGTCATTGGAACACGATTATTCATTGTTGCATTATATGTAATGTTTAAAAACTGGAAATCTCTCAAATGTCAATCTATAAGGACCTAGTGAAATAAATTTTGAAAAATTAAAACAACAGAATAATATACAGTTTCCTATCCCCACCCCACCAAAAAAAAAAAAAAAAAAAAAAAGAAAGAAAGAAAGGAATGTGGAAGATTTTCTCTATATAGATAAGGAATAATTTTCAGGATATATTGTCAAGTGAAAAATCAAGGTGAAGAACAATGGAAATTGCGTGTTATGTTTAGTAAGAAAAGGGGCTAAAAGACACACATATGATATACACACACTTGAAACAACAACAACAACAATCCTAAAAGATGATCCAGAAATCAATAAAAATGATTACATATAGCACATATTTGAGGGGGAAAGAGTGTGGCAATGACACAGATAAAAGAGAGACTTTTGCAGGCAATGGCAACCCCTATTCAGAATAGGGCAATATGCACTTAAATATAACAAAACTTAAGGGAGATAAAAACAAAAAACAAAAAGACAAAGAAAATTTGTTATGTAACTCAGAAATGAACTCACAGCATACATAGGGATAATTTCTGACCACAACAACAACAAAAATAATCAGGGAGGGGTAAAGGTCTGAATTAGCAAAGTAGCAAAGGGAAATGAAGATGAGATGCATGCTGAAGAAAAAGGACTACTGTATATATGAAACTTCCTTTTACATAAACTTAATGGTAACCATTAAAAAAAAAATAGAACTGAGACACATAACATTAAAAAAATAAGAGAAAACAGAGAGAAAAATATCATAGAATACCACTTAAATAAAATGACAGACAGTAAATAAAAGGCAAAGAAACAATGGAGACACTGAGCTACCAGAAAACAAATGAAAAAATGGGTATAGGAAATCCTCAAATATCAATAATCATCCTAAGTGTAAATGGATTGAACTCACAAATAAAAAGGCATTGAGTAGCAGATTGGACCTAAACAAAACAAAACAACAATATGCTGCCTTCAGGAGATAAATCTCAGCTGCAAAGACAAATATAGACTCAAACTAAAAGGGTGGATAAAATGATACCCCAAGTAAATGGCATCCAAAGAAAATCAGGTGTATCTATGCTTATATCTGACAAAATAGACTTTTAGATAAAAAAGGTAATAAGAGACAAAAATGGACATTTCATTGTGATAAAGGGGACAGTACATCAAGAAGACATAACACTTATCAATATATATGTTCTCAATTAGGGAGCACCAAAATATATAAAGCAACAACTAACAGAACTAAAGAAAGAAACTGACATAAACACAATTATAGTAGGGAACATAAATACTCCTTTGACAGCTGTGAATTGATCATCCAAGCAGAAAGTCAGTAAGGAAATATCAGCCTTAAATAACATATTAAACATAATTAACATTTACAGAGCATTTCACCCCAGAACACCAGATTATACATTCTTTTCTAGTGCACATGGAGCATTCTCAGGAATGGACCATATGTTGAGACACAAAAATAGCCTCAACAAATGCAATATTGAAGACATACCAAGCATATTCTCTGACAACAATGTTTTGAAATTGGAGATCATATGCAAAAAGAAAGCAGGAAAAAACACAAATATGTAGAGATTAAACATGCCACTAAAGAACAACTTTAGTGGCATGTTGGGTCAAAGAAGAAATAAAAGGAAAAATGGGTCAAATAAGAAATAAAAGGAGAAATCAATAGATACATAGAAACAAATGAGAATGAAGATACATCTTATCAAAACTTTTCAGATGCAGCCAAATCGGTAATAAGAGGGAAGTTTATCATTACAAACCTATCTCAAGAAACAAGAAAAATCCCAAATATACAACCTAATATTAACATCTTAAAGAACTAGAAAAAGAAGAAAAAATAAAACACAAAGTCAGCAGAAGAAAGGAAACAACACAAATTAGAGTAGAATTAAATGAAATAGAGAACACAAAGATAACAGAAAAAATTAATGGAACAAAGAACTGGTTCTTTAAAAAGATTAATAAAATTGGAAAACCCTGGCTAGACTCACTAAGGAAAAAAGACAAAAGATACAAATAAATAATAATCAGAAATGAAATAGGAGAAGTTAAGACAAATACCACAGAAATACAAAGGATCATACAAAAATACTATGAAAGACAAAATGCCACAAAATTCAATAACCTAGAAGAAATGGACAACTTCTCAGAGATATATAGCCTTCCTAGACTGACTCATGAAGAACTGGAAAAATCTAAATATTGACTGATCAAAAGAAAGGAGATTGAAACAATCATCAAAAACCTCCCAAAAAGCAAAAGTCAAAGACTAGATGGCTTCACTAGTGAATTCTACCAAACATTCAAGATGATCTAATACCTGTCCTTTTCAAACTCTTCTAAAAAAAATAAAGAAGAAATAATACTTCCTAACTCATTTTATGAGACCAACATTACCCTAATACCAAAACCTGGTAGGGATAACACAAAAACAGAATACTGTAAACTAATATCTCTGATGAATGTAGATGCAAAACCCTAAACAAAATTCTAGCAAATCAGATACAACAACACATTAAAAAGATTATATATCATGGTAGAGTGGGGTTGATTCCAGAAGTGCAAGGATGGTTCAACATACACAAATCAATTAATGTGACAAACTGCATAAAATAATGAATAGAAATTGTATTTTCATATCAAGATGCAGAAAAAGCATATGAAAAGATACCACATACATTTTATGGTTAAAAAGCCTAATAAAATGGGTACAGAAGGAGAATACCTCAACATAATAACCGTTATATACAACAAGCCCTCAGCCTATATACTTAATGACAAAAAACTGAAAGCTTTTCCTCTAAGATCAGGAGCATGACAAGGATACCCTCATTCACCATTGTTATTCAACATAGTACTGGAAGTCCTAATCAGAGCCGTCAGGCAAGATAAAGAAATAAAAGGCATCCAAATTGGGAATGAAGAAGTCAAATTGCTACTTTTTTACAGATGACATGATACTATATAGAGAGAACCCCAAAGACTCCACCAAAAAACTATTAGAACTGATAAATGAATTTAGTAAAGTAGCAGGATACAAAATTAATATTCAGAAATCAGTTGCATTTGTATACACCAATAATAAACTATCAGAAAGAAAAATTAAGAAAACAATTCTATTTACAATTGCTTCAAAAATTATAAAATACTTAGGAATAAATTTAACCAAAGAAGTAAAAGACCTGTACTCAGAATATTATAAGATGCTGAAGAGAGAAATTAAAGAAGATACAAAAAGGGGTGGCTGGTTAGCTCAGTTGGCTAGAGCATAGTGCTAATAACACCAAGGTTGCTGGTTCAATCCCCACATGGGCCACTGTGAGCTGTGCCTTCCTTAAAAAAATAAAAATTAAAAAAAGGGGGGAAAAAATATATAAAGAAGATACAAATAAATGGAAACACATACCATACTTATGGATAAGGAGAATTAATATAGTTAAAATGTCCATACTGCCTAAGGCAATATATAGATTCAACAAAATTTCTGTCAAGCTACCAATGACATTTTCACAGAAATAGAACATACAATCCTAAAATTATATGGAACCATAAAGGACCCCAAATAGCCACAGCAATCTTTAGAAATAAGAACAAATTGGGAGGTATCATGATACCTGACATCAAATCATACTACAAGGCTATAATAAGCAAAATAGCATGGTACTAGCATAAAAACAGACACATACATCAATAGAGACACATACAACAGAATAGAGAGCCCAGAAATAAATCCATGCCTATATGGTCATTTAATCTATGACAAAGGAAGCAAGAATTTACGTTGAGGGAAAGATAGTCTATTCAATAAATGGTACTAGGAAATCTGGACAGACAAATGCAAAAAAGTGAAGCTGGACCATCTCCTTATGCCATTTACAAGAATAAATTTAAAATGGATTAAAGACTTAAATGTAAGATCTGAAAACATAAAACTCTTGGAAGAAAATATAGGAAGTAATTTGCAGACATTACCCTTAGTAGTATTTTTACTGATATATCCCTTTGCCAAAGGGAAGAGAAAAAAATAAACATATGGGATTACATCAAAATAAAAAAGTTTTTTTTCACAGCAAAAGAACCCATCAATAAAACAAAAAAGGCATCTTACTGAATGGGAGAAGATATTTGTCAATGATACAACTGATAAAGGGCTAATATCCAAAATTTATAAAAAGTAATTCAACTCAACTCAAAAAGAAACAAACAACCCAATTAAAAAATGGACATAGGACATGAGGAGACATTTTTCTAAAAAGGACATACAGATGGCCAACAGACATATGAAAAAATGCTCAACCTCACTAATCATTGGAGAAATGCAAATGAAAACCACAAAGAGATACCACCTCACTTATGTCGGAATGGCTGTCATCAATAAATCAACTAACAACAAGTGCTGGCAAGGATGTGAAGAAAAGGAAACTCTCGTGCACAATAGGTGGGATGGCAGATTGGTGTCGCCACTATGGAAATCAGTATGGAGGTACTTCAAAAAACTGGAAATGGAACTACCTTATGACCCAGCAATTCCACTCCTAGGTATCTATCCAGAGAAACCCAAAACGCTAATTGGAAAAAAATTATGCACCCCTATGTTTATTGCAGTGCTATTCACAATAGCTGAGACATGGAAACAACTGTAATGCCCATCCATAGACAATGGACTAAGAAATTCTTGTATATCTATACAATGGAGTATTACTCAGCCATAAACAAGAATGAAATCTTACCATTTGCAACGATATAGGTGAACCTAGAGAACATTATGCTAAGTGAAATAAGTCAGTCAGAGAAAGACAAGTATCATATGATCTCACTTATATGTGGAAACTAAAGAATAGAATAAATGAACAAATTAATCAGAAACCGTATCAGAGATATAGAGAAAAAACTGAGGGTAGCTAGATGGAAGGGAGTAGGGATGAGGGAGAATGTGAGGGGATTAGAAAGCACAAATTGGTAACCACAAGTTTGCCATAGGGATACAAAAGAAAGTTTGGGGAATATGACCAATAATGTAAAGATTCTGTAGTGTATTCAATGGTCACTTGTCTTATTAGGGAGACAACTTCATGGGTGGTGTAAATGCCAGATCACTTCAGTGTACACCTGAAGCTGAAGCTGAATAATAATGAATGTCAACTATAAAAAAAATATACACATATATACAAAAAATATATACATAGAGATACACACACACACACACACACAGGATGTGGTGTACAGCATAGGGAATAGAGTCAATGAAATTCTAACAGCTATATATGATGTCAGAGGGGTAGTAGATTGGGGGAGGGGGGTTATCACATTGTGAAGGGTATAAATGTCTAACTATTACATTGTTTTTTTATTAGTTTCAGATGTACAAAACAAACAAACAGTATGGTATTGGCAGAAAAACAGACACACAGACCAATGAGACAGAATTGAGAATCCAGAAATAAACCCACATATATGTGGGCAACTAATTTTTGACAAAGGTCCCAAAAACATACACTAGAGAAAAGAAAGCCTTTTCAATAAATGGTGCTGGAAAGCCACATGCAAAAGCAAGAAACTCGACTGTTATCTGTCACCATACACCAAAATTAACTCAAAATAGATCAAAGACCTAAACATAAGACCTGAAACAATAAATTACATAGAAGAAATCATAGGCACTAAATGTATGAACTTTGGGTTCAGAGAGGATTTCATGAATTTAACCTTAAATGCAAGGGAAGTGAAAGCGAAAGTAAATTTAGAAAGGGCCTATATCAAACTAAAGAGCTTCTGCACAGTGAAAAGGAACCATCAACAAAACAAAGAGGCAACCAACTGAATAGGAGAAGATATTTATATGCAAACAGCACCTCTGATAAGGGGCTAATATCCAAGATATTTAAAGAACTCATACAACACAAAAACAAACAATCCAGTTAAAAAATGGACAAAGGACCTAAAGAGACACTTCTTCCAAAAAGACATATAAATGGCCAATAATTGTGAAAAGATGCTCAACTTCACTAGCTATTGAGGAAATGCAAATCAAACCCACAATGAGATATCACCTCACACCAGTCAGAATGGCTATCATCAACAAGACAAACAATAACAAGGGTTGGAGAGGCTGTGGAGAAAAAGGAACCCCCATACACTGTTTGTGAGAATGTAAATTGATACAGTCTCTATGGAAAACAGTATGGAGGTTCCTCAAAAAAATTAACAATAGAATTGCCATATGACCCAGGAATCCCTCTCCTGGGTATGTACCCAAAAAATCTGAAAACTTTTATCCATAAAGGTATATGTACTCTGATGTTCATTGCAGCATTATTTACAGTGCCCAAGACATGGAAATAACCAAAGTGTCCTTTGATAGATGATTGGATAAAGAAGATGTGGTACATACATGCAATGGACTATCACTCAGCTATAAAAAAAGGTGAAATACTTCCATGTGTAACAACATGGATGGATCTTGAGATTATGATGCTAAGTGAGATAAGTCAGACAGAAAAAACGTCAAGAACCATATGATTTCATTCATATGTGGGAGAAAAAACTGAAAGCAACAAACAAACAAAAAGCTCATAGACACAGACAATAGTTCAGTGGTTACCAGAAGGTCAGAGGGAGGAGTGGTGGTAGAAGAGGGAAAAATATATGGTGACTGAAGGAAATTTGACTTTGGGTGGTGAACACACAATGTAATATATAGATGATGTGTTACAGAATTGTAAAGCTGAAACCTATATAATGTAATTAACTGTTGTCACCCAAATATATTTAATTTTAAAAAAGTGCAAAAGACATAAAAAGAAAGAAAAAAACTAAAATATATTAGATAGCTTCTCTTTAGGGAAGCATAGGCTGATAGAGGTGTAATCTTAAAGAAAGGCAGAATGTTTTAAAGAAAAAAAAAACTGAAGAAAAAGTGAGACTTCTGAGTGTGTATTTTTATATAACTCTGGTGTGGGGTCTATGTCAATGTTTTACACATTAAAACTTTGAAAATCCAATCAACTGAGCAAAAAAGCAAGCCCTAACATTGAAACCAAAGTAAAACAAGCAAACTTAACTGTAAACAAGTTAATAACAAACCACCTCAGAAAAAAACAAAAATATTTCAGTTGGCAGTACTTAATTGTTCTTCTTTAATAGGCTGTATTCAAAGGTAATAAAGAACCAGAAGGAAATATTAAGCTCCATTCAACAATTAGTTGTTGTTTGTAATACCAGTATTGCTGTTTTAGGGGGGTGTGTGTGTGTGTGTGTGTGTGTGTGTGTGTGTTTGTGTGTCTGTGTATTATTTTTAAAACATATGTATAGTTTAAGATATATAAATATGCATACATTTATTCTGTATATATCATATATACTGTGTTTCCCCGAAAATAAGACCTAGCCGGATAATCAGCTCTAATGCGTCTTTTGGAGCAAAAATTAATATAAGACCCAGTATTATGTTATATTATATTAGACCCGGTCTTATATAATATTATATTATACAAGACTCGGCATTATATGTTATGTTATGTTATATTATGTTATGTTATATGTTATGTTATGCCATATTATATTAAAGATCCAGTCCTATATTTTAGTAAAATAAGACAGGGTCTTACATTAATTTTTGCTCCAAAAGACACATTAGAGCTGATTGTCCGGCTAGGTCTTATTTTGGGGGAAACATGGTATTAGGATAAAGCAAATGTGTAGTCATTTTAATATTATTAAAACATTACAATGTTATTAAACATTAAAATATTAATATATTTTCAGTGTAAAACAAAATACATTCAAGAATAAAATCAGTGAAGTTGAGTGAATCTCTGATATGTTAAAACTAAAATGGAAATATCAGCATGATATTTTCTCACTGTAAAGGCCTAGCATTCATTAATTTCCCCAGGTGTTCTGGTCCAGGACAAAGTAATAACTGAATCGAGGTCACAAGTAGTAGGACAGGAAAGATGTAAGGGACTGACTTGATCTTTTCAATCCTGCTTTTGGCCAAGTCCTGGGTGCTTCTCTTAGGAATCTCTGGAACCTCCACGGGTCTCCCATTAGTCTGGAATCAGGGATGGATCAGGGTTTCTCTATTGGTGGGAGTATAACTATTTCATTTCTCCTTTTCTGATAGATGTGCACAGTTCAAAGGGGCAAAATTACTTAACTGTCATAAGCCCATAAATGTATGGAAGCTAATGGAGAAAATATAGTTAATCACACACAGCAAATGGCAGGACAATTCATACTCCAATTAACCTCTAAAAAGCTGTGAGAACTCAGGTAAGTCACTGACCCTCAAGATGTTTGCATTTGTTTATTCATCTGTAAAATAAGCAAGGTAAAATGTGACCTCCAAGGTTCATTTTAACAAAAAAACAAATATTTGAATATTCAACATGGTTTACTTTACATAGTGGGAAGTCTTATTGTATTAATCTAACCAAATTTTATGCTTTGGGAAGCCCATGAAACAAGGCAATACACGTTTTTTTTGCCCTCAAATCATTCACTTTACAATTAGAGAGAAAACAGCATTTTCTTAGCATAAAAACGTGCATCTTTGTTTCCTTTTAAGTAACAAGAGTTGGCTGTCAAAGCACTAAACTATGTAAAAACAATTTCTCTCTGTCAATTAATTCTGACACATTCTTATTCTCCCCCCTTAGGTGTATATATAAAGCACAATAAGGAAGTGTCTCTGTCCCATACTTTCTTTTTTTTTTTTAATTTATTTTTTAAATTTATTGGGGTGACAATTGTTAGTAAAATTACATAGATTCCATACTTTCATCAAATAACTATTTTGAAGGTATAAAATGGAGATGAGAGAAGGATGCCTTGCGCAGATGGTATATTTCAGCCCTGCCCCCTTTACCAACAATTGAGTTTCTGTTTGATTTTCCTTGAACAGTTTGCCTGCTCTCGTTTTTGATTGCCTCAAAGGAGTCGTGTTCTACACTAGAACAATGTGACCAAAACACCCCAAGAAAAAGGCTTTCTTTTAAGTCTCATGTCCTAGTGGAGGAATAATAGCAATGCAAAATCTAACTTGTATGAGAGGATAATTTGAAGCCAGCAAAGTCTTTTTCTCAGAGAGACCAGACAGGTTGTCACACACTACATTCTGCAGGAGAAAACAGGGTCTACGGCCAAAGAAAAATTGACCATACATTCCTAAATCTTGGAAAGTATTTGAATTCTAAATGATTGGTTTAGTGTATGAATCAATTAAGTCATTCTCTTTGTTCGATCTACTATTCTTACTGTCAATGACACAATTATCTTGTCACTGCTCCAATCATTTCCAAATCAGCCTGATGATGCTCATTAATCTATTTCTGACAGCTATCATTTTGAGTGTGAAAGGGCAGTAGGTGTCCTGGTTTTGAAAACAGAAATAGCAAAGATAATGAATTCCCTGCAGAAACTAACAATTCAGTGTAGGTTTGCTCAATGCTCAATATTCTTCAGCATACAGAAACAAAACGGAACCCACTTGAAGACACACATAATTTACATATCCACAGGACGGCTATCTGGCTCCTTGAACTACAGCAGGGAGTAAATAAGCTTTGAAGCCAGGACTGGATGCTGATTGGAAAGTTAGAGATTCCTGAGAAAGACTTTGCCTTTGTTCTATGTTACATGAAACATGACCATCTTTCATCTGTATGTAAGGTTCAGAAGCAACATGGGTAGAGAAGTATTGATGTCTGCAGAGAGGATGAAGAACTTTGTTACTGGTTGAAAAATAGAAGATATTTCATTAAGGATTCATTCAGAATCACTTGCCAGGCAAGGGTTCTCAGAGGAAGACTGGCAGAAGTAAAGTCACATCCCAGCTCCCTGATGGGAGAAAAAAACCCAGGTTCAGGTAGTCACCAAGGTAGCCAAATGAGTGACAGAGATGATTCTGGGATCAAGTCAGGCAGACTAGACACAGACTAATGGATGCCACTGATTTGGAACTCAACCCCAGAAATACTGGACATCTTGTTTGGAAAGATGAGGAAGCTGGTAGCAAGAGAAGTAGAAGTGAGCAGGGGTAGGCATGGGGAAAAAAAGGACATCTAATGTGGCAAGAGAAGCTAGAAGTAGAAAATGAGTGTGATCAGATATAGAGGGCAAATGCCTTGGGCTGCAATTCTAGTTATCCAGGACTCCTGTCAGGAAGCAGCATGGTTCAGTGTGGGGTTCAGAGTACATGGGTCAGGTAGCAAGCAAATCAGAGTGTGCATCTCCAAGTTAACCATTTACCTCATGTCCTGATTTGGAATAAATTACTAAACCTCTCTAAGCTTTCATTTATACACATATGAAATGGAGAATAATAATCCACACCTAATAAATTGTTATGAGGACAAAATGAAGCAGTAGTTGTAAAGAATTCCCCATAATCCATGGTACATAGTAATCATTCTTACTAATTAATGCGAGCCGTATTACCTGATATCTTTTGTTATCAGTCCCGAGGAGTTTAGGTCTAATGGTCTATAAATGAAATTTGGGGAGCAAGACAAGAACTTAGTTTTCAGGGTCTCAAAGGATTCTGTTCTCATTAGATGGAAAATAGGAAGAAAGAGGTGGCAGTGGAAACATAGCTATAATAACTGCCTCAGTGCACATTGATTCAATTGCTATGGGCAGTTGGGCTAATGGCCATATATAGGGTCAGGAAGGGATCTTCAGGGCCCCTAACCCCATTTTGTTTAATAAGCCCTGTGGTTTTATGTGATTTTTCTTAACATGATAATTTTTGGAAACACATATTTTCATTATAGTAGAACTGACTGCATTATGAAACCTATGTAAGATTTTTATCATTACTATTTTTTCACTCTAATATTTATTTTAAAAACTAAAAGCAAAGCAAAACAAATGAACAACAAAACAAAACAAACAAACAAACAAAAAAAAACAAAGAAAGAAAGAAAAAACAAACAGCAGAAAGGAACCAAACAGAACAGCCAGCAACTGGTTCTAATTTAAGAGGAGGAAATGCCTCTTTGTCAGAAGAAGCCAAGGTCTGGGCCCTGGACCCCACTCCTACTTCAGCTAAAGCAGCCTTGCAAATAGCCTACTTTATACATCGGATGATTTGAAAATCCCAGAGCTATTAAAGTTCTGCATTTTACTGAGAATATTACAGCATGTAAGAAATGAGGCGAGATTTGTTCAAGGTCAAATATCAGAAGGCTTTGTTTTGATCAGCCTGAGAAGCCCTGGTGTCCTGGGGGTAAACGGGTGGGGTTTGTGCTGTGATGGAGTAATTAAGAGTGAGTGGCATGGATTTGGGATTCTGTGATCTCAGGCAAAAAGTTTAACCATCTTGGGTTTCCATCTTCTCATATTAAATGAGAATGCAAATATCTTCCTCAGAAAATGTATCCTCAACATAATTATTAATTGAAGGAATAGAACCACTGTAAGAATTGAAAGAGACAGAGCTGTCATAAATACATTAATATGCAGTGTCTGGCACATAGGTTTTCAATAAATAAAGTGTGCGTGTGCCTGTGCATGCTGCTTGTACTTTCCCCATAAATAACTACGTAGCATATTGGCATTGATGGCCTCCAACATACACTGTCCTTGCTCCTGGAGTTACAGGGCCTTAGGTATCAAGATAGAAAGGAAATAAGCGAAGCTTCAGTTCAAACACAATTCGTCCACTTTTTGAGACACTATACAGGCCTTTATATCATTTTATTCTTGCTGATATGCAGAGAGAATCAGAGTTAATGCTATTATAATAATTTTCATAACAGCCAGTTTACAAGGACCCACCCACAGGGTACAAGGAAATTTCTAACCAACAATTATTGTATCTAGTATAGCACAACGCCAAATAATCTGAACGATGAAGGGAAAGTGCTCTATAAACACTTAGTTTTCATAATCATTGAACCTCCACTGGTGTCATTCTGTTTTATTCAAAATGGTTTCCCATGTTAGTTGCACAATATATTTTACATGTCAGCAGTCAAAGTGAGATTAGTAGTGTGTATGTTTTGAGAGACCAATAATCTAAAGCACTTTACCCATCAATAGAGAAGTCTGAAAGTACCTTCCCTTTGAGAATTGGTGATTTCTCATTCATTTCCTACTCAGGCAAAAGGATGACAGCAAACATGAGAGCTGCAATCATGCTCCTTCTTTCAAAGGAGCCTCTATGCTGGGTCACTGTTTGCTGACGGAAATGCTAATGTCTGCTTCATTCTGATTAGTTGTACTCAAAGTGGAGGAGAGAAATGAAAGGGGGAAGCCATAGGATAATTGCTTTTATTTCAACTCATTAAAGAGAGGAAGTACATGAGAGATAATAGAATTCATATGCATCAAGAAAGGGTAATTCATTTCTGATAATGTTGGGATCCTGAGGAAATAAAGCACAAAAGTGTAAGCCCTCCCCTGTGTGCAAACCTATCTCAAATATGAGAGAATTCCAATGGATGGGGTGCAAATTCTTCTTTAAAACAGGAATTCCTCTTTAAGATACCCGGAATATCACGGCTTTGTAGGATGAAACAGGACAACAAAGAACATCTTTTTATTCTCATCAGACATCAACATTTTCTGGCTCCTCTACAGCAGGCAGCCTGAGAATTGAATTCAATGCTAAAGGCCAAGTGTTTAAGTTGGCCCAGCATGCATTTATTTCACTGTGATTTAGATAGAAACACAATGGAAGCTACTTTCTCCTCATTTGAGTGAAAAACAAAAACAAAAAAGACAGAAAGGGTCTCGAAATCTAATGCCCCATCAATATAACGCACGGTTTAGATCGAAGTCATAACCACTTTATAGGCTCGGTGACTGAATGAGGAACTACCTGGCCTGTCTTCTTAGATGCTATGCTCACCCAAACACCTTTCGAGGAAAGAGGTAAAAATAAGATTGCCACCTTTAAAAAGGTGGTTGTTGATTGTTTTAACAAGACCTAGCATAATTCTGGGAGTGACCTGAGAACTAACCGATTCCATATCTGTGTATTGTAGAAAGTTCTTAAAACGACAGCCTATTGTTAGCTGTGTTTAAAAATTACCATGAGAAAGTGGCAATTACTAATGTTCCATTTATCTCCAAAACTTGACAGTCCATCAGAAACATATGTTTATACAGTTCACTGATTTTTGGGTTGTTGTTTTTTTTCTCACCCAGATATCTGAAGGTGATTTGAACAGAAGCAGCCAGACAGTTTTGTTTTGTTTGTTTGTTTGTTTTTTGTTTTTTGTTTTTGGTCAGGAGGACTGGATTAGAGACAAGGTATGAGACAGGATGATTCTGAAAGCAGCCAACTACCAACTGAGTTAAACATTTGAAATAATATTGGAAATTGTTTTCTGGTGTTGCTTATGGTTTCTGACTTAATACACAGCACTGGTAGTAAGCATTGAATATTAACCATAACAACTCAAAAGAGAGCTGGGAAACAATAGCACAGACATCTGGTGAATTCTTTCCAGTTAGCTAAATTTCCAAAACTCAAGGTCATAGATTTTCCAACACTCATAAGACACAACAAGGCATTAAACTGAAACTATTCTTTAGGATGGTATTGAAATACCCAAATAGTTATTATTTTATTTTTAATTTATTTATTTATAGTTTACCACCATTTAAAAATGATGTTTCATGTCTTTTCTATTATGAAGGTGGAAATGCATAAAGCTTAGGAATCTGAGACCTGTCTTGGCCTTGCCTTTAGTTAGCTGTGTGACCGTGAGATAGGTGATTACAAAAGAGATAGATTAGATAACTTGTAAAGTCCCTTCTACTTCTGAAATTTTTTCAAAATATTTAGTGTTCTCATCATAATAGTTCGTGTTTCAATTGTGATTTTCTGCCCAGTGAGCTAATGCCATACTGGGATACTGTACATGCCAAAAATCTATGAAAGGAAAAAAAAGGAAACTCTTAGATTTATTACATGTCTGGTATTTTCACATATGTTATATCATTTAATTCTAATAACAAGCCTATAGGATACTTAAGCCTATAGAAATTGTGACTTAGAAAAATGAGAGACATTTCCAAACTCAACCAGTCAGTTAAGTGCCAAAGTCAGGTTTTAAATTTATGCTTAAATAGCTCCAAAGTCAACATGCTTTCTTCAACACAGCTCCCCCTATACATTAACTTTCTCTTAGAAATGTAAAAACATAGGAAATATTTTTCACACTTCACTTTATGATAAAGGAGAATGTCAACAACTGCATTTCTCTTCAACTCCAAGCTTCTTGACAGCAACATTTTATGTCATTCTTTGCATCAACAGGGCCAATGATGGTATCTCATGCAATGCATATTTTCAATAAATCCTAACTGAATAAATGAATCTATTGCCTTATAAGTGATAAAAGAATGACTGAAAATTTTACCTAAATGTGAATGAGTTCTTCAGACATATATGATTTTTGTCACTGAAAAATACAATTTGATACTTTGTTACTACCGATCATTTTTTCGAAATGTATATCTCATTTCAGCTAATAATTTTATAATATTTTAAAAAAGGAAAATTCCAAGAGTTGTACATTCAGATATTTAAAAGGCTTAACTTTAAAGTAATAGAATATGAATGAATGTCCAAATTTGACATACCAGAAGTCACAGCTGTAACTGAAAGAAAATAAATATATACAATCTTTGTAGGTTCAAATGATCTGTAACTATCTCATATAATTTGCTAGAATCTGCGAAGCATTACTTTCTTAGGAAATCTTCAGTGACTGAACATTTAATCCAAGTTTACATCTCTACATGAACTATTGAGACTAACAAATATGAGTCAATAATTTGTTAAGCATTAAAAATATTTCTATATTAATATCTCCTTTATCTTTTCTCTCTTGAATAGACATTTTGTTATTTTGAGTTGATTTAGAAGAAAGAGAACCAATGTCAGTTTTATAACTATGAAGGTTGTCACTATTTGTCTTAAAGAGAGTCATGACATCATGTAAACAAAATTAATTTTAATCTACTTTGGTGAAAAATATTTCCAAATATGTTTTTAAGCCATTTTAATATTGTTACAAACTAAACAACCTTTTAAAAAAAGAGGTGTTGCCACTGAACAAATTTGTCAGCATAGCAGAATTTTCTATATTCTAAATCCATTTTATAAAATACACTGCTTATTTTGTACTGTATTTACCTGACTCAGAGTTCTGATTATCCTCAAGGCATTATTCCTGTCCAAATAAAAACTATATTATAGTTTTGCCCCATGTTTCTGATGGATACTAAGGAACTAAAAGGACATCTGAGAAAATATGGCATATTGAACACATATTTACCACACACACAGACTAGCAAGGAGATATGTTTAAAGATATAACCATACAAGGACAAATTAAATGGGAAAACAGGTTATATAGCCACAAAATTTTGCATGTTGGGAAACAGAAGGATAAGTGATAATGAATCAGCAGACCTAGATAAGTTGAAACTCAAGCAAGCAGTGAAAAGAGCCAAGAAACTACCTAATTGAATCCACAAAGAATATTGATCTAACAAAATTATGATACAATAGAATTGGAAGCATGGAAGATGGTAAATGTGTGTTTGGTTGAGCTGAATCATCTTTCATAGTAGGAGATCAACACCTAATGTTTAAAATTAAAATAGCAAAGACTAGAGATAAAAACATAGTATTTATTTAAAGATATGGAAATAATAGTAAAGCTAATATATTTTTTTAATAGTTGAAAAAAAATGGTTACCTCTGAGGAGCAAGACAGTTGGAAGGAGAACAGGGCAGTGTTTTTCATGCTAAGATGTATAAAATATGTGCAAATATGTGCATCTGTAACTGAAAAAAAAAAAAAAAAAAAAACCAAAAACTATACTCAACAAAAGAAACTTACGTTGCTGTAATGACAAATAAGAATGATAGAATTATTTTAAAACTTACATACATATGTAGTTCTCTAAAGAGCTTTATTTTTTCACATTTTATCACATTTATCAAAACATTGCAATAAATTGAACCCTTTCATGAGTTATAATAGCCAAATATTTCCTTTTCCACTAACAATACATGACCTCGGACTAGTGGTTTAACCATTTAGGATTCCATTTTCCACCTATTTAAAACAGTATAGTTATTAGTTGATGTCTTAAGACTCCTAGAACTTAAATTTTATTATATAGTAGCACTGAATGTATGTATCCAATCCTTTAATTTTGTTAAAGAATAGGTTTCATTTATACTAAAAATGACCTATGCCTTTTTCTTCCCTCTGTTCCTCTCCTGTCCCTTTGCCCCAGCCTTCTCTATTCACATTATTATGCCTGGTTGTTGCTCCTACCAAATGAGACAAGGTGGGATGGGAGCACACAAATATCAATATTGAACTGGAAAATGATACCAACACTGTGTATCTACACCAACTGTCTATCTAAAAGAGTCACCAAGAAACACTGTTAGAAAGAATACTGTTTGGTTAAGAAGTTGGTCTTTAAAGGTCAATTGCATGGGTTCAAATCTCAGTTCTATCAGCTGAGATTAGTTCTTTGATTTTAGACAAGCTACTTAACTTCTTTCTGTGCTCCTATTTCCAAATCTTTAAATTGGGATTCATAACAGTACCTTCTGAAATTGCTGTGAACATGAAATGATTTCATGTATTTAAATTCTTAGAATAATGTTGGGAGCATAGCTGACACATACTGATGTTAACTTTATCATTACTGACCTCAATGAATAAACATTCGGTCACTACATGGCTGGTAACAAAAGAGAAGAGCTAGTTTTATGAGAAAGCACAAACTTCATTAATACATTAAAATAGTATCTTGCCTTTACTATCAGAGCTCTTTATAGTGGAAGAGGTGTATTGCTGGTGCAGGACAGTGTATGTTTTCTATTCTTATGGTATTAAGATCCTGGTCCCTTATGATTGCAGATATTTGGCTTTTGGTTAATTCATACTCTAAAGCCACTAGAGTTCATACACCTCCACAGGTTGCTTAGTAAACATGAATTTATAATGGTAACATAATGACCCATTAGACTCAGACTTTAAAGTATTTGAAATTGCTTTTACTTTTTGCTGCTTATTAATTTTCATGATTTAATTTCACCACTTAAAAGTAATGTGTATCTTGGAAACAAAACATTTACAAAGGGCAGGTAAGAGAATGCACAGAATTGACCATGTACAAAATCAGCATGCCAGATGGCATAACTCAGAGAACATTAATGGAAGTGGCCAGTACACCTATGGTATCACTTATGGATTCCTGTTAGAAAAATTAGTACTAGCCTCCTAAAAGGTCTAGTACTTTCAATCACTCTTATATACACCTGCCCAGAAAAACCTTTTCAGGTAGAATCCTAATCACAGCCATACACTTTTCAAACATCTTCAATGTCTCCCCACCTGCTATAGGGTATGAGTTTCACCTGCTTGATCAAAAGCACAGATCACACTGATCCCCACTTTCTATTGAGCACAGATCATGGCTTTGCAAGATACAACCAAAAGAGAATATTTGACTCCTCTTAAATATGCCCTGAACAGGTCACCTCAATACCTGTATTTAGGGTTTATTCCACAATTCTCTTATACTACATGAGAATCCACCTCTGGCTTTCCAAATTATACTAATTCTTTATTTACTGAATCAAAGAGCATTTCTTTATGAATCCTGGCTTGTTTTTTTTTTCCCCTCAAGCACACACATTTTTTCTTTCTAGCACTCTGACAGTATTTTCTAGCTATATTTTCATCCTTATCATAGTATCACAAATTACCTGTATTTATTAATTACTAGCTGGTAGTTTCACAGAAGACAAAATCTTATCTTGTAATTTTTAAAAATCATTCATAGAATTTGCTAAAGTGCTTTGAACATAAACAAGGTTTATACTTATTCAATTAAATTGAGTTATACTGACCACTAACACACTTACTCAGGTTTTCCATTTTGCACGTAGTCATGGAGATTAATTTTCAAAGTTTTAAACTTGTCTCTCGTTTTATAATATAAGCACAAATGATTTTCTAAAGCCAAATGTTTAAAAACCTAACAATGATTAAGTCAATCTTAGAATACAGTCAACCATTCATTAATCCCAAAAATAATTATTAGAAATCTATTTTATGTTTAAGTAACTGAATTAACACAAGTGATTGTGTTATCAAATTAGAACAACATGAATCACAGGTCTTACCTACTAGTGGTTTTCTTTTGCTGCTGTAACAAATTACCATAAATTTAGTGACTTCAATTAAAATGACACATTTTTTAGCTTACAGTTCTGAAGTCAGACGTCTGAAACAGGTTTCACTGGGCGAAAATCAAGATGTCTGAAGGACTGCATTTCTTTTGGAGGCTCTAGGAGAGAATCCATGTTCTTCACCTTTCTGACTTCTAGAGGCTGCCTGCATTCCTTGGCTCTTGCCTCTGAGAGCGGATCATGCTGCCATTTCTATCATTCTCACTCATCTGAGTGCCTCTTGTACTTATAAAGACCCTTGTGATTGCATCAGACTGACCCCAATCATCTGAGATAATCTCTTCATATCAAAGTCAGCTGATTCACAATCTTAATCACATAGGCAGTTTAGTTCCTCTTTGCCACATAACCTAATACATACACAGGTGCTGTAGTTTAGGACGAGGGCCAATATTCTGCCTATCACAGGTATTATGAAGCTTTACTAATGCTTTGAAGAATATAAGCAATTAGGAGACATGTTTAATTATATACTATGTATGAATGAAAGAAATTTGAGAGATTTGAATAGAAAAAAGTATTCACGTTAAAAGACAGCAAAACTAAAAAATTGAACTATTTGGGAGTTATAATCCACAAAAACAACCTACTATTGAAAAATCTTTATTATGGGAATAACTGACTTTGAGACCATCTACCAGCCACATGTGAGGTGTTGCCGAGCCTTCTTGGAGAAGGTCCCCTAACCTGAGTCCATTCTTGCTGCAGCTCTGGGCTAATGCTCATGACTCATGCCAGCAACTCCTCATTTCTCAAGTTCCATAGTTCAAGGTCAGTGCTGTTTTTTCAGTTGACCTACTGTTTCTTATCTTGAAATAATAATAATAATTATCATTATAAATAGAATTCAGTTGCTGTGTTTGGAAAAAAGGATAAATCTTTTATTCAGTTTATGGGGCACATGATGTGTGCTTAGATTAGTGAAATGTCCCACTTTGTTCCAGTTTCAAACAAAATTGTAGAATAACCAAATAGAACATAATGAAATAAAACATTGTTCTAAAGCCCAGGTCAACATGTGAGACTTGTAAGTAATCTGCTCTACCTCTTCCCTAAATTTGTGTGAATCACCTGAAGACCACTGACTTCTGTCCTCTACATGACCTCTTTAAGCCAGGACCTTTCATTAATAGTAGCCTATACATAGAAGCTCACAGCTGAGATGACGTGCTAATTCACACACGCTCATTGTGCACACTTAAATATTTAAAAGATAGGAAACAAAAAAATTTATGGAATTAGTCTTTGGCACCTTTAATACCTCCTAATTTTTGTCTATTTTATTTCATAAAGAAAACAGCTTATTTGTTCCCATTTGAGCCAGTTTGTCTTTGGAAATCTAATTGTATCCAGAAAAAAGAACACTTGTATACTGGTTTATCTTACGGTCAGTTTGAGGAATAACCCAAATGTCAAATATAATTAGCTTGGGGGAAAAAAAAAAGTTGGAAAAAAGTTCTTTTATGTTGGAACACTTAAATATTGATTTGGTATTAAGTATTATTTCATCAGTGTTTAATTTATAGGCAAATACAGGTAATTCCTGTGTACCTTAAGATAACTATCTAAAATTTATATGGCTATATTTCAGAAAACATTATTTTCAAAATAAACTGGGAAAATTATAAAAATGCAACTAAGATTTAAAAAAATAAAGAGGCACCAGTGAAGCAGAGAAAGGTGTGAGCCATCCATGTGGCTCTCCAGGTTCTTTCCATTCTTTTTTTTTTTTAATTTATTGGGGTGAAAATTGTTAGTAAAATTACATAGATTTCAGGTGTACAATTCTGTATTACATCATCTATAAATCCCATTGTGTGTTCACCACCCAGAGTGAATTCTCCTTCCATCACCATATATTTGATCCCCCTTACCCTCATCTCCCACCCCCCCTTACCCTCTGGTAACCACTAAACTATTGTCTGTGTCTATGAGTTTTTGTTTCTCATTTGTTTGTCTTGTTCTTTTGTTGTTTTTGGTTTATATACCACATATCATTGAAATCATATGGTTCTCTGCTTTTTCTGTCTGACTTATTTCACTTAGCATTATACTCTCAAGATCCATCTATGTTGTCACAAATGTTCTTATATCATCTTTCTTGCCACTGAATAGCATTCCATTGTGTATATATACCACAACTTCTTTATCCATTCATCTATCAAAGGACATTTTGGTTGTTTCCATGTCTTGGCCACCATAAACAAAGCTGCAATGAACATTGGGGCACACGTGTCTTTACGTATAAATGTTTTCAGATTTTTTGGGTAGATACCCAGGAGAGGGATTGCTGGGTCATATGGTAATTCTATTCGTAATTTTTTTGAGGAACCTCCACACTGCCTTCCATAACAGCTGCACCAGTCTGCATTCCCACCAACAATGTATGAGGGTTCATTTTTCTCCACAGCCTCTGCAACCCTTCTTATTGTTTGTCTTGTTGATGATAGCCATTCTGACTGAGGTGAGGTGATATCTCATTGTGGTTTTTATTTGCATTTCTCTGATGATTAGTGATGTTGAGCATTTTTTCATATGTCTATTTGCCATTTGTATGTTCTCTTTGGAGAAATGTCTCTCCAGGTCCTCTGCCCATTTCTCAATTGGGTTGTTTGTTTTTTTTTGTTGTTGAGTTTCAGGAGTTCCTTGTATATTTTGGATATTAGCCCCTTATCAGAGGCACTGTTTGCAAAAATCTTCTCCCATTCAGTTGGTTGCCTCTTTATTTTGTCGATGGTTTCTTTCGCTGTGCAGAAGCTTTTAAGTTTCATATAGTCCCATTCGTTTATTTCAGCTTTTACTTCCATTGCCTTTGGAGTCAAATTCACAAAATGCTCTTTGAACCCAAGGTCCATAAGTTTAGTACCTATGTTTTCTTTTATGCAGTTTATTGTGTCAGGTCTTATGCCTAAGTCTTTGATCAATTTTGAATTAATGTTGGTACATGGTGACAGATAGCAGTCCAGTTTCATTCTTTTACATGTGGCTTTCCAATTCCCCCAGCACCATTTATTGAAGAGGCTGTCTTTCCTCCATTGTATGTTTTTAGCTTCTTTGTCAAAAATTATCTGTCCATATTTATGTGGTTTTATTTCTGGGTTCTCAATTCTATTCCATTGGTCTATGTGTCTGTTTTTCTGCCAATACCATGCTGTTTTGATGATTGTAGACAGGGAGTGTGATACTTCCAGTATTGTTCTTTTTTCTTAAGATTGCTTTGGCTATTCGGGGTCTTTTGTGGTTCCAAACAAATCTGATGATTTATTTTCTATTTCTTTAAAAAATGCCATT
This sequence comes from Rhinolophus sinicus, assembly GCF_036562045.2. Lineage (NCBI taxonomy): Eukaryota > Metazoa > Chordata > Mammalia > Chiroptera > Rhinolophidae > Rhinolophus > Rhinolophus sinicus. The sequence continues at coordinate 39,473,271 of NC_133754.1, forward strand.
GGGATTTTGATGGGGATTGCATTAAATCTGTATATTGTTTGGGTAATATGGGCATTTTAACTATGTTGATTCTTCCAATCCATGATCAGGGAATGTCTTTCCATTTCTTTGTATCTTCTTCAATTTCTTTCAGAAATGTCTCATAGTTTTTAGCATATTGGTCCTTCACATCCTTGGTTAAGTTTGTTCCTAGGTATTTTATTCTTTTTGCTGCAATTGCAAAAGGAATTGTTTTTTGTATTTCTTTTTCTGAGATTTCATTGTTAGTATATAAGAATGCAATGGACCTTTGTACGTTGATTTTCTAGCCAGCAACTTTACTGTATTCGGTGATTGTTTCTAAGAGGTTTTTGGTGGAGTCTTTAGGGTTTTCTATATATAGCATCATGTCATCTGCAAAGAGTGATAATTTAACTTCTTCATTCCCAATTTGGATGCTTTTTATTTCTTTCTTTTGCCTGATTGCTCTGGCAAGGTCTTCCAACACTATGTTGAAAAGCAGAGGTGATAGGGGACAGCCCTGTCGTGTTCCTGAACATAGAACAAAGGGCTTCAGTTTTTCACCATTAATTATGAGATTAGCTGAGGGCTTGTCGTATATAGCTTTTATTATGTTAAGGTATTTTCCTTCTATACCTATAATATTAAGTGTTTTAATCATAAATGGATGTTGTTTCTTGTCAAATGCTTTTCCTGCATCAATTGATATAATCATATGATTCTTGTCTTTTTTTTTGTTTATGTGATATGTCACATTGATGGATTTGCGGATATTGAACCATCCTTGTGCCCTTGGGATGAACCCCACTTGGTTGTGATGAATAATCTTTTTAATGCATTGTTGCATTCAATTTGCTAGAGTTTTGTTTAGAATTTTTGCATCTGTATTCATCAGAGATATTGGTCTGTAGTTTTCTTTTTTGTGTTGTCCTTACCAGGTTTTGGTATCAGGGTAACGTTGGCCTCATAAAATGAGTTAGGGAGTACTGTATCTTCTTCAGTTTTTTGGAAGAGTGTGAGTAGGATTGGTATTAGATCCTCTTTGAAGGTTTGGTAGAATTCACTAGTGAAGCCATCTGGTCCTGGACTTTTGCTTTTGGGAAGGTTTTGGATGACTGATTCAATTTCGTTACTGGTGATCGGTCTGTTTAGATTTTCCAGTTCTTCATGGTTCAGCCTTGGAAGGCTATATGTTTCTAAGAACTTGTCCATTTCTTCTAGGTTATTGAATTTGGTGGCATATAGTCCTTCATAGTATTCTTGGATGATCCTTTGTATTTCTGTGGTGTCTGTGATAACTTCCCCTTTTTCATTTCTGATTTTGTTAATTAGTGTCTTCTCTCTTTTTATCTTAGTGAGTCTAGCCAAGGGTTTGTCAATTTTGTTAATCTTTTCAAAGAACCAGCTCTTTGTCACATTTTTTCTATTGTCTTTTTGTTCTCGATTTCATTTAGTTCTGCTTTGATTTTTGTTACTTCCTTTCTTGTGCTGAACTTGGATTTCACTAGTTCTTCTTTTTCTATTTTTTAAGGTGTAACATGAGGTTATTTATTTGGGATTTTTCTTGTTTCTTGAGATAGGCCTGTAACGATATAAATTTCCCTCCTAAAACTGCTTTCGCTGCATCCCAAAAATTTTGGTAGGATGTATTTTCATTGTCATTTGTTTCTATGTATTTTTTGATCTCTCCTCTAATTTCTTTATTGACCTGATCGTTCTTTAAAAGTATGTTGTTTAATCTCCATGTATTTGTGTTTTTTCCGGCTTTCTTTTTGCAGTTGATATCCAATTTCAAAGCCTTGTGATCAGAGAATATGCTTGGTATGATTTCAATCTTCTTAAATTTGCTGAGGCTGATTTTATGTCCCAATATATGGTCTATCCTTGAGAATGTTCCATGTACACTAGAAAATAATGTATGGTCTGATGTTTTAAGATGAAGTGCTCTGTATATGTCAGTTATGTCCATTTCACCTAATGTGACATTTAGGGCTGCTATTTCATTACTTATTTTCTGTACGGCTGATCTATCCAAAGCTGTCAGTGATGTATTTAAGTTATATCCCCTAGTATAATTGTGTTTTGGTCATTTTCTTCCTTTAGTTCTGTTAGTAGTTGCTTAGTATATTTCGGTGCTCCCTGATTGGGGGCATAAATATTGATGACTGTTATGTCTTCTTGTTATATAGTCCCCTTTACCTTTATGAAATGTCCACCTTTGTCTCTTGTTATCACTTTCACCTTGAAGTCTGTTTCACCTGATATCATTATGACTACACCTGATTTTCTCTGGGTATCATCTGCTTGGAGTGTCAATTTCCAACCTTTCACTTTGAGACTATGCTTGTCCTTGTAGCTGAGATGTGTCTCTTGGAGACAGCATATGGTTGGATTTAGCTTTTTGATCCAATCTGCTACTCTGTGCCTTTTTATTGGTGAGTTCACTCCGTTTACATTTACGGTGATTATTGATATGTGAGGATTTCCTCTCATTCTATCTTTAGTTTTCTGGTAAGGATGTGTCTCCATTGTTTCTTTGCCTTTTTGTTGTTGTCTATTATTTCTGTGTGGTGGTATTCTATGATGTTTCCCTCTGTTTCTTCTTTTACTACAGTATATATTTCAGTTCTGGATTTTTTTTTGAGTGGTTACCCTTAAGTTTATGTAAAAGAAAGTTTGATATTTAGATTATTCCATTTTCTTCAGCGCGATTACTTTCTCCATCCCCATATTCCGGTTCAGGCCTTTACTCTCCCCCTTTTTATGTTTTGGTTGCCACAAATTGTCCCTGTTGATGGTGGTCGAAGAGAATCCTTTAGTATTTCTTGTAGTGCAGGTCGTGTATTCGAAAATTTCCTCACCATCTGTATGTCTGGAAAGGTCTTTATTCCTCCTTCATATCTAAAGGATATCTTTGCTGGATATATTATTCTTGGCTCATAATTTCTCTCTTTCAATAGTTTGAATATTTGGTTCCACTCCCTACTTGCTTATAGAGTTCTTGCTGAAAAATCTGATGATAATCTAATGGGCTTTCCTTTGTAGGTTATCATCTTGTTTTCCCTGGCTGCCTTGAGGATGCTTTCTTTGTCTTTGATTTTAGACAGCTTCAATACAATGTGCCTTGGAGAAGGCCTACTGGGATTGAGGTAATTTGGTGTTCTATTTGCTTTTTGGATTCGATGATCCAATTCTATCCGCAAGTTTGGGAAGTTCTCATAGACAATTTGAATATATTCTGTGTTCCCTTCTCTCTTTCTTCTCCTTCTGGTATGCCCATTATTCTTATATTGCTCTTTCTGATGGAGTCAGAAAGTTCTTGTAGAGTTCTTTCATTTCTTTTAAGTCTCGAGTCTCTTTCTTCTTCCATCCGTGTAATTTCCAGGTTTCTATCTTCGATGTCACCGATTCTTTCTTCCATCTGGTCAACTCCACTACCTAAGCTGGTAATTTCCTTCTTAATTTCTTCTATTGAGTTCTTAATCTCCAGAAATTCTATCTGGTTGTTTTTTAAAATTTCAATCTCTTTCGTAAAATGCTCATGTTGTTCTTTATTGTGTTTCTGAGTTCATTAAACTGCCTTTCTGTGTTTTCTTGCATCTCGTTGAGTTTTTCCAGAACTGCAATCTTGAATTCTCTGTCATTTAAGTCACATATTTCCATATCTTTAAGTTCCTTTTCTGGAGACTTTTCACTTTCTTTCTGAGCTGTCTTGTTGCCTTGGTTATTCATGGCAATTACTGATTTATTATTTCTCTTCCTAGACATCTACAGGAGTGGCTTCTGCAACAGGTTGATAGGAAGAGGTCTTTCTTTTGTTTTCCAGTACTTGTTGGTAGAATGTTTTATTTTCTCTCCGACTGCAGCCTTTTTTTTTCTCTCTCACACGGTAGTGTTATGTTTTCTCTGCACTATTCCAGCTTCTCACACAATGGGGGGATTCCCTTGGAGACGGGCTTCTCCTCTGGTAATAGTTTGCCTGGGTCACAGGGCGCAGTGTCCTCGTGGGTATGCGGAGAGCTTTTGAAGTTCCAAAGCTCTTCCAGCTCTAGATTCAGAGCCTGTATGTTTCAGCATTTCTGTTTACTCCTGCAGGGATCTGCCCAGATGGTTGGGGCCAGGGGCCGGGTGAGTTGTGAGAGGTGGCCGAGAGCAATGGCGGCGCCCACCACCACAGCCGGTCCTGCTTCCACAGCTCCCTCACCTTTGCCAGAACTAGTTGGGCTGCAAATCTGTGTCTGCGGTCCACAGTTCTCAGAACAGCAAATATACTGTTCTTTTGATCTGACACTGCTACTGTTCCACTTCTAGCATGGGGCAGGTGGGGGCGAGGCAAGCTCTGGGAGGGTAGGGAGGGGGCAGCTAGTCTCAGTGCCTAAGGCTTCCTTTCTCTGCTCAGCAGTGAGGGCTTAAACCACCGTTTTCAGCCTTTTTCCCTCAGTCTTTGCTCCGAGGTCTTTGCTGTGAGAGTTGGGTTCAGCCATGTTATATGCTGCTCCCTCAGCCCTTGGGCCATGAGCGAAGCCCTAGAAATCCGAGTTCTTCCCTCTCCTGCAGCTGTGGTAGTTCTGGGATGCAGCGAGCTCAGAGCACTGAGCTAGGTCTGCATCCTGCGCCCGCGGGGCTCCGTCTCCACACGTCTCCCTTCCCTCCTCCTCTGCTCACGCGATTCGCCCACCTTTAGGTGAATTCAGTAGTGGGCCTCTTCATCTTGCCTGTCTGCTGTGCAGGGAGTCCTTTGTGGAGTTATTGTTGTTTGATTAGTTGTAAATTCCAGGGGAGCTTTACAGAGGCTCACCTCATGCCGCCATTTTTATGATTTCTCTTCTTTCCATTCTAAATATACATTTTCTGGCTCATTCAGAGTTACAGAGGTTGTTGCTAAGTAAGATATACAAATCATTTTCTCAGCAAGCAAGGAACATTTATGTTGTTAATCATCTCTATTTTGTACTCAGATTACTTAATGGTGTACATGATATTCTCCAAGTAACCTTGTTTCATAAATCCATACATTATATTTATTATAAATAATCCTAAAACAGGAATATCCTGCCGAAAACATTCAACTGTTAAGTACTCTCTTCCTGGCCAATATTGTTGGTCTATTTACCACGAGACTTATCATTATCAGCATGTTTATAAGTAAATTAGACCAAACATGTGCATTCTTTCCTTGGCAACATCCCTAGGTAGTGGAACAGAAATGGATCACAAGCCAGCTGCTCGAACTACCAGTTTCTTCACAGTCACTATGCCAAGTGCTGATGCTAAAAAGGATACAATGAAACAAAGACAGAAGCTCTGTTTCTGAGGAGCTTACCGTATTAGTGGAAATAGATAAGGAACTAATCAGATTAAGTGTGCTAAATAAACAGGACTCAGTTGTGAAAAATGGGGAGCCAGTAAAAGCTCATTTAGATAGGATTAGGAGGTGGGCCTACATGGAGATAGAAAAATACACTTAAAAATTCACTACCAAACTATAGAAGAAAGTTGATGAGTATTTCAATGAAAGCAGAGAGCATAGAAATGAAGAAAAGGATGAAATATAAAAATTATTGAGAAAATATAATCTATCAAACTTGGTGATGGATGAATATAATATGCAAGAGATTCTGCACTGGGAAAAGAGAATAACACATGACAAGTAAGAAACAAAAAAGAAAACAGACGACGTTGTCTAGAGTGGTAGATGCCACAAGTAGAGTACATGCAGAGAGGCATGAAAGCAGATAATATTCAACAAAGGAGCCAAAAACATACAATGGAGAACAGAAAGACTCTTCAACAAATGGTGCTGGGTGAATTGGAAAGTCACATGCAAAAGGATGAAACTAGACTGCTATTTGTCACTGTGTACCAAAATTAACTCAAAATTGATCAAAAACCTAAACATAAGACCTGAAACAATAAACTGCATAGAAAAAAAACATAGATACTAAACTTATGTGCCTTGGTTTCAAAGAGGATTTTATGAATTTGACCTCAAAGGCAAGGGAAATAAAAGCTAAAATAAATGAATGAGACTATATCAAACTAAAAAGCTTCTGCACAGCAAAAGAAACTATCTACAAAATAAAGAGGAAACCAACTGAACAGGAGAAGATATTTGCAAACAGCACCTCCAATAAGGAGCTAATATCCAGAATATATAAGGAACTCATTCAACTCAACAACAAAAGACCAAACAACCCAATTAAAAAATGGACAGAGGACGTGAATAGACATTTCTCCAAAGAGGACATACAGATGGCCAATACATATGAAAAGATGCTCAACATCACGAATCATCAGAAAAGTACAAATAAAAACCACAATCAGATATCACCTCATACCGGTTAGAATGGTTATCATCAAGACAAATAATAATTGTTGGAGAGGCTGAGGAGAAAAAAGAACCCTCATACACTATTGGTGGGAATGCAGATTGGTGCTGCCTCTATGGAAGGCAGTGTGGAGGTTCCTCAAAAAATTACGGATAGTATTACCATATGAACCAGCAATCCCTCTCCTGGGTATGTACCCCAAAAATCTGAAAACATTTATCTGTAAAGATATATGTATTCCATGTTCATTGCAGTTTTATTTACAGAGGCCAAGACCTGGAAACAACCAAAGTGTCCTTTGATAGATGATTGGATAAAGAAGTTGTGGTATATATACACAATGGAATACTATTCTGCCATAAGAAAATATGAAATAATGCCATTTGTGACAACATGGATGGATCTTGAAAAAATTATGCTAAGCAAAATAAGTCACACAGAGAAAGTCGAGAACCATATGTCTTCACTCCTATGTGGGATATAAAACTGAAAGCAACAAAGGGACATGACAAACAAATAAAGAAACAAAAACTCAGACACAGACAATAGTTTAGTGGTTACCAGAGGGTAAGGGGGTGGGGGGTGGTTGATGAGGGTAAAAGGGATCAAATATTTGGTGATGGAAGGAGAAGTGATTCTGGGTGGTGAACACACAATGTGACATGGGTAATGTATTACAGATTTGTATACTTGAAACCTATGTAATTTTACTAACCATTGTCACCCCAATAAATTTTAATTAAAAAGAAAAAGAAAGCACATAAGAACACCAAATATAGTGGGGGAGCTAGAAAAGAGTCCAACCTTATAAAGATGTTATTTAAGTTGATTCTCGAAGCACATGTAAGAGCTAACACGGACAAAAGGAAGAGGAAATAAATGCAAATTCACAGGGAGTTTAATATATTTTTTTTAAATCACACCTTATTTACTTCCAAAAAATGACCATATATCTTATTAACCTCTCAAATTCAAATGATTTCACACTCAGGATTGAATATTTTAGGATTGTGGAAGACATTCTGAAGATGCATCAGCTTGTAAAGAAGATTCTAATAGAAATTTCAAAATTTGTTTCTAAAATAGATCTCTAAGTTTTATTGCACAGTTATAAGCACTTGATTAATGTTATCTGCGTTTTATTTATTTTAAATTATGAGTTAGCAACAATGCTGGAACACTATTACTACTTGAAAAGATAATCACTCATTAAGATAAAAAATTTTATGTTAAAAAAGCAGGCATGTGACTATGCCCATGACAGATTAACTGCTATGGTCATTGCCTTTCCATCATGAACAACCAGGAAATGGGATGAAATATATGAAAAAAATAATAATAATAGCTTTTCAGACAGTAATCCCTGAGAGAAGGAAAATAAAGTAAGGCCTGTGATTGCTCCAGTTGTCTGCCTAGAGGCAGTTTGAGGCTTCAGTAAATAGATGGGCAATCTCAACAGGGTTTGGCAGACTCACTGAATTGATAAGAGCAAGACTGGAGGTTGGGGAAGATGAGGTGTCTAGAATTTGTGTGGCAGAATTTCGAAGAGAAGGAGGTATAGATTTCCAGAAATCTGTAAGCTCTCCTTGGGTTTTTGGCAGAGTGATTACCAATACATGAGCAAGAGGAAACCATCTAAGGCCAGGAAAGAATGAGTAGAAAGCAGTATGGCAAACAATCCTCAGACCTCTCACTATTGTGTTCTCCATTCAAATATCTCCGCTAGTCAAAGTGTACATAGTTTGTAATACAGTAGGCATTTGACAGAGTCCTTAGAAGAGTCATGCCTTAGGAGTGTGGCTAAATTAGTCCCAGACAAAAGACTTCTCTGAATGTCATGAGAAAGTCTGAAAAGGCACAACTGGTTGGCATGTTGCTTAACTATGCAAGAACAAAATCCAACACTCTTAAAAGGAACACCACAAAGTCCAGTATCCAATCATGTAAAATGCATAATGTTCAGCATCAAAAGTGATCATGTATACAAAAAAGAAAAATAGTACCCATAACCAGAAGGAAAAATAAACAAAACAGATTTAGAGAGAGATGATAGAATGAAAATGTACAACCAGAAATCAAAATTCTGAGCTACAAGTCATGGCTGAAAGTGAGACAAACTCATAGCCTCTGTACCGTGAAAGCAAACTTCCAGCCATATACACATCCAACAAGAGAAGTTGAAAACCTCAATCTTAGCAGACATAATCTCTGACGATTCAGTTGCTTACCACTAAATACTGCTAACTAGGATGCCAGACATAAAAATAAGAGGGAAAGAAAATGATCAGGGACATAATATATCCATCTAACAACAGAACACCAAAATACATGAAGCCCACCCTGGCAGAATTTAAGGAAGAAAAAGACAATTCAAAAATAATAGTTGGAGATTGACAAAAGATTATCCATTTTATTACCTAATTTCTCAGCAAACAGCTCCTCTCAATAAACATATGCATTCCTTCCTTTTTTCACAATTTAAAATAGTAAGAATTTTAAAAGAAGTTGTGACGTGTGTTCATTTGCTTTTGTATTCTAGAAAGCAGTGGAAAATATTTTTTTAAAAAATAGAATTCTCAAATTCAATGTGAACCCTAATTTCTCTTTCGTGAATGCTTCAGTACGTTCTTCCTTTCTTTTACTTCCCTTTATAAAATTATATTGAAACTCCCTTTCTAAACAAATTAGTGTTTTGAAGCATTTTTCACTTTTCAAAGTGTTTCATTTTTATAAATAACCTATCATCTTGAAGCAGGCACATGAACACACACACAAACACACCACATACATACAAAATGAAAAGTCTATATTTATCTTCAGGAGGAAAATTCATAGTTAACCATTACTTGTGAAGCTTGAATAATTACCTGGAACCTTGAAACCATTTCAAAATAGAGTTGTTAAGGTTTCAAGAAAAATCTCAGCTGAATAACCTATGAGATAAAATGTGTTTCCATATTAATTAACAATCTAATGAACAACCCATGATCTTTTCTCAAGTGAAAAATGTATTGTTCTAGGAATTTTACCTCCCACCTTGTCAAAAGAATGCAAGAAATAATCTTTTCCCTTTGTAGGTAGTTAATTGATCGCAAGATGTGGTTGCCTCATATTTTCAATGTAGGAGTTCAAGGACAGCTGATAATTGATGTGTGAATATTTTAAGCAAATGGGATCTAAGTTGATCATCAGGTAGGTGAAATAGTTATCATACGTGATTTAAATTTTATGTTCTTTATGCCCAAAACAATCTCTATTCTCTAATTTTCACTATATTTTAATATTGTTCTTCTCAACTAGTAATTATTTTCGATTGCTTTCCTTGGAAAATTGAAATCACCTTTTAAATGTGTTCCCTAGACAAAATAAAACTGGTAGGTGATTATTAGTTATTAAATCTAAGTAAAAATTAGTTTATAAGATTAGCACCCACAAAAAAATACAGTGAGTAAAACAAGCTATAGAATGAAGGAAATAGGGAGTAAGAAACTCATGACCCAAACTTTTACACTTTGGCTTCTTTCTCAATCATCCTACTCAATCTATTTCTCAGTAAAACCTTTTATCAAACTTTATCTCAATGCTCCTTTCAAAGCCTTCCCTTCTCCAGCTTAAAAAGTCCACAGCATTTGCAACTGTTGGCCAATTCTTCTTCTATAAACCATCTCCTCTTACTGTATCCATCATTTCTCATTTTCTTTGTCAGTTTGACCATTTCTTTTCTGTATCCTTTCTTACTTGTTCCTAATCCTTTTGTTGCTGAAAAGTACACATTGCTCCAAGTTTTGCTCACAGCTTCCTTTTTCTCTCTCCATCTTCTACCTTGTGTAGACTGACCATTTCCACATTGTGACTATCATATCATGTCAATGGCTACAAAATGTACAGTTCCCCAAATAACTCTTCTTTCCAATTATATTATGATACTTCCAACCACCTGTAAGACTTTAATATCTATCCCCAAATACCACAGGTACCTCCAATTCTTCATGTAAATTCATAATTTCTCCTTTTCAGACCAGTCTCTGGTCCTGAATTTCTTTCATTTTTTTCTTCAATAATGCCACAGCTCTTCCTACTGTGCATATGCACCATCACAGACTCTTTTTCCCTTCCTTCCTCACAACGTATCACTAAGTCTCACAGATATTTTCTTGACATTGTGGCTGTCTACCCTCTTTCTTTCTATTTCTAGGACTACTTTGTGCTTTTAAGTTCTTACCAGTTGTTATTAACTTTCTGGTTTATTTTTCTACATTCGGCTTCTCCCCTCTTTAACAGAAATAGCACATGATCACAAGATTAAATCTCTACTTGTGATAACTTATCAAAAAATTTAAATGACTTCCCATTTTAAAGAATAAAGTGCAAACTGATTTATTGGACATTTGGGGATATTCAGATGCATTCCAATCGATGCTTTTAGCCTTCTTTACTCTACTCACCTATCTTTATTAAACCAACCTGGATTACTCAAAATCTTTGCACTTATGTTTTTTCAATCCTCCATGCTACTGAACATACACATTTTCTATCCAGAATCACTTTTCCCATTTTCTCTAGTTGAAATCCTGGCCTTATCTAAGAGCTCAGTTTAAGTGTGCTTTCTGCACGAAACATTCTTAATTTGCTAATCAAAAACAGCTTTCTCTCAGTACAAAACAAAATAAAACAACAACAACAACAAAACCCACACATTTTTCATAGATATTTACATCAATGCTTAGTGCCCTAGTGTATTTATGTATGTGCCTTATCTTCACTATTAATATACTAGCTTTCGAAGATGGATACTGATTCTTATTTTTGTATCCTCTATAAATATGGATACTGTATAGATAGTCAATAAATGAATGGTTTATATAATGCATCAGGGAAAGGAGAGGCCAGAAAGACCTTGAAAACATGCGATCGATACGAAGGACAAGAGTTACTGATATAATAGCAGTTGATCATATTATCTCTCTAATATGTTACCAGCACTGCTCTACACACTCGTAAACACATTTTTAAATATTTGATGTATCTGAGTATGGTAGACTAGATGATGTCTTATCTTTCTTGTGGGTCTGGTATTTTATTAGTCTATGAAATACCAGCAGTGCTATTTGGTAAATAAAAGGAAAAATTACACGTGAAACTTAGTTCTCCTTTCCTCTCATGTTTGTCCACAAATAATTTCCATTAAGTGCATCTTGTGGACAATTCCCAAGCATAGAAAGTACATTTGGGAGTGAGTCCTAAACAAGCCAACCAGAATAATTTACCCACTCTATGGTAAGAATTCCCAGGTTGGTCCTTACTCCAGTTTTGCTCACAGAAATGATGATAGAAGAAAAGGTACAAGAGCCAGACTGAGTCCACAGAATGGGAGATTGATGGTGCCCCATGGGAAGCAATAGAGCAAGTTAGTTAAACTCAGATGCTCTGAAGTTGGACTGCCAGGTTTTGAATCTATGATTCCATATTACCTAGCTTTATGACTGTGGTCAAGTTACTTAGTCTTTTGTAGCCTCAATTATCTAAAATGGAGCAATAATGTAACTCATGGAGTTGACAGGAAAATTAAGTGAGTTAATATGTGTTAAGGATTTAGCATACTACCTGGCATATAGCATGTCTTAAAAATTCTTACCTCTTATTTTTCCTATTTTCCTTCTTTTTTGTTACAATTTAATTGTCTATGTTTACTTTTTATAATTGCCAAAATAACCCATATTGTATATTTTTTAAATATGGAAAACATAAGAAGGGTCTCTGAAATCTTAACCAATCTTGAGAGAATCATGCCACACTTTTGGCATCAGTTATCTTCTTTCTTATTTTGTCTGTGCCTTTAAAAATATATGTTTAAGTGTCTTTGATAACAAAGCTTAATTCACCCTAGAATCCAGATGTTCAGAATAAATGTAAACTCATTTATTTTATACAGTGAATCTGGTCTTCCTCATGTACCTCCAACAACTGATTTGCAGAAAGAAAAAGACTTAATGATGTCCAATCTGCCCTACAGCTTAGTCTCATCTCATAATTTAAATAGGTTTGCCTTCGGGTTTGGCAAATTTGAGCACCTCTCAGTACATGTGTTCTGTTCTCAGACTCTTAGGGGAAAATAACACTCATTTAATCACTCAGATTTCTCAGTCTTAGATTCTCTAAACCCAGCTTATATCCAAGATGCCATTTGAGTATGAGGGTTGGGGGGAAAGATATGGCTTTTGTATGCTCACAGTGTAGAGGAGAGTTAAGTTTATCTAGTTTCTATCTCCTCTAGCCTCTTGTAATGTCAAATATCCCTCATCTATTCAGATGTCACTTGCCCTGCTGGCATTTGTGGATAACATCTGTGAGATTGTGATCAATTCCTATGACTTGAACAATTCTCAGAGGTTATCAATATCAATATTAGTGTCTCTGCATCTCCGTTTTTCTTAGTTTTAATAGGCTGCATACTTGTATTATTTTTTGTGGATTGAATTTCATTTTATTTCTAACTAATGCTAGTTTGCTATATAGAAAAGCTAATAGTTGTTTTAAATAATAATTAAAAATCTAATTGCACTCTATCATTATTTATAAGTTTTATTTTTATTTTTTTTCTCTTGTATTTCCCCAAGATTGGCAGTATAGCTTTTATTGAGGTATCAAGAGAACAGGTCCCCTGCTGCTTTTTGTGTTCCTTGGTAGAGCACAGAGATCTAGCAGAGCTGGAGCTCAGGTTCTGGGGAAGGGACCCCAGACCTTGACCTGTATGTAAGTCTTTAGCCTGCAAGCTTTAGAAAACACCAGGGTCTCCAAAGGTGGGGTAAGACTGGAGTTCAAGCTTTTCAACTGTAGTGAACAATAGAGCTCAGAACCTGTGGCCACCACCTCAGATCCATAGAGTTCTCTTGAAATGCAAGCCTTTAAGGAACGAGCCTGAGTTTAATTCCTACCTCTCACATAATCTCCCAAATAACAGCTTTGTCTCTCTCCAGTTAAACATGGTTACCTGTTACTTTCTTGTTTTGTTTAACTTCATTGGCTAGAATCTGCAAGAAAATGTGAAAAATAACATTGATGGGGCAATTGTTCTCTGGTTTCATCACTGAACACTTGAGAAGAAATATATACATACATATACATATATGTATACATGTACATACACACACGTGTGTATATATATATGTTTGCTCTTTCTGCATATGTATATACTTATATACATGCATACATATACATATATGCACATATGCATATTCATACATATACATATATGTGCGGATATATACATATATGTGTATATCTATACATATATGTGTGTGTGTATATGTATATGCACATACATATACACATACATACATATATATACATATATACACACACACATATATGTATGTTTGCTCTTTCTGTATATGTATGTACTTATTACTTGTCTTACACATTTCCCCCAAATTTGAGTTTATCTGATTTATTTTCTTGGTGTTGTTTAACTTACTTCATTATCACTTCTATTTCCTACAAACTGGAAATTAGGTTTAGAAGCTTAACAAAGAGTTTTAAAGTTTTGTTTGACATTCTCGAATTTTTTTCCAAGACTGAAGCATCTGGAGTATTTGCTTATTATAAACTATACACAATTTTTTATCAGGAACATATAAGAAATTTTATCAAAGGCTTTTCATATTTATCAACATAATTATATGCCTTTTATCCTTTAATTTAACTGTAGTGAACAATACTAATAAATTTTCTCAAATTAAATCATATTTGTACCCTTTGGGATAAGCCCTGATGGAGTCAGACAGAGTTATTTTTAAAATATGGCATTATTATGTGCATTTTTTAATGTCAGTCTTTATTGTTTGGCTATTTGTTGAATTTTGGTGTCTTAGTCACATGGCTTCATAACTAGAAATAGAAAGCAGGACTTTTTGTGTCGTTTTTTTCCTAAAATCATTCATTTGACATGAAAATCAGATGTTCCTTGACTAGGTTGATAAAGGTCAATCATGCAATCATCTGAACCACCATGATTTTTTTAAGTATAGCTCTTAGACAACTGAGTTTTTACCTCTCATTATTTGTATTTTTGTGTTTTGTGTGCTCTTAGGTCCATTTTAGATAATTTAATTTGAATACAGTATAATTTATCTAGTTTATCAATTTATTAACATAGAGTTGGATGAAATAGTAAAATATCTTAAAATTCTTTAATTCCATCATTTTTTTTCTTTTCTCCTATATAATGTTCTTATGCTTGTGCTGCATTTTCTCCTTTTATCTGCTCATTCTTGATGGAGTAGCTCAAATTATTATTTTCCCTAAGAATAAGCTGTTGGCAATTCTTTTTTCTGTTACCTAATTCATTTTTTATACTTTTATTTCATTATGTGTTTTTTTTTTTTTTCCTTTATGCTCCTTGGGTTCACTGTATTGGTTTTCATAACATGAATTTTATTTATTGTTTTCATTATTTTGGTTTACAGTAAAAATATCAGAGGCCATGTTATTATCATTATTTTACAAATATTCTGTAATTGTGGGGTTTTTTGTTCCTTTTGCTTTCATGGTTCTTTAGAAAATAATGGTATTAAAATTTCAAATGCTTTGAGTTTTTGTTTCTAAATTTGATATTTATTTTTCATTTTATTATGTTGTGGTTTCAAAATATGATATTATTTTTCCTCTTTGGGATTACATTAATATTTCTTTTTTGGCTAACATGTGATTATATTTTTTTGAGAAATGTTCCAGGGGCCATTTAAAAAGAATACTCTTTCTTTGCAGATTATAGCTCTTAGTGTGTATGTTTATTTACTTGACTAGAATATATCAATCTTTTACAATATTGTTTAACTTTTTATTTAGGAATAACTTTTATATACATGATATTTCAAGAGAAAAAAATTGTCTCTTAAATTCTCCCTCCTGTTGCTCTCCCATCTGTTTCTCATTTCGGTTTCTGCAATATTTTCTTCAGGTATTCTGATGTTATATCTGTTGGTTCATATCATTGAGAACTTGTTTAGCTCTTAATTCTAAAGGAACCATATTCTGATTTAACTAATTTTTTTGCAAAATTGTATTTTGCTCAATTTTCATATTATAAATACTCCCTTCTTTTTGTTTACATTTGCTGATTGTATCTTTGCCCATTATTTCAACCTCTCTGTTATTTTGGACATTTTATTAACATGGTTTGGAATTTATTTATAAGCCCATATGGGGTTATTGTGCATTTAATATGTGGATTCTTTTCTAGTTGCATTTTTTTATACATTTTTTTTCATTGTCCACAGAAATAGGAACTTTTTACTACAGTTAGATACTATGTGTATCCACCTAAATAAGACAGGTATGTGCCTCTGTGTTCTTGCACAGCCTTCGGCAAAACTGTCCAGAGAGGCTAACCTCAGTGAGAGGCCTAGAAACTAGAAAAAGCAAGCTGTTTCTCTTCTTTCTTGTCACTTTTCATCCCAGGTTTTGTGGTTGTATTTCAGGGTTTGTCCCAGGCTATTATTTTTCAAATCATAAATGTCTTAAGGTGTGTTTCAAAAATTGTCTTTTTTGTAAATTGTTAACCACCTTACTTATATAATTTCTTTATATAATTTATATTTTAATGGAAATTTGTTCTTGCCTCTGATGTTTTATATGTCACCATTTCTATTCACGAGTTATATGTTTAATGTATTTTCTTTGAATATGTAATACAGTTACCTATTCACAATTCAAAAAGTATAAAAAAGCATATGGAAAAAAAATGTGACTTTACCTGTGTCCTCAACATCCCTCCAGCCAATTTGTGTCTTCACAGATAACTGATGAGATGAGTTGATGTGTGTGAGTGGGTGTGTATACTTCCAAAGAGAATCTTCCACTTACTGGTTGTGTGAAGTGGGTCAAATTACTTAACCTACTTGAGCTTTAGTTTTTCCAACTTTAATAGGAAATCCTCTACTCATTTATTCACCAAATATTTATTGAGCACCCTACGTGTCAGGCTCTGTGGTAGGTACTGAAGATAAAGCAGTAAATAATACACATGTGTTGCTTTTGATGTAGGGAAAGCAATGACAGTACCTGCGTTACAGAGTGATTTTGACCAGAACGGATGGGAAGTGCTTTATAAGTGGTAGCTATTCCATATACATTCATTGTTCCCTCTTTTTCAAACAGGTAATAGCTCAATGTTATACACAGTGATCTACTCCTTGCTTTTTTTACTTAAAAAAAAAAATGTATCATGAAAATTTTTCCATATCTTGCTATTAAAAAGAAGTTGCAGTGAATAATCTTTTCACTTTGTACATAATTGAATATATTATAGGGGTAAAACTGCTTGGTGTTAAGGTATGTGATGTATAATTTTCATAGACATCATTACCTCCTCCCAAAAGGGATTGCACCAGTCTACGTTCTCACAAGCAATAAACAGGTGTAGCTGTTCCCCTCATCTTTGCTCATCGAATAGGCTATTAATGTTTTGAATTGTGAGTGACTTGAAAGATAACAAATGGTAACTTACTATAGATTTATTCTTATTTCTCTCATTATGAGTAAGTTTGGTTGAGGATCTTTCCGCATATCTAAAATCCAAATTGTCTTTCCTTTCCTTTGCTATCTTTTCATAACCTTTTCATTTCTTTTGTATGTATTTGTTGGGTCTTATATTTTTTTTCAAGTTTTAGGAATGCTTTATATGTGAGGGAAATTAGAATTTTGTCTATGAATTACAGTTTTACTAACTAAATTTTGAATTTACTAATGGTTAATTTTCCCATTCTTTTTTTCTTTTTCATTGCTGTTGTTATTGTGTTTAAGTAGTTGAAATTTTCAATCATTTCTCTTTCGGCTTCTGGGATTTATGCCATAGACAGGCCATCCCTGTTCTGATATCATAGCATTTTTACCCGTAGATTCTTCTAGAAGTTTTATTTATATCTTTAAATTTTTTATTCATTTGGAATGTACCCTTTATGAAATATGAACATTTTAGATCAGATGGCTACCAAAATGTCTCAACACCTTTTGGTTTTAATAAATAATCTTTTCATCTCTAATATGCAACCTTTATCATTTGGTAAATTCCCATATGATTTTGACCTACTTGTGGAAATTTTATGTGGTTCCATTAATGTGTTTGTTTATTCATGAGCAATATCACACTCTGAATTATTGAGGCTTAGTAATATGTTTTAACATCTGGTAAAATCCCCTTACTCTTCCTTTTCAGGATTTTCCTGTGTATTCTTGCTTGTTTTTGGTTTCCAGTCTCTTTCCAAAATTATTCAGTTTGTTTTTTTGTTTATTTGGATTGCATTAATTGTATCAATTAATTTTAAGGATAATTTATGTCTTTGTGATGTTGTTTTCTCCCATCCACGCATATGCTATCTCTCCTTATCCAAAAAAGAAGTATGCTTTTCAATGGGTTCAAGCATTCTTTTGTGGCTCCCTTAATGATCTCAAAGTTTTCTTAAAAACATTGCACTGTTATTGTTAAATTTATTACTAGGTGTGGCAAGCAGAATAATTTCCCTCTCCACCCCAAAGATGTCCACATTTTAATGCTCCAAAATTAAGAATATATTAGGTTATATGGCAAAGGGGAATAAGGTTGCAGATGGAATTATGATTCCTAATCAGCTAATCTTGAAATGTGGAGATGATTGTAGATTATTCAGTTGGGCCCAATGTAATGGCAAGGCTCCTTTATGAGTGGAAGAAAGAGATGAGGAGGAAGAATCAGAGAACTAGCCGTGTGAAAAGAACTTGGCCTGAAGTGGCTTTGGAGATGGAGCAAGAGGGCCATGAGCCAAGGAATGTGGGCAGCCTCTAGAAGCTATAAAGGGCAAGGAATGTGTTTTCCCTTAGAGCGACTAAAAGGAATACAATACAGCTGATCTTCTGATTTTAGCTCATTTAAAACCCTTCTGGACTTACGACATCCGGTACTGTGAGCTAATAAACTTGTGTTGTTGTAAATCACTCGGCTTGTGGTAATTTGTTATAGCAACCATAAAACTAGGTATTCTATCTCTTATTGTTGCTAACAAAATAAGTTATATTATTGTATTAGATCATGTAGCTTATTGTTTATATCAGTGGAGGCTATTGATTACTATAGTATATTAATTTTGAACCTCACCACCTTATTGGATTCTCAATTATTGGTTTTAATGAAAACTTTTAAGTTTTCCAAATATATAAACATATTATCTGCAAACTGTGATAATTGAACCTCTTTCTTTCCAACTTTTAAAATTTCTTTCTCTTCTGTAAATATGCTGGTTGTCTCCAGACCAAAGTCAATTAATAGTGTTGATAGCAGACTATGTGCCTGGTTCCTGACATATATGGGGATGCTTCTAAAGTTGTTTCAAGAAGGATTCTTTCAGTCTTTTGTCTGAGGTGCTTATTGTATCATGTTGAGATGTTCTTATTCATCTGTTTTGATTTTATTTTCAAGAGCTCATATCAAGAATAGACATGGAATTTTGAAAAATGTTTTTTCAATGTGGAATAATAGTATACTACTTCTTCTTACATCTATTAATATGATTAATTTCAGTCATTATTGAACAATCGTTTCTGGAATAAATACTACTTTGCAAAAGTATATAATTATCTTTATATGCTGTTCATTATTTTGGAATTTTGCCTTTGTATTCATACTGAATACAAAATGTGGGTTTTGGGGTATATAACTCTTCTCTGGTTTTGTTTGTTTTTCCTTCTTCTATTATTCTTTGGGTTTTTTTTAAAAGAGTTTTTTTTTTTTTTTGAGCAGTTTTAGTTTCAGAGCAAAATTGAGAGGAAGGTTTTCCATATACCTCCTCTTCCCACACATGCATAGGTGCCTCCATTATCAACATCACTTTTACTACATTCTTTCCAACAATGAAAGTACAGTGACATATCATAGTCACCCAAAGCCCACAGTTTACCCTAGGGTTCACTCTCGGTGTACATTCTATGGTTTGGGAGAAGTGCATAATGACACAATATATCATTGTATCATGCAAAGTATTTTTACTTCCCTAAAAACTTCTGTGCTCCATCTATTCATCTCTACCTTAGTAATATACATTTAAGGCTCCTCCACAACTTCTCATGGCTTTATAATTCATGTCATTTTAGCACTGAATAATATTCCAGTGTCTATATGTACCATGGCTTGTTTATCCATTCACCTACTAACATCTTGGTTGCTTCCAAGTTTTGACAATTATGAATAAAGCTGCTACACATCCATGTGCAGGTTTTTGTGTGAACATAAGTTTTCAACTCCTTTGGGGAAATAACATGGAACACAATTGCTGGATAGTATGATAAGAGTATGTTTCACTTTGTAAGAAACTTCCAAACTGTTTTTCAAAGTGGGTGTACCATTTTGCATATCCACAACAAGTGAATGAGTTTCTGCTGCTCTACCTCCCAGCCAGCGTTTGGTTTTGTCAGTGTTCTAGATTTTGGCCATTCTAATGAATTTGCAGTGCTATCTTATTTTAATTTGCATTTCCCTTACAATATATGATGTGGAGCATCCTTTCATATGCTTATATGCCGTCTGCATATCTTTTTTGGTGAGTGTCTGTTAAGGTCTTTTGACTATTGTTTTTTTCTAACTCAGGTTATTTGATTTCTTTTTGTTGAGTTTTAAGAGTTCTTTGTATATGTTGGATAAAAGTTCTGTATCGGATGTATCTTTTATAAATATTTTCTCCCAGTCTGTGGATTGTCTTATTCTCTTGATATTGTCTTTCACAGAGTAGACTTTTTAATTTTTAATGAATGCCATCTTATCAATTTTTTTCCCATGAATCATGTGTTTGGTCCCATACCTAAAAAATCATCACTGTGCCCCAGGTGTTAGTTGTGTGTTTCTCATATGTGGCCTTTATTATGTTGAGGTCCATTCCTTCTATACCCACTTTGTTTAATTTTTTTTTCTGTTTTTCTGTACTTCTTTCTTGAGCTCTGCCAGATGATAATTTTTATTATCTCAACATATCTTCCAAGAACTTTTGCATTTTTACTTTGTAACTTTTCTCGATAGAAGAGTTAATTTATTACTATCTTTTTAAATGTATAGTGGAAAAACTTCCTTTTTTTCAACTTCTGCCTTTGAACAGATTCTGTACTGGTACCTTCTTGTATTATTTATCATTGAAGAATGTGAGATGTTTTTCTACACTAATTTGCCAGAATTGTATGTCTGAGAGAAATAACAATAGTATTCAGATAGAATTCTTCTTACGATCAAGGGTTCTGGGTATGACGTTTATCTATGCAATGGAGATAAGCTTTACAACCTTTTTTTTTTTCAATTCAAAGTCTTTTTCTATACTGCAAGAAACAGTATTGTTTGCCCATATGGATGGTTGATAGGATTGATCACGTAGTCCCAATTACTCTGTTTCCTGGAACCATTCTGAGTCAAGTAGAACTTGTGCCAGGTATATTGCTATATCAACTACGGAAAATAAAATAAAATAAAAAAACAAAAACAAAAAAAAAGCAAACAAACAACAACAAAAAAACTTGGGTTTATCATATGGCATGACCTTTGTCCTTGATACTATATTTTTTGCTGGTTCTTTCTCTGATCTGCAGCGCTCTTATGCTATCACTACATCATTATTTATTTTCTCCTCCCTGTATCACCCCACTACATGAACTCTGCTGTAATCTACTCTTCCAGATATTTTTTTAAACCAATTTACTGAGGTATAATTGACATACAAAAAGTAGTACATGTGTAATGTATACAACTTAATGAATTTGGAGATAATTATACATCTTGAAACCATCACTGCAATTTATGCCATAAACATATTCATCATCTCCAACAGTTTCCTCTTGCTTCTTTATTATATCTTGTGATCTGTGGTTATAGCTGTCTTCCAGTTTTACCAAACATGGTGTCTCTGACTTTTATTCATTGTTCTCATTTGTGCTTTTGAATGATTTCTATAAGGGGAAAATGCTGATTTTATATTCCAATGTTCTAACAAAAAGACCTATTCATGATTTCTTTATTTTGAATTTTTATTCTTCTACTTTAAATGCAGCTAGGTTTGGTCTTTAGGAAGATTTTTTATAATGCTTAATAGATATATACCCTGAGTCTTTGCATATTTAAAATGTTCTTTCTACCATCTTTATACATGAAACCTGTGTGTACAAAGTAGATATAAATTATTGGGAAAAACTATTTCCCTTATAACTCCAAAGAAAGTGCTCCATCATTCCCTGTTCTTCAATATTACTGTGTGGAAATCTCAGATCAGCCTGAATTTTCCTTTGCAGGTGATAGCCTCTTCTTCCAGAATGATTATATTATTCTTTCCTTAACCTTGAAGTTCAAAATTGCCACTGTGTTTTGTCTCTGTCGATTATTCTCTATTAATTATTCATTAATACTTACTATATTTATAGTAACCCCTTTCAATATGTGTGACAGTTTCTGTTTTCCAAATCATCACAACAATATCACATGTTCTATGCTTTTTAAAAATGTGGCTTTACCACTTATAAAGAGGTGGGGTGTATCGTCTCTTATCTGAAATGTTGGCAGGCTTGTGACGACCGGAGATGTGATTTTGAGAATGGATGATAATAATGCCATGCACTTCTACTTTGTTTTCTTAAAACATTAGCTGTTAGAAGACTTCAGTCACAAGGTAAGCAGTCCCAGTGTCCTGAGGCTTTGATGCTGTGAGAGATCCAAACTAGCCCATGGTGAAACCCCATGGAGAGGCCTAAGATCTTTTCGTGAAGAGAGAGAGATGCCTGGCCAGCTCCAGCTGTTCTAACTCCAGTTATCACATGAGAGTCCCTAAGCCAGAATCAATCAGGAAACCATGAGATATATATGTATATATATATTTTAAAGAAGCTATTGTTGTTTTCAGCCTTTACATTTTAGATGGATTTCTTATATAGCAATAGATAAATGATAACATATGCATATTAAAATCTTCCATTAGTTAAGTTTTCTCCGATATTTAAAAAATATTTGTATCATCCAATTGTTCAGTTCTCTTCCTAAGAAATCCCAATTATCCATTCAGTGTGTGTGTGTGTATGTATGAGGTGTGATCAAAAAATACAGTGAATGATTAAATAAAAAAGAAATTATTACAGTAAAAGACACATTGCCATTAATTTCCCTTAAAGTACTCCCCCTGACTTCAAACACACTTACCCCATTGTTCTTGCCACTTTCTGAAGCAGCTCTGGAAGTCTTTTGTGAGTGTCTTTTCTTCATCTTTCACCATGACAATGCTCTGTGTCACACATCGCTTCTGGTATCACAGTTTCTGTGAAATAAAAACATTACAGTGTATCCTCATCCACCTTAGTCACTGGATCTGGCACCATGCAACTTCTGGCTCTTCCCTAAAGCCAAAATGATCATGAAAGGTAAACGTTTTCAGTCAATTCAGGGCATGAAGGCAGCCACAACAGCACAACTAAAGATACTCACTTCTTTAGTTTTGTTCAAAATTTCCTTATATCTGCTATTCTTTATAATGTGTGTCAAGAGGTTGTTCAAGAGCCCTAGTTTCATTGTAGATTCTTTTTTTCCCCCTCCTTTGCTAT
The DNA here is from genome assembly GCF_036562045.2 of Rhinolophus sinicus. Classification (NCBI taxonomy): domain Eukaryota; kingdom Metazoa; phylum Chordata; class Mammalia; order Chiroptera; family Rhinolophidae; genus Rhinolophus; species Rhinolophus sinicus. The sequence goes on from NC_133754.1 coordinate 39,496,190, forward strand.
ACTTTATATATTTAGGAATATATGAGGTCTGACAACTAAGTTCATGAACTTGTTGCAACGATGTTGCTAACCTTTTTTGATATCAGAGGGATTATTTATTATGAATTTGTACAAACTGGACAAACACTTAGCCAAGTTTACTATTTGGAAGTGCTGAAAAGGCTGCATTAAAAAGTTAGACAACGTGAACTTTTCGCCAACAATTCATGGTTCTTGCATCATGACAATATACCAGCTCACACACGGCACTGTCTGTGAGGGAGTTTTTAGCCAGTAAATAAATCACTGTATTGGAACACCCTCCCTTGTCACCTGATCTGGCCCCTAATAACTTCTTTCTTTACCTGAAGATAAAGGAAATTTTGAAAGGAAGATGTTTGGATGATATTCAGGACAAAAAGGGTAATAAGATGACAGCTCTGATTATCATTTCAGAAAAAGAGTTCCAAAACTGCTTTGAAGGGTGGAGTAGGTGCTGGCATCAGTGCACAGCTTCCTAATGGGAGTAATTCAAAGCTGACCATACTGATATTCAGCAATGAGGTATGTAACACTTTTTCTAGGATGATTTCTTGAACTTAATTGTCAGACCTCATATATACACTCTATTCAGGGAATCTTGAATATATTCAATATGCAGGGAAGAGAGCTGTATGTGTTAAGTAACTCTCCCAAAGAAACCCCTATCAGCCCTCTTTAACACAACAAATTTGTGATTATTTCTTTCTCCTAAATTCACATATGCTTCCAAAAAAGTTCAATCTTGCAGGAAATTTTATTAAAAATGTCAGATATCCCAGCAAGGAATTTTTCTCCTCTAACAAAGTCAATTGTATAACTGGAACTAGCCATGCCCGATTTCATGCTAGCTTGCTGCTCTGTAGATAAATGTGAAACATCCCTTTGCGGTCAAATGTACAAGTCAATGGAATTCTGTTGCCTCAATTCTTAAATGCCTTGTGAAGGGCGAGGGAGGAGAGTAAACCTTTCCTGATTGATGTATGTCAACTGTCTTGAGCTTCATGGTCATATACAGTGATAAAGAAAGTAAGTGTCTCTTGAGACTCATGGACAAAAGCATTAACAATAGAATCTAGTGCAATAGACACAGTGTTCACCGTTCTGAACTGTGGCCTGTCTCTGGTCTTAAGATTATGTGTTAAGACAGGCTGTGAAAGAAACGATGTGAGAGGGGCCCAGCTACAGGGCACCTCAGGTAAGGTTTTAATAGCTGTCTGTTCTTAAATAAGAATCCTCCTGACGTCTAGTTTTTCCTCCTAGTACAATGAAGTTATATCTTCATATTTCTTAAATGACATTTCCACCCAGGAAAAAGAATAGTTCAGTGCATTAATTGATGCCAATTTTGCAGGGAATGGTTTTATGGAAGGCACTTAGTTTTGATTTTCTAGGTATATATGAATGATGTAACTGTTTCTGTGTCTTCAGATAAAGAGCTATCTACCTATGTAGTAATGACAAGAAGAAGAAAATGACCTTGGCTTCTATAGAAGTAATAGGATGTATGTAAACAAAGTCAGTATTCAATTTCCCCTCCTACTTACAAATATATTTAATTGGTGTCACTGAAATAAAATATATGCTACTGCATTAAACTAATGCAATGATTGGTGAAGGGAAAACAGATGATGGGTATAGTGAGACCGATTAGGAAGGTAATAAAATGATGATAAATTAAACGATAGGCTGGAAGGGTGGATCTTTCTGCTTTTAATTTTCATATCTTTCTACAATGTTCTTATATGTTTTTCTATAAAGCACAATAACATTCCTTACAATATAATATTGAATATTTATATCTTTGCTCCTAAACAATTTTTCTTATACATTACTCAGTCTTGACACTGAACTATGTCTCACTAGTGTCCCAAAGATTATTAGTCAATCACAAATAATCATTGAACACACAGTGTATGTGTTGAGAACCATAGCATCCATTTTGAAGTGGTTCTCAGAAAGCAGGAAATCAGTTAGTTATAGCTCTTGATCTAAAGACAAGAACAAGAACAGAAAGACAAAATAGAATACAGTAAAGCACATAACTTGTGAGAATTTCCAAAGGTGCATTCCAGGTTTCTTTTCTCTTCTCTCTCTGTCTCTTTCTGTTTCATAGGGATTTCATCTATTCACAGAAACATTTTAGTTCATTCATTATACAAACATGTACTGAATGTTTTTAATGAGTCATATACTTGGTAAGAAGCCAGCAATTCAAAGAATAAGATGGATTCTCTGTCTTCAAAGAACTTGCAGTATAGTGGTGAAAATGAACACACAGATGATATAGTAAGTGTCATTATAAATTAAGTGTATTACAAGCATATGGGGACCAGAGTAAGGATTGCCTGGAAAGGAGTAGGGAGCGTTCCTGGAGAAGCTGATATTTGTGCAGAGTTTTAATGCTGAAGAAGAGTTCAGCATGAATAGAAGAAAAAGTTATATTCTGAACAGATTCAGGACATCATGAGCAAAGTTATGAGAAGGAAAAAATACCTGAAAAGTGCTCAGTGGTGCTGGAGCAGAGTGTGAAGGTGAAGCCAGAAGGGAGGAAAGTCCACCATGCAGAGCTGTGATTTCCATCTTCAGAAACTTAGACTCTATCCTCTGGGCAACAGGAACCACTCAAGAGTTTTGAACAAAGGAAAGGCAGGGTCAGATTTCTATTTTAGATCCATCTGATGATTCAGTAAAGGACTGATTTAAGGGGAACAAGGTTGGAGTGAAATAATTGGTTAACAGACTGTTTCAGTGCTTAGGTGACAAGATGAGGGTATTATCCAAGACAGCATTTGTAGATGGAAACGGAAAGGGATTTGAAAAACATTTGGAAGTCAAAATTGACAATGTTTTGTATTACTTGGAGCTGGCATAAGAAAAAGAGCAGAGTAAAAGAAAGCCCAAACTACCAGATATGCTTTATGAAAGAATCACAATAATATTCACTGCTGTCATTCAAGGACCCAAGTATCCATCCAGAGTGAGTACAATTGTTCTCCTCAGTGAAATATTTAGAGGTAAGAGGATTTATGTGACTGTCTTTCATCCATGTTTCCAAATTCTAATAAACTTGTCATTGATGTAGAATTTGAGACCCAACATCTGGAAACATGTCCCAACGTTCCTTGTCTTTACCTACATGCTCTGAAAAAGAAGGTTGGCTCCCATGCACTAACTTAGGGAGCCTCTGAGTGTTCCACAAAAGTGCATTATAGGCAATAAGGGAAATGGTACAGCAGCAAACACCACAGTCTATTTGTATCCTTTGTATGGCAGGATGTTTCTTCCTATGTCTCTTACGGCTGCTGCCATCATTCACACCACATCAAAAAAATATTCATGAAAAGCAAGGAGAATCTGAATCTGCTGCCAATAGAACAAAATGCAATTCTTAGAGCCAGCTGCTTCATTATGTTCCACCATGTATGGCAACTAATTTACTCATTCCGCAGATATTTGAAGAAATAATATCTAGACATGAAATGTAAGAAAGAGACTCTTCTCCATCCATGGCCAAAAGTTTCAATTTCTCAACTAAATGGAAGACAAGAGTACAATGTTTTCTTCCAATTTTTAGGTAGTTGTGGAAGGAGACTATCTACTTCCATATGCTCTATATTATCCAGTGTATTGACACTTCATCAATATCCTGTTAGTAATACTGATAATAGCAATATTTTATACTTAGAAGATATATTTGCAAAATTAAAAATGATGAATTGAGGAATAGTTTTTCCAATGGAAAATGTCTGTAATCTTTTAAAAGCATCATTGATGAAGTATAGACTAACAACCTGAGAGAAAAGCTATACTACATTGTTAATACTGACGCACACATGCACAAATCGGTTCAAATAATTAGACCCAAGTCAATAAAGCTATAAGAAGTAGTTACCTGAACATGGAGGGGAGCTACAAAATTTGTATGGAAAAACAGAAAATCCCTTTAAGGTGTATTCTCAAAGCCACTGCATACTTGGAAGCATCTATTCAAATATAGCAAAAAAGAAAATAAGGCTAGCAATGCATAATCAAAACAAAAACAATAACAAATGTTAAAGCAGCAAAAGCTGCAACCAAGAAAATCATTTCTATTATAGACTCACAGACAGAAGTTTCTGTGAAAAATTACTGTGCTATCCTCCACATTAAGCAAGCATAGCTACTTGTGTGGGTCTAAAACTCATCACATGCACAGCATGCTTCTAGCTTGTATCTTGATGATTACTAACCTGCTGTAAATAAGTGTGACAGGAAGAGTATGTCAAGAATGATGTAGTCATTTTATAAAGTTAACCCTCCCCCCAAAACAAAACATTTTGCTAATGACAGTAACATTGCAAAGAGACAAATTCATTTTCCCATTGACATGTTGATGGACTGTATTCATTGTGTTTTGGTTCTTTATTCAGAATTGCCATATAAACATCAGACCATTGTTAACTAGTCCTGTCCCTCATCTTTTAAGAACTTTGTCAATACTGAAAGGATCAGGAAGCAGCTCAAGACTATACTGTTTACAAAAGCCAAAATAACTCATTTGGATCAATAACATCAGAAATTATCTACATCCAAATTATAAGTGGCCTAATAAAATTTGGTTCAAATGAAATAAAATGATTTTAAATATTACTTTTTCTTTTCTTTTTTTATTTTTTTTAATTATTTTTTTATAACCACAGTACAGGAAATCTATGATACCTGTGCTAAATGTTGTTCCTCTGATCCCTGGGGATAGCAAGATAGAATTTGTGGAGAATTAAGTCATTGAGTATAGTCTCTCTTCCACCAATCAGTCTCACCTTTTTTAATCTTAGTGTGCTATACAAATATTATCATTTTGTATGTGTGCAATGATGTGAAAAGTTCAGGGGGAATTGTTTTAGGAAATAAGTTTTATGTTTTGGTGTGTGTGTGTATGTCACCAAATGACTTTAATATTTTGACTTTAATATTTTGGTTTATCTGTTTGTTGCCAACTAGTGTTTTGGTCTGGTTATAGGCATGGCTTGAAAGATTGTTCAATAGTAGATCAGTGTCTCTCTAACAGATGCCTTTGTGAGAGAGAAAGTAACTTCCATGCTACAATTTAATAGTATTTTTGTTAGAAGTATCTTATCTCTAGTGGGTGAAAACATCAGGTGAAGACTTGATAGTCTTTGTAGCACCCATTTATTTTATACTTAGGAACTTCACACATTTTTTTCCTTACAATAAATGTACTCAATCATTTGTATTGTTCTCAGTTATTTGACATAGAAAATAATAAGGAGGTAGAAAGAAGTGCTGTATATGGGAATTATAATACATTCTTTAGTCTAAAGTTCAGGTCTTATCTCTCCTATGTTGGTCCTATGGGCAATTCGTGCTCATTGAGGTTAACATGAGGCTGCTGAGCTGGCAGCAGCATTTGCTAGGCAAAGGGCCAGCTGAGTGCACTGCTAGAAGCCAAAATCAAAACTGATAGAGAAAACTACAGGTAGCATAAAGAACACTTAGGAATAAACATTTTCAGCCATAAGGGTTACTTGAGGACATCACATCGTTTGAAGCCTCAAAGTAGGATTTAACCTAGAATAGATCTCTTTCCTGATTAAAAATCTCCAATGTTTAGAATGCCATGCCAGCTTTATATTGTCCTTCAGGGCTTAATATGATCAGGACCCCCTGAAATATTCACCTCACCTACCTTTCCCACCCATGATTCACTGCACTGCAGCCTCATTGGACCCCTTTTCTGGGCTCAGACATGCAAGCTCATTCTAACCCAAAATTCTTATACAAATATCCCTCTCCTTGGAATTCTCATTCTGGAAGTATCTTTTTTTTTTTTTTTCATTTTACTTATTATAGTGTAACATTACTTTGTCTATTTATTTATTTGTCTGTTGTATTTTTAATTTTGTGTTTGCATAAACATTGTCAACCTCCCCCTCCCTAGAAACTACTCAATTGTATCAGGAACTATGGTAAATTGTAAAAATGGCAATACCTTTCTTTGCTATACTCATACTCCTTTTCAATGTGACTTTGCAGCAGCTCCCATCAAGAAATAAAGTATTTCTCCACGCCTCGAATCAAAGCTGAACTTGCACCTGCATAATGGAGAGGAAATGTGGATGTTCATGTCCCAACTCTAGGCCTCAAAATGTCTTGCACAATTCCATGTATCTCTTTGGTTCCTGCCCAGGGGCCAGGTGAAGGAATCTTCATCAATCAGAGCTGGTTCATCGAATTTTTGCCAGCAAAGGCCACAGTTATGTGAAAGCACTAAATCAAAGCCACAAAGCTACTTAATTTGTCTTTAGCTGTTCATTCATTAATGTCTGCATACAACTGACCACACAGTTGCCCAAGGGAGCTTAGCCCAGTTCAGCCAAATTTGGCCCAGATCAGCAGAAATGCTCAGATGACCTACAAACTTGTGTTTGTAACCTATTCATAGTAAATAGCAGTGAATATTCAGTCTAACCTAATAGCCTCATCAACCTTCCATAAGGCAAGAAGAGTATAATGGGCCAATGGGAAGCTCTGGAGCCCCCAGGAAGTCTTCCGAGTCTTTAGTTTCCTTGCTTGCTTCAGGATTTATTGCTTATATTCCATTGCCTTTGTCATGCATTTTCTCATTCTTCCCAATCCATTCAGATGATTATTCTGTTTGATTGCTTGCCTGATTCCTACTTTTTTCTTCATTCCTAGATACTGAGTCTTGGTTTCCCTGTGTTTTCATGTACAACAGGCTGGAAAATTCTCTTCTGCCATATTTCTAGGGTCAGTTTCAATTGCCAGAAACTAAATAACTATTCTATGCAACTTGGTTCAAGCTTCTCAAGGTTCAGTTGAATTGTCTAAAAGGCTCTCATTAATACTTTATGGGACCCACATATTCCTTTCCAGGGAGATTGTAAACCTACAGTATCAATTTCTATTAACTGGTAGATTTGAGTTTCTCTATTATCTTCTAATTTTTTATTTTATTTTAAAGACTATGGTCAGAATACTGGTAATTATCATCTCATTTGAATCCTTTAAATTCAGGAGGAGGGATTTTTAAAGGGTAAAGAACATCTAACCTTTCTAAACTAAAAAGTCTCCAGTGAATATAAAATCTTCATTTGCTTCGTCCATTAAGATTAATTCCACTCTTAGCTATTCATTCATTGATGTCTTGTTTTAAGCAGGAATAATCACATTACGAGGTCTGGCAATTAAGTTCTCAAACTCATCCTAGAAAAAGTGCTACATACTTCATTGCTGAATATCACTACTGTCACGAAGTACTCCCCTTGGGAAGTTATGCACCAATGCCAGAACCTAGTCCACCCTTGAAAGCAATTTTGGAACTCTTTTTCTGGAATGGCCATCAGAGCTGTCATCCTATTACCTTTGATGTCCTGAATGTCATCAAAATGTCTTCCTTTCAATATTTCCTTTATCTTCGAGTAAAGAAAGAAGTCATTGGGGGCCAGGTCAGGTGAGTAGGGAGGGTGTTCCAATGCAGTTATTTATTTACTATCCAAAAACTCCTTCACAGACAGTGCCATGTGACAACTGGTATATTGTCATGATGCAAGAGTCATGAATTGTTGGTGAAAAGTTCAGGCTGTCTGACTTTTTCATGCAGCCTTTTCAGCACTTCCAAATAGTAAGCTTGGTTAACTGTTTGTCCAGTCAGTAAAAATTCATAATAAAAATCCTTCTAATATCAAAAAAAGTTAGCAACATCGTTGCAACAAGTTTGCTAACGTAATTGTCAGACCTCATATTCTCAGCCTTACATTTTTTAAATATGCTTAGAGTTCACAAGGTGTTGTAGTTGGTAATTTTTGAAGATAGCATAATGCTATTTCCCATCTTCCATATTTTTTTATAATGTGAGCTTATTGTTCCTTCATCAAAAGATGGAGTCTGTATCTCCTCCCGTTGAACCTGGGTAGACCTCCGTGACTGTTTTGACCAATAGAGTGCATCAGAAGTGATACTATGTGACTTCCAAGGACAAGTATAGAAGAAAGTGGAGAACATTAAAATGACACGAACCAAACATATCACTAAAGGAAGGGCAAAAGTTAAAAAAAAAAAAAAAAGAAAAGCCCTAAGATAGCAGTTCTCACACTTTAGTGTACATCATCAGAATCACCTGCAGGGTTTGGTTAAAACAATTTCCTGGCCCTGCCTACATAGTTTCTGATCCAGTAAATCTGGATTGGGGTCTAAACAACTGCATTTGTAACAAGTTTTCAGATGCTGCTGGTACAGGAAAACGCTTTGAGAAATACCAATGAGAGTAAATACACATTGTTATAGCAGTACTCATTTAGTAAAAAATTAGACAACTAAAAGAGAAAAAAAGTTTACTGCTATGTTTATCTAATAATAGGACACAAAACTGGAATTAAGAAAAAGATAAATTAAACAGTAGCCAAGTAAATTTCGAAATGAGGCCGTTAGTCCTTAAGCTTCCCTCAACAAATTCTAATGTAATTAATAAATGATTATTTAATGACTTGCAATCCATTCAATGTTTATGTCCCCCAAAATTGATATGTTGAAATTCTAACCCTCAATGTGACAGTATGAGGAAGTGGGGTCTCTATGAGGTAATTAGATCATGAGGGTAGAGCCAGTAGGAATGGGACCAGTGCCCTTACAAAAGAAACTGCAGAGTTCTTACCCCCTCCAGCATTTAATAACAGTGAGAAGACACCTCATCAGAAACCAAGTCTGCTGACACCTTGACCTTGGACTTCCAGCCTCCAGAATTGTGAGAACTAAACGCTTGTAGGTGAAGACACGCAGTTTACGGTATCGTGTGTCATAGCAGCCTGGAGGGACAAAGGCAACACCATAACATATTTTCACTTGGTTACACACCTAAAAATCACCATTAGATTATCATTACTGCAAAAGAGCACAGAAATTCAGCAAGGAAGGACAGTTTAAGAGGCACATAAAGACATGAACACAATAAAAGAAAACACACTTTTGCACTTACTGTATTAAAAAAAAAATTCCAATTGTGATACCTCATGTGAAGATACTTTAGCCTTTATCCCTAAATCTTAATGTTTTAGGATTAGTCTTTTTCTGAGTAATTTAAGACCTATTAGCTCAACTCTTTGACTAATATAAAGTTACTATGAAAGAGCTAGAATTATGCCCACATTTCTCATACACCCACAGTTACATGCTGAAATAGCAAAGCACATGCTGATCTACAAGAATGATCTTCCAAATATTTAATTATGGCAGTGTGATTATGTGTTGCCTTAAGCTAGGGGTATCCAGACTTTTTTCAACGTTTTTTACCAAGGGCCATATGCGGTAAAATACACAAACAGCCGGGCCACTCACTCGAGGTGAAGTACGTTTGCCTCACCTGGTTTATTTAAGTAAACTAAATATATTTTTGGAATTTGCAGAGGGCCAATTAACAATGGATTGCGGACCACAGTTGGCCCACGGGCCGCAGTTTGGATACCCCTGCCTTAAGCGTTACAATCACAACAGAAAAGCTTTTATTTATTTTTCCCTTGATAGGGGAAGTGTTTGGGTAGGGGAAAGACAATTACTCCTGTCTATTAATAAAATAAAATAAATAAAATAAAATATTTTTAAATTGTCAGGCATTTTTTAATACTAGAAAGAACCCCATTATATATCTTTCCAGTTGCTGTTCTGCATATGTAATTCTAACAAGGAAAAATGTTAACAGTTTTTTGTCATTTTGTAGGTTTACTTTCCTTATATACACTGGTTCTCAGTAATAACTAGACTTTTTTTTTCTTTCCATGAGAAAATGCTAAATCAAAAAAATATGATGAGTTGTGTATAAAAGGCAATATAAAAGCATTGATTGTATTTGGCATTATTCTTAACTATTATTCTAGATAAAAATCCAAGTTCCAGTTCACCTACACAATGTTATTTACCCAAGGAACTGATAGCCAGATGACAAAATATTTCAATTATTTTCCAAACATTTAACACTAACAACAATATTTAACCCAGCAATCAATATCTGCACTACGATTTGATGAGTACAGAAGAAAGAAAAATTGCTTATAAATAAAAATTTAGATCTAAACACCATAATTTCTTAAGGGATTTTACTTTTCCTTGACCAAAACATTGTTTCCTTGGAGATGACACACCAATCATCCAGAATGTTAAAGACTGTGTTTTCCCCAACAAAAATACTTTGGGTACCCTCTAAGTGGAAGGTAACCGGGTAGGGATTAGATACGTGCTAAAATGTATCTAGATATCATGTTTTTCTCAATATCCACATTATCTGGTGGGATTTAAATATGAAAATAAGTCATTGTGATACATTTTGATGAGTGTTATTTTAGAAATAAGTAATAAATAGTTGAGACACACAGGGGGGTTAACAAATCACTGTGCTTAATTTGGTATAGAAAATCTTCACAGAGGTATGAGAGTTCAATGTCTAGGTATATGCCTAGTAAAAAATACAGAGAGGGAATTAGTGTCAAAATCTGTATGGAATAGCCTCAAAAGTATAGGGACTTAAGCAATAATGGAAGGCAAAAATATTGATTTCAGTGGCAAGAGATGAAGTTTAAGAGGCAGGCATCACTGTAGCCATACTGATGACCATAACGGTAAGCCTAACTGTGGATCATGGGAGACCGCAATAGCAGCTTCATGTAGCCAACAGCTACCTGTAGCCAACAAGATGTCATCAAGGAAGAGGCATTATCCATTTAGCTCAAGATTAATTTTTACTATTGTTCCACTGAAGCATAGGGCCCTGAAAGAACACTCTACTCACTGGACATGCATTAATTTTCATGAAAGGCAAGGAGCTACTTCCAGGATTTTCTATATTGCCTTACATCACTGGAAAGGTTGAGGTTCAACTGTACAGCTATAAATAAAGTAATATGGAAGCTCTCTCTTCTCTGTGTCCCTGGCCAGGTTAGAGGATCAAAGCTATACAGGACAAACCACCTACTTTGCCAACTTCACACTTGAGCCTCCAGCCTCCAGCAGTCTTTGTGGACAGTATGTAGACACAGTGAAAGAGTTCTTGAGCACCATCACAATACAGAGAAAGAAACTGTTTGACGGCTCTATGAATTAGTACCAACATTCATTTAGATTAGATAAGACACTTATGGAACACTAAAAATAAAGTAATTAAAAACACATTTAGGCAAATCTCATTTGAAGCAGGTAAGACTCAGATTTGGCAGTTGTGTGATCTAAGCAAATATAGTTTTAATAATGAATTAAGGTTTAATATATAGGTTTTTCCACACTGGATTGCTTAGAAATTAGTGCTCATTTGGGAAAGGTCCTGTTGCACTGAAATTAGTGTATTGGGATGGGTATAAGTTTAATGAATTTGGGTATTCAGAATACATTTGTTTACTCAGTTCATCAGAAAGACAGCCTGAGGCCTTACAAATGAAACTACCACCATCTGTACCGCAACAGTTAGTATTTATCAAAATTTGTAGTCAAAATAACCAGTTAAGTCCCACCAAATCTACGAAGACAAACAGTGAGAACTTTAGCAGAGTATCAAGCACTAAAATATACCAAAGAGGTTAAATGTTTTGTCTAATATCAAACTTCCAGCATAAGCAAAGCCACAACTAATAGCAGGTCTTCTCATTTTAAATGTAATATTTTCAGCCACACCATAGGGTCTCTGATTGCATGATCATTTATGTATATAAAGTGGAACATTTTTTTTCTCTCTTTTGTAGACATCAACTATCAGCCCAGATTGGATCTTATAAAGCATCCTTCTGCCATGTAACGTCCCTTTTTTTCTGGGAACTCCCTTCATATTTCAGCCATGTTTGTACAATATGACCCAACCCTCCAGTTTATAGGCTACATGTGGACATTGCAGTTGGATTCAGTTGAACAATAAGATTCTCACTTTAGGATATTAGAATTAGGACTGAGAAGTTCTCTTCCAGTCTGAGCTTTTTACTCAAATTGAGGTAATGTAAACTCTGGAACTTCAGGGAAGCCAGCAGAAAAAATTCAGGGAAAGTATCAGCAGAAGACAAGAATAAGCTCATATGCAGAGAGAAGCAGAAGCACAGACCAGGTAGTCCAGGCAGAGTGTGGCTGGGGTCCTCATTATTTTCCAATAACTGATGGCTTTCCAGTTGCAAGATATAGCTGTATTTTCTACTCTTCATTCTATAAAATATCTCTGAGTCCTCACCATACATTCACACCAGGAAATGGCATATCTAGTCACAGACAATAAGAGAAAGTGGGGTATTAGCTGAGGCACAAAAGCGTAGCTATGAGGGTTCCGCCTGCACTGAGCCTGCAGCTAGCAGTCCTTGGAAGAATATTGGGAGAATATGAGACTGTGCTTGGTAAGTCTCAGAGATATTGACATACAAAAGAGGAAAGAGAAACTCTAGTCCAGTCTTTTTACACTAAAAGTGGAGAAAATTAGGGTGCATACATAGAAATGGCTGATATCTAGATCAAGAAATTTATAAAAAGAAAATTCTATGCTTTGCTCCTGTAATCAGTAATGGTAGGCTAACTGCTGTGAGAAACAAAATCAAAATGTCAGAAACTAAGTATATGGAAAGCTTATTTCTCATTCAACCAAAAATTCTGTTTAAGCAGCAATCTTTGATAGGTATTCTAGAAATTATAACTCAGCGACACAGGTTTTGTCCATCAGTGGCTCCACTGTGCCCTAATTCTTTGATTCCTTTGTTGGATCCTCTATATGCAGCCAGGAGGTGAAAGAAGAGAGAGAAACCAGATATTTGGAGTGTTGGCAATTAAACTGCTGCCTACTTCAGACTACAAACAAGAAGAGTGAAGGCTGAAAAATGTTTTCATCTAATCAGCCTTACAAAAATGATCAGATTCAGTGTGTAGCCATCCTATTATTATTTCAAAAGGTGTTACTGAGAAGAATGCATGGGGGCAAGAAAGAAAAAGATATAAATCAACCTTGAGAATTATCTCTAGGAAAGAATTTGACTGGTGGTCACCGACACATGATACCTACACGTAAGTAGATCAGAAGCCTACTAAGTTTATAAGGGAATTGTATTACCAAAAGCAAATCTTAAACTTAATACACCTTTGTCTGTAGCAGTCTTCATATAAATTTTGGATTCTCAAATTTGCACCAGCAGGAAATGGGTTCTGAAATCCACGTAGCTACTAAGGAGAGAACAGTCCTTAGTGTAAATTTCACAGGGGCCATGGAGGATAATAAAAAAGAAAGCATCTTCCAGAAAGTGGAGCCTGAGCCCAGAGGAAATGGCAAACAAGGCTGTTTTCTTAAAAAGCAGAATAAGGTTCTAATAAAAAAAAAAAAAATTCCTTTATTCTTTGTGTAAAATTGTGTAACTTTTAAAATGGGTCAATTATTGCCATATCCTTACCATTTGACCTGTTTCTACATTGGAGTTTTATTATTATCATCTGTGGCTGGTCCACAATCATGCGAAAAAAAGATGGAGCAAATAGCTTGTCTTTTTCATTATAAGGCCACTGGATAAAGATGTCAGACTTCAATCTAATAGAGATGACTGAGAAATACTTAGAAATACTGGACTTTGAGCAAATGCAGTGGCCAGAAGGACTTTAGGTTATCTCTATGTGTGGGGGATTAAAAGGGGAAACAGACATTTGGTTACCAAAGGAGAAAAATGTCATAGTTGCAGAGATTGGCTTGCTGCCCACCAATTTATGTAAATTTTCTCCAGAGCACACAGCTAGACTTCTTCTCCCTTGCAATTAGATGCAGTCATGTGAGTTGAGTTCTGGACAATGGGAAGCAGCCTTCCATTTCTGGATCTTGGCCATGAAAGCCCTCATGACCAATCATCTCTTCCCACACCTACTAATCGGAAGCAGCGTCGCACAGAGTCTTGCCAGCCAATTTTTTAAGATGACAGAGTCAGCCTAAGTCCTGACTGACTGTCCTCTCCACTGGTGGCCAAGTAGACTTTGTGAGTTAGAAGGATTTATTGTGGCAAACTGAGATTTGGGGGTTCATCTATCAACTGGAATTGTCTTGGCCAGTCCCCCTCCCTCCCACTCTAAAAAAGCTTCATAAGCTGATTGACAGTATGTAGGTTCCTGGCAATTAGAATAGAAATAAAACAGAGGATCCAACTGAGGGGCCATTACTCAGGTACCTCTAAGGACTATAGGAGGCTCTGTCCAGAGTCAAGTTCCAATGGAATGAAAATAACCTAAATAAATCAAACGCACAGCAAGTAAAAATAAAACCAGACACCTTGATCTCTAAAGATGAAAACAGATTCTCCACTCTCTCCAATTTTTTATTCTGTATGATACCCTGAGGTTAAAGGCATTTAGAAGGGGATAATAGAAACAGAGGAGCAGCCAGCATTGGTGCTAAGAAACTGAAGTCTCATACTACCCTTGACCCAAATCTGGTTTTTAATTCAAATAGGCAAAGATATTCCTACATCATGACTTTTTAAGAATTCTTGAGAGGTCCTAATGTCCACCAAAGACTCCAAAATAAAACCAAAGTTGTAGTTATAGACGTTGTAGTGTCAGAAAGATATCAACTATACAGAAGAGGAACTTCAAAGCAGTCAATTACAGCCTCTCTGTGTTCGCTAGGACTGGTTACAAAGATATGATACAAAGTAGTCTGCTAAGGCTACATATCAACCCCAACGGGTGTCCTACCCCAAATTTTCTCAGGGCTTCCCTAAAAGTCTTGGACAACAAAAAGCCTCTCAGGGAGGGAAAACATAGTGGTCAGATTTATAAACCAATGAACACATATTGCTACAATAAGAAGGTGGTCCTATCATTTACTTTCTTTGCCTGCTTCTGGATGATGTTTATCCTTTGGAACCATGATTGCATGAGCTAATTTGGACATGTTGTTTTTGCCCATTTGCTAAATGAGATTTTTTAATGACAGTTTTCTCTTCCATGTCCATCCCTACTATAGGTTACAGGTGGCAGTAGTCTTTGAGCATTCCCTCTGGATATTATAGCTGCTTGGGCCTGTGCGTTGTCATGCATTAGAAAATGGTGGAGTGCTTTTGCAGATGGGGACATACTCAAGAACACCTGTGAATGTATAGGAAGAAGGAGAGTTATCTCTCTGTTGAGTAGCCAAGGAATAAGACCTCAAAAGATGTCTCCAAGCCGATGACAACTTTCATCCTATAGGAATTGACCCTTTCCACCCACAGAGGGCAACAGTGTCTGTGGCATTCTGTTTATACAACATGACCATTCACATTCCCTGTTCTGGGCATAATTGATAGATGAGCAATTGGCACAGCACTGAAGCTAAACCAATAAAATGATATTTTCTGGAAATTTGGAGTTTGAGATTCTTAAACTGAGATCTTGCAAAAACAGCAGGACCGAGGGTAGCATGCTCTGCAAAGATCATGAAAGAGGAGGTAAAGCAAGGCTGTGAAAAGTGGAGAAGGATGCAAACACGCAGGGGAAAGTAGAGGCTAGAGGTCATGAGACCCAGGAAGAGCTAGATGAAGTGCAACTGCATGGACTTGATTAATCCTGTTTAAGACCAAACTATTCCACAATCTTCAGTTTTGTAAGATAATGCTGCATCTTCCCAATAAAGATCTACGTTGTTGTTTGCTTAAGCTAGCTCAAGTTAGTCTTATTTCCTGATGGGCAGGAAACACAGGGCAGCAACTAGCCACTCCCTTTCAGGCCAGTCCCTTTGTGCAATCAATTCCCTAATTTGAAACTCACCGAGTTCACTTAGTTCATTTTACCTACTGTTAGACTGTTGAGTGCCAGCATATCCCTCGGCCAAGATTTATTATGGTTATTGAAGGATTCATAGTAGTCCTTACCGGGCTGTTCTTTTTTCCTTTCTTTTTAAAATTGTATTGACTGCAAAATGTCCTCTGTTTCATTGAAGTCAGATTTCAAGTATGTAAGCATGATTTTTTAAATGCTTTCATACCTGCTATTCTGTTACTAATTCTATTTGTCTTTTATCTATTTCACATTTGGTATTCCTTAAATAGGAGATACTTTATTCTGTCTGATCAGAATAAAGAAAATTGTGATTTTTTTAAAAACCTTTGCATTTGATGTATTGAATCCATCAGTGCTTAGTTCAGATATATTACCGCCTTTCCCTGAAAATAAGACCAGGTCTTATATTAATTTTTGCTCCAAAAGATGCATTAGGGCTCAGGGAATGTCATCTGAAAAATTATGCTAGGGCTTCTTTTCCGGTTAGGTCTTATTTTCGGCACATATGTGCCTATTTGAGTTGGTAGAGCCTGGGTGTCTTACCCAGCTTTACATTCATACCTCAAGGCCTGATCACCTTGGCTATGCTAGCTAGTAGCCACATTGACAGGGTAAGGCAGTACTTGTCTACCCAGAGTAGAATAGCACATTAATTTTTTCTAACTTTCATATCTTGATAATCCTTCTCACTTAACTGAATAGAGATATTGTATCTTACTTATTTTATTTAACATAATAACTTCTGGGAGATATGACCCCAAGAATTATCTTCTCCCAAGAAACAACACTTCTTTTTTCTCTGGTCAATATCCTTTTAAAAATTGCCTCCTATTTTCCACAGCTTAAGGGTCAATTATAATATGGCCAGATTTGATATACAACAGAAGAGTAAGCAGTCAAGCTGGGCTATACTCAAAATAAAGCATTTGAACACCTGAAAATACTTAACTTCTGATAAGATTAAATGTGCATCAAACTAATTTTGTCTTCTTTACATCTTTGTTTGGGGCTGTAGACTCATGTATATTTTAATACAAGTCTATTCTCCAATTGATGGTGAAACACTAGACTTCAATGAGTATTTTGAATGTATGGCCTATGTTAGATCAACCCCAGACTCCTTCAAAATAAGTTTTTTTTTTTTTTTTTATTAGGCACTGGAAAATGAATAAGGAAATATTCATAAGACATTGGTTCTGCAGGTTGCCTAGGGATCTGCTATTCAAGACTTGGCTAAGATGGGACAAGCTCCTTGTCTGCTCTGCTTGTCTCATCTTCTCCCTTGGACCAGAACATTAACACAGAGCCATATTTTGTTCATGGTAATAACAGAAACACAAGAGAACCATTCTGAATCCACTCAAGCCTTGGCACTGGCACCCTGTCATATCTGCCTTATTTTGTTAGTCAAAGCAAGTTACATGGCCAAGTGCAAATGCCAAAGGTCAGGAAATGCACTCCAATATCATGTGAGAAACTCAAAACCTACATGTCAAAGGGCCTAGAGAGAGAGAAAGATAAAAGTCAGGGACTGTAATGCAATTCACCACAACCCAAACACCCTGCTGTTAACCATATTTGAAATGAAGAAATTGAATTAGATATTTTGGATCCTTTCAAGCTCTAATACTCTGGTTTGGTATAGACTTTTCAATATATTGCTTTACAGTTCCAAATTCTTTTAATTACTCTATTATTTTTAGATATCTGTGCAAATTGAATTTTTAACATACTACAGATGCTTCAAGATATGTGATGCATTCATTACTCTATTTCCAGGGAGGGTCACAATTAAATTTCATTAGAAAATCTATTGACTACTGTTTTCTAAACTTAAGATTTAAAAAAAAAAAAAAAGATTTTGTATCCTTGGGTGTAGTTCATATATCTTCAGACATTACCAACCTGTAGAAATGAATGAGGTCACGGCAAGATTTTTACATCACATTTTACTGAGTCTGTAATTCACCTGTATAAATTGTTGCAGCTCTAAACTCTACACCCACACATGTACTGCACCATTTTTAAGAGGCCCCAGTTGGTGTTGTGCATACTTATAAATAAATTTGTTTATATTCTTCAGCTCCAGAATATTTACTGTACCTTGTTCCTGCTAATACACTTAAGGACACCTTAAGTTTTCTTTACATAAAATAGAATACACCCATCTTAAGTGTATATGTCAATGAGTTTGACTAACGTATACATCTGTGTAGCCTTAACCATTATCTAGATAAAGAACATTTCCATCACCCTCAGGAGATTCCATGTAACTCTTTCCATCAATCCTTCTTTGGCTCCCAGCCCCAGACCTATTTCCTTAGACCTGATTTTTTTCACTCTGGATTAACTTTTCCTTTTTCAGAGGTTCATATGAATGAAATTTTACATCAGGCTATGTATCTGACTTTAGCTCAGCAGTATTTAATTGTGATTCATTCATATGGTTGCTTGTATCAGTACGTTTATTCCTTTACACTGCTGAGTAGTATTCCATTGTAAATAAATACATAGCCATTTATTTACCCATTCAAATACTGTAGAACACATGTGTTTTTCTTTCCTACTAAGAGTATCATTAAAAAGGCTGATACAACATTGGTGCCAAGTTTTTACATAGATACTTGGTAAATTTTTAATGTAATCATTATAGGATGTATGTAATGGTATTTGCTTTTGGCTTTAATATGCATTTTTCAGAAAGCTAATGATGTTGAGCAACTTTTCATGTTATTATTGATTATTTTGTATGCATTGTTTTCTATCAAAGATGCCCACACCTTTGGACATTTTTAATTGGCTTGTATTATTATTGAGTAGTAAGAGTTTTTCACATATTCTGGACACAGATATTTCATGAGATATGTGTATTGAAAATATTTTTCCCCATCATTTATTTTCACTTTCTTTTGTAAGAAAATTATTTTGTATTTAAAAAGTAACTTTTATCAGTTTATTCTTTTACAGTTTGTGCTTTTATGCTCTATTCCAAAATTTGTGTCTATCCCAAGATCAAAAAAAAAAAATTCCTATCATTTTTCTTTTACACTTTTTGATGTTATGTTTAGCTCTCTGATTCAGTTTCAGTTGTATTTAGAATGTAGTAAGGATCTAGATTCCCTTTTTGCATATGGATAATCAATCAGCTGTTCCCTCACAATTTGATAAAAGATTGCTCTTTTCCCAATGCATTACTTTGGCACATTTGTAAAAAACAAAAACAAAAACAAAAGAGAAACCCTAAGAGAAAAACATTAATTGACAATATATTCAAGGGCCTATCTCTAAAATATATTCTGTTCCATCCTTCTAAGTGTCTGTGTTTATGTCAGTATCACACTCTATTGATTATTATAGCTTTATAGTAAGTCTTGAAATCAGTTAGTGTTAGTCCTAACTTTTGTTTGATAGAATTCACCAGCAAATGCATCTTAGCCTGGAATTATTTTGGGGAGAAGATTTCAGTTATGAATTCAAGTTCCTGAACAAATATAACTCTATTTAGATTTTCAATTTCTTTTTGAGTCAGCTTTGGTAATGTGTGCCGTTGAAGGAATTTGCCCATTTCATGTAGGTGGTACAATTTATTAATATATAGTTGGTCAATATTTTCTGGTCATACTTTTAATGTCTGTCAAATCTATTAGAAGCCCTGTCTTTCATTCACGATATTGGTAGTTTGTGTCTTCTCTCTTTTCACTTGATTAATCTACTTAAAATTTTATCAATTTTATCGTTCAATGCAAAGAAAAAACTTTTGCTTTTGAGTCGTTCATTTTCTCTTTCATTGATGCCTTATTATAGTTTTACTTATAATTAGTTTGGATTTAATTTGTTCTTTCTTTTCTTACTTCTTGAGGAGAAAACATAGATTATTGATTCTGGACCTTAATTCTATTCTACTATAAATATTTAATGCTGTAAAATTTCTCTACAGGTTATATTAGTTGAATCCCACAATTTCAGTTTGTTATATTTCTGCTTTCATTCATTTCTAAATATTTTCTACTTTCCTTTGTGATTTCATCTTTGATCCATGAATTAGAGATGCATTGCTTAATTTCCAGATATTTGAATTTTTCCTAAATAGCTTATGTTTTATTCCTAATTTATTTATCTTCTGGACCAAGAACATACTTTGGGTGGGTTTAGTTAGTCCTTCAAATTTATTGAGACATATTTAATGGCAGCATATGGTTTAGGTTTAAGAATGTTTCCATGAGCACTTCAAGTGAACGTGCATTCTGCGGTTGCTAGTAAAATGGTCTATATTTCATTCAGGTCAAGTTAGTTGGCAATATTGTTGTAGTCTTCAATATCTTTACTGATTTTCTGTTGACCTATTCTATTGATTACTGACAGAAGAATGTTGTACTTTCCAAATATAATTGTTGATTTAGTTACTTCTCCATTTTGTTCTGTCAGAATTTGATTCATTCATTTTAAAGCTCTAGTATTAATTACATACACATTTAATATTACCAAGTCTAATTAATGAATTGACCCTTTATCATTAGAAATGTATCCCTATCTCTTGTGAAATCAATGTTTTTAGGATTATTGTTTACATGGTATATCTGGTTTCATCCCTCTAATTTTAATCTAGCTTTTTCTTTATATATTAAGAGAGTTTCTTGAAAATGGTATATAGTTCAATTGTGCTTTTTAATACAATTTAACAATCTCTTATTTTAAATGAAGTGTTTAGACTGATCTAATGCAAGAATTAATATGGTTGGGTCTAAGACTACATCATTCTATTTGACATTTTACAGGATAAAAAATTACAGGTTTACAGTTTGTTATTATTATTGTTTGTGTACTTTATATACATCTCTGTTCTATTGTCTTCTCTCTTGCATAACTTCTGATGAAAAGTTTGGAGTCTTTTTATCTTGGTTTGACCAGTCATAATGTGTATTTTTTTCCTCTAGCTAATGTTATAAAATTCTATTTATCACTTCTTATTTATGCAATTTTATTATAAGGTTTGTGTCTTCTCTCTCTCTCTCTCTCTCTCTCTCTCTCTCTCTCTCTCTCTCTATTTTTTTTAATCCTGCTTGGGAATTTTTGAAGTTCTTAGATCTGTTTTACTTTTCATTAAATTTGAAATAACTTTGCCATTATTTCTTTAAATCTTTTTTCCAATGTTGTCAATTTGTAGACTGTTATTACACATAAGTTAGAATGCTTTATCTAGTTACACAATTCACTGAGTATCTGTTCATTATGATTCAGAGAATTTTTTCTCACTGTTCTTGCTTTTATATTGATTTTATTGCTGTGATTTAAGTTTATTGATTTTATTCTGAAGATTCTAATCATCTGCTAATACTATTTCATTTTAGATATTGTTTAGAAGATTTAGTGACTATTTCATTGTAGGTATTATTTTTTCTTAGTTGTATTTTGTTCTTTTTTTATAGCTTCTATTTCTCGCTATCTTCATATTTCCTTTTATGTAGTTGAGCATATTTTATAACATATTTGTAACCTCAGCACTTTTTTCACTTGTTGACCTATTTCTATACACTGATCTTTCCTCTGATTTTGCGTTAAAATATCTTGCATATT
The DNA here is from genome assembly GCF_036562045.2 of Rhinolophus sinicus. Lineage (NCBI taxonomy): Eukaryota > Metazoa > Chordata > Mammalia > Chiroptera > Rhinolophidae > Rhinolophus > Rhinolophus sinicus. The sequence goes on from NC_133754.1 coordinate 39,517,544, forward strand.
GGCATATCTAGTAATTTTTAATTGAAAGCAAGATATTATGAAATTGATGTTGTTGAGTATCTGGTCTTTGCTCACTTCTTTTAAAAGGGATTGATCATTCATCTGCTAATCAGTTACAGTAGTTAAGGTTAAGCTTTATCCTTTCAATATTTACTTTAACTTTGTTAGGGTAATTCTAGAGTAGTTTATAATCTGGGGAATATTTAGCCACATTTCTAAGACATTACAAATTTGGATGTCTAATGAATTCCTTGAGTAACCAATAAGAACTCTCAACTTTAACTGTTTAGCAATTAAACACCTTTCTTACTCCTGTTGTAGAAGGTCTAGACACCACCATTCAGCTCACAGCTCACTCATGAGTCTTTGTCCAACCTTATGGAGCTTCATCCTATACGTGTTCAATTTAATATTCAGAAGAGAATCAATAGGTCACCTATGCAGACTTATGGAATTCTTTTTCTGTGTGAACCCCTTATTTCCATTATCTAGCTACACAAATTTCAATCATAATGTGTTTGGGATCCTCCTCCCTGCTATTAGGTCTGGAATATGCCTCCAAAGAGAAGGCCAAGATGACTGTAGGGCTAACTTTGTTTTCATACTTTCCCTCAAGAATCACAATACTGTATTGCCTGTTTTCCAATGCATGAAAATTATTCAAATATCATATATATATATATATATATATATATATATATATATTTTTTTTTTTTTTTTTCCTTCTACTTGCTTATGATGGGAGGTTAAATGTTGTCCCTGTTATTCCATAGTTGGGCGAAAGCAAAACTTTCTCACCATTATAATTTTATCTGAGCAGTGGGTAAAGCAGTATACACAGGAAACAATTTGACAGGGAACACTGTTATTTATTAATACCAAGCATGGAAAAGAGTAGTTTTGGAATTACCTTAAAACAAAACAATGAATTGTAATATACCTTGCAAACTTGACTGATAATCAATAACAAGCTTACCAGTAAGAGCAGTGTGGTTGAGTAGAGGGATGTTAAAGAAAACTTTAAGAGCCTTTCTCTGATTAAAAATTGTATGCCAACAATTTAGAAAGGTAGTTCTTAATGCAGATGATTTCAGAGAAGCATAGATATAAGGATTCCCAAATAATCATTCACTGCTTAAAATACTGTTTCAACTTCTCACACAGGTGAATTGCTAAACAGATGACATAAAACTGGCAATAGCAACCTCTGTTCAAGGTTTACGAGTAGGATTCATGTAAAAGAGAAGTGATGTGTGTGTGTGTGTGCATGTGTGTGTGTGAAAAACAGTTCAGAGAGAATATCTCCTCTTCTAAGACAAGTTAAATAAACAAAATAAATACAAAACTATGCAATAATTACAGAGTGTAAAGGGATCAGGCTATAGTCATGTAGTGGTAGAGGAAAGGAAAAAAAGAGATCACAAAGCAAGACAGATTAAGATCATATTCTGAGAGATTAAATTCATTATTTTAGAAAACCGGAAGAAATGTTAATGTAACTGATCCATGTTATTAAACATATAAAGGAAGATGTGAACTCTGAAACAAATATTCAGAATGAATTACTAGGTAGTAAAAAAAATAAAACAGTTATTGACTGTGCAAATAGTTATTGACTGAGCAAAGAAACTCAATGGATAATAATGCAATTGCAGACTTAACCTTGAATAGAAACTTAATAGCAAAGAAGAGATTATACACTACAATTTGATGAAGACATCTTGAGATAAATCACAGAAAGAAAAGCAAAAGAGAAGAAAGAAATTGGAATAAAGGTGATGGATATAGAGGGCAAACAAATATGAGCTATCATATAGCTATTTAATGTGTTTAAAAAAGAGAACTGACTCTGGGTGGTAAACACATAATGTGATATATAGATGATGTATTACAGAATTGTATACCTGAAACCTATGTAACTTTACTGACAATTGTCACTGCAATAACTTTAATTTAAAGAAAAAAAAAGATATGTGGACAAATGAAGCAAAATTTATTTCTTTTAGAAAAAGAAAATTTACAGGAAATTAAGGAAATCCTTAATGTACATTTGAACAGACCTCACTATCAGGAGGAAAAAAAGTGCAACAAATATGAAAGATATACCTAAATAACAATGTTTTATAACCTCTAGAAGAAAACCTTATCTAGGTAGAATCAAAAGGAAGAGGTCATCTACCAATGAAAGAAAAAACTATGACTGGCCTGAAAGTTCTCAGCAATCTCATAAAATAGTGCAATAGTTTGTACAAAGTTTTTATGGGAAAAGTCCTTGAGAAAATTATATATTCAATCCATCCAGTACTTAATCATGTTTTAAAGTATTTAACAGGCACTCTCAAATATTCAAGAAATATGGTATTAGATAGGTGGGTATGTAGATAGATAGATAGATAGATAGATAGATAGATAGATAGATAGATAGATAGATAGATAGATAGATAGGTTTCCTGGGGGGCTAGGGGGAGATGTGCAGAACAATCCAAACAACCAACAGATTCAAATAAAAACTCACAAGTAAAGAGTTTATGGTGTGAACAGGATAGTAGGAAACGGAATAAATATAAACATAGATTTATCTTATATTTATCTAAAATGTTGGTAGTGTTTAAATTTACCACACAGCTGAACTATTATAAAAGTTAAAAGAATATTATAAAGAATTTAAATGATAATAGTAATAAAATTAAATAATAAATTTCCACCAAAACCCAGGATCATATTGCCAAAAAAAGAAGAAAAAAAAAAAAAAAAGTGGAGCATTTCATCCTATTTTGGGATGATGGAGGAATTCAATATCTCTTGTTTAATATCAGATTATAAATTAGGAAATATATAAAACATACATTAAATTTATTATTTGAGGTTATAAAGGTAATAATCAGTTAAACTGAAAACACACAGCATACCTAAAAAATTACTAGGAGTGGAGGGTAGGGATTGGGGAACAGCCCAAATAGCAACACTTACAAAACAACAAAACCAAAGTCTAGAACAAACACACACACAAGATGGAAAACAAGCAAACTTATCTATTATGACAATAATGCATTATGACAATAAATGTAAATAGGATTGATTTCCTATTATAATATAATAGTAATTATTGTAACAATTCAAGACACTTATATGTGCCTGGTATGAGAATAAGATAAGCAATATAGACTCAATTCACACCTTTTATTTAGTTCGCCATGTAACAGAAGACTGAATAAGTAATAAAAGTTGCATGAGTGCTGTGAAAGAGAAATACAGAGTGTTAGGAGTGTGTACAACAGAGACAACTAAGATGATCTCAAGAGTCAGGGAAGACTGCTGAACAAGTGTCATTTAAATAGACCTGCGAATGTGTAGGATTACGTCGGCTATATGGAAGAAGGACATTCCAGACAGGTAATAGAACAAATGTAGAAGCGCTCTCCAGAAAGAATACAGTGAGTTCAAGGAATTTTGGAAAAAAGTTCAGGATGTCCCAATATAGGCAAATGAGAAGGCAATTTTACATCACAAACCTGGTTAGGTATGCCAACTTAAAACTTTTGAATACACATTTAAAAATAATGAGAAGACTTGTAAGGTTTCAAGCAGGAATTTTGCCTAATCAACTTTGCATTCCTACTAAATAATTCTAGAGGCAGTGGTGAGGATAAATTAGAGTAGCGCTCTCAACCTCAGCAATACTGACATTTTGGGCCATATAATTGTGGAGGAGTGTTTGGGGCATTGTAGAAAGGTTAGCAGTATTTTTGCAATAGTAACTCCCACGAGTTGTGACCACCAAATGACAAACAAATGTCTCTTGGATGACAAAATTACCCCAGCTTGGAACCACTGGATTGGAGGGAAACAAAGGGATGTGGGGAGGATGGACAGTAGGCTACTGAATGGACCAGTAAGAGGTAATGTTCACTTACATTAGAAAGTGGAAGTATAAATGGGGGCAAGTGAATAAATAGGAATGGTTGAGGGAGTAGAGTTGATCTTGATTCATTGAATGTTGCAAGTGGGGGAGAAGGAAGACTTGGGCTTTGATCTTGAGATTGTCGAGCTAGGTCAATTAGTACTTATAAAATGGAGAAAACAGGACAATAAGCAGAAATATGGGGGATGATGTTGATTTTGCTTTCGACTTCTTGACTCTAAAGTGTTTATGAAATATTCAAGGACATATATATATATATATACAGATAATGGTATATATATATATATATATATACAGATAATGGTTATGTAGATAATGGTGACTTATGGAATTTGGTGTGTTGATTTTCTTATTCCCATTTTCACTATTGTTTTATTTATTAAAGTATTTATTTTATGGTATCTATAATTCATATAATCAGAAACCATTACAGCTTTTTCCACTTTGAAAAAGTTAGTACACAATTAATCTGAAGATTATAAATAATGCATTTTAAAAGTACACACTCTTTAACCTTATATTGATTAACTGATATTGTTTATTAGATATTAATACACCTTTTAAATTTCAGATGTTAAATGCAGTATGTATCAAATATATGTCTGCTCTCGCTCTCTTTCTCTCTCTTTTTTTTTTCTTGGAGACCTAATGGTATATCTAATTAATGCTAATATTAATGGATACACAGTGAGGAGAGATCATTCAAACTGATTATTTGGTTAATATAGATGCCGAAAAATGTCAAATTGTTTTTAACTTCTTTTTTTTTTTTTACTTTATTCATCTAATTTAGGTTGAAGTTGATATCCTTTGATTAATTTGACAAGATGGATAGAAAATCTAATCCATTTATTTCTATGATGAAATGTAGAAATGCTCACTTTTCATATTTTTTAAGAAAATAGAAAATAAGATTTCTCTTTCTATGATTCATGGCAGTCAGTATACAGTGCTACAATACCACAGTTCCAATTTTGCATAAACTAAGTGGATTCCAGGAATAGGAAGGAAAAGAATTTGCATGTCAGCAATTCAAATCCTTTTGAATTTTCTGCATTGTGAGCACAAAGATCTCCAATCAGAAAAATATCCTTATTTCTTTCTTAACTTCCTTTATTTTCACACTGACTTAGGTAGGTAGTAAATATTTCTGCCAAGTCCTTGGTTAGAAAATACTTTATAGATATTTCCATTATATTTCCCTCCAAGGAGTAGGCAGCTTGTTCAGGTTACCAGGGTCTGTAGCACTGACAACATAATTAATGAAAAGTCACTGGATTGTGTAAAGGTCCAAAGAGGCCAAAAAGCCAACAGTCCCCACCACAATTCAGCTTTCTTTCCCAAGACTTTCCCAGTTCTAATTATGATCTAATTCAGGCTGGCACCTTGGGAAGTGGTTGTTCTGCTAATGGTCCTCTCCTAGTAACAGAAATTACACTTCCTCAGAGATGTTTGTCATACCATAGAAATTTCTTACATACACTTCGATTTTAACTATGAAAACCAAAACTGTTTTTAGACAACATTGAAGACATCTTCATTACTATAGCTAGCTGTAATTGTGAACATACAATGCAGATAAGTGTTTTATTAGGTGTGTCCTTTGGTCAAGCCTCAGTGCAGATACCTTTTCAACATGTGCACCATGAGATCTTAAGCTTTATTAACTGCCAAGGGAGGTACTGGGGAGATGGCTTACTTGGCTAAGGTTTTACACCTCTGAACTAAAAATTTAAGGACCAATGTAACTTCTGTGACAGATTTGCGTTTAAATGTTTGATGTAATATGTAGAGTTTATCAACACCCTAATATCGGTAGATAAACAGAAACATGTCAGTGAAATAAAACATTTTAAGAAATGATGGCCTCCAAATTTTCAGATACCCTTCAGATATATTTAAAAACAAAGTATTAATTCAGAAATATATTGTTATTTCAATTTAATGGGGGAAGGGAGGAAAGAAGGAAGAAAGCAAGAAAGAAGGAAGGAAGGGAGGGAGGAAGAAAGGAAGGTTCTTCTTTAGGAGTAATAACATTAAAGTTCACTTCTGATCACTCAGATGACAAGACTAATTTTTCAAATAAGCATTAAGATATAGTACTGCAAGGGCAGTGTGCTATTTGATCTTGTTTTCCCATCACCAAGCACAGGGCCTGAAATATTCATTTATTGACTCAACAAATATTTATTGGGCTACCTACCATATACAAGACAGTATGGTAGGTTATGAGCATGTGGCATTGTAACCTCCTCCATACCACTTAGTCTAACAGGAATGACAGACATTGAATAAGTGACTAACACATATAAAATGTTCAGAAATGGCTGGCTGGCTGGATGGATGGATGGATGCAGGGATAGAAGGATGGATGGATGGATGGATGGATGGATGGATGGATGGATGGATGGATGGATGGATGGATGGATTACAGCCATCCTTATTTGGCAATGTGTTAAAAAGTTAATTATTATTATTGTTGTTTTTATTATTGTTGCTTTGAATTTTTCAGCTAGGTGCTTCTAGTCCATATGAGGCACAGCGTTTACTTTTAGAAACTAAAGAGCTATCTCTTGGGAAGGAAAGGGGGGAAGGCTAGGTTCATTCTGAGTCTGGTTTCTTAATAAACAGTTTAAAATCAATATCCAAAATAGCAGCTTCCGGGTAGCAAAAGTTTGATTCCCTTCAGAGGAAACAAAACTAATATTTCACCCCATTCTGATGTGAAATATCACATCAGAATGTGAAATATCTTATGTGAAATATCTTATTAAACATATGCTGTTTAATAAAATGTTGCAGCAATTTCTTGGCAGAGGTTAACTTGTGCTTCTTTTTTCTTAACCTACATAGTGTTTAGGAATGTGATGTGGGGATTTAATAAATGCTTATAGGGTGTCCTTTTATCCCAAATTCCTCTAAATATTTGTTAAACAAACAAGTAAATAAAGAACACCAGGTGTTGAATTGATTAATATTATACTTACAATTCATTTCTCTCTTAAAACATTTCTTTTTGTACTTATTGGGTACACACACACACACACACACACACACACACACACACACACACACACACATATATATGCCATAACTTTGAAAGTATGAAGAAATTTTGTGTGTTAGCTTTCTTTGGATTAGAAATAAAATGGAATTGAAAACAAACCAGAAAAAGAAAAAACTGAAGAGTTTGTTCAAAGTGATTGCTAGTGTTTTATAAGAAACCCTATCAATTACATCATTGCTTTTCCCCACCCAAAAGATGAATTAAGAAATAAGACAAAAATCTAGACAAACTGAAGATATAAAAAGTCATCTGTATTACTGATAAAACTAATATTGGTTAATCTGGCTTTGAAAGGGAACTACTACAGCTTCCTCAAGGCTATTCTGAGGTGAACAACACATGCACCCACTCAGAGGCTGAATTAGGCAGAACTCCCCATCTGGAGCTTTTCCTTGTCAAACTTCAAGGCAGAGGTCAGAAGGCCTGCTTTCTATAGGTAGGTTGACCCCAAAGTGAAGGATGGGGAAAGGCCGAGGACTGATTTCCAGTTCTTCTGCCAAACTCAACAATAAGGGAACTCACTCCACCTCCCTAGGGAGAAGTAAATGTTAAGATCCAAGGCTGAGAGTGTTTAGACAAAAATATTCTTCTACATGGAAAACATAATAGAAGATTCCTTCCCACCCAAAAGCAATATAAGGAAACTAATGTTCATGAAGGAACTAAAATGCTCTAAAGTTCAACATTTACATGGGATGAAAGCATCCAGTGTTTAGACAGAATTCACTTCTTTCCTAAAGAAAATCAATTATAGAGCTTAGAAACCAAATAGATTTTATTAAATGACTTAATTTTAACGAAAGTATTGTGGGCACCAATTTACTGATTAGATTTTAAAATCATGTGCATGTTAATATCTGATATGATGACCATATTTTCAGAGAAAATGGTCTGGTGTTGAAATATCTTGAAAATTATGCCATAGTATATGCTTGTTTTTTTTCTCCTAACCTATACCTGCATGTATTGTATGGCAAAGTGGTGTACCGTGAGGTTAAAAATACTAATGGGTAATATTGTTATGCTGAGATTTTTGGATTGATTTACAATTTTTCCTGCTGTATTTTCCACTTTCCCCTCACCACACGTAGTTTGCCTGCCCTCTTTTCCTATGCTAAACATGATCCCAACTCAGAAGATGTAAAGTATGTAAAAGGGCTGAAAATATAAGTTGGCTTTGAGTCCTTCTCGTTTTTGTTCCCAGAAAGTTCAGCCCTTAGAACATTTAGCAAGTTTGTTGAAAAAGAAAAAAAAGAAAAAAGTCAGATTGAAAGTAAAGGGAGGTTAATTAAAAGGGTTAGAGAGACTTCCTTAGCCATGTTTTCCAACAGCCATACAAACTATGGGTATCCCTTAACGTTGAGAAGGAAAGGAGAGAGTTCTGTCATAGTGGATCCCTTGGCTTCATGCAGCCAAGACCTGAGAAAAGAACATATTTCTGTGTCACAGGAACAAAAACACAGACAGCTATAAACCTGAAGGTGCCATGTAGTCAGACATATTGGTTGTCTCAGGGTAGCTCATGGAGACACATGATTTGGTGAACCCCCCAAAAGAGCTCAGACTCTTACATAAACTTGAGAAAGGAGGGAAGCTCAAGAATTATTGAGATTAGAATTCTGTGTAAAATACTGGGCTTAATGCAGAAATTCACTGATTTATGGAAAATAAAAAGATGTGTTATTTCTTGCCTGCCTGATTTGTAGACTAACATTCACACCCATACAAAATTCTAAGTGCTCATTTTTCAGTATGATGCTAGATAATGTTCAATTTGTAGAAATTGAGTTGAGAATTTATGTGAGCAATCAAAAAGAAGAGTTTAATTTTAATTTTATGTAACAGCACAATAGAGAGAGCAGTGCATAAAGATTCAGACAAGTTGTGTTTAAGTCACATCACCATTGATGACTATATTACTTTGTGTAAATCACACATTCTCATCTGTAATAATTCTTAGAAAACTATCCTAATGTATTGTTTTGAAAGAACAGGGCAGATAATTTTTAAGTATTTTGTAAATCACACTAGTTCTGGGTATTATTGTAATGATTATGACTGGGCGTAAAGACATGATCATCAGATGATATATAGACATAATTGGAGGTAGCTAAGAAAAGAGAAATTTTTACATGAGAAGTATATAATGTCCTAGCCCCTTAATTCAAGCCTATTGGCTTTTTCACTTTAAAAATAAATTCAGCTATCACTATACGTTTACATGCACTTTATCCCACTCAGCCAGGAAGTGACTGAGTATGAAACACACCGTATTAGAAAATATAGACAACTAAACCTCTTGAAGAAGATTAACCAGTGATTACAGCCTGGGAATATCTGATGTTCAAAATAGGTACTACTTGGCTGTGATCTCTCTGGGCATCAGTTTCCACAGCTATCATAATGGGGATAATAATATCAATAATGGCAGCAGAAATGAAATAAGAAACAGAGAAATTTGTGTAAGATGTTATAGAAACTGAGAAGAGGAGAAGTACTTAGCTCTATTGGGATGATCCGGGAAGCCTTGAAAGAGGAGTAACACTGGATTGGTAGTATTGCAAGTAGACAATAGGAAGAGTGGGGTGTTGTAGCAGAAGGAACAATATGTATAACATCTTAGGAAAGCAAGAACATGGCATATAGAGAAATTTTAATGTTCTGGAGTAGCTAGAGATCAAGGTGGATATAATGGTGTTGAGGCAGGAAATATAATTGGGGCTAAAAATAATGGCCCTTATATGACATATTTAAGAATTTATAATTGATCCTGTAGGCAGTAGAATTCTGAATGATTTTTTTTTAAATTTATAATATGGCTATTACAAAAGTTTTCTTAGAAACTGAGCAGATATGGCATCTAAACATTTTTATGTTCCTCCACTACCTTGTGCTCCTGCTTAAGGTCAACTGTCAAATCCAGGATAGCCCAATGTGGAAATTAGTTTATACCGTGATAGAAATCTACATGTACCAAGGATGAAAAAGTCCATTTAGTCAACATATGGACCCATCTTGTTAAATTTATAACCTATGTAATTTGTCTTGGTTCCTTAACCACTGTTTGCATTTTTAGAAAATCTGTCATTGATAATCCATATGTGTCAAGCTTATTTTCAGCTTCAATGCCTGCCTGGCCCATCAAGTCCTATCTGTTCTGACTCTTTAATTCTGATATTTCACTTATTTTTCTTGTCATTTCATCTGATTCCAGCAACATAGTTCTAATTTGATTATTTTATAAGCATAAATAGCTCTTGAATTTGTCACCTACCTAAATCTACATTCCACATTTTGCCTCATGCTTCTTACTCAAAGAACATTTCTTGAATTTCAAACTCTTATGCCCCCAGATCATCCTTGTATAATGAACTGTCTCATCAAGCTCTCTACATCCACTAAGGAAAGCCAAATTTTCCCACTCCTTCAGTCACACATGTCAAAGAAAGAAAATATCAAAATTCAGGTCACTTACCAACAGTAAACTCTGTTTGGGTTTACATTGAAAATAAAAGTTAGAGTGTCTTGATCAAAAGTAGTGCCAAAATATACTCCTATTTTCATGGTTAATAAGTAATCACAATCCTCAGTAGGCCAGCTACAATGTCTACGAAGTCATCCTATATCGCCTTCCACATTTTTGACAGGAAGACTAGGTAGCATATCTCCTTCCCTGGACTGTCGTGGAATTCATGTTACTATTATCCAATATCAACAGGTCTGCTGCCAGAAAAGTGTGGTGGAATGGAAGCTTCCTGTAGCAGCCTGGGTTTGTGACTGCCTTTGAACATTACCATGTTCTACGTGAAACACATTAGACTTTACCAAGTTCCAGCAACCAGTATAAAATGAAGTGAAAAATACCATTTTCTTTTTTTAACTTACTGTTGTCTCATAGTATAAAAATCTATTTAAAAGAATTTTGCTTTTCTCCTGTAGGATAGAGCTCGTTTCAAGTTTTAGGTTTTACTTCTATTATTAAAAGATGACATGTTTTCTTACAAAATATGGAAAGCTAGATTTTAGTGGAACAGCTTTATTATTTAAAAAGTAGAAAAAGAGCAAGGAAAATATCCATCAAAATGAAAAATTCACACACACTTTGGCGATCCAATTTCTAAAAATATATACTAAAGTTACAGTTCCATATGTACAAAATAACATACAAGACTATTTTTCCTAGCATTGTTTGCAACAACAACAAAAACATCTAAATGTCTATTAACAAAAGGTTGGTTAAAACCATTGTGATGCATTTGTAAATGAAATAAAATGTTATTATTTAAAAGAATGGAGCAACACTCTATGTAGTATTAGGAATGATTGCCAAGGTATATTGTTAAGGAAACCAATTCTCATTATTCACAGATTCCACATTTGTGAATTCACCTACTTGTGAAAATGTATTTGTAACCCCCAAATCAATACTGGCAGAGCTATGGAATTTATCTATTGATGTGCACAGAGCAGCAAAATATTTTTGTCCCCTAGTAGACACATTTTTAGCTGAGGTTGAAAAAAGTGACTCTGTCTTACTATTTCATTGCTTGTTCTATAAACATGTTTTTGATGGGGTCTATTTAGTGCCACATTTTTCATATTTTTGTGCTGTTTGTTGGTGATTTCACTGTTTAAAATGGCCCCAAAGCATAGTGCTCAAGGGCGGGCTAGTATCACTAAGGCACCAGAAGGCTTTGTTGTGTCGTATGGAAAAAAATACGTATCTTATGTAAGCTTCAATCAGGCATAAGTTAAAGTGTTGTTGGCCATGAGTTCAAAGTTAATAAATCAACAAAATATATCAAATAATGTTTCTTTCAACAGAAATATACCTGAAATAAGGTTATGTACTGATCATTTGATGAGAGTGTGACCAAAGGCTCACAGGAACCTAACCCTGTATTCCTCTTAGGAGCCACAGTTCAATATTTGCTAATTTGTTGTTAGTGGCAACTTCATAGAGCATAAGTACTGTGAATAATGAAAGCTGACTCGATTTATGTGTTCAGTGGTGTGTGCGATATGCTAGCCACATGTCAAAAGGAAATAAAAGAAAAATATGTACACATATATTTGTAAAGGCAGAGAAGCAGTTACACTGGCAATCTATGTGGAAGGCAACAAGGGGATTGGAGAAGAGATTCCATTTTGGGGAAATTTTATATCAATTACATGTATTACTGTGTCAAAATATTAAATAAATTTTATAAAAGAACAACAGATTTTATTTTCCAAGTTTACAGTGTTTTGAAAAATGACTTCTGACTTGTGCCCAGTACAAAAAGCAGATTGCTTGAAGTGGATTATGATGTCTAATATTTACCTTCATATCTCTTTCACCCAAAGGGAGCATCTCCTACTTGAGATGGACTGTCATCCTTGGTAGTGTCCATAGTCAAAGCTGAAAATGTTCATATTTTGTATTTTTGGTCAAGAAAGAAGCAAATGTACACTCTTCCAAAACTTAATTTTGGAAACAGGAGAGGCAGAAGAGAGGGTTTCAGTCTTCTTTCTCTCTTTCTTTCTTTCTTTCTTTCTTTCTTTCTTTCTTTCTTTCTTTCTTTCTTTCTTTCTTTCCTTCTTTTGTTGCTGTTGTTTCTTTTGTCTTTTGAGTCTGCTTTTTTAGTGAGAACATGTGGCTCTTCATTATTGTCATTTCACAAAAAAATACCCTGTGAGCAGTACTAATATGAGCACTATCACTGCAAATAAGTTCAGCTGCTTTTATAGGAATTTAAATGATGCCAACATTTTGTTCAAAGAAAAAAGAAATTGTACTTGCTCACTGATACAACACTCATTTTCTCAGATATCAGTTTTGTGTGCTGTAATTAGGAACCAGAGAAAAGGAGAAGAGGTAATCCAGAGATGAAAATAAAGGCCGGATTCTCTAAATCTGTTCTCATAAATACAAGTCAGGGATAAAGGGATGTGCCAACATCATATTGAAATATGGAGTAGGCTCTCTGATAATATTTCTCTTCTTCTAGCATTTTTAGGATATAACTGAAAACAGGAATGATTACATGAAGAGGGAGCTTGTTGTAGATAGTTTCAGGCAATTATAGCAATGGGGACAGAGGTGACAGGTAGTGGTTTCACAGAACCTTGACGACACTGGCTACCAAGTTCCTTAAACTAATTAGCAAGCCTGTTATTGCAGCATCATGGGTGTACAAGGAGACAATGCTGTGAAAACCAAAGATAATTCCTTTCCAAGTTCAATTTGCCGTGTGACTTTCCCCTACCTGAAGTGGCTAATATCAAACACTTTTCTGTTAACCAGAAGGACATGAGGGAGAAAGAGAAAACATGATAAAAATATTTTTCCTACTGATAATAACTTTAAATTGAATCATTAAATTTACAAGAGCTTTCCTGAAATGGATGGAGATACAAATAAATTAAAAATAGAAGGACATTTTTCAAAAGAGAACGTTTGTGAAATTGTGGACAGTGCTTGTCCTGTTCAGACACTTTTTATCTGATCTTTGCAGTTAAACACTTTGAACACAGTCGAAAAAAAACCCCCAAAAAAACCAGTGTTTAGTTGAGGCATCTTTTCTATAAAACTGCTCTCTCACTGTACATATTTCCCTTACCACCACCACTTCCACCACCAACACACCTTTCTGTGTTTTGTTTGTTTGTTTGTTTAATTTTTGGTATTTTAGTCTTGGGTTTCTAATTACTTATCTTGGCTTCCATTTGTTTTTGGCTTCTTTGGGGCTTGCAAGGTTTGTTTGTTTGCTGCTTTTGGTTTGAGGGGGGCACTATCTGGGTTGGTTAGAAATATGTCAGAAAAGACAAATACCTGCTTCAACATTTACTAGCTGTATTATATTCCAATTCCTACTATAACAAATTACCACAAACTTGGTAATTTGAAACAACACAGATTTTTATCTATGTTTCTAGAGATCAGAAGCCAAAATGGGGTTCACTGGGCTAAAATCAAGGTGTCAGCCATCTTCATATATTTTGGATGCCTTAGGGAGCAATCTGTCTTTTTGTCTTTTTCAGTTTCTCAAGGCCACCTGCATCCCTTTTCTCATGTAACCTGCCTCCATCATCAAAGCCAGCTATGCAGTATCTTCAAAGCTCTCTGTGACTCTGACCCTCTAGCCTCCCTCTTTCACTTATAAGAGCCCTTTGATTAAATAGGATATATCTCCCTCTCAAGATCCTTAACTTAATCACATCTGCAAATTACATCTGCATTTGACAGCAAAAGTAACATATTCACAGCTTCTGGGGATTAGGATATGAACATCTTTGGGTGGAAGGAAGGTCATTATTCGGACTACCAAACCAACCCTATGTCATTAGACAAGTTATTTATTCCTTAAGCCCGTTTCCTTGTCTGCTGATTTAAGGTAATATTTATCTCACTAGGTTTAGCTCTTGATTTGGGAAGACTAAAGGAAATCTAATTTAAAATTTTCCACATATTTAATTTGCCTTGTCGAAATAACTTCTCAGGAAGCAATTTTGGAATCTAAATTTATTGTGAACATTTCTTCAGTCCAATCAAAGATTAAAGACCATTGCATGTTTTGAATTCTACGCCCTTTTTATAGTATGATACTTCTCAAATAAACGTTGTATATATATCAAAGATTCCCCAAAGTTGCTTCTATTATTCTAAATGATCCTTTGTGAGATTGTGCCATTCAGAAAGATAGTCACATGGAGTAGTTATGGTGAAACACATCTTAGGAGGATTGCCCAGAGGAGGAGCAAGCTTAGGCTTAGACTGAGACAATCCCAAGAGCACTATCATGATCAGTAAGAATGCTAAGTGGACAACTCTATGTCTTCACAATCTAGCCAATAGACTAATCGTCATTGACTGACAATCTAACAAAACTCCTGACTCTGGGTAGATGAGTTTAAACAAAGTAGTTTTTGAGATACAAAGACAAAACTGAGCAAAGTATTATAATGTCTAGATAAGGTGGCCCAAGGAAAACTGTCTCCAAGTGATGTCCAACAGGACTTTCTGGACTTGTTTTCAAAGATGGACTTAGCAAGTCTCTACTCATCCCCTCCCTATATACTCACTCTTATGTATTTAAAACATACAGAAACAAGAACAGACAGAGACAAACAAAATAGTAGTTTTATTAGTAATGAGGCAAGTTTCCATCAAGGATGAGAGTTAAATCCAATTATTTGCCAAAGAATTCCTATAAGGCAAATCATTTCTTAGGAAGAAATATAAACTTACCACTTGTGGCTCAATGAAAGATAATTGAGACTCAGACCCAATTCAAGACTTGTCCACAGTCTAGTCAGGAGAGGTTTAAGGGTCTTACACGATGGCATTAAGAGGCATCACAGTTGGATCCTGGTGAACCTCAAGATAGCTGAAATTTCTGAACTACAACCAGTCTCAGTGAAGCAAAAATTAAGGTTATTTAAGCTCACTTTAGTAAGGGAGAAAGAACACTATTTTGACAAAGTTTCAGTGTATCAGTAGAGGGAGTTTAGAAGTAAGACGTTTCTAGGATTTGGATCTTGGTCTGCATTGGTTTACAGCAGGCTTTTCAAGAAAGGGAACTGATTGTGATTGGACAAAGTTCAAGACATAGTAGTTCAGGATTGGTGGACATAGTAAAGCAAGGGTCTTGAAGTAAGTATTGAGAAGTGAACCGCTATTTAAAAAGCAACCTCTTTGAACAGATGAGCAAAATGGAGTTGTCTTAGATAAATTGATTTACAAGAATTTCCTGAAGCAAGTAGTGAAGTTTTTTATTGATTTAAAGTCTTATCTTTTCTGGGCTGGAACAAACAACTAAGTCATGCTGACACAGATGCTCTCAGTCCTTAGTCCTAATGGTTATGTCATATTGATATAGGTGGTCATAGTTCTCAATCATGTGGCTATCCAGCTAGAGATACATTTTCCTATCCTCCACTTCTGCTTCAAGGTATGTGTGGCCATATATCTTAGATTGAGACAATAGGATAAGGGTGGAAGTGATAAATGCAATTTTAGAATTATAGCCTTAAGGAGAAAAAATGTGTCCTCCTTCTTCCTTTTCTCCCTTCCCACTTCTTAGAAAATGATAGAAGGATCCAAACCAGTCACCATAAACCATTAAGTAAACCATAGGGAAACTTAATGTTAAAGATGACAGAGCAAAATAATGGAACCCTAAGTCCCTACCATTCTCTATCACCTCAGTCCTGAACTACTTATATTTAGACTGTCACAAAGAAATAAAGATGTATCTTAGTTAAGCCCCTGGCTTTGGGGACTGTTTTCCACCAGTCCAACCAATATTCTAACTAGAACTGCCTCTCAAAATTATTATGTACATCTCTTTGGTAGCTTGATTTCCATTTTTCACTTGAAAAAAAAACCACACGCAATCCTTCAGCACATCCCATCAGCAATCCTTCATTCTCATCCCCAAGTCCTCCTAGTTCTCTCTGCCTCCACACCCACTGCTCTGACTGAAGCCACCAGCGTCTCTTGCCTAGAGTACGGCAGTACCCTCCCATTCTTTCCTTGCTTCCACATTTAACCCTTCTACAAACCATATTCTAACTAATAATGGTCTCTTTAAAACACAAAGCAGATAATGCCATTCCAGTTTTGCTATATACCTAACATAATATCCAAAGTCCTCCTCAGGGCTTACAAGCCACAACATGATTTAACCTTTGCCTACCTTCCCAGTGTCAGTCTCATCCCTCTCCTGACTCATATGCTCCAGCCACAGTGGCCTTCTTTTAATTCCTTGATAATCCAAAGGCACTCCCTCTTCAGTCGTCCTTCTGCACCTGACCTTTCCTGTACTTAGACGGTGCCTCCCTCTGATCTTTATTATGTCTGGCTTCTCATCATTGAGGTCTTATTTCAAATGTGCTTTACACTCAGGCCTTCCCTGACTACCCAATCTTCCCCTTCTCCTTCCTCTTTAACTCTCTATCACATTACCTGCATTGTTTTCTTCACAGCACAGTCCTACCTGAAATAACCTTATTCTCTGTTTATCTGTTGTGTGTCTTTCCTACAAAATGAAGCTCCATGAAAGAAGGGACTTGTCTGATTTGCTCATCACTGAAATCTCAATGTCCACTACAGAACCTGAGACATGGTACATACTTTGAAATATGCATTGAACAAATACATTAAATGGGAATAGATGCTAATTGCTTTTATCGTGTCTGTCATATAACAGAAGCTAACTGAAACATAAGTAATGCATAGGTAATGCGTATTACATTGTTACATTGTTAATGACTTGAATTCTCACCTCACTCTTACCTCTATAATACTTGTTTATCACGTCCTAAGGTGAAAGAGCCCTCCCATACTCTATGAACCGTCTCTCCTCTGTATCCCATCAGCAGGGCTCCCTTCTCTTCTCAGACCACAAGGGAGGGATCTGATGTCAACTCATTTGAGAGTTTTAAATGTGTCACAAAATACTCATCACTTGAATCAATTATATTTCATGTATTAACAATTGCCACAAATATCTAAATCAGGAGCTTTGTATCTACCTAATTTGAATTTTGCTTCTCTGTTTGTAAGACTAGTCTATGTATTATACATTACATCCTCTAAACAACTCAGGAACTAAAGTTCATACACCAGTGACCTGTAGAGCCATAAAGTACTATTAGACATGAACTAGAATTTGATCTTTCATAGTTCAATACTTCCGCTACATGACCATAAAACGGCATCTATTTAACTTCTAATTTTGAAAGATGGGAAAAGAAAGTAAAACAGGATTAGGATTTCATCCTCTAAAATATAATATTCCAGGCCTTAAGATCTAAACCTGAAAAGTTGAGGGACAGTGGTAAAAACCTATATACACAAAAGAGTATTGAGAATGAAGTTACTAATGTTATGTGTATTCCCAATCACAAAGGTTGGGATTTAGTTACCTTTATGTTGGGACCCAATATCATGCTGGGAGCCCAGAATGTAGAAACCACATTGAATGGGAACCAATGTGCGTTTTCCTTCTTTCAGTAATAATTGTCATGCAAGGTGTCATGCGGGGTCTCAGCTCCTGCTCCCCAAATAAGAATGTAGGATACGGTGAGGCCAAAAAGGAATACCCACGGAGCCATAGGTAGGGGAGTCATACCACTATATTCTCTCTGGTGGCTGGGTTGGAGACACAGGAAGCAGGAGCCACATGACCCGCAACCCACTGTCTGCTTCTCTGCCAACAAACCTCACTTGCTAACTGCAATACACTCCTCTCTGCAATCCACGCTTGCCAGCCACCATCTTCTTGCTAGCCCCCATTTGCTCCTAGCGTAGCTACGGTAGTTGTATTAGTGGCCAACGGCTCACTGGTTACAGCTGACGGCCAACTAGCCACAGCCGATGCCCATCCAATCACAGTTGATGGCCGTTTACTACCTGAGTGAGCACCTTTCCACGTGAGGGCGAGAACCTGGAAACTGCACTCCTGGCTCTGTCCCTACAAACTTCTCATTTTTGTGCTAATAAGAGACAAAAAAGAGCAAAAAACATAGATTCTAAACCAAGCAAAGTTAACCTCTTGAGCTTCCTCTAGCACAAAGAAGGTGATATTACTTTTGGATTAATAAAAGTTATAGTAATTACATGGAAAGAAAAAGAGATTGAGAGAATTTATATGCATTGTGTGTTCCCTAGTTCACAAAGATGTGAATGAACTCACTGTGTTATTGGTGATAGAGCCAATTGCTATTTATGTTATGCCAGGGTCTCTCTCTTTCTCTCTTCTTCTTCTTCCTCTTCCTCTCTCTCTCTCTCTCTCTCTCTCTCTCTCTCTCTCTCTCTCTCTCTCTCTCTCTCTCCCCAGAGTGTAACTGTTAGAGAGAGAACTCGACCAATTAGAGAAGAAATAAGAAAAAGAAGTAACAAGACAGAGCATCCAAAGCAGCAAGAAAACATACTACAGAAATACTGTGAGCTCCAATCCTCATCTCTGCTATTCCTGAGCAATGTGTCCTCAGAGAAGCTACCTAATCTATACAGTTCCTTCCCTGAAATGTGAACATGAGATTGTCAAGCAATCTGTACATAGTATGTGTCTGAAAAATGTGTGTGGCTTCCTAGTCAGGTCACCTCAATCATAGCCTTTCCTGACCTTTTGCAAATTTTACACTCTACAAATCTGTTGCTATGTACAAAGTCCCTAGAACAGTCCTGAGTATTATTAATAATAAAAACAGTAGCATGTTGCATTATCTTCAACAGATACTTCTCAATTCTATGCCCACTGTTTAAATTGCCTTGTGTTTTGAAAATTCATTTAAAATTAATGTTTTTGCTTTTATTTATGCATCACAACTTACTTCTTTTATATATGGATAAAATACAACATAATACAGTTGGGTTATGGAATACCAGACCCATGAAAATCAGCACTATGTTCCTTTGATTATTCTAGACTTGAAGTTAATTACAAATTCTTATCCCAAGAACAGAACTGAAATTATGTCTTAGTCAGTTTGGGCTGCCATAAAAAAGACTGGGTGACTTAACCAACCAACATTGATTTCTCATAGTTGGGGAGACTGGGAAGTACAAGATCAAGGGGCTTGCAGATTTGATGTTTGGTGAGAGCACTCTTCCTGGCTTGCACTACTGTGTTTCCCCGAAAATAAGACCTACACGGAGCATCATCTCTAATGTGTCTTTTGGAGCAAAAATTAATATGAGACCGGTCTTATTTTAAAATAAGACCAGGTATAATATAATATAATGTAATATAATATAATATAATACCCGGTCTTATATTATAATACCCAATCTTATATAAGACTGGGTCTTATATTAATTTTTGCTCCAAAAGACACATTAGAGCTGATGGTCTGGCTAGGTCTTATTTTGGGGGAAACATGGTAGACCCATCATGGGGGCCCCACCTTCATGACCTCATCTAAACCTAATTACCTTTTAATGGACCTTTCTCCTAACATTATCACTTTGGGTGTAAAGACCAACATATAAAATCTCGGGAGGGAGAGTGACACAAACAAAAGTCCAAAACAAATAACCTTACCAAAAAAGAGAGAGAAGTAAATATGCATGTTAAAGTCTAACTGCATTACAAACAAGACAAAGTAACTTTGCAAAATATAAAGCAAAATAAGACATCTTACTCATTCAAAATCATGTAAATAAATCCTGCTGAAATCATATAGTGTTTGGCTTAATCCCTGGAGTAAATGAATAGTTATCACACAGTTGTCAATGAACAAATATGAAGCTATCTTTTGGCATCATAAAATTAATGAACAAAAGTAGTACTCCTTAAATACTTTCATTGACAAATACAGAATTAAAATGAATACTTTGGAAAAGACTGATCAAATTTTCTAGAGATTAATGTGAGGTTAGGTTGTATTTTTAAAAGTGCTCTATTTTTAAACTTTAAAATAGGTGTTTAGCCGAAGGATCTGGATAACAATAAACAGAAGCTTAAAAGTTAAAACTTTTTTTTTAAATCTGGCATTTACTATCAAATATCCTCCGGGATATTTTTGGGAGGAAAAAAACACCTAAATAGCTCAAAAATGTATATATTCCTATGTATATATAAAACATCCAGATGTTTTCTTCATGGAAAAAGTCATCCTTTTTTTGAAAATGTTTGCTCTCCTACCTATTATTAGTTGTGAAACAGCAATTGTTTCTGATAGTATCTTTAATCTTTTCACCCAAATCATGTATAAAATTACACCTCTGCAGAAAAGTATAGTTTCTAAAGGCCATTTAATGAAAAAGAAAAAAAAATGTTTTCGTATAAAGTATCTTTCCACTATTACCGAACTCAAAGACACACAAGAGAGGGGGGGAAAAAACCAAAAGCCTGTAAAAAAATATCTCTCTTCTTTGATCCTATATAGCCCTCATGGTTTGCACTACTCTATGATTTTAATATGAGTTATGAAAATTTAAGTTGGCTAACCAACCCTTTTATGTATACATTTTTTTCTGTACAATCTATAAACATGATTTGCAGTAACTATCAAAGACACGGAGAGATTAGAAAACTTGCCAAATGTTATAGGAGGTAATGGTGAGAACCAGGAACTGAGTCTCACAGGAACACAGTTTGAACTCTATGCCATTCATTCTACTGCCTTCCAATAGCTATGGATTAACTGGAAGAAAGAATAAGAGATTAGGTCAAGGCAAATATAATTACTAGAAAATGTAAGGGAGGTGAAGGGGATAGAGATTATTTCATTGGTACAAAGATTTAGCGCTATAGCATTGAATTTGATGATAAAAGAGAAGTGGATTGAGTAAAAAATATCATATTTTCCATTGTGAGAGTTCAACTATGATAAGGAGCTACTTGAATGTAAAACTCATATTTTAAAACAGTGATTTTCTTAATACAATGTGAAGAATACAATAAGTCATGGGTTGTACCTTCAAGAAGAATAAAATCTACTATAAAAGGCAAAACATGAAGCGAATAAAAAAGGGATTGCAATTTTAAAAAATCAAGAAAGAAGAATAGGCAAGATAACTAGGCAAAGAGGCACTGTTCATTTGTATAAACATTATTAATTATTAAAATAAAGATAATATATAGTCATACTATAATTATAAATAATCTAATTTCTAATATAATTATGAATTAATAATTTAATTATTAATTTAATATATGGCGCAATAATAAATTAAATTATATGTTAATATAATAAATAATATTGTTATTTCATATGAGAATAAGAGAATCTTTCCCATTCTACTAAAATGAAAGAAGTCATTTTATTAAATGCAAGGTCACTTTTAATATATTAATAATAATAATTTAAGGTTCAACCTTCATTGTATTTCACAATTATATTAGCCAAAGCAATATAATTAGACCAAAATTATTACATGGTCAAAAGTTCGTTTTTCATGCATACTGTGTTTAAAATACACAATAGTATTGCATTGTTCATACATTTAGATAATTTCTATAGAATATTGAATATACTGTGTTCTCTGTGTATAAACATATGCTGATATCATCTGTATGAAAATACCAGATTTGCATGTTGATAAAAATGTGGTTTGTGTTTTTTGTGTTTGTTTTTGTTTTTATCCTTCTATTCCTCTGAGAATTATAGTGGTCTTTTGCAAACTTGAAAGGACAACTTCCCATATTTTTGTTTTCTCCAAAAGGTAAAGGCTATATACCTCACTATGGATACTAGCGTTAAATGAAACTGTTATATTTGTTCTCTGTGCTTTTTCTAATAATAATTGTGTCACCCCATTCTTCCCTGGCTAGAATTTTAAAATAGATTTAGTAGGAGTTTTTGTATGCCTTATAAAATATAATCATAACCTTTAGAACCTAAATTCTCCTTCAACTAATAGTCTTTAGAGTGAATCATTTGAGATTTTCCCCCCTTAGCTCCTATACTCCTGTTTAAATCATTATTTAACACCTTTTAGAGTCCTTTATCTGATCATCATTTCTCAAAATTCTTAAGCATGACAGCCTCCTGAAACACCCACTAAAAAGCCATAGAGTTAATTTCTGCACAGGGACTGGACACAAGATTATTCTACCATAAATTGTCAGTCTCGTCTTCCCAGGCTTGTAGAGAGCATACACCGTGATGCTGTTCATTCCCCAAGTCCACATTTATTATAATGCACTACTTATCATTATTCAGGAGGCTGAGACTCTCCTGTCAAAAGACAGAAGTATCAGATGAAGTCAGCACATTTAGGGGATTTAAAGCAAAGTCAGCTTTGGTTCAGTAGGTATCCCTTTGTACTTGAGAACCTCACCCCAGATGCGTTAATCTGCAAAGCAGTAGAATAGGTGTTACAGAGTTTCATACATCTCCCCAATGAACATGTGGCAGACACATGAACACACTAAATCATATCATTTTTTACTGAAACCACTCCTCAGAGAAATGATTTAAGGGTAGCAACAGACTGAGGACTAGCCACTTAGCAAGCATTTATTGAGTGCCTACTGCAGTCTTCATCCACAAATTATGGAAAAAAAATTGTTTTGCAGCACATATTACTTAGAGGTTACTATTGTTTTTTTCATCTACGGGTCTTATGAGATAAAGAACACACATTTAGGTTTCCTCCCATATTTTTGTTCATGTAGAACAACTTTGAGAAAGGTAATTATTTAAAGTGTATCTGGCAGAAAAAGTGAAGGAGTGGACTCAGTATTTCCACTCCTGCCCTGCCTTGAATATTTCAATATTGTTTCTGTATAGCTACTGTTAAGCAATTAAATTCTGTACATAGCTCTTGGAAAGATAATTCTCTAAAATTTCAGACTGGCCAACTTAAAATTATTTAAGCAGACACAACTGACCTTGTGTGTGTTATTAGAAGTTAGGAATATTTAGCTATAGAAGTAGGAAACGAAAAGGTCAAAGATCAGACTTAATACAGGATTATCTTTAGTTGTTTTTTTTTTTTAAAAAGGGATAAAGCTTAAATACATCCTTGCCCTTATCACCCTACTTCAAAAATTAAACCCAGTATCTACCAAAAAAGGAAAAATAAGAAATGTATCGCTCCTAGGTTACTCAATATATGACAATTTCTATATCTCATGTCATTTTTGGAAAGGAGTGAGAAGATAAATTTACAATAAACATTTTTGTTTGTTTATACTGTTATATCAGGTATATAAAAACTAAGACTTGAAAATCCAGTAAGGATTTTCTGAAACAAACATTTTCTACTGTAAATTATTGAATAGCAGAAAGTTTAGGATAAGGACGTTGGTGAAAAGAATAAAGATATCTAAAAATTATGTTCTTCATAAAAGCAATGAGAAAAACTGGCAAAATTTTTCAGAATTAACCTTTTTAAAAACTCTGGAAATCAACCGAAGGCTTGCAGCAATCCAGGGAGTATTTACTGAAGAAAAGCAACTGAGACGGAGTCCTGGTAAAATAGTGAGCTCTGTGGTATTTTAACTTACTTGAGTTCCATCCCCAGCTATCCAGCTCCACTGTAACCTTAAAAAAAAAAATTAAAAAATCCAGCAGCCTGGCAGTCACTAGAGGAGACAGAACAGAGTTGAAACTTCTTCTAAGCCTCATTCCCAGAGAATTGTCATTATTTGATCTGTTTGATGGTTTCCTGGAAGACCCTACTTGTAAGGCTGTCTTCATTTGACCTGACTTGGAATGTCCCCAGCACAAAAGTATTTTCCCTCGGAGTGTTTGTCAAAAACAAATACAGGCAATTGTTTAACTTCATAACTGCCTGCGGTAGTGGATCACAATTGGAGCCAATAACAGACTGACCAAAAGCTTAAAAAGAAAAGCTGAGGAATAAGAAGCCCATAGGCTCTTTGGAAAGCTCCAACAGATTCCTTGGGAATGTAGAAGGTCATTTACATATGTAAGACTGTTCACATGCTCAGTCTGTGTACATGTTCAAGGCAGACCTGAGAAAGCACTAAACTCTCTCTCTCACCTCTGTCTGAACTTGAAACTCTTCACAAGAAAGTGAAGATTCAGGCAGAAGTGTTAACTGCCAGCTGAGTGGTGAAGGTAAGCCCTAACATACACAAAGAATCCCTTACAAAGACTGGGAAGTTTATTGGTTTGGGATTTATAAGGAAATTGATGGTAAATCCTTAGTTAACCACTAAGTTACCTGATCGGAGACTTCAGGAGTCACACAGGCCAAAGAATACAAATTCTAAAGAATTAGCTTAGAAATGTTTGTATACGATGAAATTAAGTTGACATTAGTCCTAATTAGACTGTTATAAATGGGATGCTAATTATGATCCCATGGTAATCATTATGAAAATAAATCTAAAAATATAGCAAAAAGGAGGGGAATTAAAATGGTACATTAGAAGGTATCTATAGATTAAAATGTTTATTATTTAGACATGAGAATAGAAGATATCCTGCCATTTGTGAAAACAATGATGTACCTTGAACACACTGTGCTACATGAGATAAGTCAGCCAGAGTAAGACTAATACTCTATGCTATCACTTCCACATAGAATCTAAAAAAGTCAAACTTATAAGAAACAAAGAGCAAAATGGGGGTTACCAGGGAATGGGGGTTGAAGGGATAAGACTAATGTTGTTTAAGGGTACAATCTTACAGCGAATAGTAGTAAATAAGCCATAGAAACCTAATACACAATATAATGAATATAGCCAATATTGTTCTATAATTATGTAATATGGTAAATATCGCTGCCATGCCAATCACATAAATGTATCAAAGTAACATTATATACCTTAAACTTACTCAATGTTATATGTCAGATTGGTGACTATAAATGTTAGAAACATATAGGCAAAATAAAAAAAAAGATAATCGCGTATATTAAAAAATACAATACCTATTTAATGCAAAGAAGGCACACATGGAGAAATAGAGAAAACAAATAGACATAAAACATTAGATAACAAATAGAAACTTAGGGTAGGAAGAATTTTATGCATTTTGAATGAGGTTTTAGACTAGTTGGAGTTGACGAGGCAAAGAGGTAGAGGTACACAGGAGTGGAGACTTTTGCTTGACCTGCATTGTCTTTTTAAACCTAGAAATTCCTTGAGAGTAAACACACCGTCTTCCAATAGTCTGTCTATGGTCAGAAACAGGGGAAAATGCCTTTCAGGAATAAGTAGTAAGGGAGAATAATTGTGCAACTTCCACAGAAATGCTTCACTAAGGACTTCATTACAGCATCCCACCTAGTGTTTACCCAAGGCCAACTGCTGGTCAGGAAACAACGAGGAGAGAGAAATGAGAAAGAGGAAAGAGGATGAGGAGGAGGAATGGGGACAAAAGGTAGTCGGAAGGGGGACAAAAGACAATGAGTGACAATGAAAGAAAGAGAAACGTGTATTCCTTAGTCTGGCTTCCAGGGCCTTTAACAGTAAAATTATAAAATAGAATTCTAATTTTGCTTCTTATTTCTCTCTTGCTTGAGTCCATCACTCTAGTCTAACAAGTCCTCGACACACAGGCTGCATTGTCTCATGTCCCATCTTTGATTTTTGTCATTTCTTTTCCCAGAATGCTAGTCTTCTCTCCCATATTAAAAATAGCCTTTCTTTCAGATGCACTTTAGATTCCATATTCATTAAACCTTTTCAGGTGGGCTCTGCTCAAAATGATCTCTATATTTGAAGTTCAATTCATTTCAGTTATCATTTATTACTTTTTGTCTTAATTTTGATGTTTAGATACCCCCAAAATAGCATTTTCTGCCTTGTAAATTAGTACGAGCTTTTTAGAATGTAAATTAGCAATATCAATTAAAATTCAAAATATTCTGGGTTTGGACCCAGAACTTCCACCTCTAGGAATTAATTCTGAACAAAGAGATAGACCCAAGAATATTTCTGTAAGCATTTTTTTTAAAAAACTTGGAAATAGCTCAAATGTCAATCGATAAAGAAATAATTAACCATTAAAAAAGAATTCAAAGGTATCTCATGAAATTCAAGGGCAAATTTTTTGCTGGTCTTACAAAGGACAAGAACCAGAAATTAGAAAAATAGAATGTCTTTTTCCGTCTTTCCCAACATATCATCTGATCTATTGTAAGACTTTACTTCTTTCTCTGAATGCCAGATTACTTTGCAGAAGCAGATTAAATTTCTATGTTTTTCTTTCAATACAAATACAAATGTCCTTTGGTCCTGATTTTGTGTGCTTTTCTTGCTCTAGAACCTGAATGTCACAATTAGATTCTCTACATCTCAAATTGAAATACCTGGAAGAGAGACTCTTTTGACATAAGTTGGGTCATGTTTCTATCTGTGATTACATCAGTTTTACCTTGGATGATAGTTTCATGTGAGCTGGCAGACTTTCCAGGCCACAGCAGGTAAATTCTCTGAGAAGTATGTGAGAGAAATGAAGATGACAGGCGATCTGCTGTCTAGCTTCTATAGGTTCCTATCTTTTATAATCTCACACTGCCAAAAATACCTTGTACTGTTGGTTATCTTCTTAATTAATCTTTATGAGAGGGCCTATATGGTACCTGTTGAGGATTCTGCTTCTCAATAGAAGGTTCACTCCTGTGGAACAGAGATTAAAATGAAAAGTGTATGTTCCCTCTGCTTATTCTTCCAACATTTTCTAAACATTGTGATAAGCAAATCCCCCCAAATACTGTGTGAAATCAGTTTGTTCTCAGCTTTACAGAAGTGATTAAATCTTATAGGGGCAAAAAGACAAGAAATGACTGCCACGATTTCATCTGGCCAAAAACACAACCTGAGCACATTTAAGCAAGGACATCTCCATATATAAGAATCACATAGTTTTCTTCCTCCCACCTAGATTATAACTTGCCTGAAGACAAGAATACCTTATATTTACTTATGTTCATAATACTATGCATGTACAAAAGTAAGAAATAGTGCTATCAGTATAAAACAAATTAGAATAAAAATCGCAGGATCATTGTTGATAATCTCTGTACTCGTTTCTCAGAAATGCATTACCCACATGACATTATTCTTTCACATGTTCCTTTCTTATCCGTAATTTCCAAACCAACTTGGAAAGAAAAAAAAAAAAAAAGCTATTCTGCTATGTCAAATAAAATGTAATCATGTCTTCTTATTTTTTGTTATTAAGAAAAAATAGTAATAAACATTTTTATTTATTTAATAATAATAATAAAATAAAATTATTTATTACTATTATTTTTAATGAAACCAACGCTACTTCAAATGCCATTTTATTCTCTTTGCCATGTATTTTCCTAGCATGCTTTTCTCTATATACCAAAAGGCTATTCTAGTGATTTCAAAACAAGCTAGCTTGACATGATAGGTTCAGGGTTGAGGTAGTAAGGGGAGATCCTAGTAGAAACCAATTCCATGTATTTAATTACTTTATAATGATCTTATAGATCATAGCAAAATAAAAAGTTAAAGCTGTTACAGAATTTGAAAAGTTATGTGGGACTTATTCACCTTTTAAATACAGAGTAATCATGAGGCTATAATGAGTCTGACTAGTTTGATTATTTTTTAACTTTTTGATTTGGCTTTGCTCTAGTGTTGTTTTTCATTGTTTTTTTCTTGGACATTAAGACTATTCATAGAAAAGATCAACTACATGGATGGATTCATGTTCCTTTGTTAGTCACCTGTGATAACAGTCATCTCAGAGTCTTAGGTTGAGAATTCTGAACTTTTTAATTTAAAAATTATAGCTATCTCTGACTATGATATATAATAGTATAAATGTTTCTAACCAGTTGTGCTGATATTTAATTCATATTATTCTTGCCTTCTCTGGGGAAAAAAAGATGACTTCTTTAGTTGTCATAGACTCTACAAGTTTATTAGAAAGGCAAGAATATTTAAAAAAAACAGTTTATCAACATATACTAGATGTTACGATTTTGGAAAGGATTTCCCACTCCCTTGGTTTGAATTACATGGTGGAAATAGCTAACTTAAATAGATATTGCATGCTCGAAAACAAAAGTGTTCTCCATTCCACATTTTGAGCTTGCTTCACACTTATGACCATTGTCTTGATGAAGCCATTTAGATGATGTTGATCCTTACAATGCACAAGAAACACTTTCATCATTGACATTGATATGGTATGCATTTGACTTTTGATGAAATAGAGGGATAAATCCCTTCTTGTTCTATTAGTATGATGGCATGGCATTACAAATTACATGTTTGTTTTCTAGTAAAATATAAATGACACTAGAGAAAGCAATTTATCCTAAACCATAGTATAAACTCCTATATTTTCAAAGAGCTGATGTAATCAAGTTGATAAACCATGAACCAGGCTTATTTAAATAAGTTGTCTTTTGGCATATGGAAAGAATTATTTTCTGTTATGAAAAGTAAACAAGCTGTTAGTGAATCGCAGAAGACAAATACAGAAAATTGCCTTGTGCAATCACATTTCAGGAGGATCCATTGCCCATAGCAATGATAAAAGAACAACTGGAATATCAGAAGGAAATCTGTCTTAGTAATAGAGGAAACAAAATCTCCTTTCTTAATATTTTTCTAAACAAATTAAATATGCATCATGCCAATAACATAAATGTTTGAATAACTGAAATATATATATAGTACTGCCAAAACCCCACAGAATTAAAACTATGTTTCCAGGAATAATGGTGGATTAGATACTCCGACTGTTTCTATCATTGCAAACAACTGAAAATGCTGAAGAAAATATTTTCCTATTCTATTAAAACATATCAATAAACTGAAAAGAGCATTAAGAATTACAAAGAGGTTAGAAAGAGTAGAAATTATATCTCAAAGAAGTAAACAGAGTGCTAAAGCTTATTTGCATATCAAGGGAGAGATTTTGCTGACCAAGAGAAATTTAACTTTTGTTTTCAAAGGCTTTAAGAAAGTGGATGCCTGGAGAAAGGCCCAGGAAACATGCAAGGTAGAAAAGCTACTAGGAAGTTTCCAGATACTCCTGGGAACTCAAAGTTCTATACCTTCAATATAAACGTGAACTAGAAATAATCCTGCATCCCAAATGTCTACTATGGAAGATTTTGAGAAAATTGCCAAATTGAAAACTTAATGCTGAGTTTGAGATGGTCTCCATTGGGAATATTTGTAACCATAGTTGTGTCTTCCCTCAGTTTACCACCATCAAATTTCCAAAAACTTCAAGTTAAGAGTTTGATTAAAAGTGGTCATGGATTAGAAATGCCTTCGACCCTTATCAGGAACAAATGTAAAACATTACTAGAGAAAAAAAAACACAAAACTTTCATATAAGATCTCAATATTCAACACACACAAAAAATTCAGGAAATAGAGCACTCAGTCAAACAAAACAAAACAAAACGAAAACACAAGGAAGCAAGACACCATGAGGGTCAATAGTAACAGTCCTTCAAAAGACTTGAGTTTTTGGAATTGTCAGATATAAAATACCATGTAATTATGGCATAATTTAAAGAAATAATATAATAAAAAAGTTTAAAATAATCATACTAGAATGATAATGGAACAAAAGCAAGAAATATTTCTAAAACTGTCAAATATATTTGAAATATATATGTATATTCTGATATATATATATATTCTGATATATATATACTGATATATATACGTATATATGTATATATACGTATATATATATATCAGAATTTACTATTTCTGTCTTTAACTATGCTAATCTGCTGTTAAACTTATTCATTAACATTTAGTGTCTATTTTATTATTATATTTTAATTTCTAGAACTTCTGTTTGTTTACATTTCAAATATATTTGACAGTTTTAGAAATATTTCTTGCTTTTTGTTCCATTATTGTTCTAGTATGATTATCTGCAAAAAGCAATCCAGAGGGCAGCACAGGAATACAAACATAAAAACATAAAATATAGACTTTGAAAGACATGAACCAATAAACAAAGTCCACCTTACCTACCATTGCAGATTCATAAGGACAGAAAGAAGCGAATAGAGCAGAAACAATTTTAAGAATAATGATAGAAAGTTCATCTTTTATTTCCCTTGCCTTTGAGGTCAAATTCATAAAATCCTCTTTGAACCCAAAGTCCATAAGTTTAGTATCTATGTTTTCATTTATGAAGTCTATTGTTTCAGGTTTTCTGTTTAGTTCTTTGATACACTTTGACTCAATTTTGGTACATGGTGACAGAAAGGAGTCTGGATTCATTCTTTTTTCATGTCGCTTTCCAATTTTTCCAGTTCCATTTATTGAAGACACTTTCATTTCTCCATTGCATGTTTTTGGATCCTTTGTCGAAAATCATCTATCCATATTTATGTGAGTTTATTTCTAGGTTTTTTACTTAATTGCATTGGTCCGTGTGTCTCTTATTTTATCAAAACCATGCTGTTTTGATTATTGTTACTATGTAGAATAGGCTGAATTCAGGGAGTATGATATCTCCAGCATTATTCCTTTTTTTCAAGAGTGCTTTTGTTATTCAGGGTCTTTTGTGATTCCACACAAATTTGATGATTTTTTTGTTCTATTTCTTTAAAAAAATGCTATTGGGATTTTGGTGGATATTACATTAAATCTGTATATGGCTTTGGGTAATATGGCCATTTTAACTATATCAATTCTTCTAATCCATGAACACAGAATTTTTTTTTTCCATTTCCTTGCTTCCTCTTCAATTTCTTTTAAAAATATCTTATAGTTTCCAGTGTGTAGGTCCTTCACATCCTTTGTTAAGTTTGACCTTAAAGGCAAGGGAAATAAAAGCTAAAATAAATGAATGAGATTATATCAAACTAAACAGCTTTTGCACAGCACAAGAAATCATCAATAAAACAAAAAGACAACCAACAAAATGGGAGAAGATAATTGCAAACAATACCTCCAATAAGGGGTTAATATCCAAAATATATAAGGAACTCATACAACTCAACAACAAAAATACAAACAATCCAATTAAAAAATGGTCAGTGGACATGAACAGAAAATTCTCCCAAGAAGACATACTAACAGCTGACAGATATATGAAAAGATGCTCAACATCACTAATCATCAGAGAAGTGCAAATAAAAGCCACAATGAGATATCACCTCATACTGGTTAGAATGGCTATCAGCAACAAGACAAATAATAACAAGTGTTGGAGTAGCTGTGGAGAAAAAGGAACCTTCATACACTGTTGATAGGAATGTAAATTGGTACAGCCTCAATGGAAAACACTATGGACATTCCTCAAAAAATTAAGAATAGAATTACCACATGACCCAGAAATTCCTCTCTTGGGAATATACCCAAAAAATCTGAAAACATTTATCCGTAAAGATATATGTACTCTGATATTCATTACAGCATTATTTACAGTGGGCAAGAAATGGAAACAACAAAAGTGTCTTTCGATAGATGATTGGATAAAGATGTGGTATATAGACACAATGGAATACTACTCTGCCATAAGAAAAGATGAAATACTGCCATTTGTGACAACATGGATGGGTCTTAAGATTATTATGTTAAGTGCAATGAGTCAGACAGAAAAAATAGAGAACCATATGACTTCACATGTGGGATATAAAACCGAAAGCAACAAAGGAACAAGATGAACAAATAAAGAAACAAAAACTCATAGACACCAATTTAGTGGTTACCATAGGGTAAGGTGGTAGGGGGATAGTAGAAGAGGACAAACATTTGGTAATGAAAGGGGAACTGACTCTGGTGGTGAGCATACAATGTGGTATATAGATGTTGTATTATAGAATTGTACACTTGTAACCTATGTAACTTTACTAACCATTGTCAACCCAAATAAACTTTAACTTGAAAAAAGAAAAAAAAAACGAGAAAAATAGAAAAAAAAATGATAAAAATTTGAAGAAAAGTTGAAAATCACCAATACAGATTCAAGAAGGTCATGCCTTCCAAATAGAATAAATAAAAAGAAACTCTATCCAGGCAGCCAGTTAGCTCAGTTGGTGCTCTTAACAGTAAAGTTGTCTCATGGGCCACTGTGAGCTGCACCCTCCACAACTAGACTGAAGCAACTGCTTGACTTGGAGCTGATGGGTCCTGGAAAAACAAACTTAATAAATAAAAGGTTTTTTTTTAAAAAAAGAAACTCTACCCGACCATAACCATATCACAATAAAAGTGTAGAACACAGAGACAAAGAGAAAATCTTAAAACAACCAAACAGAAAACAGATTGCTTCAAAGGGAGGATAATTAGACTGACAGATAACTTATCAACAGGAACAAGAGGAAGAATACAGTGAAATTATATCATCAATGTACTGAAAAAACAAAATCATCAAACTCAAATTAGATACACTGCAAAAAATTCTAAAGGCTGTACTTCAAGCAAAAGAAGGGTTGTTCCAACATAAAATGTGAATCACAAGAAGGATGAAAAGAAATATGGTAAACATGT
Source organism: Rhinolophus sinicus (assembly GCF_036562045.2). Lineage (NCBI taxonomy): Eukaryota > Metazoa > Chordata > Mammalia > Chiroptera > Rhinolophidae > Rhinolophus > Rhinolophus sinicus. The sequence continues at coordinate 39,550,404 of NC_133754.1, forward strand.
GAGTAAAACTAAACAAAAATTGACTCTTTACAATATGAATAATTACATCTTGATAATTTTTTTTAAATACAAAAGATTCACTAAAGTCCAAGATAAAAGCAGTATGTAAATCCAGAAGGTTCATGACAAGGAAAAAGTTTTTTCAGTTCTTATATTATTTTTGAGCCTAATTTGATTAGCTTTGATTTTGACGAACTAAAACATCAGTAATAGCAACAGTAAAAGAATAATTCTTTTACAGTTCCATAAGAGTTTAAATGAGTCAAGACCCCAGCATATTAGAATAATTTGAAGGGGGTTTCTGGAAAGATGATTAAAAGGGAATGCATGTAATATAGGGGAACCCAAAGGAAGCATTCAGTATATTGGGCTGTTACCACTGCTAGACCCCAAGTGATGAGGGGAAGAAGCAATTATAAAAATCCTTAAGGAGAAAAGTCTGTGGAGATGGCTCCCTTGAGAGGAAATATAAAAGTGGACAAGGCAACAAACTCAACCTGAAATGACCACACAAATAATAAAAATTCAGAATCCCTCTCTTTTCTGCAATCACTGTCCTGCCGGCATTCATGTGGCCATACCCATACGGGTGATATATGGCAAAGGGACACATTGATGGAGTCCATACACGTCAGTCTCCTGAGGCAGACATTATAAAGAAGAAAGCAAAAAATGAATATGGAGAGCAAATTGATTTCCAGGGTTCATATATGAACAAGCTTCACTGCGGCATTTGTGTGTGTGTGTGTGGCATTTGTGTGTGTGTGTGTGTGTGGCATTTGTGTGTGTGTGTGTGTGTGTGTGTGTGTGTGTGTGTGTGTGTGTATGTGGTGGACGACTATAGGAAGAACACATAGTTAAAAGGTGGTGGATGCACACCATGACATTCGAGACAGCAATGAGAAGCCAGACTAGATGTACAATGAGTAAAAAGCAAATCTTAAAATGTTCATGCTGAATGAAAAAATATGTAAGGAAGGTGAAAATATCTAGCACAATAATATTTACCTAAACTAAAAATATATGCATACAGTACAACAATCCACATTTAGTAAGAGGGATTTGGCAAACTATGAGAAAAACAATAAGGAGAAAAGGAATAAATAAATACAAAAATATGTGCATAATACAAAAGAGATCCTTGCACATTAGTACTTCTAATAATGACAATATGCCATGAACTGAAGATTATAATTTTAATTCAGTGATGAAGTATACTTGATAAATCCAAAAGAGAGCAGGAAAAAAGAAAAACAAACATTTTTTTGGAAATAAATCTATCTATGGTTGCAACAAATATAAGATTATATAAAACATTATAAACTATAAAAAAGGATACTAAATAATAATAAAAGTTTTAAAAGTTTCAATTCTCCAGAAAATAATATAATTCTAACATAGTATAGACTGAATGATGTAACTTCTGAATATACAAAGTAAAAATTAATAGAACAAGAGAAATCAAGAAATCCATAATCATACTATTAGATGTTGACACATCTAGTTTATTGATTAAGCAGACATAATTAAATCATTAATAATTTGGAAGGTGTAAAGACAAACATTTATAGATGATCTAACGCAGACATTTAACAATACACCCCAGAATTGCAGAACACATATTAGTTTCAAGCGTACATAGAGGATTTTTCATTCTGGTAATGATGTGTTCTCTTATATTAGTCCAACACTGACAAAATATAAAAACTAGCAGTTTGAAGACATTTAAGACACACTAACTCAGCGAAGATTTAATGGGCAAAGATCTAGGAGAAAGGGTAAAAGGAGCTCCTTTTAGCTTAATTCATCCCTAGTTTTTTCCTCAAGATGTTTGCTGATTAGCTAAGCACAACTTTCATCAATCGTAAGCAGATAATGGAGGCAACAATTAGTGTACTGAACCTTCCATGGAGGAAAAAAATGTAATAAGTACCTTATGCTTTCAGCTGGAACTCATAAAAAGCTACTATCTACGAGTAGAATTAAACCATAAATAGACCATATAAGACTGAGGCCCAGTCTCTAATTAGTTTCATTATAGAGAACATTAAAACATCCAGAGATTAATATTACCCCTATAATGTTTCATACACCATGTCCAGCATCAGTAAAATATTCTCAAAATATCAGGACACAAGATCAAATAACAAAACACCAAGATGAAAAACAAGAGAGAAAAACAATTGCAGTTTACCCAGATATTGGTGTTATCAGAAACAAATGAAATATTTATTTTACCTATTAAACAAATACTACATTATTTTGGAAAATATAATTGGTAACTAGAAACTATAAAAAATAATCAAATATATATTCTAGAATGGATATATACAAATTTGAAATAAAGTTTAACAGCAGAATAGAAACAGCTGAAGAGAAACCTAATGGGAAATGGAAGATAGGTCAGAAGACAATAAAAAGACTGAATATTAAAGAGAAGAAAAGATGAAAATATGAAATGAAGCATAGGAGTCACAGGAAACATTGTCAAAATTTCTACCATGATTGGAATCCCAGGAGAAGAGAGAGGTAATAAAATAGAAACAATATCTGAAGAGATAATGGCCAAGAGTAATAAAATTCATCACAGCATATATTCAAGAAGTTCTACAAGCCACTATAAAGAAAGAACAAAGAACACACACATATATACACTATAGTAAAACTGTTGAAAACAAAAGAAAAATATATTAAAAGCAGTTAAAAATAAATAGTATCTTCAAAGGATTAATTATAAGACTGAACATTGATTTCTCAACAATAAAAAATGAAAATCAGAAGTTAATGTAATGACATTTTCAATTTCCCAGTAGACAATAAATGCCAACCTAGTGAAAGTATTCACCAAAATGAAGGCAAAATAAGGAAATTTTCAGAGAAGGAATAACTGAGAAAATGTATCTTCAATAGACCCAAACTAAATGAATCATTTAAAGAGGTTCTTTTGGCAGCAGGAGAATAAATTATGGGAAATACAAGATGCTAACGGGAAGTAAGAGGAAAGAAAAGGTAAATACGTGAGAAAAATCTAAATAAAGATGAACAATAATATTTGCCTTTTGGAAATACATTATAATCATAATATATAATAAATTATACTTTGTTATAATATATTCAAGAAGCATTTCTAGAAATAAAGAGGGCATTGTACAATACAAAAAGACACATATGTTATCATACATATGAAATTAATCAAGGTGTAAATTCATGAAATTTGAAGTTACACATCATGTTCAATAGCATAAAAAAATATGCTGTCCCTAAATATAAATCTAATAAAGAGTGTGCATGATATTTTTATAGAAACTTATAAAGCATTACTAAAACTCAGTAGAGAATTAAATAACCTGGAAAATATACTACATTCATGGGTTGGATGACTCAATATTACAAACATGACACTTTTCCCCAAATTAATCTATATAGTCAAAGATATTTTCAATCTAGACAAAGAATTAAGAATAACCAAATCATGCTGAGAAAGTAGAGCAATTTGAGATTTAATTCATAAGAAAATTCATCATACCTTTAAATTATGGCATTTTTATACTGGTACAAAGATGGATATGTTGACTATGGAGCAGAGATTCCAGAAATAAGCCTGAACTTTTATGGCAAAGCATGTATTGCAGATTCTTGGGAGAAGAAACAGACAATTTGATAAGTGATATTTGGAAATTTGGGTATCCATTTGGGGAACAAATATGAAATTGAACACCTACTGACATCATCCACAAATATTGTTTCTGGATAAGTTAAGGCAAATGTGAAAGGCAAAATTTTGAAAGACACTAAAGTCTATTCATCATATCAGGAAAGGAAATGATTTGTTAAACAAGACACAAAAGGGAAAGCAAAGAGAAATATTGATAAATTTGATGACTTAAGAACTTTCAAAACACCACATAATAAAAATACGAGCCACAAACGGGGAGAAGCTATTTGCTTCTCAGCAACACATTGTTATTCAGAATATATAAAAAACAGCTACACATGAATAAGAAAAAAAAATAGCAATATATGAAAGCCAGAGTGAAATAGCACTTAACACCATCTCAACTGGTAAAAGCGGGGAGAACAACTAGAATCATTCATTTATTTAGTGCTGGTGGGAAAACATACAATGGAATTTTTTAAAAAAGGAAATTGCAAACAAACACATATAGTATAATTTCATTTATATAAAGTTCAAAAACTTAGGAAACTAAGCCACATATTATTTAGGAAAATAAACATATGTAGTAAAACCATAAAGAAAAATAAGGTGTAAGGTAATGATTAAAGCACAGTTGAGGTAGGGATTACTTCTGCTGGGTACATCTGGAAATTGAAAGATAATGGTAATGTTCTTTTTCTTAAACTTGGTTCAGTGTATCATTATTATTGACATGGGAAATCTATTTTATGAATACTCCTTTGCAACTATTCAAATAGTTAATAAGCACAATTTTTGAAGAGTTTAGCTATCCTTCCAGAATGACTCTAAGTAGGCATAACAGTTTGCCAATAATTTCCCAGAAATGGCACATTGGCTCCACAGTCCAGAGAGAATATTTCATAATATTTTGAAATGAGCAACTTCTTGCAACCACAGACCTTTTGTAACTTTATTTACCATATTACGGGAAGAAGGTTATAACTGTCAATCAAGGAGAAGTCCTTCAGATGGATCTTGGAATGTCTAATAATTAGGCATGAATTATGGATTTTTAAAGAAATATATCCACAAAGGAGAGCAATTCTCTCTGCATGGAGTAAATTCTAGTGGGCATTCTAGAACCCAGATCCACGGGATGTTACTGATATAGGGAGATGAATGCGTGAATTGATTTTTATGAACTAAAGAAGTCTTCCTTTCAGCTAACTTCTTAACAATGAACATAATTTTTAATTTGTTTTATAGTGAAACTCAGATAAAATCAGCGACCCTTTTTATATTCACGTTTCTCCACCAGAAGTTGGCTGAAGGCTTCCTATGAAGGGTAAGCAGAAGTCCCTGGCAAAGTGGTGTGACTTCACTGCCCCAAAATATTCTTCCAAGCTTTCTGCTACCCGAAATTCTCATCCCATATTTAATACTTCTGGTAAAGACGACAGTCATCCCTTAGACTGAAGGAGTTTATAAACGACCTTCCATGAGAGAAGTAAACCACAAGGTGAGTCAAATAAGAAGAAAAAAGCAGGGCTTTTTAGTCCAAAATCATCTGAATTCACATCTAAGAACAGGGAAGCTTAAGGTGTCTAAGCGTTGAAAGAGTTGCCATCGAAGGGAGAAACAGGTGAGGAAAGACGTTTCTAGGTTGCAAGGCAAATTTCACCTACCTCATTATTTCCTCACATTCCAACATTTCATAAAGATCCTTTTTTTTTCAGTTTATTGTGATGACAATTGTTAGTAAAGTTACATAGGTTTCAAGTATATAATTCTGTAATACATCATCTATATATTACTTTGTTTGTTCATCACCCAGAGTCAGTTCTTTTTCCATCACCATATATTTGACCCTTAAATATAAACTCGACATACCCTGAGGAGAGCAGGAACAAAAGGGTGCTGTAGTGCCAAGTGAGGGAAAATTGCATTTACCCTCATCAAAAGCCCATGAAGTGACTTCCAAAAGTTGGGCTTTTGATTGCGGAGTAAAGGAAATGAGTGGTATTTTCTTTCTTTCTTTTTTTTTACAAATCAAACAGTCTTTATAGTTGACATGACACGATTTTTTTTTCTAGATACGTAATATCTGGCTTATGTAGTTTTAGTTATTTTGGTTCTCATTATTTTTTTAATTAGTTTCAAGTGTACAAAACAATATAATAGTTAGATATTTCATCCTTCACAAAGTGATAACCCCTCTCCCGCAGTCTATTGCCCCTCTGATATTGTATATATCTATTACAATTCCATTGACTCTATTCCCTATACTGTATTTTCTTAAATACGGCTTGTTTAGTTGACCTAGAAAGGAATGCATTTTTGTTTCATATTTTTATTTTTTGGTCAACATGTTTCCATGAAAAGTTCAGTCTGTATTATCAATTTGCCCATTTAAAACTTACCTGGAAAACAAGAAAGAAAATCAGTGAATCTGAATATGTAATTGTCTACCTTTAACATGTTATCTCTTTCTTGATAATTGATGTACGTAAAAGATGAAATAAACAGTGTGAAATTGTGTTTAAACTCTAGTGCCTAATAAACAACAGTGTACAGTCTCTCCGTATAACATGACAGTCACATGTGGCTATTCAGCCCTTCACACATGGCTGGTATGACTGAAGAACTAAAGTTTTCAATTTAATTTAAATTTTAATACTAATATTGAAATTAATTATTGGAAAATATTTAGGTATGTTTAGAAAAGCTTCAGTATGTTAATCAGCTTTTCCAATGTTAAATTTTATGAAATTTAAATACAAGTTAAATATTTCTGATGAATTTATCCAAATTGAGATGTACTTTCAGTACACACTGGATTTCAAAGACTTGGTAAAACTTAAAAAACAAAAAAGTGCAATATGTCATAGTAATGTTTAAATTAATTACCTATTGAGATAATATTTTTCATATTTTGGATCAAGTAAAATATATAATTAAAATTAATTCCACTGGTTATTTTTTTACGTTTTGTAATGTTACTCTAGGAAAAATTTAAATGTCATTTGTAACTCACATTATATTTCTGTTGGACAGTGCTACTGTGAAGAGTAACTTTGGTTTCATAGAATATGTAGAAAATTTAGAGCTGAGTCACAGTCAAGCCTTCAGTTTGTACCTGTGTGACCATCAACAATTCATTTAACCGCTCTGAATGTTAATTTTCTTTTATGTAAATTGAAGTAATAATGTTGAGCAAACAAGTTTGTTTTAAGGCTAAAATAAAATACCTTATGAAAAGGCCTTTAGAAACCTCTGAAGTACTGGGCAGGTGCCACTTATTTTCAGATATTTTATTTTTAATCAAGTTCACATTTCATTTGTAAGCTCAGTGAAGGTTTAGAAATAATCCTGCTTTTATTTAATCACTGTGAATAGCAAGGTTACCCCTAAGCTATAAAACTATGCCATGAAATTTCCAGAATAGCAAGAGACTATTTTATTGCCTAGGTCCAAAGTGCTAATTTCTAAGGTAGGAAAAGCCTAGTTCTTTAATATTTGGCCCACCCTACTGGTTGCTTTTAACAGTCTAAAGTTGTTACCTGCAACCCACTTTAGTAAATTTGTTTTATTAGTCAGTTGGACAGAAAAAAAGATGTCAGAGAAGAGTACAAGACAATTGAGGTTATTGCCTTAGGTGCAATAACCTAAAGTGAATCAGGTTCTGTTTTCTTCTCAGACCAGGGAGAGGAGGAGAACTCCATGTGCAGTAAATAAAATTAAATATTGCTTTTGTTCATCTTATTTAACAGATTAATTTCCACTGGAAGAATGGGCTGGGAAAATGTGTGGATTAGAAAATATTGAGAAAAATTTGTTCTAAATATTAGGACAGTTGACTCTGAGGATAATTTCTGGGGAGCCTGTACTTTTTCACAGAAAGTCTCACTTTAAAAGTGATAAGTAAATAGCCAGCTCCATTGCATATTTTGATTATTTAACTTATGTGAGTCATATTGTCTCAGGTAATCAATGATATGCCAATAAATTGAATTAAGTGGCCCCTTTTTGCATTTCAAAACCTCAATCAACAACAACAAAAACCAGGTTGAAAGACTATATTTAAATCAGCTTCATTACTGAAAAAAATTCTACAGTGAATCTTTGAGCCTTATCAGAAGCCTACACTGTAGACTGAAATTATTTACTAAAGAAAAGGAACTCACCCTTCTTGGCTCACACCATACTTTATTATGTGTACTCCTTCTTTCCAGGAATTAAGTCTAATCAGTTTTGAAGTTTACAGCCAATATTCTTGTAAAGTGATGGATGACCTGGTCTATTTTATCACATTTCTGAATGATTCTGGGGTACAAGTAGATTTGAATTACAAGATCTCAGCAAGTAAGTCCCTTGCTCTTTTGGTAGCATTGGAAACATAATTCTTGACCACCCACTTCTACTGTCCTAGAACACTGTAAACCCCTTGGACAGCCAGAGGCTAACCCACTGTAATTCTCTTTTCTGCCCTTTTCCCCTAGTCACCCCTGGATGAATTACATACGCATGTATTTCTGTGCCTTACCTAGTTTCCTATCTAATGAAATTATTAATATGGCTTCTATGTTAAGCATATGTGGAGACTCCATGACTTTTTAATGCTAACACTTTTTTGGAAACAATAAACAAAGCAAGAAAAAGGTGGGGGGGATCACAAAATTAATATGATTAATTAAAAACTTTACTTTTTTAAGGTACCCTTTGGGAAGAAAAATATAAAACTTCTGGAGGAATATTAAATATTTTACCATTTGTTTTACATTTTAACAATAATGCTAATAGTGAACATTTATTGGACATCGTATTAAGGCCAAAGATTAATTATTTTTGATTCTCACAATAATCCCATGATATAGGTACTATTATTATATCAACTTTACAGTTTCTCTGTGACTGAAAGAGATTAAGCAAATTTAAAAATATGATTGCTCTGTGGGAGGATCCATTCGTCAATCACTCAGGTAACTGGGATGGCAGAGATTCTGTCTTGCCATGTGTGCTTCTCCAATACTAGACTTGGGGAAGGGAACATAGTGATCCTGAACTAGTTTTTTAAGCTTTCACTTTGAAATAACAGACAACTCTACTCAGATTATATTGGCCAAAGCAAGTTACATGGCCACATCCAACTTCAAAAGCAGAGAAAAACAAATTCTATCTGTGCCCTGAATGAGAGCTGGAACCATTGTGAACAGCCCTGGTAACCTTCACACATATCAAAGAGATGCTGCTCAAGTGATTTTGTTCTGGTCTGGAAGTTTTGTGAATGCAATTTAATATGATATACTTTATGCTTAAGTTGCCCTATAACCACATTCCAACCCCCGTAATTTACTTACTGTAATATTCTATACTTCAAATGTAGAGATAAACTACCCTAAGACGATTTAGTCCACAATTGGGAGTCCGACAATACACACTTATTTGCAAAATCCCTTTTTATTTTTCTCATTAGATAACTGAACCAGAGACTCAGAGGTGCTTACAATAATCCATATTACCTCACTTTTGTCCCGGAATATCCTTTCCAAAGAGATTACCCACCAACATAAATGTTCTTTAGGTTAGTGCTCTCACACTTCAGCTAAATCATAAATACAACTTTAAAAAAGAAGAATTTTAGTCCCTTTCTTTAGTTTCTTTACTCTCAGTTTCCATACACAAGTAATAAATAAGTAACTAGATTTTTTCTTTTCTTCTTTTTTCTTTTAAGCTATGTGCTACCTTTCTTGTAATTGTTGCACAAGGGTGTAGAGGTTTCTGTGAGTCATGTTTGGGTGTGGTCCTGACTTGACTGTGACATATTAATTCACATTAATAGCTTCAAACCTTTTATTTTCTAGTGAACGTTTACTCACTTAATATTTTCCTGCTCTATAGCATTCAAAATATTTTACATGCTACAGTGTTCGGAAGGCATTGTGGAACCTTTCTCTTCACTTTCCCATAATCAAATCATAATTTTTTTTAAGTGTCCTCTGTGATATTTTGTTCATTTTATTGAAATCTGAGAGAATATGAACTTAACTTTTGGGCAATGACTAGAATGGTTATAGAATAAATAATTCCAAAAATAAATATTAAAATCCTTTAAGGTTAAACTTTGTTCTTTTGGGTAGTGAAACACTGAAAACAGCTCGAGTTATTTTTTATGGTGTATGATTACAATAAAAAATACTAAAAAGGAAAAAGGAAGAAAAATGTGAAATAAAAACAACCAAAATAAACTCTTTTAAATACGATTTCTTCCAACCAGCTTTGTTAGCATTTATTCTAGTTTCATGATTATCTTATTCTTTTGATTTAAAAAATAATCATAAGGTTTAGTAGGTCAACAATTTTTATTGTTTGTCTATTGTATGCTGCATGTATTAATAGATCTTTTCTACCCAAAAATAATTTAAAAAGTGATGTGACCATCATGAAACTTTAAGAATAAATCTCTTTAATTATACTTTAAAATGTAACAAATGATTTCATCACTAGTCTAAAATCATGGTTAAATCTACATGTGAAAAACTTATGTTGATAGCATACCTCTTAATGGTAAAGCTGTTCCAGAGTATAATAGTGATATTTACTTTTATTATTGTCGATATAATTAGTATGACTTTATTTTATCAGTATGATTAATTGCTACTGATAAAAAGCATTATTTGGCCTAATGCTACATTTCAAGAAAAATTATAAGCATATAAGTACATATGTGAAGATACTGAATTTTTAAAATATTTTATTCTTTAATTACATTCTAAAATGTGTTTTTGTGTATATTAACACATTAATTTAAAATAATAAGGTGGTCTACATTAAACTAAGTCTCCAAAGCTGTAATAATTTTTATACTTTTTTTCACATTTAACTATTTTTCTTTTTCCCCTTCACCTGAAAAGTCTGGGAACAATAATGGTCCTCTAGAAATTTTTTTGTGAAACTTAGAGAGCTTCCATGACATTTTATTCAGGGACATGAGTAAAAAGGACTAAAGAGGAAAGTTCTACACAAAAGCAACAAATCATTTTGAGACTGAAACCTATGGCAGCATCTTAAATAATAAAAACTGAATATATCCAACAAAATAGTTTCATCAAAGCGTTTCTTTGAATATGCTCCATTCTATTCTTGGGTGAAATGTTTCTCAAAAGAAGCACTGCTATCATATAATAGTATCCATTCATTGCTATGTGGAGGGAAAGTATACTGAGAGTTAGCTTACATTATCTCATTTTGACTCTATGTCAAACCTGAAAGGTAGGTATTTTTACAAAAATTTAAGATATGACCAAAATAGGCTACAATAAAGCAATTCCTCAAGCTTAACATTACTAAGTCCTCAATAATTATAACATTCCATTTACTGTGAATAGATGAAACAAGAATTATTTTTTTCTATATAGCTTTGCATGTCTTTAAATCCCAGTCAATTAAAAAAAAAGTTCCCTCTAAATAACTTAGTTTTTTGTTGTTGGTGGTGGTGTTTGTTTGTTGTTGTTTTTTTGGTGGTTTTTTTTTTTTTTTGCCACAATATCTTTGTCCAGTGATTATATCATTTATAAGGCTGATGACAAAATAAAAATAATGCAGGGTTTAAATAAATACTCTTAGCAACATTTCAGATGGAGCCATACATTTCCCCTTCAAGGACTGAGCAGGATTCTACTTTTTTTTATCCAGTATTTTGAATGTTTATTACTAACCCAGAAATATCCTTAGTAAATCTAGAATTCACATTAGGTTCCCCATGAGCTATGAGAGGCATGGATGCCTCAGGGTACCCTAGTGTTCTTAGCAGTTACTGGCTTACGAACAAATGTCCAAGATCCTATCAGTCAAATGGTTAGTTCTATCCATGACCTGGTATCAGACTCCTAGACCCCCTATGAAAAATAATGCTAAACTCTTTAAATACTTTAAAATGAAAAAGTAATAAACATTGGAACTTGAATAATTCCTCCTGATAGTTTCACCAAATAAAGCATAGAGGGAAAGCTATAATGTATTTCACAAACAACCTTTAGCATGATCAGAAGATTGTCTTGGTATTTTTACTTGAGTACTTATATCTACACCATTATAAAGCAACTTCGAAATTATGCAAGAAAGAGTTAATATATTTTTAATAACAAATGTATTATCATTACTGTAGATTCCTTTTATTTGGCATTCTTAATATTCTAAAAATAGATGACAGCTACAGAGATACTTAGATACATAGACACATAGAAGGATCATTTACTTGTTGGCTCTTGACAAGTGACATATTTACATGCGCATAACTGATGAATAAAGAAACTCTTTTGAAACTCTGTATTTCTTTCTTGTTTTAAAACTCCCCCTTTCCTTGCTCCCCTTTGGCAACCAACAGCTTGCTCTCTATATCTATGGGTCTGAAAACTGTATTTCTGAATTAAATTGATAACATCAATTTAAGCTTGATGAGGTACCAAAAATATTTCACTCACTCGATTAATTAAGTTAAATAAGTTATCTACCTGAACAAAATCCATGTCTAATATTAAACTCCATGTGTTTATTTAGGGAACTTAAAATAATATATTCCTCAGGAAGCTTAGCAAAAATAAAAACAAAGTCTTACTCTATGCAAGAAAATAGGTAGAAGCCAGACCTTTTGGATATTTCACAAAAATCAATAAATAACTAAAATATCTGCTGTAAATATTTGTTTGAATATAAAATACATTGGCAAATGAGAATGTTATTTCAATTAGGATGTTAATCTATTATTTTCAGATAGCCCTAAGAGGTGAAAAGATGATAGATGATAGATAGATAGATAGATAGATAGATAGATAGATAGATGATAGATAGATAGATAGATAGATTAAAAAAATGATCCCCATTAAAATTATCAGAGGAACTCATTAAAAGTACTTTTCAAGGTATAAGAATAATGAAAGCAATACAAAATTTAGTTTGTAACATTGACGGACTAATATTAGTTAATACCTTCTTGATTTATCAGACTGCTTAATGTTCAAATTCCTAGAATAAAAGACAGGGCACTCCCATAAACTTTAAACCATGAGAAGTTCAAGAGATCCAACTGAAACTAGCTTCATGGAAAAACAGAGGTGGGAATGAGTCAATAAACTTTGATAGTCATAGAACAACTGTGAAGTTTGGGCTTTGTAAAGGAGGATGCCTATTGATTTACTTGCTGTTTTTTTTAATTTTTAAAATAAGATTTTATAAAATGGTATGACAAGAGAATAGAAATATCTCCATTACAGTTTATCAAGGGTGTTTTATGATCTTTGGGCTTTCCTGGATATATTTGGTAGCATATTTACCTCATCCAATACCCACGGTAACTCTCTGAGTATTATTATGTCCACTTTAGTGTTGAAAAAGAGATCCTCGGAGAGTTTCCATGTGCAAGTGTGTTTCAAATTTGTCAATACTTAAGAACAAACTTGATTACTGGATAAAAATCCAGATTCCAGGCCTCTTCCCTTCTGAAGTCTTTAATTCAGTAGGGATGGAATGGATATTGACAATCCATATTTTAAATAAGCATCCATGGTGGGTTTTTTTCAACACAGCCAGTTTGGGGAACATTGTTTTTCACCTAGCAGTCTTGTGAAAGAAATGAGTGGATCCCGAGTTTAAGAGACAGTCAAGAGAAACTGAGACAAAAATAACTGCGTGTATTCATCTGTCCTAGAAGTAAAAGAACAAAAACTACGGTTTGCCTCCTTTCCAGGAACTTAGGTCAGTTTAAGAGAGCAAAACATATACATGAAAAATATTAGGTAAAAGCAAAGTTCTTGTACAGAGTATTAATTCTATGCCTAGACAATCTACTTAAAGTCAATTTAAAAAACAATATGAGTTCATTGGTAATATAGGCAGGAACTGTAATGGACGGTCCTCCTAGAAAGTAGTGCTGACCTTGGACCTTGAAATGCAGGCAAGTGTACATTGGAGGGAAAGAAGAAGATAATACAAAGCTGCAGAAGGAGCATGATGCATAGGGCCTCTGTGAGGAGACTGACATGCATGGAAGGAGAGTGTGTTTAAGTAGGATAGAAATTCTTAATTGCTTTCTTCTTACCTAGAAAGATCTTCGGAAAAGCTATGCAGGGTTTTCTGGACATTGCTCATCACCTTAAATTGCATACTCATTCATTCATTCCTTCACTTAAGCAATAGTCCTTATATAAATAAAGTTTTAATATTATTAATCATTCCATGCAAGTTATTATAAGGCATTGTTATCTTCTTTAAATTGTATCTCTAGTTATATTTACCTCATAAAGAGGGTTGAGTAATAATTTTTCAAACGAAAGTATTTTAAAACAAAAACGTTTTATCTTCTACCTATAGCTTATCTAGTATATTATGATTCAAAGTCTGAATTAAAGCTCAATAAACTGAAAGACACCAGCCCTTAAGATCCAGAAGTGCAGGAAAATGTAATTTTCTTTTCACTGCTCTTTTTTTATTTTAAAAATAGAGAAGGTAATTTTTTATCTCTAATGGAGCCCTATCTAGCAGATAAATGCCTTCAATAATCTGACTCCAATTTATGGCTTCATCTTGTCTCCTTCACTGAGGTTGTATAATGGTTAAAGAAAAAAAAGTTTCCTTCCATGAAGCATGAATGGGCTCTTCAATTGGGTTTTCTTTTCCTTATAACACTCACCTCCAGGTTGATTTCAACTTTTTTTTATTTTTATTTAAACCCATGTACTTGAAAAATTATTGGTTTCAGTTGCAATGCAAATTTAGGCAGGGTCTGATGGTATCTGCACCGTAATGGATAGCCTCTCAGATTTCAGCAGTTATATTCCTAACAGAGACAAACTGGAACTTTTTTTATCAGTGGCATTGCTATCAGACCTAAGAGGATCAGAGTATATAATAGTTATTATCTGATAGGCAACACCTTATCCTTTACAGAAAAAAATAAAGCCGCTAGAAATAGTAAATGATCTTTTTCTTCTCTTACCACCTTCTGAGCATTTGTTTTCATTACCCCCTTAGACTGAGATTACAAGCGCCAGTACAGTGCCAGTGACGAAGGGTCTTTTCTCACAGCTCCTTCATACTCTGCTCCTTACATTGCACATCACAACTATGGTCAGTCGAATTAACTCAAGAGTCAAATGAGAACAGAGAGGAAGAGAAATCGCTTTATAACATCAGATATACAAGAGAAGCCTCAGGTTCCCTCCGGTTATCCTCTGATTTCAGCCTCAGCTGTAGTGGATAGCACCACACAAGTTCCCACTGACAGCTATGCGACTGAAACATTCTCCACATATATTTCTACTTTCTCCCCGGAACATTCTCCAACACTATGATGTCCACTTGCCCCACATGCAAGCACAGACCAGAAGTACTGGTTTAATACTACCAGTAACCCCTCACTATTGGTGAAGAGGAGCCAGTGGGTAAATATTCCTGCCTCCCGTACTTCAAGTTGATAGTTTTGGGAATTTAGGGTAGACATTCTGTCTACTTTTTAGTAGAAGCTGGTTGCTGCACAAATGAAAGCAGCTACCTCAATTATACAGCAACATGCTAACTTTCATTAGATCCTGTCTCATCTCACCTGTTCCTTCACTCCTGCTTCTTGGATCATCTCCACTTTCAAGGGAACACAAACTAAAACAGATAACTTTGTTAACTACTTGCTATTGCTTTACAACAAGGATCAGTACACTTTTTCTCTAAGGAGGCTGGTTGTAAATATTTGTAGTTCATATGGTCTTTTTTGCGGCTACTCAATTCTGCCATTTTAGAATGAAAATAGCCAATGACATTAATCAATAACTGTTCCAATATAACTTCATTTATAAAAACTGGTGGTGTATCAGATTTGGCCTATGAGCCTGTGGCTTGCTGTCTCTTGTGACTTTCTTAATTGTTTTTGTAATGCATGACAATATGCTTAGATTTCCCTGAGCTTAAGTATCCTAATGATGATCACTGATGAAATTACTAATTGCATTTTATTAAAATTATTATGTACAAGGCATTATTCCTAGCAGGTGTTTTACACACATTTTATCATGTTTTATTTCCAACATTTTAATTTCATTTATGATAAATCTCAGAAAAGCTGTGTCATCATTCATGCTTTCATTAAACAGTTGTAGTCCTCAGCCTTCTAAATGCATGATTGGATTGTACTCCCTGGTCCTCTTTCTAGTGGGGTAAGGCCATCTAATTATTTCTGGGCAATGCATTATGAGATTTAACCAATGCCAAATGATTCTTCAGAGTTCTCTGTCCCTTTACCAAAATTATTGACAAGTTACAGGGAGTGAGTCTCAGATTGAGTACAACATGAGGCAGTAAACATCCAGTGAACAGGTAACATGAGAAAGAAATACATCTGAGATTTTAAGTCATTTGTTATCATTGCATAACTTATCAATCCTAATACAAAAGCTAAATAACTTGACCACTACTGCAGCCAGTAAGTGGCATAGACCAAATTTGAATATAGGTCTTCAGACTCCAATGCTTGATGTCTTTCCATGATATGTCCCTCACTATGTGTAGCCTTCTCTTGCCATAAAAAGCAACATATTAAGGCAAATACTCTTTGCCAAAGAGGCCACTGTAATAAAGGCCGAAGGTCTCCATTCTTAGCTCTGTTTGAGGAGAGGGAGAGGGAGAAGAAGAGGGAGAGGGAGAGGGAGAGGGAGAGGGAGAGGGAGAGGGAGAGGGAGAGGGAGAGGGAGAGGGAGAGGGAGAGGGAGAGGGAGAGGGAGAGGGAGAGAGAGAGAGAGAGAGAGAGAGAGAGAGAGAGAGAGAGAAATTATGGGGAAAAAATAGCAAAATCAAACACTGATTCCAGAAAATATTTCAAGTATATAAAATTTAGATTCACTGTCCTCCCATCTTTATCCTATTCTTACCTACAGTTCCTATAATAGAAATGTTCTGGCGCACCTGTCTAGTCATAGTGATTTACTCTTCTCTGGTAACTACTCCCCTTTTCTCAACAGTGGGGGTGGGTAGCTCTTACTGTGTGACCAGACTATTTCTGATTGACCATGAATGCACCCCTGATCCAAGATGGGACAATCAGCTGGTCTTCCCAGGGACACTGGAATTGGGGCTTATCCACTGAAGTTAATCTTTCTATTATATTGTGCCCACGAGCTTAACATTCTGAGAATATGGAGTAGCAGCTCTCATCCTGCCATGTAAACTAGGTCTTCAGTGAGAGAAACATAAGCACACATGCAGAGAAGAGGTGAGAGAAAAGACACAGAGGGAGCCTTGGGAGTATTTGAGGTCTTGGTTCTAAGCCCAGCTGTACTCCTGACACTGGGGTTCGTGAGATATTTCTTAAGTCTGGTAGTAAATTCTTTCAGTTTGCTTAAACTAGATGAAATGTTTTCCTATTATTTGCAATCAGAGTCCTAAAAAATACAACTCCTAATCTATGACTCTTTTTTTCACAACTGCTCAAAAATTTAATTTTAATGGATGGGTTACATTTTCTAGTAAAAACAATTGGTCTCAATGAGTACCTTGGAAAGACTTTGATAAAATAATTGTCTTAAGTACAGCAGGCCCTGGAATAATGTTGTTTTGTTCAACACTGTTTCAGTGTAACACTGATGACAACAACAAAACAAAACAAAACAAACAAAAAATCAATCCCTACCTTGGACCACTATGTGCGTGGAGTTTGCAAGTTCTCCCCATGTCTGCATGGGTTTTCTCTGTGGATTCCAGTGTGCTCTCACATCCCAAAAATATGCACATGAGGTGAGTAGACATGTCTCAATTTTCCCGGTCTGGGTGAGTGTGGGTGCGTGTGTGAGTGTGGCCTGCAGAAGGGCGCATGCTAAGCTGCCGGGAGAGGCTCCAGCCACCCATGCCCCGGAAGTGGGATAAGTGAGTTGGAAAAGAATGATCTTACTTGTTTATTACTTGTTCTTAAATGTATGGATAGCTCACACTTATTTCAATGTTTACTATTAGAAGTGTTCTGTGATTTTATTTAGAAGTTTAGTGATGCTTTAGTGACCAGAAACATGCCGTAGGAACTTAATTTTGTTTCTATTAATTAGCCTGTGGTAAAATTGGTTTTGTTATATATCATTTCACTTCAAGGCACAGTTTCCAAGAACCTATCAACAAAGTTAAGTGAGGACTGACTGTATTTTGTAGAATCATTAAAAATTAAATATACACACCCCTATAATCATTGCAGCATTATTTACAATAGCAAAGATAAGGAAGCCACCTAAGTGTCCATCAATAGTTGAATGAATAAAGAAGAAGTGGCACATATTGTGAAATAATATTACTCAGTCATAAAAAAGAATGAAATCTTGCCACTTGAAACAACATGGATAGACCCAGAGAGCATTATAGTAAGTGAAATAAGTCAGACAGTGAAAGACAAATTCCATATGATTTCTCTTATATGTAAAATTTAAAACAAGACAAAACAGCAAACAAAACAGAAACAGACTCATAGATACAGAGAACAAATTAATGGTTGCCGAGGGGAGGGGAGTGTGGGGAATGGGTGACAAAGGTAAAGGAGAATAAAAGGTACTTCCTGTTATAAAATAAGTATGTCATGGGGATGTAATGTATAGCACAGAGAATATAGTCAATAATATCATAATAAATTTTTCTGGTGACAGATGGCTACTAAATTTACCATGGTGAACACATTGTAATACATGTAAATGTTGAATCACTATGTTGTACACCTGAAACTAATATAAATATTATATGTCAACTATACTTTAATAGAAAAAAAATAATCAATGTCTGATGGTAGAATCTGAGTATAAGTTGAGATATTTTACTGAATTTACCTTTCCAATACACTTCAAATTATACTCAGCCCTTTCTCACATCACACTAACCCTTGTACAGTATATGCTTCCCATCCCTAGGTTCAGTAAATACATATTTTTTAATGCAAACAGAAAAACTGAGTGAAAAGTGTGAATTTTACTATCATAACTATCTCCCATTAATTACAAAAACGGCAAGAGAATAGTTAATTTTGTGCTTTGGGTTTTAAAATATGGTCCGTGCTCTTGGATTAATCTTTCCAAAAATATGTACCACATCACAAAATATTTTTGCTTTTCCCAAAGTAATAAAGAAAAATTATTCAAGTTAAACAAATATCTCATTTTTTCCTCACATTACGGCCTATGGTACTGTCAGTAGCAAGTAACGTGATTCTATAAATGTGTACACTAACTCACTCTGCATCATTTGCTATATAAATAGAAGAGAATGTTTAGTTCTAAAAAGGAAAGCAATAAACAGCTACTTCTGAAATAGATCATTTAATCCTTTGACTAAAACCATACACATAAAATAAATAAAATGTGGTCTGCATCAAAATTTCCTAAAATTCAGGAGGCTAAACTGAATTAATATTATATGTTGCCTCAGGACTTGCAGCTGGCTGCCTTGGGGAATATATAGATATATAGTTATGTATCTCTTGGACTGTGATTTAAAATAAAATTTGAGAAAATCAGGCATTGTTTATTGCCTAAATATTTATAGTGTGGGAATTTTAGTATCAATAATGTTTTTTTCAAAAGTGTTGATGTTTATTTGAATTTAGTTTATTCTAAAATGACTGAACATGGAAGGCTAATTATAATTTCATATTATTCAGCCCTGTATTGCACCAAATGATATTGTTTTTGTTCTGATTGTCTATGCTTTTTCATCCTATTTTTTAATTTAGTCTCCATAACATTTGGAAAAATCTTTTTGAATAGGGATTTTTCTGCAAAGATTTCACTCAAATAACAGAAATTTTATAGTACTATGTATTTTCATTAGAGGAATGCTTTTTCATAGTCTAAACATTTATGAGTGATCTAAGTTTTCACTCAAATAGTGGAACATTTACAATGAAACAGATCTTGATTGTTTAATATTCAGCCAGGAATTAATTTTATACTATTACAAATGGTTAAAAATGACATATTGTACTACAGAACTAGAATTTACAATTTATAAGTTAATTTTATATTCACACTTTGGAGAAAATTATGGACACATTAAATTGCTTACATAAGCTTTTTAAAGAAATAACTACAAAAAGTAAAAATTGTAGTGCCATTTGGCTGGCTAATTTATCTAAAATACGATAACTGTAAAACCAAGTAGAAGGTCATAATTATAATTTTTCTCAGTGAAATCTATAATAGATCTCACCCCATTAGACAATTCAGCATTTTGCTCATTCTTATAAGGTTAAAAAAAAAACGTACCCAAGAAAGACAAACTACAATTGCAATTCCTTAATAAATCTCTGTGTGAGATACAAGTATAGTGATAAGCCTTACCACTTCAAGGAGGAGAGGGAATAATTCCTTTTTTACTCTAAACATCCAGAAGAGTGGTACTATTAATTCAAGGTCTCTTATCCTTCCAAAGGAAATTATCTAAAATTTTATGTGGCCGTTTAAATGATTGCTTTGGGAAATTTATATGGTAGTCATGGGAACAAGTAAAGAAGTCAAGGCAATGTTGATCATTTTAATAGTGTGCAAGTTATCCATTCAATTTGTAAATACCTTGGACCACTCTTCTAGGGCATGAGTGATCAGAAAAGGCATTTATGCAAAAGTAATTAAATAAAAATACAAGCTCATTAATAGCTAGAATAGCCTAAAGTTTTTTAATTGGTCAGGTTCACTGTAAATACTCTATCTGAGTTTTTCAAAGAGCAAAAAAATTATCTTCTTTATAGGGTTATGGCATATTTTTTTGAAGAAAGCATATTTTCTTTTTGATGATTCAGAACTAATTCTTTTGTTCTTTTAGCATTCTAAGTATTTCCCTGAATACCACTTCTCTACAAAATATACTTCCCTGGTTACATCAACATTTGTCTGCAAAGAAGTAGCAAAGATATGATTATGGTGCTCATATTTCTTGACAGCACCCAGCTTAGAGGTTAACTGCATCAAGCAGAGACAGATGGGACAAACCTGAGACCTGGAAACAGACCCACTCCTCTGGGCCCTAATCTCCTCACTAGAATGAGACAAGTGATAGAACTGACCAACTTGTGGATGTTGGAAAGCGATCCATCATACAGACAAAACATATTGATGATATCGGGTCAATAAACAAATATTATAAACAGTCTGTGTAAAGGAAGACTTGACATTCAGGATGTCCTGGAATTTCTGAAAAGAGGAATGGGGAGAAGGAGCTAGGCATCCTCAGGATCCAAGGCAAGCAACAGAAGGGATCAAAGAAATCTAACAGCAAGCAGCTGTGCTTCAGTTTCACCATGAGGGTTCAGAGACTAATCTCCGAAGCAGGATGAGGAGGACTCCAGTCATAAAGGGATCAAAGGGATAGACAGAGTGCACAGGCAGGAAGAGAGTACAGGGAACAAAGTGGAACCTTACGTGCTAAATATGAGACACGAGAATGAGAAAGAAATTTGGTCGTTGTATTAAATAATTGATTAGTTATTGACGATTAATTTATAATAACTAAGGTAAAAAGCTAGGGAAAACACTATATCCAATAATATTTCCTTTGGAGCTAAGGCAACTCTGAACCTGACGCTGTAGATCAAAGAGCCCACATGCCCTGGGAGATGAGCCTACAGAGGGTGGAGCAGGCAAGGCTGTATGCTGACATGCAACATGCTCAGTGTGGCTGCTTTCACCCCCATTAAATCCTGAGCTGATGCCTCACAAGTACCATGAAAATCACACCTACCACTCTGGCTTACAGGGACAGTTAAAGGGGTATGTGTAATTAAAGCCCCTTGCCCAAAGCAGGGGCACCATGGTGCTGATATCAAACTCTTATAAAGTTGTAATCCAGATTTTCCAGACTTTTCCCACACCTACAGCCCTAAAATCTGATTTCTACTTACACACTATTCTACTCAATTTGCAATGCAACCAATCCAGTATCACTTTCAGGTAGAAACAAGGAGTAACTATATCTACCTCTATTATATATACATTATAAATATACATTATATGTTTATACATTATAAATATACATTATATAAACATATAATGTATATTTATATACATTATAAATCTATATACAGTAAATATATATGTAAATATATGTGTTTGTGTATATATATGTACACACACATATATGTGTGTGTGTGTGTATATATATATATATATATATATATATATATATATATATATATGCCTGTAAAACAAACACTTAAGTACCTTTGGGAAACATATGGAGGCCAAACGGTATAGAATCCAGCAGACTTTTCTTCTCTACTTTGAAACTCTCACCACAATCTTGCCAAGGGAAGGCTGGGTAGTGGAGAGGCCTCATGATGCAGAACACTCGTTGGCCATGTTGCGGCTCTTCCTCATCCCCTACCTAGGAAGAGCAAACCATTGTGGAAACATTCCCAATAATCTCCCGGTCTGTGTAACCAGGTTAGGTGGTAAATTATGGATTTAGCAGTGCTGAACTATTTGGATGGTGTAGTTAGCAGCAGGGCAAAAGCCAAGGAGTATCAGCTCCTGAGATTTGCAGCAAAGGCGTCTGGGAATCCACTGGAAGCCCAGCTTGATGTTGCCTGCCAAGGGCAATGCTCTATCTTGAAGACGTACTTTCCACATTGTGGTGCTCAGTGCAGTAGATATCTCTCTTCTAATTGCAGCTATTTAAAGCTCTAATTGAAGAGGTGACACCCTGCTCTTAGCTAGATTTCAGATTCCCAGAAATCTGTTTACAGCTGCAGCCCAGAGAATCATCCCATTCTTCCACTCCTACCCAAAATCATGTCAATTCCATTCATAGAAAAGCCTAAAAGTTTAAGGAAAAGAAAATTCAAGTGTAGCCTCTCAGCAATTTGTTTTTCTCCCACAATTTCTGTGTGGTAGATACTTAAAAAACAACAGAACAAATAAACAAACAAACAACAACAACAACAAAAACCATTAACTCCATCAACAGATGGAATCTATTTATCTGCCATTTGAATCTAGGCTTGGCCACATAACTTGAAGTGGTTAGTGACGCCTTAACAGATGTGATTCAAACAGAGGAGTGAATGGGTTTCTACCTTGGAGCTGGTCTTTTTCTTTATTGCTGGAAACTATTTTGTCACCATGTGAATTGGCCCAGGCTGGCCTCCTCATGGAAGAGGATGATACAGCATGGCCCTGCTACCAGCTAAGGCCATAGGCTTATGAGTGTGGCCCTCCTAGAAAATCCAGCTTCCACCAAGCTGGCCTAGATCAAAACTGCCTAGCTGACCCACAGAATTATGGGTGAAAAAAGTTGCTGTTTTAAGCCACTAATGTATGAGCTGGTTTGTTATGCAACAAAAGCAAACTGAAATATCCTCTTCAATACTTCTCATTGTATAGAGCTGTAGAATAAAATCATGTTTAACAAGGGTTAATTATATGAACAAGATATTTAAAGTCAGCACAGCTTAACATTTTGTCATTTTATCAGGAAAAAGAATATTATATAAATTTAATTTATTTTGTCCTGGTGAATCAAAAGAGGTCATGGATTATGTAGCAGCACAAATCTACCTATGAATATATTTGTATATGCATATTCAACAATTACAATTTCTCATATTCATTAGTATCATTAATTTCAGAGTGAAGCATTTGAATAGGGGTCTGTTTGCTTGTTTTGCTTTTGTTTTGAAAATTACTTCTCTTGGGACATACTAACCAAGATAAAACATTTTCCTTGAAATAGGAAAGAAATTCATCTAACCGTACTTTGCTCCTATTTTCCACGCAATCACATGGGTTACGATGTGGTCAATCTTGAATTCGTGCTGGAACAGCTTTAATTGTGCTTTACTTTAGTAATATGGGCCAATGGCTCAGAGAAGAAACATTATTCCCTACTCCTGAGAAAGAAGAAGAATCAGAGTAGGCTGACAATTTGTCTGGAAGTTTTGCAGTTGCATCTTGCTTCTCAAAATTAGAACATAAGATCAGTGTTCAAGGGATGGAAGCTGTGTTATTTATGGTTCTCCTCACTCAGACCAGGTGTACTTGTGGCTTTCTGACCACACCCACCAACGTAATGCCATGCAATTATGTGAGCTTAGCATACCAAACTGCTTATTTCTCTAAGATGCTATAAAAACTTAGCAGCCACATGGCAGTAGACTCACTTCCCTTTATGTTATCCAACAGATATGGACAAAAATTAGAAAATTGAGACTTTTTTTCCTAGAACAATGATTTATTTAGTACATCTAATCTGAAGATACTCACTTTTGAAACACTGAGGAACTTGCAAACAGTTTATCACACAGGAAGTTTTGGAAGCATTCACATCAATAAAAGTGATCCTTTCTAGTTTATGACTGAAAATCAAGTAATGATCAACAATGATATTGATTTCATCCTACACAATCTTATTTTGAATCACTAATTCATTAAAGAACCATTTACAATGATAAGGTCCACAAATTTTATGATCTTAAATCTTCAAGGAGAAAATATGAATGATAGTTTTAAAAAAGTTCTAATGTGATGAGTAACTGATGTCACTTCAAGCAAAAAAGTAATTACTTAAATACAAGTCAATATAGATTGACTGATATGAATGACTGAATTTTTTTAACTTGCACATATTTGTCTGTGTGTGTGTGTGTGTGTGTGTGTGTGTGTGTGTGTACAATATCTATAATATTATTTGGCATCATTAGCCATTTCAGAATGAGGAATTTTGAGGGAAAAGGGAGAAGTTGTTTTATTTTGTTTGTTCACTAAGTGCCTTCTCTTGAAAAATGCTACCCAAGATAAACATTTTTCTTAGAAATAGGAAAGAACACCTAACAGGATGTTGCTTCTGTTTCCACAGACCCAAGAGCCAAATGACATAAGACTTGTTTTCAAAAGTCAACACAAATCTTTACTATGAACTGCAAATCCTATGACTTAGATAAACAAATTAATACTTTTGAATTCATTTTCTTTTTAGTCTTGCCTGAATCTTTTTTCTTTTCTTAAAATGTTGTTCACCAACTGCTCTTACCTTCATTCTTTTTTTTTCTTGTTTTAACTAAATTCATTGTGGTGATAGTAATTAATAACATATAAGTTTCCAGTGTACAATTCTATAATACATCATATGTACATTTCATTGTGTGTTCACTACCCAAAGTCTGGTCTCCTTCTGTCACCTTAATTCTTTTTACTCTGTTGTGAGGTACACTGATATCTTTGTGTAACGTGCTTTTAAACCTCTTCATCAAAGTTTAAATATTTTTACTTATTAGACAAATGCACAAAATGATAATACCCATTATAGACATTTTCAGGGAAATATAACTACTCACACAATACTAATATAAACAAATAGAACCAAGAGTTTTACAAATCAGTAACCATAACAGTAGTCATTCAAAATTATGAAAACGATCATATACTTTGATTTATTAATGTCTTTCCTGGGAATTTAAGATAAAGATAATTACTAAAGGATAAGGAAAAAAGATAAGACATGTGAATGTCATAGGACCCTAAATATTCTTTCTCTAAACAGTCTATGCCTAAACATTCTTTATTATTGCAAAAAAGTATATCACAGACACATAAAAGTTGGACTATGTGATTAAGTAGATTCTGATATACGACAGACTGTTCCACAATGATTAAAACATAAGTCTGAAGATTGTTCATCATGTAAAATGTTTACAATATAACGGTAAAATAATCAGATTTCAATACAGCATCTGCACAATGTTTTCATCTTTGTCAAATTATATGTGTTTATCTTTGAGAACTGGAAACAATTTGGGAACACGGATCAGAAGAATGAGATTTTGAAATATGACTTCTTTTAAAAGTTCCTTTATTATTGTAATATTTGGCCATTAATTTTAACGCTCTTATCTACTTCCACTAATGAAATAACACTTTAATTCAGGTAAGAGTAGCTGATAGAAATCTCAGTTCATAAGCTCCTATCATCAATAAATATATTTTTCTGTATCTAAAATTAATTTCTCAGTCAGTCCAGAGTGTTTTCTACCCCTCTGCAGAATCCCATCCTCATTCATCTCTGTTTTTCAGTCCTTGATCATTACTCTTTCCTTCCTCATTCTTGATTACTTAGCTTCTTCAATCAGCTGTTCTCTTTGAAATGTCCATGCTACTCTCAGGTACGTGGGAAATTGCCTATAATCTCCAGCCTCATCTGGGCTGTAGTTTACATTCTGATTCCTTTCCCCTTCAGTCACACAGGATCATTCTGAGCCAGAATGGAGCTGGCAAACGTCTGGAGGCTGCTACTTGTCCATCTTACCAGACATCCCTAAACAATTCCTTGGCTCATAGTTACACTTGCTACATAAAATTCTAACATCTGATTGCCGCCTCCCCCAACACCACCAAGTTTTACTTTGAAACTGGCATGCACCTCCCCTAAACCCCAGTTCCCATTATCACAGGAAATCTGATCGCCCTGGCATCTCAGGCTTGACTAGGCAACAAAGTTGGCTGATCTCAGGTACTCTTCTTGGGGACTGACAAGCATTTTCGCTTACACTTCCCACAGCCTGGAGAAACAATCATATTTGGGCCTAGTTTTCACATCATCACAATATTTTCTGAACTGAGTTCTCTCAGGATGTAGGCCTTTAGAAACCAAAGCCACATGGTGACTACTCTGTTCTCCGTGTTTTCACTATCATTCCTCCACAGAGGCAAAAAATGTACAAGTAAGTGATCAAAGAGGATAAGGCAGTAGGAACAAAGAGATGCCAGGGCGAGAAAGCCATCATATGTCAAATTGTTATTTAAATAGTATGAATTTTGCCTAAATTCAAGAAAAATCCTTGTGGCTTTATCTAGAATCAAGAATAATTACAAAATATATGACCATAGATAATACATTTTGGAGGACTCATAAATATGTGTGATTATAAAAATAGAACGACTATAGTTTTCCTTCTGTTAATGCTGGTGTGTGGATAACTTCAAACTTTATTCTTTAGACACATGTTAAAACAGGTTCACAAATGTATTCCCTATTATTCAAAAGCCCCTCCCCCCAAATATTTCTTCTTTATTTTCTACAATCTAATGTTCCCATAAAATCCTACCCTGCTGGTGACATAAACAAAATATTCATTTGCCAATTGACAGTATTTCCTAGCAAGTAGCTTTAATAGAACCTTTCGTGGAATCTAATCTCTGCCAGCTCAGACATTTTCTTTTTGCTACATCCTATTTCCATCCCATTCCCCGCCAAGTGAGGGGGTGGGGTGAGGGTTAGGACTTAGATGACTTTGTTTTCACCAGTGAGGACTTAAGTTCCAAATACGTAGATGTACCAGCTTTGCTGTAGGACCCTGTTTGCCTTCTACAGAAAGAGGGGTTGTTCTTGCCTGGGACTTGGGCCACTGCACAGTATTTAAGATGTTATCCTCCTGTATGGACAGGGTTCCTCATCCTTCCCTGCTACTGGAGCTCTACTCCAGAGCTGATGACCCTCTGATTTGTAGCCAATATCCATTCAGCCCAACTCTTAGGTTGTCCTCAGCCTCAGCCCCTCCAGTAGTGTTACGTTGTCCCTCACCAAGTGGCCTTTTGGTGGTCCTGCTGCATCTCAGCACAGCTACCTTCCACATCCCACTCAGGGCATCAGGAAGTCCTTTCCTCATCTCAGTCACAACACACGACAGACCAGGGAGGATCTGGAACACTCACTCAAGCATTTTCTTTGGCTAAAAATCAAAAACGTCCACTCTGACACAGCCACAGCATGTTGGTTCTGAGTCGCAGTACATTGCCATCTCCTTTAAGAGCATCAAATTCAGAATTGGGCACCAGTTTTCTCTCCTGTCATTCCCCTTAAACTACAGAACATTGTCCTTTCAACATCTTCTGAGTCAGAAAAGCCTAAAGTTACCTCTCTGACCACTTGTTTCTTCTGCCTCTTCTTTCTGTCTCTCTTCTTTCCTCACTCCTTCCCTGGAACTGAAAGGGTGTCCTTCTATTTCCCTGTTTCAGAAAGAAGAGACTCCTCACATTATATCTCCTTCTCACAAAGGCAGACTTAACCCTCTCCACATCAAAGTATTTCATGAGTTGAATGATGGTTGCTGGGGAAATAGTGTAGGGGCATGTGATGTGCGGAGGAGGGGGCAAAGAATGAGGTATACAATGGTCTAATATTTCACAGTATCATCCTCATTACCTTATTCATTATATTAACTTATATTAAATAGTCCTTTTCATTGGCAAAGTAATTTAACATATATTTTGTTAATCACAAAAACAAGATTTTGTGATAGTATTGTGAGTAATTTTTTTAAAAATTCAAGCATGATTTTTAATTTAAACCAGATAATAATTTAAACAAGATTTTCTTTAAAGATAAACAAACAAACAAGATTTTGTAGGAGATATTAGGTTGGTGAAAAGGTAATTGCGGTTTTTGCAATTATTTTTAACATTTTAAACCGCAATCACGTTTGCACCAACCTAATAGTATTGTGAAACTGAAGCCTAGTAATGGTGAAGCTAAGACTCCAACCTGACCCTTCACGTTCAAATTCCAGCATCTTTCCCACTCACCGGAGTTCTTGCATTTCCCAGATTATAACATGGATGATGATATAGTAGGTCAAATTTCTCACAATGGTTATGAAGTGCCCAGTGATGCCCGATTGTTCATTAAAGAATACCTTCAGTTTGGAAAGAAACTGACTTTTCAATTTAGTAAAACAGGAAATTTTCACATGCCAGAAATGTTTTTCAGTTTTAAAAGTGTTGTTCAGAATCTGTCTAGATGACTTTGAGAAAATATGTAAAATATAATTTTAAATTTCTCCAGATTTTTTCCTTTCATATTTCCATTAGTCCTACTTTATCACTAATTATTATTAGTCTCATGCTATATGGAGAAAAATGATATTTCAAATTCATATCTGTCAATCAGTTTTCAATTGATCATTACGTCTTTGGGATCCTTCTGAATAATAAGTAAAATTATTATTGACAAATATAATACTTGCAAAGCTAGAAAAGATGTTGAATATTATGTATTTGTGACTGATTCATTTATTAATATAACAAATGTTGATTGAAACTTACCATGTCCTAGGCACCATTCTAGGGACTGGAACATGGTCATAAACAAAATAGCTTAGAATCTCTGTTCTCAGAGAGCTTATATTTTAATTTGTGGGACATTAATGATAAATAACTGGAATGTGAGGTGTGTTAAAAATAAAGTAGGTGCCAAGGAGCGGATAATAGCAGGAAAGGGAGCTATGTAATATAGAGTGAGGGGTACTTTAATATGGTGGCTAAGGAAAGTCCTCACTGAGAGGTTGACTTTGAGTAAAAATGTGGTTGCTGTGGGTCCAAGAATGGAAGGACTGACAAATTAGGAAAAATTCAAAATCTTAACAATACAAAATCTTGATGGGGTAAATTGGGAAAACAGGAACTTCCATATATTGCTGGTGATAGTACAAAATGATATGACTCTATAAGGGAAAATTTGTCAATGTCTAACAAATCTATTCTGAGACATATCTCCATGATCTTCAAACAATATATGCATATTATGTATAAAGGAAAATTAATGGAAAAAATATTAGAAACAACAAAATCTTTAGGCGCATGTATCAAGAAAATATAGTACATAATAATGACCATTATTGCTTTAAGCCACTAAATTTGGGGACTATGTTTTTCTACAACCATAAGAACTGGGACAAACTATGGATAATAAACCACTGATTAATAAAAGAAAATTAATGAATTTGTAATGACAAGAATGGAAGGAAGAAAGACAGGGTGGGGGGAGAAATAAAGGGATGCAAGAAGGCAAAGGGAAAGGAAGCTCATTACAAAATACCAGCTAATAAATATAGAATGAATGATAGAATTACATCTCCATTTTGCAATCACCAAGGTAACAACTAATTTAAACAAGGGTTATCAATGGATATTAAATCCTTTGGGTGAAAATTAGAGAGGGCGGGGAGCCATGTATTCATCTAGTCTCAAAGTATCATCCACAAATTACTTACTAATTGCAAAGGGAAACAATCAACCTTTATAACGGAGAGAGCTGGCAGATACCAACTTCACCAAATGATTCAACCTAGCATCACCAATTACTGGAACAGCTGCTGGTATGAGCTACCTTAATGTGATTAATATACATCATGTATACTTGCCAAACGTGTTTAACCTGAATTTATTCACGAGAGAAAAAAAATAAGGCAAATCTAAAATGGGGGATGTTGTCTAATACAGCGGGTCTGACATTTAAAAGTTAATGTTACAACAGCAACAAAAAAGACTAGGGACTCTATTAGATTAAACGAGACTAAAAGGACACAACAAGCAAACATATGCATGAAACTTAAATGTGAAGAAATGCATATTAGATAATATTATCGAATTATTTGTAGTTTTCTCAGGTGCAATAATGGTGTTGTGGTTACATAAGGTAATATACTATTTCTTACAACTAATTTCTTACGTGCTAAATTATTTAGGGGTAAAATGTTATGATAGCAATCTACTTTCAAATAGTTTAGCAAAATTAAAATTAAGTGTGGGGTGTATGTGTGTGTGTTTGAGAGTGAGAGAGAAAGAGAGAGAGAGAGTGCAAATATGGCAAAATATTAACAATTGGTGATTCTAAGTATAGGCTATATGCTTGTTCATTTTACTAACCTTCCTGCTTTTATATAGGTTTGAAGATTTTCAAAATAAACTTGGGAAAACAAGAGAATAGAGGAATTGAATTGGAAACCAACAAATATAGACAAATATATTTTGTGGAATTCTGCTCCAAAATAGGAGACAATTAGGACAGTAAATGGGGGAAATGAGAATCCTAAATTTCTTGATTTTTAAGTTAAAGAAAATTATTTGGGATATTTACACATAGATATATAATTTATGTGTAGAAACCCTGCAAAGCTTTCTAACTTTGTAGTAACCTTTGCTTTATCATGTTCTCACAATGTTTTTCTTTTTATTTAAAAATATTACACTACAATAATTAAGATAATGTGGTATTGGCAAAAGAATAGATATATAGATCAATGTACATGATAAAAAGCCCAGAAATAGACCCACATAAAGAAATCAACTGATTTTTGACAAAAGGTTAAGGGCAATACATTGAAAATATATATAATCTTTTCAACACATGGTATTGGAACACTGGCCAACAGCATTCCAAAAAGTGAAACCAGACACAGACCTTACTCGCTTCACATAAATTAACTCAAACTGGATCATAGACATGAATATAAAACACAAAACTATAAAATTCAAAGATGATAACATACGAGAAAATCTAGATGACCTTGAATATGGTGATGACTTTTTAGATACAACACCAAAAGTACAATCTGTGAAAGAAATAATGAATAAGCTGGACTTCATTAAAATAAAATTTTAAAAAAAATTTCTGATCTGTGAAAAGACAAGCCACAGACTGGCAGAAAAATATTCGCAAAAGACACATCTGATAAAGGACTATTAACAAAAATATACAAGAATATGAACTGACACCTCACCAAAGATAATATACAGATAACAAATAAGCATATGAGAACGTTTCACATCATGTCTTTAGGACCATGAAAATTGAAACAATGAGGTATCACTACACATGTATCAGAATGGCCAAAATTCAGAATACTGACAATACCAAATGCTGGTGAGGATGTAGAGCACTAGAAACTCTCAGGTACTGCTGGTGGGAAAGCAAAATGGTACAGCCACTTCGGAAGACAATTTGTTGGCTTCTTCCAAAACAAAACGTATGCTTATCCCATATGATCCAAAACTCACACTCCTTGGTATTTTCAATTCCCAAAAGAACTGAAAACTTATACCACACCAAAACTGGCACACAGATATTTATAGCAGTTTTTTTTATAATTGCCAAAATTTGGAAGCAATTACGATGTCATTCAGCAGGATAAATAAACGGTGGCACATCCAAAAAATGGAATACTTTTCAGCACTGAAAAAAAGTAAGCTATCAAGTCATGAAAAGATATGGAGGGACCTTAAGTCCATATTACTAAATGACGGAATCCAATATTAAAAGTCTACATACTGTATGATTCCAACTATATGACATTCTGAAAAAGACAAAACTATGGAGACAGTAAAAACATCAGTGCCATAGGTTAAACAGGTGGAGCACAGAGGATTCTGATGGCAGTGAAACTATTCTGGACAACACAGTAATGGTGGATAAGTGCCGTTATATATTTATTAAAACCTGTAGGATGAACAATGCCAAGAATGAATCCTAATGTGAACTATGGACTTTAGGTGATGATGATGCATCAGCGTAGGTCCATCAGTTGCAACAAATGTACCACTCTTGTGCTGGATGTTCACACTGGGAGAAAGTATGAGGGTCGGGAGGAGACGGGGTACATGGGAACTCTCTCTGTACTTGGTGCTCACATTCGCTGTGAAGTTAAAACTGTTCTTAAAAATACAGTCTATCAAAAAGAAAAATAAATAAATCCAACATTAGGACAGGTATAAGTTTGAGGAATAAAATAAAACCTAATTTTAATAACCAATATAATTCACTAAATACCACGTGCATTATTTTAATAAAACATTTAATACATGTTTGTGAAAGATTCTATGTATCTTTTAACCCTCTTTAACCAAGAAATCTTACTTTTTACTAAAATTTTGTTTTAGTATATGGAAGCAACCCAAGTGCCCATCAATAGATGATTGGATAAAGCACATATGGTACATACGAGTATATATGATGGAATATTACTCAGCCATAAAAAAGAATAAAAATCTTACCATTTGCAACAGCATGGATGGACCTATAGGTATTATGCTAAGTGAAATAAGTCAGACAGAGAAAGACAAATAACATATGATCTCACTTAAATGTAGAATCTAAAGAACATAAGAAACAAACACAACAGAAACAGACTCATAGATACAGAGAACAAACTGATGGTTGCCAAAGGAGAGGGGAATTGAAGGCCTGGATGAAAAAGTTAAGGGGATTAAGAAACACAAATTGATAGTAACAAAATAAGTCACAGGGCTATACAGTATAGTATAAGGAATATAGTCAATAATATTGCAGCATCTATGTATGGTGTCACAAGAGTACTAGACTTATCAGTGTGATAGATGGGAGGGGGGATGGTGTCAGGGTAAAAAAGGGGAAGGGATTAAGAAACACAAATTGGTAGTTACACAATAGTCATGAGGATGTAAAGTATAGCATAGAGAATACAGTCAATAATGTTGCACCAACTATGTATAGTGCCAAGTGGGTACTAGACTAATCGGTGCTATCTCTGCATAAATTATATAAGTTTCTAACCACTATGCTGTACACCTGAAATTAGTGTAAAATAATATTGAATGTCAAAAAATAAAAGTTAAAAAAATTAAAAATAAATAAAAGACTTTTATTTTTGCTGCCTCAGATGTATTTTCAGTTTAAAAATCAAGATATTAAGAACTATACTGAAAATATTTTCACATCTTTTATTTCTCTAAACATCTATGACTAGGATCCTTTTTGTACTTAGATTATTGAACCTCTCCTGTTGTGGCTAAAAAGAAAGAATAAATACATCAATATTCACCAACATGGTAAGCATAGGAATGTTGTATCATTTTTAATGGACTAAATATTTAGAATATAATCTTGTGGTTGTAGGAGTGGTATACAGATATGAGAAAAAAATACATGAAGGCAAAGCACATGCATTTTTAGGTGAAAATTTGAGCACACAGAAATTTACTACGTGCAGAATTTATGAATGAGAAGCCGGACTCATAGACTCATGAGTGATGAAATCATGATGAATAATGAAACCTGCGAATGTCACAGTCATGTTAAAGGTAGCCTTCTGGTAACCTCTGGTACTTCCTTCTCTTTAGCTAAGTTCATCTTGTCCATTCTAATGATAGGAAATACTAGGGTTTATATTATATTGTTTTAGATCATTTGTGCGTCTCACAAAAGGTTTTTTTGAAAACGGTCTTGGCCCTGTTTGAAGGTATTCCTATACTAGACCTCCAGGGATTAGAAACACTAGTTCAGCTCTTTAATTATTTTATCAAATGTCAGCCATGCTACCTAAATGCCGAAATTCTAAAGCATGTGTGTTGCCTTTCAATCAATAAGACAAGACATCTATGCTCTTTCGATGCCCATCAGAAAACTCACTGAGACAACTGCTTCTCCAGATAAGGACAGACGAGTCTTTTATTTACAGAGATTCTCTAATTTTCACCTTTTTATCAGTTCAGATCATAAGAAACGCATATGGGTTTACTGTATTACATTAACTCTTTCAACATAGAAATGTCTTCTCAGAACTACAATTTAATATAGTGCTTTGCCTTTTATCAGGAGAAGGGTATGAAATAATGACATTATATGTCACATTCTTTCATTTGTCGTTGTTTTCATATGACAAGAGTTCATTAGGAAGTTCCATCTCATTTATAATGTCACATGATACATTTTTCTGAGTTCAGAACCAGAACTTATTCCCTATTCTAGTGATTTGGCATCGTTTATCAAATGAGAATTATTCAGCTCACCACTGTTGTCTTTCACTCAGATGCTAGGAAACAAAGTGATCTTTTCTGATCTTTTCATCAGTTAATCGCCTGCCTCTTGTTATTCTGCCCTTGTTTTCATTTCACAGCAATTCATTTTATCTCTACAATATTACAAAACACTTTACATATTCTGTTGAAATAAATCTTAGGTATGTTTGCTGAGCGGTTTAACTATGTGGTAATCCATGGCACTAAATGAGAACACATAAGCAAAAAGTCAGATTCAATCTCTTGAAGGAAGCCCCCTGAGACTCACAGCAAGTCAGACATCCAAGCAACAATTGATATAAAATGAAATATGAACTATAACAGAAATAGGTACAAGGTGCAGTGGGAATATAAAAGGAAAATGCCTATGGTTTGATAGAAGAGAATGAGAACACCTCACAAAAATGTGAACTCTTAACCTGGGTCTACAAGGATGAGAAGGAATTTACAAGCAAATATGTTTGTAATATATAGTGGGGCATGAATCCCAGGGCACAAATGCAGGATACATGAAACAACATCATCTTTCTATAACCAAATGGTACTGTCACTTAATCTGAGTAATTTGGTCTCTCTCCTATGAGCCCATAAAATCCTCATGCGATCTAGGGAGTTCAAGAAAAATGTGGCTTTGATTCATTTTATAGTGTTTTCACTCTAGTGTCTTTTGCTTGGACATGGCCGCTTGAAACTCAAAAGTCAGGCATTTGATTATTTTCCTTCTCTTTGTATTTTTGCTGTGGCATCCCTTCTCAATGGGTATAACAGCAAGAATACAAAACTGCAAGAAAGGGGGAAACTGGATACTCTGCCACCCAGTATGGGTACCATAACAAAATGTTATCCTTTACCTGAGAGGAACCTCAGTAGTGAAAAGAACCTTAGATGTTATTTAAGTCAGCTCTTTCACCTTCATTTTTATGGAATAAAAATTTGCAGCGAGAAATGGCCAAGTGACACTCCCAAAATCATCCCAGTCGATGAGAGTCATGTGCTGTACTTCTGACACGTGCATCAGCATTGTTCCTGGTCTCTTCAGTACATTCTTTTAATCTGGGACACAAAACACTCACCAAAGGAGTTTGTTAAAGTGTACTGAATGCACACATATAAGGGCTCTAACGTTAGAGATTCCAATGCAGAAAGGGCAGCCAGAACTGCATTTTAAACAAGCATCCCAGGTGATGTTAATGCAAAGGACTGGCCCTTCCAAAAAACTCCATAAGGGCAGAGGCCTGTTTCTCTTAATGTTTTCATACCAGGGCCTATCAAGCACATTAGTATACAGGAAATGTCTAATGTTGAATGGATGAGTAAACCATATTTCTAAAAATACACACTCCTTGCAAACTTTGGGGTTTGTTTCTAGCAAAAGTACTGCCAAATTAGTTCTTTACTGGATTATTTTTCAATTGTTGTCTTGGAAGTGTAATGCTTCTGCATTTCTTTATAGATTAAGCTTTTCAATGCAAATTCCAGATCAAGCTTTTTCAACACAAAAAGCCAGCAACCTCAACAAAATCCCAGAATGTGAGAATTCCAGCAGCAAAAGAGAATGTTTAAGTTGCCATTGTTCACCCTTTGAACATGTAAGATGTAATTCCAAACCAAAGACAAAGTCACCTTTTTGGTATTTTGTGATTTATTATAGCATTATTTTTATTTAAGAGAATATAAGAACTCCCCACCCCTGTTAAATATGTGACTATTAAATATTTAAGTCTACAGAGTGAATTTATATTTTATAAACGAAATAGTCTAAATAACAGCAACATTTTTTTAAATGAAGATAAGTGAGGATAATAATACAACATGGAAAAAATATATTCATTGGCTTCTTCTAAAGAATCATTCTTTTCTATAAAATAAGTTATGATATTTTAAAATAATATCTGGGGAAAATTACCACAGATAAATAGCTCATTAGGAAAGAAGTTTACATGCAAATCCTGAAATCAGGACTTTTCCAGCATTGTTACATAATTTGTATAGTAATTAGTATATCTTCATTTTATAATGATTTGAAGAGAGCCTCAAAATAATCAGCCAGTAACATGTTATCTCCTAAATAGCCATGTTTTGTATCTCACACCACATGGCCTCTGCCTTCCAACTTTAATTCACATAATCTGGTTATCTGGTTCTGTAAGAATTACAAAAGTCCATTTCAGTGGGGTAATTGCAGGTGAGTGATATCCAAGACTGAGAAAATGTATATTATTAGATTTAGCAAAATGTTATAGTATGATTCATATTTGTTGATTGTGAAAATGCTTTGGGGAGATTGAATTAGCAGAAAGAAGACCTTTTAGGAGGCTCAGAGAAAAGAATCTCAGGAGTGTAATTTTGGAATGAATTAAGTTATTTGTAGATCTAAATGAGCATGTCTGAAAATTAATATAACAAAAGATTGGTACATAAGAGCTGAAAGTCAGCATATAAGCCAGATTGGTTTTGACATTTGACAAGCAATTATCATAGTAAAAGTAATCATAAAATCTCAGGATGACTAGGTATCTAGAGATTGATTTTGGCTAGAGTTTGACATAATTATCTAGATATTCAGACAAAATTAAAAATGCTAATTTGCTTAAACCATATTTTCTTCTGTGTTATTTGGATAACTTTCATATATTACTAAACTTTCTCCAGATGGTTCATAATTTTGGTTTTCGAGTAACCGTTTTTCTTAAAAACTCCCATCTTTTCTTATAAAACATCATTTATGGTGATAGCCCAGAACAAAATATTAAAATCACAATTCTTAGAAGTATTCTACTTCAAGGGTACATCTTTATTTCAATTCATATAATAGTAAGTTTTACACAGTGCGATGATTCTCCAGTTATTTAAAGTGAATTACACAGTAGCAAAATTGGTATGGAGAGAAAGGCCTTTGGAATAGGCATGAATTCCAACCAAAAGCTTTATTCCTCTTGACATAATTGGCCCTGATGCTTAGGATAATGCAGCTTAGATAAAAGAGACCTTACTACAGGCTTTGGCAGTGACTACACTTGTACCAAAAGATACTAGTGAAGAAATTAGGTTTAACCCGTCCAGCCACTTAGCCGGCCACTCTGTAGTGTTCCCCAGAAGCTTGTATGGTGGACCTTGCCAAGCCCACTCCCTTTTATAGATGGAAGCAGAAATTTCATTTTGAACAGTGCACAAAATCACCAGGATAGGAGATTACTTTGTTGATCACTGTAGGCTGCAGCATTCTTTGCACTAAAACAATATGGGTAAAGAAAAACTGAAGGAAGAGAAATCTATATTGAATTAATATGTTCCAAATGAGAAGTGTTATGTTATTTATTGAAAGGACAAAATATGTTAATCCAAAGAACCACTTTATAATAAATGAAACTAATCTTACATTTTGTTTTTCTTGAAAGTGCATTTGTTCACTTCATAAAGTGATAGACATTTAAAGGTAAATAACGGGCAAGAGAAAAATTCCTTAATCTCAGTAGATAGTATTGGTGGGTGTGGGAGAGGAGGGTTCGTTTTCATTCATAGACCTACAAAAAGTAATTTGTGATGTTTGCTCAGTACCTCAATACCTTCCCCATGCATATTATCTCTGTAAGATGAATCTTCTCTAAGACATGTATTGCCCTTTTATGCTGACTGCATGTGTGCGTATGCATAAAATGCCACATTTCCAATTAGGATGTGTACACTCAGGAAGGATAACATATCAGGGCTGTCAGGCTAAAAGCCCTATAGCTCAGGAGAATTTTCCATATCATTCTGTGGGCCTGCCAAAGTTATGGAACGGGGCTATTAGTTTTCTTCCTCTTCTCTGTTCTTACCTTTGATTCCAAGTCACCCTCCCTCTCAAGATAGATATTGTTTCTTTACATGGCTCTAGAATTAAAGTGAATTGGTGATCTATCTTACTAAAACTTAAGTAATGCTTTGGTTTATCCCAGTAAGATACATTCCCTGTTGTTTCCAATATGGATTAGTTTCCAACAATTTGGCTTTACCTCTTCATATAAAAAATATGCTACTGAACAAGATTGCTTTTTGTGGAAATAACTATAAGAAGAAATTTGTATTGAAGTCTAGCACTCTATGATGTCTTCTTTGAAAACCTTAACATTTTTCAAGTGGAAATGTCACAATACTAGTATGTTATATATGTATTAGGGTGCACTGTTTTGGCAGAATGACCTAATAGGATAATAATGTGAGATTTTCAAAGAGACATTATAAATCCTTGAAAAATAAATATGGTGTTTGGGAATACACAGTGTTTTTTTCTCTGAAAATTTTAAATCCTTACATTGTTGACAGTCAGGGAAAACATAATAAGATAGATGGGGAAATGTCAATATCAAATTGGAATGTCCGGCAGAAATATAATTTATTTGAGTATACTGCTTTCAAAAAGTTATAAAAATATTCAAAATCATGATTCAGATTTTCACTAGGTTCAACTTAGTAGTATATAAAATTATAAAGTCAAAGGCCAGGTGTGCTACATTTTAAGCTATGTGTCTGAGGCAGAGAATTTCTGCTGTTTTTTGAAAGCCTTATTTAAGCACCATAGATATGGACATTTCCAAATTCATCCAAAAGTATCATTTATATCTTTATCACCTGAGAGAGTTAGATAAGATCACAGAACTTGAAGAGACACAATAAACAATCTGGTCCATTTTTCCTGCTATTCACAGAGTAATTACCATATTTTTCCAGGCTGAACAATCAATAATGCATTTGAATGCTTTCCATTTGGTTCTCTACAATATTGGCTTTAATGTCCTCATCTTGCAGTTAAAAGTTCCTTTTCTCTAGTTTTCTAATTGGCCCATGTTGATCTTTTTACAAGGAAAGAGGCAATAACTAGCTAATTGACGAAGCACATTTGCTCTCCTTCAAAGCATGTTATAGAGAGCAGCTCAGCCCATCACACTTAGTCCCGATGATTTCAGAGGAGGGGGAAATTTTATTATTCCCAGGGGAAAAACTAGGCACATGAACAAGAAGGGCATTTTCTCTAGGCATATTTACTCAACGTAAATGTGGGCTTACATTTAAGACTGCCTATTTTGTTTATCTTTTAAGTTTGACACTACCATTTTAAAGCTATAAGTTAGCTCTTAAAGGCTTTAGTTTTATTAAAAGTTTAATGAAACAAGATTTGTTGACTCAGACATGGTATGTTTAGGTGTTGTTGTTTTTTTGGCATAATAGATCCTTGCATTGTAAGATATATAGGCTCTCTTGCTGAATTGATGGAAATACAGGAAAGGTTAAATGACTTGTCTGGGATCACATCAAACTTTAGTGGCTCTATTCAAATCAGAAACCTGGATCACGAGTCTTTTCTCTAAGCTTCAGGTCATGAAGTTTATGTTCCAAAAAAAACCAGTTATTTTCTGCATTAAATGAGGAATAGTGCAATTCATTCTTGATGTCAACCAAAACATCATTGTTTTGTTGTATATCCCAGAAGGATGTGCAACCACAGATAAGATTGAAGGTGGCTTTACAAGATATTTTAACGCAGCATTATATCTTAAAATAAAATTTAGGGCTTATCTGACAATTAGGTTCGCGAACTTGTTGCAATGCTGTTGCTAACCATTTTTTATATCAGAGGGATTATTCATTATAAGTTTGTACCAAATGGACAAAAAGTTTACTATTTGTAAGTGCTGAAAAGTCTGCATGAAAAAGTTAGATGACCTGAACTTTTTGCCAACAATCCATGGCTCTTGTACCACTATAATGCACCAGCTCACACGGCACTGTCTGTGAGGGAGTTTGCAGCCAGTAAACAAATCACTGTATTGGAACACCCTCCCTCCTTACCTGATCTGGTCCCTAATGACTTCTTTCTTTACTTGAAGATAAAGGAAATATTGAAAGGAAGACATTTTGATAAAATTCAGGACATCAAGGGTAATACACTGACAGCAGCGATGGCCATTCCAGAAGAAGAGTTCCAAAATTGCTTTGAAGGGTGGACTAGGCACTGGCATAGGTGCATAGCTTTCCAAGGGGAGTACTTCGAAGGTGACTATAGTGATATTCAGCAATGAGGTATATAGCACTTTTTCTAGGATGAGTTCTTGAACTTAATTGTCACATCTCGCATATTCAGTGTATATAGATTTAAAAATTCTTACCACACTAAGATGAAGTAACTACTTCACAAAATTATAACGAAAAATTTCAATGACTTCAGGTCCCTATAAATAAATCCAGGAATGTTATTCTTATCATTATTGAATAAACAATCAATATCTCTCAGGTTTAAAAAAAAAAAATGGATGAAAACTGATCCTTGCCCTCAAAGAGCTTACAATAACTTTGGGAGGACAGAACAAGACACAGTAAACACAAACAAACAATGTAAGACTAGGTGTGATTAAGCACTAAGTTCTGTTTTACAGATGGAGTCTACATTTAGTGACAAATCAGGAAAGATGAAAGAATGACTAGCAATGTTTTCCTGAAGAAGGTCAAAGTTAAACTCGTTTTCAGTGGATGGATACACAGGTACAGGGAAAAAGAAGAGATGTTCCAGTTTGGGTATGGGATAGTAAACATGGGATGCTTCTGAGATGGTAAAAGATATGTATAAGACAGTAATTAAAATAAATTCTACATGCTCATTTGGTCATTAATTCAGCAAATATTTATGGAGGTCCGACTATTCTAGATACGTGAGATATAGTCCTGAGAGTAGGGGAAAAAGAAGGCAAAGCTCATACTCGTATATCATTTATGGTCCCAGTAGGAAACACGTGGCTTATCTAAACAGGGTGGAGAGTAAAATGAAAAAAAACTATTGGACTTTGGGTAGCAAACACACAAGGCAATATAGATCATGTGTTATAGAATTGTACAGATGAAACCTATATAATTTTATTAACCAGTGTCACCCCAATAAATTTCATTTTAAAAAAAAGACTTTTTAAAAAGATGTGAGCAGGTTTTAAGGAAATCAGTAAAGGATAGTGCAATACCCTAAGACTAGCTATAGTGAGAAGCAGTTCGTATTTTAGGTTTAAAGAACAATGCGAGCAAGCAGTTACCAGAACCCAAAGAAAAGATACAGGAAAAGGGCTGCCTGACAAGAGGTGTGGCCTTCAGTAAAGGGTCCCTATCAACTTTCTGAGACCAGCTGGGAGTGAAAACTGCTTTTTAATTTCCTCCTAATACCCCCCATTAGCTAAGTGCAACTGGAAGGCAGAAAGCAAAGGAGCCACTCAGTGCAGTCAGTACGGGTCTATGCAGGGCCACAGAGAATGGCGAAGAAGAATGGAGGCAAGGTTTGAAGAGGCAAACACATATGCAACATAGTCTCTGTATCAATCAGGGGTCTGTGTACCAGAGAAATGCAGCCGGAGGATACACACATACACACACACACAGAATTGATTTATATAAATATATATTTTACATATATAATTTGTATTTATATTAATTTAAATATATAAATATTAAATGTATTTAATATAGATAGATGTATATAAATAAACACACACATATATACATATACATATATATATAGAGAGAGAGAGAGACAGAGACATAGACAGAGAGACAGAGAGACAGAGAGAGAGAGACAGTTCAAGAAATTGGCTTTCCATGATTGTGGATATTGGCAAGTCCAAAATTTACAGAGCAGGTGGGCAGCCTGGAAAGTCTCAAGGAGAAGCTGAGGCTGAAGTCCACAGCTAGAATTTCTTCCTCAGGGAAACCTCAGATTTGCTCTTAAGAACTTTCAACTGATTGGATGAGGCCCATCTACATTATGGAGGATAGTCTCCTATCCTTAAGATCAATTCGTTATAAATATTAACCATATCTACAAAATAACTTCATGGCAACACCCAGATTCATGTTTAATTTAATAACTGGGAACTATAGCCTAGCCAAGTTGACACATAAAACTAACCATCACGGTCCCTATTTTTGCGGAGCTTATCTTTTAGTAGAGCAGAAAGAAAAAGAATAATTTTTAAAATATACCTCTCAGGTGGTGCTAAGTGCTAAGAATAAAGCAAGTCTATAGACAAGGAGTGATGGGAGGTGCTATGTCTTAGACAGGGTGGACATGGAAATGTCTCAGGAGCTGATCTTTGTGCTGAGGTCCAAACGAAGCCAGGAAGAGAGCCATGTGGCTATCTGGACAAATCATTCCAGGTAGATGCCCGGACAACGGTTGAAGCTTGACCTGTTAAAGGTACTAAGAAAGACAGTTTTAAAGCAGAGGTAACCAGGAAAAGAGTGGAAGAGATGAGACAGTAGCATGGGTCAGATTAGAGCCTTTTAAGTTAGAGATGTTTTTGGATTGTAGGTTGAATGCAATAGAAAGCATTTAAATTATTTGGAACTAAAATGTAATATGACCTGGCTTAGACTTTTGTTTTTTTTCTTTTCTTTTGTTTTGTTGTTGTTTTGAAAGAACCACTTCGGTCTTTCAGTGGAGAAGACTATAGGCATCAGGAGTTGAAGGGGGAAGCAGGTCGGGCGCTCTGGCCTCCACGCAGAGTGGATTACAGTTGTGGTGGTGGAGACTAATACAATTTGAATGTCAAGTCAACATGATTTGCTTCATAGATGTGAGGCATATAAGAAAGAGAGAAGTGAAAATGGCTTGATGTTTGGCCTGAGCAACTAAGTAGAATTATTTATTCATATGCTTAGGAGTAAAAAATATATATTTTTTACATATATATGTACACATATATGTACATATATATGTATATATATACCTATATATACATACACACACACACACACACATATACATATATATATATATATGCACATAAGATGTAAAAGACTAGGGAGAGCTAGGTTTGGGGTTAGGAGGATGAGGATTCAGGAGCTCTATTTTGAGAATGGCAAAGTGTTTATTGGTCATCTAGTTGGAAATGATGAATAAGCTGTTAGTGCAGGAGAGAGGTTAGGGCTATAGAAATATATTTAGTGCTTGTGATTAGGTTGGTACAAAAGCACTTGCGGTTTTTGCAATTTTTTTTAACCTTTTAAACTACAATTACTTTTGCACCAACCTAATAACAAAGATATTGAGAAGAGTAGGAAAGAACAAACACTAAGTATATGATAGAGGATTGTGCCAGAGGATTAGTGGGCTTTATGAGAAAGGGCAACATAGCCCACGGAATCACACAGTAACAGCTTACACATTTGTCTTACTACTCTGTGAGTTCCTTCAGAAAACAAATGGTGCCTTGTTCATTTTGGATGCTTAACACACAGCTAAGTAGCTAGCTAGCACATGATGACCTCTTGATGACTATTTATTGAATAAATGAATAAATGAATGAATCAGTTAAGGGATGGAAGACCACTGAATGTTAAGAGCAGACGCCTGGCATGATCAAAACCACTTCCCTCTGCCCTCAGGATACTACACAAAACAAGAAACTTCCCCACAGATCACTTGGCAGTTGCTCAGTTGATACAAGTGTGTAGTGAAGGAAGCAAGGTCCTTAAATGTTGACAGAATTGAATTGCAGCCCCAACTCTGTTACTCACCATGTGAACTTGGCAAACTATTAAGCTCTGAGAAATTCTGTTACCTCAATAAAATGTATGTGCTTCTGACATAGTGCTTGGCACATAAATGTTTCTAATAAAAATTAATCCCCTTGCTTGCCCTTCAAGAACCTCATTTAAAAGACCTGGAACTCCAGAACTGAAGTACTGATACATGCTACACCATGGACAAACTTTGAGAACATTATACTAAATCAAAGAAGCCAGTCACAAAGGAACAAATATTGTATGATTCTATTTATATGAAACGTCCAGAATATCTGTAGAGACAGAAATTAGATTAGGATGTCTTAGGGCCATTGTTGGAGGAGAGAGTGGAATGGGGAATGACTGCTAATGGGCATGGGCTTTCATTTAGGCTGATGAAAATATTCTAAAATTAGATTGTGGTGATAGTTGTGCATCTCTGAGAATGTACTAAGAAACACTGAACCGTGTTCTCTAAAGAGCTGTACTGAATGGCATGTGAATTATATCTCAATTAACTTTAAAAACACCTCGAATCCTTTATGAATTTTAAAAAACACTTATCTCATGGTTTACAGAGCCCAGGAAACTAGTTACAGCTCTAAGTCATGCAGGTTTTGCTTTGTTCTTTAAGAAAGTCAGAACTCATTTAAATCTGCTCATCTAATTAATACAATTATTTCAATGATTCTCAAAGTCTTTTACTTTTTTTCCTCATTGTAGGCCCCATTCACATATTCAAACAACATTTACTGAAAACTGGCATTGTAGATGTAATGGGAATCCAGTCCCATCTTAGATTCAGGCTGGTCTTGTCAGAGGTTGAGCCTCCAGTTTATAAATTATATTTACAACAGAACCATCAATTTGATGGTTAATTTTAGGAAATGACTTTCTACGTCTCTCACTTTCATAGATAAAAGAGAACTACACTGATATCACAAAAAGTTTTGAAAAATTTATGGTACACTCTGACTAATAGAAAATGAAATATAGGACAGGGTGAGTGAAACAGGTATTTAGAAGGGGACTTCAGTGTCCATTCCCTACAGGGAATTATTGAGATGTTTTATACATGGGAGTCACAGGAACAGATAACTCTACTGGGTATTAATTTCATGAATTTAATGATTTGCAAATAAATACAATTGCTCTCTACTCATAAAAATCTCCT
This sequence comes from Rhinolophus sinicus, assembly GCF_036562045.2. Classification (NCBI taxonomy): domain Eukaryota; kingdom Metazoa; phylum Chordata; class Mammalia; order Chiroptera; family Rhinolophidae; genus Rhinolophus; species Rhinolophus sinicus. The sequence goes on from NC_133754.1 coordinate 39,595,339, forward strand.
TGGAATTACCCTTTGGGTAAATATCTTTATTATCTAAATATTGCTTATAAAAATTAATTTAAAAAGTAAAACCCCAAGAGAAAAACAGGCACATAAACTAAAAATGAGTCCATAACATAAATACAAATGCTCTATTTACATGAAAAAATACCTCACTAGTATTCAAAACTATGAATTAAAACAGGAAAAAATCTTTAGTTTTTTTTTTTTTTTTTAATACCCATTTCTACTGTGGAGTAGAAAGAACATGAAGAACATAGATTGAAGAACGTAATGTAACCCTTCTGGAAAGAAATTTAGCATTGTGCTTTAGGAGCTTTATCAATACAATTACACTTACAGAAATGTATCTTAAGAAAATAGTTCGGAATGCAATTAAATATCAATATATAACGACTCTCACAGCTAAAACCTGAAAAGATCGTTAATAGTCAACAACAAGGAAATAGCTAAATAAGGGATAGTTCACACAATGGAAAACTATGCAGCATGAAAAATAATTTTGATGATAGAAGGAAATGTTCAATATAATAATTGTTGAAAAGCACCAGGACCTCAAATCAACACTTTTTAAAGTTAACTTATTGAAGGGGAAAGGAAATTTTTAAAGAACAGTCCCTTTAAAATTTCCACAATATTTTTTCCTACTTTAATTTAAGGCCTGCCTAAAAAAAAGATAATGTTTCACCTTGCTGAGCATCATAAGTGAGTGATCTTTGAATATAATCACAATAGTAACTTTTCTACACTCTCTACCGTAAGTTTCTGCCATGCAATGTTAAAATGCAAAACAAAATAAAATAGAATAAAAAAGCAAATAAAAACCTCACTTGGACTGTAAAACAACAATATTATTAATTAAAAAAATATTGAGTCTACCATGACCCTGTCATTGTTCTGGGTGCAAAAATACCCAAGTATTGGGGCCGGCCCAGTGGTTCAGGCGGTTAGAGCTCCGTGCTCCTAACTCCGAAGGCTGCCAGTTTGAATCCCATATGGGCCAGTGGGCTCTCAACCACAAGGTTGCCCTTTCAACTCCTCGAGTCCCACAAGGGATGGTGGGCTCCATCCCCTGCAACTAAGATTGAACAGGGCACCTTGAGCTGAGCCGCCTCTCGGATGGCTCAGTTGGTTGGAGCGCGGGCTCTCAACCACAAGGTTGCCACTTCAATTCCCCCAAGGGATGGTGGGCTGTGCCCCCTGTAACTAGCAACGGCAACTGGACCTGGAGCTGAGCTGCGCCCTCCACAACTAAGACTAAAAGGACAACAACTTGAAGCTGAACGGCATCCTCCACAACTAAGATTGAAAGGACAACAACTTGAGTTGGAAAACAAGTCCTGGAAGTACACACCAATTCCCTAATAAAGTCCTGTTCCCCTTCTCCAATTAAAAAAAAAAATACCCAAGTATTAAATTTATTAAAAAGGGTTTGACCAGTTTGATGCTGGGCTCATAGTCCTTAAATCATGAAAGTGATTATTTAAAATACTTTACAATGTTGGTCATTGAAGGCGATGGCTATATGGGGATTGATTCCATTACCCTCTCTAACTTTGTGCATTTTTTTTTAAATTTGCACAGTAAAAATTGAAAACAAAATAATTTACAGGAACCAGTGAGACCATGTCTAATCCAAAATGGTTAGTTTTCTAAAACAAATTCAAAAAGTTTCTCTGACATGTGTTATACGCACACATGTCAAGTTAACAGAATTTGAAAGTACATGTTTTTTCATTTAAACATGGATAAACAATATTCGTAGGATTTAAATTGTGTGATACTTTAAGCATTATTTAATATATGGAAGATGTTATTTTATAATCATATGCATGTATCAAACTTTGTATTAGACGGGCCTTCATTTGATAAAGGAAAAAAATTGGCATAGAAAAGTTATATTATATTAACAGATTCATCTTTAATAACCTGACATTTTATTTTAGTACCAAAATTCTATCTAAGCAAGCTCATATCACTAGGCAGTTCCTTGTATGCTTTTATTATTGATTTTATCTACAATTTGATGAACTGATTGCTTTTCCACATTTAATACACTATCTACCATAAAATATTAAAAACATTTTAGAGCTATATGAACCTTAGAAGTTATCTAAACTATGAAATAATTAAGGGCAGGGCCAATTACTTCTCATTGTCACATCCCTAACTGTGGGCATTCAATAAAAATGTGGCATTGACTAGATTTAGTCTACTTCCCCATGGAGTGTAGTGCTCTTACCCAAACACTCCTGACTGACAGATGTATTAGTCTTAATACAAATGATTCCAATGACAAGGAATTTATTAAATACCCCTGAATAAATTTTGAAGGGTTTCTATAACAAAGTACCACACGAGTGGCATAAAAGAACAGAAATTTGTCATAATAGTTCTGGAGGCAAGAAACGCAAAAGCAAAGCGACATCTGGGCCAGCCTCCCTCTGAAAGCTGGAGGGGAGAACGCTACCTTGCCTCTTCCAGCTTATCGTAGTTGTCAGCAATCCTTGACATTCCTTGGCTAGTAACAGGGACAAATTAATCTCTGCCTCCGTCACCACGTGGCATTCTTGTGTTGTGTCTCTGGATGAACATGGTGTCCCTCTGAATCTGTGTCCAACTTTCCTTCTTATAAGGACACAAATCATATTGGATGAGGGCTCACCCCAATGATCTCAAATTAACTTGACAGTATCTGCAAAGACCTTATTTCCAAATAAGGTCACATTCACATTTTCTGGGGGTTAAGACTTCACATATCTTTTGGGGATATAATTTAAGCCGCAGCATCCCCACACAGGATAATACAACACAGACAACTGTAGGAACTGGAGAGTGATCTTTGTCCAATCCCTTAAATTCTCTAGGATGAAGTTGTCTCATTTTTAACGTGATTAAATTAAAATAAATTATAATAAAATATAGTAACACTTACCGAGGACTGAGCATGTGCTGGGCATGTGTTCTGAGCACAGCAGAATAACTCCTTGAGTTCTCAAGAAGACCCTATCAGCTAGTAATTTTAGCCTCATTTTATAGTTTATGTATTCCAGGCATAGAGAGGGAAAAGTAGCTTTTCAAAGTCACAACTAGTGACTGGAGAAAAGGGGAAACCAACTCAAACAAACTAGACCTTAACCCCACATTGATTAAATAGCAAAGTTCATTCTGAGTCTGAGATCCTTGCTTCAAAATTTCACCATTGTCCTTAGTTCTGCTTTAGTACTCCTTCTACATGAAAGGCCTAATATTGAAGATAGTATTATATTCCTACTAAGTCATTTCTTCTTCAGTATAAACATTATCCATTGCTTCAAACATTTTATCATGTTGAATCATTTCTAAAACTTTCACTTCGAATAAACCTGAATTGATTGTGCATAAAATTAGAATTACAATTATCTGCATTACCTGCCTTCTAACTTAAAGTTAAATATATTTATATATCTACATATATATGGAGAGAGAGAGAGAGAGAGAGAGAGAGACAGAATGCCTCTTGCCTATCCAGAAATTACAAATTTTGTAGCAGTAATTGAATAAATTTATTTTCATAGATTCCACACTAGTAGAACTGAAGTTAATAAACATTCACAACACATATTGATACTATTTTGTATACTTTGTAACTTTTTTTTTTTTTTTTTTTTAAAGAAGGACACAGCTCACCGTGGCCAATGCAGGGATCCAACTGGCAAGCTGGGTGTTATTAGCACGCGCTTTAACCATCTGAGCTAACCAGACACCCCTATTTTACATACTTTGAATGTTAGGCAATTCTGAATATTTCTAAAGCATTTATAACAACTATTACTTCCTCATTTGTGAACTCATAAAAAAAATCAAGTAAAATGGGCTTGAAGGCCTTTAGGATTATTTTTATATAAAATTCTAATGCTCTTTATTATATCACATCTCTGTTCACAAGAAATTTCTGAGAGAGTTTAGTCAAGCATGAAACTTTTTGCTGTATTTTTAAGTAATGCATTTTTATATCAAAATCAAATCTAATATGTTGCTTTCTATTTTTAGATTTTAAAAAATATCTCAAATGTCTTTGATCTTCATTTTGATCCACACACATGAGTCTGCAATTGGATTAGATAAATTTGGACTTCATGAAAATGAGGCAGAGTTAAACTATTTCATGGTCTGGTTTCTTATTAAGAAATAATATAATTTTATTATGGGTCCATGGTGTCCTGGTGCTAGACAAATGCTAAAGCCAACTGTATGCTTTTATCAGAAATTAAACTTTGACTCAGAGCCAAGATTCTGGTCTTTAGCTAAGATGCTTTGCATCTATGGCAGCTTTGTACTTCATGGACTAATTGCCATAATACGCGATTATTGATGCAGAATCTTTTGTGGTTGTTTTTGGTCTGGCACACTTGCATATCAAAAACTAAAGCTGTAACACATTTAATAGCTGTCACACTAACTTGTCAGAAATTTCCACACTTAAGCCCTGAAATCCTTATTCCCCTGAAGTAAGGATACCCTTCCTTTATCCCCATTCCTGCACCCACACTTCTGCCTGCTTACCACTAATATGGCTCAGATTGTCAGTTGCTGGCATCTGGTAAACCCAATTCCTACCGACCAACAGAAGGTACTAATTATATCCTACAGCTAATTAGAAAGCAGCCTTTTTGCTAAAGAACAGTTTATTTAGCTTATCAATGAATACAACTTGGTTTGAATCTTGATTTAAAAATCAAAGGGAAATGGAAAAGAGATGATGAGAGCAAGAGATGTTCACAAAGCAGAAAGCCTTGCTCATTAGATTTCAAAAATAAATACAGATTTTATATAAGGACTGGAAGGAGAAGCGTTCGATTAAACCACTAAAACTGGAGGGATTAAAGTATGTATCTGCATTTTGAGAAGCTGACTTACAAAATGGAGAAATATGTTATTTTTAAATCACAGCATAATTGTAGTAGATGTGTCAATGACCTAATTTGAAAACTGATCAGCTTCGTTAAAAAGATATGGAGAAGGTTATGTTTTATCGATGAATGTTTCATGAATAAGATGTATGATTCAATGCATATGCTTAGGTTAAATGCTTTTGATCAAATTTCTGTGATCTATATTTATGTTCATAGGTTACATAGGATTTATTAAAGAAAAGATACAATTTCTCACATGAACAGGGTTTTACCATGAATTTGGAGGTGACATACTCTTAGGCAGGTGCTCACCATGAAATACATAAATAATAGCCTGATCCATTCACTTTTCCCCCCTTTATCTTCATAATCAAATCTCATCACCACAGCAACAGTGAGACATTTTCATGCTAATTTGCAAAACTGTTGCCAATTTACCATGACTAATTAAAATGTGAGTGTCCGTGACATTTTAGGTCAGTGGCTCTCCGCCTTGGCTGCACTTTAGAATTATCTAGGAAAGCTTTTTAAAAATATACAATATTGCCACCCCTACACATTAATTTATTCAGAATCTCCAGCACGGGGTCTAGGAACCATATTTTTTTTTAAGTCTCCCAGGTGATCCAAATGTATATATAGGATTGAGATTAATCATTCAATGGGAAGGTAGGTCCCAAAAAATTGGGGGGCCATAAGAAAATGTGTTGAATTACCTAAGAACCAGATACAAACAGAAATCACTTAATAAAAAGAATTGATTTTATAGGCTTGGACAAACTCAGAGATACTGTCCGTGCAGAGTTTTGCAAGGGGTGCATGGATCCCTCTGAGAAGCTGATGAAAAGTTATGAACATCTTCCTAGAAAAGTAAACATGTCTACTACAAACACATGAAACTGGCATGGAAAGTGATATGTTTGAAAGAGAACCAGAATCTCTGAACGAGAAAGAAGAAAGAAATGTCCTCAGAGATAAAAGAACTAAAATTGAGAAATGAAGCCCAATTATTATGTGCACTGGGCCATGCAGGCAGAGATTATATTAACATATAGAGGTGTGAGAGATTGAAAAACTTTCCAAAATTACATTTATTGGTCTGATTTTTAAGAGAATATATATGTACATGAGCTTCTTATACAGACTGAATTATTTGCTCGATCTAACACATGTCCCTCCTATTTGCCACACGCTATACCCAAAGTGAAGATTCATGCATTGCTTATTCTAGTCCAGCTTCCTGCACCATTTTTCAAAAAGAGTTTTAAAAAATTTCCGGTACGGTATTCCCTTTCCTTCAAATAATATTAGGCTAATGCTGCTAAAGCAGACCCCCAAATTTTAAAGTACTTCTGATTTCAACCTCAGCATACTAAAGGATCCAGTAGCTATCCACTTTAAGGTCTTTTTTATCATTTGAATTTTATTTCATTCTTTTTCTCTAGAATTTTCACTCAATGCATCCTGATTTTCTATGAGCCGATCTTAGATGATTTCATTCAAATCAATCACTTTAAATTTTCTCAATCCACCTCTTTATGTTACAACTCAAGAAGCATAACTTAGGTCTTAAAATCAACTCTGAAGCTCTTGTAACTATATTCACCCAGCCTAATAAATCTTAGATTATTCTGTGCTTTTTCTAACAGAGAACTATCAAGCCATCAGGTACTCTGAATCAAAGGATTTCTTAGAAGTTATAGCATTTTAAATCCATTGGATTGTATAAGTAGACCAAACTACATCAATACTTTTAAAAAGTTAAGAATATTTCAAGGTTTGTGTTCATGCTGGTTTTAGTGTCTTTCCAGTCAATCCATTATCCTTGATATTGTTATTAATAGACAAGCAACAGACCAGGTTCACATCAGTGGCACACTAAACAGCATGGCCTGTGCTGCCAGCATAGGCAGGAATGAAAAACTGATGAAAGACTAGAAAAGAAAATCCAAAAGATAAAAGAACATGTCTACATAACAATGTACCTACACAGAAATGTATTGTAGGGGATCAATGAAAAAAGTTATCCATCGAACAACAGAACATCTAAGGAATACTAAAGATTAGGCACACATAGCACGATCTTCCTATTCTGTTGTACTAGCAGGTGATTTGTTGGATTGGATATTAAAATACCTCTGTTACACTATATCATGAATGACTTCATTTAAATCACAACTAAATCTTGATCTTCTGGTAACTAGATTTCATTTTATTGTAGCCATTAATATTGGCTAGTTCCCTTAGCCGAGTCCTCATTGCAGGACACTTATATAAGTTCATATGGGTCTTATTTAAAATTAGGCCACTTACATTATAACTGATATATATCTATATATTTATAATATAAATATTATAATTTACTTTTCTTACAATCTACCCATTTCAACTTCTTAAATGGATATGTTTCTTTGTTTAGATATAGTTTATAGTTTAGTCCAGTTTCCTATATCTCAAGAATAATGAGTAGAAATCCATTGGAAAAAGAAGTATAAAGTTTAGATCATCCCAAAGTTATCCCTAAAGAGCAGAAAAATGGTTGTGTGGTATAAAATTTTGTAAGCAGTAAATGTTCATTAAATATTTAAAGAAAGGCAGAAGAATTCAGAATCACTCTTGCCCAATATATCCAGCATAGTTCGAAAGAGCATCTTTTGACTTCCATGAAAATTACCAAGAATTTCTGAAGAATATATTTTTATTCAAAATATTTTATCAAAATTTACTTTACTGTTTATAATCATCTAAACAATCATTTGATACTGCATGTGAGAAATGTAGCTCTGCAGTGTTTCACTTCTTATACGTTTATACATAGAACTTATCAAATTTTAATTTCACCAGAAATCTAAGCTCAAACCCTAATAATCTTTTTTTTCTTTTTTTTTAATTTTATTAGTTTTAGGTGCATAAGACAAAGCAATACTTAGACGTTTACCATTTATATCCCTCACACTGTGTGAACCCCCCTGCCCCCACCCACTATCCCTCTGACATCGCACAGAGCCATTACATTTCCACTGTCTCTATTGCTAATGCTGTACTCTGCTTCCTGTAACCATATAGATATATATATATATACACATATACATATATATATATATACACATATACATATATATGTGTATATATATACATATATATGTGTATATATATATATTGAAAATTAATTTGGGAAACATAATCAATAATGTAAAGATTTTGTAGGGTATCCGATAGACATGTGTCCCATTTGGGAGACCACCTCAGGGATGATGTAGATGCCTGATCTCTGCACGGTACACCTGAAGCTGAACAATAATGAATGCCTAATAATCTTTAACAGATCAAATTTTGATCCTTCTGTAGCCTGCTGTGCTGCACTGTATACATGAATCACCACCACGGAAGAATTGAGAATATAGCCAACAGACTATAATTACATTATTCAGTGATCTGCAGCCTGTGCCTCAAGCAATGGTTCAACACACTATTAGTAGCAGTGAAGACTGGAAAGCAATAAGTGAAAATTCAAACCAAGAAAAATAAAATCAAAAGTAAAAAATTGTGTTTGTAAAAGGGTTTCAAGTTAGAATTATAGCATCCAAGATTACACTCGAGTTTAGGTTTTGGTAATATCAAGAATCCAACAATTTGGGGTTAGGTATATTCGCAGGAATTTTACACTACTGTAATCTAAGCCCACACTAGGGCCTTTTAACTAATGGCAGCTAGTCGGCCAATTTCAAGCCTGAAACATTAAAATATAAATAACGTTAAAACGGGCAATTTAACTGAAGTAATCAATATTTGATTTATACAAGGAGATGCATCCACAGCAATGCAACAACTAGATTCCTGAACAGAGCCAGGGAAGGACTGCTACCTGCAAGTTATTCATCAATTACATGCACACGCGCACACACACACACACACACACACACACACACACACACGTATATATTCACAATGTTAATCAAAATAAATACTCTACTTAAATCAGCAAGCAGTCTAGTAGAACAAATCACATATATCAGTGTGGATTTCAAACATAGGCAAAAGAACAACCTTTGTTTGCAGCACAAAAGAAACTATGTCTGCTTGGAACACAGCCATACCACTAAGTGATTTACTGATAACTTGTGGCTCAAAATGCTGCTATCATCAGATTCCTTCCTTTCGTAGCACTATACACACTTTGATGTTGAGATAACATATACACTTATATGTAAGATATAATGGAAGCAGAAATTGCTCCCTTGATTTAACCAGTAGTTATTTATGAATTTTGATCAGCACACAATTGTGGTTATTTGCAGGTCCTCATTAATAACACCTCATACTATTTCTGCAACAGCAAATGCACTTTGACATTCACTATTTTTTTCTTCACAATTATTTGAATTCCCTCTGAACAGAAGTATAAAATAGGTAATTTTACCCAGGGTTCAAATAGCAATACAGTTTATTTTAGGATAGTGGTGAGAGCCAATGGGTTCTTTGTCTGCTTCAGTATTCTAACAAATAAAATTGCTTCTCTTCCCACAATGTAAAAGGCCAGAATGGTGTTACTTTTCTCTAGGAGATTGTGCAAAGATAGCTCTATGGTTAAAAATCCTTTAAGTGTTTCCCACCCTATCAGTGAAATTTAGTTGCTCTAATTAAAAAAAAATAAAAACCATAAAACGTAAGAAGCAAGTATAGATAACACTCGAACATTATAACCTCCTGAAGAGTTTAAGAAGAAAGAGTAGCACAAAACGGAAACCTCCCCTTTTGTAATATTAGTTTTAATTTGAACATGAAGCATTTTGAGGTATTCATAAATAACTGCTTAGTAAAACTATTTGAAGGACTGTAGACAAAACTGAAAACAAGGTAAAGTATCTCAGCAGCACCTTTGAAGCCCATATTTCTGCTCCTTTATCCCATCACAATTTCTGGGCTCAATTCCATCCCTATTTGCCTAATGACTTCACAGTGGATATCATCACACATGTCTCTTTCTGAACACGTCTGTCTTCTTCATGAGAACATACATGTCCTGAATTCTCTTTCCACAGAACATGTCAGTGATATTAAACCTCGAATATTTTTCATTTATACATTCTGTGGAAGAATATCCATTACACTATAATTAAGATAAACATTCCCCTTGTTCTGAGAAAGATATTTATAAGTTTATTCAATTTAGACTACTTATTTATTTGTTAATGTAGACTTTCTAAGGCTTTAATAGCCATCATGAAACCCAATGAAACCATAGCCTTGAGAAAGCTGTCTTACTTATCTTTGAACAGTTCCTAGTACCAATGCATGGTAGTTACTCAATAAATGTTGGTTGAACTTAATTACCTGCAATTTAGTCTAAAATAGTGTATCGTTGATGGAGAATGCTTGCCCTTGGTAATGGCTAATAAGTCCAAGTGAGTAAAATTTTTAAAGTTTATTGGATGGCTTAGAAGGGTCATTAACTATCAATATGTCAATGAATAAGTCCCTGCCACTATTCCCTAAAAAAACACACTACTTAGTTACCCTTCATGAGGGAAATACAGCATCATATCCATCATAGTTTGTAGTGCTTCAACATCTGATCATATCACTTTAGTTTTGGGGGTTCGTAGTTGAAATTGTTGTTTTCTGTATCCAGTTGCTTAATACATACAGTATACAAGAGCATGCAAGTAGCAGGCTTTGATTTAAATCACTTTAGGAGATGCTTTCTTACCTGCCAGTTCACTCCTCCATTGCCAAATGTTAATTATATATATGCCGAAAATCTGCGTTCTAAATCAGACACTACACACACACACACACACACACACACACACACACACACACACCCTGTCGGTTCTGGTTTTTTTAAAGAACTCTGACTAATACAGAGTGTGTGTGTGTGTGTGTGTGTGTGTGTGTGTGTATTCTCATCTAAAAACTACCTTCACGGAAACATCTACAATAATGTTCCACCAAACATTTGGGTCCTGTAGCCTAGCCAAGTTGACAGATAAAATTAACCATCGCAAATTTCACACATTTCTGTTCACATATATCACAGCAAAAGATGAAGAACTTAATTGTTCATATAACAAAATACTTAACTGGTCTTTCTGAAAAGCTGATCCAAATCTCTTTGTTAATTTTTGACTCATAAAGTGATCAATAAAGAGAATATATGTTTTGGTTCCGTATCTTCATTTTGATGAAAATATCTTTAAGCACAAACATGCAAAGCTTATAGAATTGAGTTGTTAACATAAAAGCTGTCATACTTTATGATACGTACTAGGAGAATTTGCTTTTCTCATAACATTCGGTTCTTAACCAGTTGCAGTAATATTTCTTTATTATAGAGTCCATAAAGCATTTTCACCTCCTAAATTCAATTCTTAAAGTAGCCATTAAGTGCCTACAATGTACCCATTTGTAATGGCAATTACGAAGCTAACTCTAGCCAACAGGAAGAGGGTGAGATGAAATAAAAATTTTACCCTAAAGAACTTACATGCTGTAATCTTCTCTTGGTGTAAGTAGAATTCTCTACTCTATATACACAGCCAAGAAATATGAAGTTTTGTCCCTCTAGTTTAATTTGTAAAACATGTTTCTGAAGGTACAAAATCTAGACAAAGATGTATAAGGTTAGTCTTACTGCCACCAGTCATTTTCTTAGAATGTACCTTTGATGGTTTCAAGTATCAATATATCTTGGATACAACCCAGTGGTCAGCAAATGATATCAAATTCAGCCTGTGGTCTGCTTTGGTACAGCCTGAGAGCTAAAAATATTTTTTACATTTTTAAATTGTTGTTAAAAAAAAAAAGCAAAGAAGATATGCAACAGAGACATTTTGTTGCCACAGTGCCTAAAATATTTTCTGTCTAGTGTTTATAGAACAAGTTAACAAGTTTGCAAACCCCTGGCCAGTAGGATGAAGTACAAAACCCATAACAGGACATTTAAGACCTTCCACACTCTGAAGGCAAATTGATGGAATAACCTTACTTCAAATGCTTTCTGTCTTGGCATGTCCTTTTTTCTCTCCTGTCACCTAAGTTCAATTGTCCATCAAGGAACAGCTCAAGCTCATCCTCTCTATGAAGCGTTTTCTGGCTATCCAATTCCATAGCAATCTCTCTTTCCTTGGAACTCCAACAGACATCAGTCTTTGCTCCACTCACTGATGATCATGCTTCACTTTATGTACATATTTCTATTTAATCTTGTTTTCACAACAAGAATGTAAGATCCTTGCATGGTTCCCTTCTAACAGTATTATGCAGCTGTTTAGTGTCAGTACGGCAAGTTTTAAGGACTTTCTAGGTACTGCAAGTCTGATTTTTCATTAGTTAATAATTACCATTATTCATGAGCAATTGAAGAACTGTCAATTATTGACAAACTACACATACATTTTTCTTCATTTAATCCTCACACAATTTTAGGTGATAGTATAATTATATTTTTTTACACATACGGTTGATATTAAAGAGAATAAAGGACACACAAGAGCAATACACACAAGAGCACAAGTGCCAGAGTGAAGAGTGAAATGCAGATTAATAGAGAAAGAGAGAGCACACTCCCCGGTATTTATACTAAAAATGTTTATAGAAACAGCAGAATTGGAGTGAGGAAACTTAATGAAGATTTGGTCGGGAGTTAACATTTAAACCACTTAGTTAACCAAAAAGGAAGTAATTCATGAGTTCTAGGTTCTGCAAGGAAGATAAATTTAATAGAAGTCCTTCGTAACATTGAATTTAAATGATTTCTTGGATCTGGCACCAAAAAAACACAGGCAACAAAAGTATAAATAGGCATAGGGGACTAAATCAAAATTCAAAACTTCTGTGCATCAAAGGATACAATCAACAGGGTGAAAAAACAACTTACGGAAAGAGAGAAAATATTTGCAAATCATGTATATAGTAAAGGGTAAATAGCCAGAATATATAAAGAATTTCTACAACTAAGCAACAGAAAATAAACAACTCAAATAAAAAATGGGTGAGGGACTTGAATAGACATTTCTCAAAAAAATGATATCCAAATCACCAACAAGCCCCCCCAAAATTTTTAAACTTCACTAATTATTAAGGAAATGCAAATCAAAACCAAATGACATACCACTAATTGATGGCTACTATCAAAAAAAAAAAAAAAGAAAAAGAAAAAGAAAAAGACTGGGGCAGCCGGTTAGCTCAGTTGGTTATAGCGTGATGCTCGTAACACCAGGGTTGCCCGTTCAATCCCTGCATGGGCCAGTGTGAGCTGAGCCCTCCACAACTAGATTGAAACAACTACTTGACTTGGAGCTGATGGGTCCTGGAAAAATACACTTAAAATAAAATTTAAAAAATTTTTAAAAAGTACAGAAACATAACAAGTGTTGACAAGAATGTGGATGTGGAAAAACTGGAAATTTTATGCACTGTTGGTGGGAATATAAAATGGTCAACATCTATGAAATACAGTATGGTGATTCCTCAACAAATTAAAAATAGAATTATCAGATGATACAGTAATTCCGCTTCCAAATATATGCCCAAAATAAATGAAAACAACATCTGAAATAGACATTTGTACACCAGTTGTCATACCAGCGTTACTCACAATAGCCAAAAGATGGAAGTATCTCAAGTGTGCATGCACAGATGAATAGAAAAACAAATGTGGAATATACACACAAAGAAATGTTCTGACATACACTACAACATGGATGAAACTTGAGGACACTATGCTAAGTGAAATAATCTAGTCACAAAAAGACAGATACTGTACGATCCCACTTATAGAAAGAATCTAAAGTAGTCAAATTCATAGAAACAAAGTAGAGTGCTGGTTGTCAGGGTTGCATGGAAAAGTGGGAGTTGTTTATTGGGTACAGAGTTTCAATTTTGCCAGACGAAAAGATTTATGGAGATTGTACAACAATGTGAATGTACCTAGCAGTACTGAACTGTACACGCAAAATAGTCAAGATGGTAAACGTTATACATGTTTTTAATTAAACATGTTTTTAATAAAATAAATACATTTAATAGAGTTTTCAATTCCTGTCCTGAAGGAATGTTCACTACATTAACAAGACTTAAAGTGACTGTATAAAGCTACAAAAATCACAATTACAACCTAAAGCCAAGATGCTTAAGATGGGCCATGGACCCAAGCACCTGAAGCATGTTAGAATCTGCTTATTTTTCATACCTGTGGAAATGCTGAAAGGTTAATGCATTCTCTAGTAAGGTTAAACAAAAAAAAGAAAAAAAACTGTACACTTACAAAAAGTCTCCTATACCTTTCTGGCAACCAGTGACTTTACTCTCCCATGAGGGTATGAACACTCTCTCATAATTTATTACATTACATCATTTTTTTTCAGTCTCTTGCCTTTGCCAATATAATAGAGAAACTATGTAGAAACCCAAATTCTCATTGTTGTTCAAGAAATTAACCTGACACACAGATAGACACTAAACAGTGGATAGCATTTGTCATTTTTGTCCCATATGACTTGACAACTGTGCTTTGAGTCACTCATGAGTGTCATGAGGTGATTTAAATAATTACACATCACAAATTGATCCAAATTTTCATGCCATAAAATAATCCAATCAGCAAGTGTCTGTTCTTTGAAAAACACACTTACTAAGAGTTAGTAAGGACTTCATTTCTATTGGAAAGAAACTTTTAGAAAAGTTGGAGAGTTATATACATGAAAATTTGAATAGCAACATTAAGGCTAAAAACATAAAGAAACCTAGGAAAGAGAGGTGTTAAAGAAGTGCATGTTTAATTGCAAATACAGTACCAATAAAGGGCTGTGGTTTTTGCACAGGCCCCTGAGAAGTTCAGAAAGATTTATAAGGAAGGATAGATTAGAGTGGTAGTTCTCACCTGGGGGCAGTTAGGGCCCCTGGGAATGTTGAGGAAGGTCTGGCAATATTTTCAGCTATCACACTGGGAGGTAGAATGCTACTGGTGTCTATAGATGCCAGGCATGTTGCTAAACATCCTCAGAACAGCCCCCCACACACACCACCAAATAAAAGAATTATGTGGCCCAATATGTCAGTAGAGCTAAGGTGGAGAAACCTTGAACTAAAGCTAAGTTGTTTCATAAAAAAGATTTTACTAAAGTGTCAAAGGATGGAGGAGAAAAGGTATGACAGAGGGAAGTAAAGAATCATAGACACAGAGGGTTGACGGGCTGAAGCTTTAAGGGGTGCTAAATGGATCAATTTAACTTGAGTGAAGGGCTTTATACAGCAATGACTACTCTTTATATACAGACTAGGAAGAACATGAGTTTTGGAGCACTACAATTATTAACTAGATGTGAGAATTGGAAGGAGTGTTTGTCTCCTCTGAGCCTGATTTTCCTTATCTATAGAATAAAGATAATATTTACCTCTTATATTTGTTGTCAAGGTCACACCAGATAACTTCAAGTGCCTCCCATCCTGGCAGGACAATAGGGGACAATCAATGGGAGACAAGGAAAAGGCTATTCCTGCAATTCTCTAGACTCTGGGGATTACTGAGTTTCTATTTTCAATTATTGATTGAAATTACAGAATTTATTTACTACTGTAGTCGACCAAAGGCTGATTAGTTAACCTTTTGTTATCTGCTTCCTTCCTTTTCTTCATTTATTCAACAAATATTTCTTCAGTTATACTTCTTTTTGAGAAATGTTTCCTCCTTAAGAGAGCTTTCATTCTCTGAGAGAAAAACAGATTTATTAACAAAAAAGTAGGAGGAAGTCTTACAAAACTTCTGAATGAATAATGGACAGAGGATTCCAAAGTTATAACTTGATTGTTTCCTGAACAAAGATCATAAGGAATCCTAAGTCTAGAGTCTATCATCTCTTGTGATCACACATGCAAGTCACCCTGAAGACTGATGTTATATCAAACAGCTCTGTTTTAACATGATCAGATTCTCCTTGTTCAAGTTGAAAACATTTTCCTTTGCAGTATCACCACCTTTAGTCTTAAACATTTCCCACATAACACACGGCCTTTGTTAAAATTACTGCCTGGTTCAGTGGTATGTGTATTGTCTCTGCTTGATTAGGCAAGCATAAGAGGGTTTTTTTCGTTGTTGTTTTCTGGAATAGCTTTGGCTATAGTGGTGTCCATGTTGAGTCCTGAGGCTATGGCAAATGAGTATTGGCCATCGTTTCTAGTACAGGGTGTAGTCTTGAATACGGAAAGGCAGACTAGCAGACGGAACTTAACATGTCATAAACCCTTGTTGCCTAAAACAGCTCTGTGAGGGCACAGAGTAGAAAATAGTTAATGTTAGCCAAAACAAGTAGGAAATGATGTCATTTGGAGTACTTGAGGTGTGAACTGAAAGATAAGTAGATACTCACCAAGTAGACAAATTAGGGAAGAGTATTCCAGGCAAAAGCCACCGCTTAAAGATAAAAAGATTTACAGGAGAAAGACAGGATCATCAGTTTGAAACACCACAGGCAGTTCGCCTGGGCTGGATCGTGGGCTGTGAGATGGGGAGAAGCAAGAGAAGAAGCAGTGGCCTGATTACAAAGGCCATGTAGGCCATCCTGATAAGCTTGGAAGGTCATGTGGAGTTCTAAAGAATTTCACAAAAGAAGGTAATAACATCATCTGATATGTGCTTTTAGAAAGATCCTCTGGTTGCAATTGGCAAGATGCATTAAAAAAGGCAAGGCAAAAAAATAAGGGCTGCAAGTCTTAACACAGAAACTTCTTGATTTCTGTACTTGATCTTGTGACCATCATCCTGGAACAAATCAGATGATAAGAATGGGTCCCCTGTATATACCTTCATCTGTATATAACATTACCTGGTAGGAGGCAACATCTGTTGCTTAGTGTATTAGTTAGGGCTCTCAAGAAAAAAGAAAGCAAAAGGATGGAGATATATATATATATATATATATATATATAAATTCATTCACATGATTAAGGAGGATTGCAAATCCAAACTCTGCAAGGTAGGCCAGAAGGCGGGAGACCCAGAGAAAAGACAATGCTGCAGTTCAAGTTAAGGGCCTTCAGACTGAAGATCCTAGAGAGAGTCAATGTTTCAGTTCAAGTCTAAGGAAAATAGTAGGAGCAGAGAGGAAGTGTTTGGAACCAGATATGGACTTGCTTGGGTTGATATTTCTGAAACCTAAATTCAGAGCACTGTGGATTAGGGATCATAAATAGGAACTTAAAATGGTGAAGGATGAAGAGCCAGACTCAGATACTCACTACCACATACTTTAAACTTTTTTTTTTTTTAAACAGCGAGGATAGTCAGACAAATTTTGGTGAACTAACCAAGTGGGATATATCTGGTTACCAGCAAAAGGGTAATAATAATTACCCTTTGTACCTAGTAATGTGATCACAGGTAAATGACCCTGTTAACTAACACAATTTATTTTTTTTCTTTTAAATAGATGCTTATTTAACCTCTGAGTTGTTTTTATCCCATGGCCTACTTCTCACCTGCATGTGGTGATTGTTTCCTAAGAAGGTTACCTATCAAAACCTTTTCCATCAAGGGATCTAATTAATTTTTAGAAGACCAATCTTAACACAGACAGTACTATAGACAGTCTACCACTCAAGATTGTTCAACAAGGAATAGGTATAGTCAAAATAATGCACTAGAGACTAACAAATCTTTGAGATTATTTTTTGAGGTTGCTATCAGGGAGGAACATGCAGTATCCCAGCAAAGATGACAACAAACTAACTAGGATAGTGACAGTAGAAAGAGAAAGAATGGGACAGATGGAAAGACATTGCAAAGCACATATGGAACCTAGTGGCTTGATATGAGTGGATAGATAGTTACCATTCCAAAACCAACCAAGTGGCACAGGCAATAAGTCAAGTATCTTAGGGGGAAATGGTGAGTTCTATTTTATAAATGCTAAATGAGTGCTGTCAAAATATTATCCAAGAAGAAATGTTCATAGTACAAAATAGAAGCAGTGGTACATATGATAAATTTTTTTGAAGTTAATATTGAAGAAAACCATAGGTGTGGGAAATCTCTGAAAAAAGAGCTAGTAGAAAAATAAATAAGACTGAAAATGAAAATAATCTGTTATACTTTTAGGAAAAGAAATCAGCAAGTTAGATAGAGAAAGAACAGTTAGTATTGTATGGTAAACAATACTATGGTCAAGAGAAGAAATTGTCACTTGACATTACATATGCCTCCCTTAAAACACACTGAATCCGTAGCTATCACCCATTTCCCCTTTTAAGTACATAAACATTTTTTTTTAAATAACCTTTTGCTATATGTCCCTGGTACCTGACATCCATTTGAACTTCAACTCATTACATAGGAACCATGTAACAACCACTCCCATTAAACTGCTCTCTAAAATCTCACAGGGCCTCCTAAACTTTGGGAGAAGATGGGCTTCTCAGTCTCCAACCTGGTCTTTCTTTTCATTGTCTCTAAATATATTCTCCAAGGTTCTTTCCTCAACCCTCTTCTCATATTTTAAATTATCCCCAGGCAATTTCTCCTATGCACATCGATTCAGTCTATAGACAATCATGACCTCCAAGTCTTTTTTCACTCCAGTTCTTTCTCATGATCTCTGAACAATAATACTTGACCGTCCACTAGACATGTCCAATTTGAGGCCCAAATCATCTATAAGTTAAGTTTCTCCAAACTCAATCCATATCCTTCACCAAGACAGCCATTCTTCCATTATTTCCAATCTTATATAAAGGCCTTCCTTCTTTCCAGTGGTCTAAGCTATAAACCTGGAAATCACTTTAGATTCCTTGGTCTCCCACCTACCATAAAGCAATGTATACACCTGAGCATGACTTTATAACCATCTAAGTATTTCTTCTATACACTCCTTTCTTCTCTATCTCAACTGCTCTAAGAATAATCACCTGTCACCTAGAATACTGCAGTGGGCCACTAAGTGATCAATCTGCTTCCTATCTTACCTTACATCTCTGCAACTATCTGCTTCTCCATGCTCTCTCCCAGCATGCCCATTTCAAATACATTCACCATACTGATACTTCAAAAAGGTTCCATGTCACAGTAGTCACATTCTTGGAAAAACCTCCCCATAACCTACAGAGACAAATACGTACAATTCCCAACATAAACAAATCCTTCCGTGGCCTGGCTTCTGCCTGACTCTCCAGTAATATCTCTTATCTTTCAGCCTCAGGATCCATATATCCAGAGTGCCCCTATCTTAAACTTCCCAGCTAGGCTTGCTTTCGTTATAAAGCCCTTACTTTGCATAGAGCATCTTCTCTTCATGCCACAACTTTTTTGCATGTCACTAGTGAACTGCTGTCATCATTCCTTTCTTGGTTCAAGTGTTACTTTCTTCTAGTACCTACTGTTTGCCAGGGACTGTGCTCAATGCCAGGAATAAAAACATGATTAAGATAGTATACTGCACATGGCAAACATCAATAACTGGGTTCTTAATGTAAGTGTGAGATAGAAACTAAAATAAATAGATGCAAAAAATTATTTTAAAGTACAATGGAACACATAAGAGAGAAATGTTGCTAGTTCTTCCTGTGAAGAATTAAGGAATCAGAAAAGGCTGAGTAAGCCAGGTGGCCGTAAGAGCTCATGTTCAGTGGGTAAACAGGAATGGAAGAAAAATTCCACCAAGAAGAGTAGCATGAACACAGACTACCATAGAGAATGGAAATTCCAAGTATTCAGAGGGTCAAGAGGAGAGGTGACAAAGGATGAGGTTGAATGGAAAGAGGTGAAGACAAGGTCCCAGATGATAAGGCTAAAAAAGACAGTCGGGGCAAAATCATGAAAGGATTTGTATGCAAGTTTCCCATTGCTAAGACAATTGGAAAACTGAACAGAAATGGCTTCGAAGGAGGGCTAGAGTAGGAAGGGCAAGCCAGGAGATCAGGGATAGCAGTCACAGATTATTACTGGTGCTCTGAAAGTAGAAGATGACCATGTGAATTAGGAGCAGCAGAAATGATGAAGAGGAAAAACAGACATGAAAGCTGTCAAAGAGACAACCATGATGAACTTAATACAGACTGTATGTGCTTTGAGGTCAAGAAAAGGGAAGCGTTCACATTGATTTCTGCTTTTCTGGCTAATGTGATTTGGTGTATGTTACTGCGACAATTCCACCCTTTCTTGGAAATGAAACTTTCTATGTGTAATTGTTTTCTTTTTATAATTAACCACTGTTAATAAAGATAAGCTAAAGTGAACATGTCATTTTCTTGACTATCAAACCCAAACCTAATAATTTAAAACAAAATGGTCTTAATTAATATTTATCAGTTGTATTGTTTTACACATTTTTCTTCTTGCTGCTAGCAAACACCAGAGGCATGTTATGTTTTGCATTCGTTCTTCAGTCTCCAAGGATTGGATTATCACATTCTACCTTTTTTGTTTTCAAATTATGTAGACTCTACTTTCACTTCTAAAGAAAAATATGAATTTTAAAAACCTGTATCCATTAAATGTCTTTAAATAGCAGTATGCATTTGCTACACAATCTATTGACAGTAAAAATCTGTGATTTCAATGGTCTCACACACACACAGACAAAAGCCATACACTACATCTTTCTACACTGTTGGCTTAATTGCAGTCCAAGTTGCACTTTTTCCTTTCCTGAGTTAACAATACCAAAAACATATGTGGTGAGTTAACAGCCAAAATAATTGAAATGTGGGATTCTTGGCTGCCAATAGGGCAACACCAAACCTCAGGAGCTAACAAGAGGTGTCGATGAATCATTAACAAAACATAAAACTCTGAGATGAGTAGCAAGCAAGGCATCCAATAAGAGTCAATTACTATGCCTAGTTCCATGAGTTTGCCTTTGGCTGGAAAGAACAGCCAATCAGCAGCCTCACAATTGGCTACCACTCTGCATGAAAGTGGATGCTTACATATACACACAGGTTATGTAGAGGTTATTTGCTTAGAGATGGAAGAGACCAGTGGAAGAGACCAGTAAAGTTCCTCTACTTGTCATCACAGCATAAGCCTAGAGGGAAATTAGGCAGACTCTCCACTGCAGAGAGTTATACAGTCTTCCATATTAATGACAGACATCTTATGCTTGAATGCTGGGTTTGTTTAAGAACTTTCACACATTTGATCGGTATAAGTTGTATATTCATACCTCCTAAGTATGTGTTAGAGATGACAAGGAAACTGATGCCTAGAAATATTTAATGGCTTGCCCAGAACTGGGTTTCCTGATTCCAGTGCCCACTCAGTAAGCTAAATTAGTATTTCTACACAAACTCTCTACATTTTGTTAACATTGGAGCCTGTTTATTAACACATCCGTAGTTTAATAGCTTTTGACATAAAAGGAAGCTGACTTTCAATCACTTCTATTCCCATGAAAAACAATATTTATAAACTGTTAACATTTCATGTCATGTGTTAAAAAAAAAAATCCCAATCCAGTTGCTGTCAGCCAGCACTCCAGAAGGTAAAATGGAATACCCCCAGATTGTTGTATTTCTTGCCATGCTGCCTCACAGCACAAAGCAAACAAAGTTGATGATTAGTATAGCCAGACAGACAAATCATGCAAATCAGACTAAATAACATCCTTGCATATTACTTGGTATTTCAAATATTTGGATTTCCTTCATACGTCTTATTAATTTTCTATATTTTTGTAAGTTTCTACCCTTTAACTTATGATCTCTAGACTTTACCTATTATAAATATTTTCCATTGAAACTACCTTTAATTATTTTTGTTTATATATTTATTAAACACTTACTGAGTGCCCACTGTCTTTCAGACTCTGAATATCACTCCAAATCGGAATCAGCAGGTATATTGAGATCATTGTAAGGCACAATGGTAAGTTTAAAAGTAGTTACCAAAACCCAAATATGTAAGTAATTTTATTGTGTATGTTATTTTAATCTTTTGAAAGATGGCATGCCCAAATATGACTCATGCTCTGTTAATAGAAAATAAGAATCTCTCTGAAAATTATTTGTCACTGACAAATTGTCTCCATGAATGAACATTACAACTGAATGAAACTGTTGGGGAAAACATCCAAATGAAAAGTGAGAAGTCTAGTCAACCATCTGGAACTTTCATACACTATGTCAAACATCCAGATACTTGTTAAAATCTGGATCAGTGTTAGCTATCATTTAGTTATAGCTTGAGTTATTTTCTTTATTTTAACATTCAGATGATTCTAGTAAATGTTGGTTTCTAGACTGTCATGTATCCCTAAGATAGCATCTCATCAACACCATTAGGATTTTAGCTTCAGTATTGATATTTTGAATGAAAGCATGTGATTAATCAGTTTTATAATAACACAACAAGCAAGTACCAATCCACTTATAAAAGTATTTCAGGTGAAATTGCCATGACTGATCTGAAAACTGGATTTAACTTTTGTGGAAATGTAACTGCAAAATTTAGACTGTCTTTTTTCTAAAACAGAAAAGAAAACAAGTTTAACATATGATGTTTACTACTAACACTTGATAACCTTGATTGGACAGAGTTCTGTCATAAGACAACTAACTATCCTGTTCTCACACCTCCCCATTAAAAAAACAATTTGGGTGAGTCATTCAACAAATGTAGACACAATGTTGAGTTTTTAAAGTTCTTTAAAAAATCACAATTGCACTTAGTTCCACCCATACAGTTTCTTGACAGATCATCTAATCAATATTTTCTATTTATTATCATATTTTTTCCCAGAGCCAGGCATGCTTAACACTGACCAGTATAGGAGGTTACTGATAAACTTCTTTCTCAGATAGAAGATATTCTATGCTTTCAATGTATTTTCTGGATTATTTAAACAAACTATTCTTCCTAATTAACTAAATATTGTTGTATTTCTTTCTCATAGGTATAGTTTTTAAAATTATTCATAAAAAATAGATATTGCTGTATGCTTTCAAAGTTAGTACTATCTGCTGTCTTAAAATGCATAAATCTATAGCAGTAGTAAATGTGTTTGAATGGTTTTATTCATGAAATCACATACACATATATGATTTCATAAAAAATGTATATGTGTATACACAAATGTATATGGTGCCAAAAAATGTATACACATTTTAAGAAAGGAAACTATATTAAAATTGTAATACTCAATATATACTGATAACAAAAGATGAATACAAGTCACGTTTGACTTCTGCAATTACAAGAGGTGCTCAAAGTGGTTACCATCAGCATCCAGACACTTCTGATTACGGCCAACTATTGCTTCAGCAATGTTGACCAAAGTGTCCACCTGCATACATTTTTTTGGCACCTCGAGATATATATATATATATATATATATATATATATATATATATATATATACTCTTAATTTGGGCTGCTATAACAAAATGTCATAGACTAGGTGGTTTATAAGCAACAGAAATTTATTTCTTGTAATTTTGAAGGTTAGAAGTCTGATATCACAGTGCCAGCATGGATGGAATATAGACCACCTCTTCCTAATTGCAGATTACAAGCTTCTCCTTGTAGTCTCACGTGGCAGAGAGCAGAGGCATGAAGGAAGTTCTCTGGTGACTCTTAAAAAGTTATTAGTCCCATTCATGAGGGTTCTACCCTCATGACCTCATCGAATCCTAATTACCTCCCAAAGGTCCCACATCCTAATAGCATCACAATGGTAGGGGGATATGATTGCAACATATAAATTTGGGGGATACATAAACATTCAGTCCATAACAACATATATAATATTTTAGCACATTTGAAAATCTGCACAATGCTTTTCAATATTATATATATAAAATGTATATATAATAAAATGTAGTACCACTACTTTTAGACTTGCATTGCCCAATACAGTAGCCATTAGCAGCAGGTAGGTATTCACATGTAAAATGTGACTAGTGCACTGAATAACTGATTTTTTAATTAAACTTATATTTAAATTTAGAAATGGAGGCATTGTGCATTATTATTCTAGTAAACATGATACTGTTTTGTAGTATAATATTTTACATTAAACATCAAATTATTGTTATTGATATTGTTTATTGGTGTGTGGGCTGATGCACATGCATCAGTTGTAGCGTGCCCCACAAACACGACAATTGAGTCAGTATCAACAGATTCAGTGGGAATATTTTGCCTACACAGCAATTGTAATGTGTTTCTTTAAATATTTCTTACAGTCAACCTACATCACAGTGATACCTACCTAATCAAAATTGGTAATTAGGTAGGATATTGTTATTATTTTAATGATAAAATGTTTTTCTAATTATAAATAAGCATGGACAATTTTTTTAAACTTTCAACGAAAGAACACTATTGATGCAGAATCTACACAAGATGTAGAAGCTCATGTTACAACTGAATCAGTAAAGAATAAACTGTGGGGTAGAAGTGTGCTCTGCATCATGAATGTCATGATGTAGTCCAAGTGCAGCTTCCTGCAGTAGAGCAAATTGGGTTGGATACAACTATCTTGAAAGGTAATAAAATGCTTAGTGCAAAGAAACATTTTTCGCAGCTATATAATGAATTTGATAAGAAGTTTGCTCTCAAGAGTTAAAACAAGTTGTCAAAAAGAGTCTTCTCAAATAAGCATAAAATGTTAGAAAATTTTCTAATAATTTGTTA
Organism: Rhinolophus sinicus; assembly: GCF_036562045.2. NCBI lineage: Eukaryota > Metazoa > Chordata > Mammalia > Chiroptera > Rhinolophidae > Rhinolophus > Rhinolophus sinicus. The sequence continues at coordinate 39,619,861 of NC_133754.1, forward strand.
ACAAGATCTGTGCTAGTAATTTTGGATAATCGTAAAACTACTTGGATTCTAACACAAAAATCAAAACCATTTTTTTATGAAGAGATGGTAAGAGAAATTATTATTTTAGCCTGCAAAATAAATGAGTTAAATTTGAAGTTTCAAAAAAAAAAAGAAAAAGCTTATCTGTGACCTAACTCGACTGATATAACAATTTATATTAAAAGTTAAACTTTTCATAATACAAGAAAGTAATTTTACTCATTTTTCTAACATGAATCAATATGCAGATTATATACTGACAGCATTACATAAATGTCTACAAAAACTACAAGAAAAATCTTGAGCATGCTTTGTTGATATTGATAAAACTAGAGTTGCTTTTTAAGAAATGCAATATTTATTTGAATTTGATATAATTAATACTAGCATTAGTTAATAGGCATAGTGGTTAATAAATTTAATAAACTTAGGTACAGTTTTGAAACTGAAACGCTTTTGCTTCAAAGTTCCAAAGTCAATCATTTCTTCTAAAAGAGATAAATGAGCTTGATCAACATGGATGCAAATACAGAAAGAAAATGTTTTCTTGATACTCCATTCAGTTATTAGAAAACTTTTAAGTAGATTTGGAACAAGTTGGGTATGTGAATCTACTTTTCAACTACAAAACTCATGAAATCTAAATACAGATAAAATATTTCTGATGAAAATTTGGTGGCTAAATTGAGAAATGCTGTACGTGTAAAATATACACCAATTTTGAAGAATTGATACAAAAAGAAAAGGAAAGCAAAATGCAAAATGTCTCAATATTATTTATGTTTATTACTTTTTGAAATGATAATATTTGGGACATACTGGGTTAAACAAAATGATTATTAAATTTGTTTTTTCCAATTTGGTTTTACTTCTTAACATGGCTATTAGAAAATTTTAAATTACATAGATGAATCTTATTGTTTTTTTAATTAGATGGTGCATTCTTAGATAAATGAATAAATTACTTTGTAAAAATGTATAAAATATATATTTTTTGTTTATTTTGTTAAACCTATTTACTCTTTGTCCTAGTTTTGTAGCCAGAAAAGGTAGTTGAACAACTCTTTCTTTTGTTAGTCACATTCATGGTGTAAAGTAACTTTTAAATAAATTAACATTTTAAAGAATCAAATATTTTGTTTTTAATTGAATTTATTTAATTAAAAGTATAAAGGCTGACTGAAATTTCTATATCATTGGTCTATTATTTTCAGTTATGATATAATCGACAAATAATACTTAAAATTAAAATGTGTGATGTTTATGTAAATATAAAATGTTATTGGATAATATGTAGAATTCCATCAAAATGATAAAAATTTAAGAAAAATTCAAGTATATTCACTAATGGCCAAACTTGTAGTATGAGTAGGCCCTTTCTGGAAATCAATTAAAATACTTCTATTAAAAAAAAGTTATGCAGTGAAATTTCTGTTTGCTTGATTTGCCAATATTCAAACTTACAGCTTCATACATACCTACCCTGATAGAGAAGTAAACTCCTGGACATAATCATGAGTAGTAACTACCTGACTTACAAATCCATTTCTTTGATGCCATTTCCATTATATCAGATATTGGGAATTTATTTCCACAATTATTTATTTAAAAAATAGATGATGTATTACAGAATTGTACACCTGAAATCTATGTAACTTGACTAACAGTTGTCACCCCAATAAACTTTAATTACAAAAAAAAAAAAAAAAATCACAGAAATTTAATGTTAGATACAATCTTAAAGATCACTTTGTCCAGCACTCTTATTTTACAGATAAGGAAGTTAAGGCCCACCAATGATGGTAACACATTGTTAGTCAATTAAAGGGAATAAAGAAGCCAAAACTTCTTTTCAGGAAACCAAAATTTTCCCAACAAATACATTACTCTGTTTCTTCATGCTCTTGTTGTTGTTTAGTTCCCTTCTTTCTTTAGTTCCCTTGGCCAGCTTAGCTTTTTTTTTTTTTTTTTTTGGTCCAGGGTGAAAAGCAATTATAGTTGAAAGCAGGAACTGAGGGACTGTGGCCTAAATACAGTCACTTGTCATTTGATGAAGATAGTTCTGAGAAACGTGTCATTAGGAGATTTCATCCTTGTGAGAACATCACTGAGAGCACTGACACAAATCTCGATGGTGGAGCCTACTACACACCTAGGTTACATGGTAGAGCCTATTGCTCCTAGGCTACATGCCTGTACAGCATGTTACTGTACTGGGTACTGTAGGCAGTTGTAACACAATGGTATTTGGGTATCTAAATATATATAAACACAGAAAAGATACCTTCTAACTTTCATATTTACATATGTAGTGTGTCTAGGTATGCTTTTCTTTTTGCTGGCTTCTCATCATTTATTTGAATGGTTCTGTGGCAATGGCACATCTCTAATGCTCTGAAAAGCAAATGACCACAACATTTAAAAAATAGTTAACTATTCCATCTAGTCTATTGCTCAAAATCTCTGTCTGCTTTTCCTAGATCTGCAGATTACTTTTAGAATGCTTACAAAAATATTATTTTATACGTATTAAAACAAAATATTTCATTTGATTTTTTGTACTTGATTCAAAATCCCAAAATAACAGTCTTTATCTTAATTCTTGCAAATTAAAAGCAAATCATCACTAATGGTATTTAAAATTCATATGAGATTTTCTTCTTTTGGATATTTGAGGACTTTATTCTTTCTGCCCAAGGAAATCAAATAATTCTTCAGATTCCAAAATTAGAAGCTTGAAGAAAACTGAAATATATTGTGAAATATACTATATTGAAATATATACTTTATTATATATTATATTGGAATATACATTCTGAAATATACTGTGGAACTGCACAGAGTTTTAAAAACATGATTTCTATTTTACCCTTACTTAAAATAGCAAAGTGAAAAGCTGTCAGTAGGCAATTCTAAATAAAAGACAAACTTGTTAAAAATCAGTAGTATCAAACAGCCTGTTAAGACAGAGTTAATGCTGACGGTGGGAAAAACAACAACAACAACAAAAAAAACCTGAGGAGTTCTTTTGATCAATAAAAGAATTTTCATAATTTCTGACCAAAATAATCCTTTTTCCACATAGGATTCTTAAGTGTTATTGAAAATTTTAAAGTGTAAAAACATATAAATATAAGTATATAAGCATGTTGACCTATGTGCTCAAGTCCATTGTTAATTCCACTTTCTAGCCCAAATGTTAAAAGAAAGAGCTCACAGATGCTTTCAAATTGGCGATGACTGCAAGATAAGTCTCAGATGTGGATTGAGTATTGGCATAAATTTAGCTAGTTGGCATCAGCATTAGAAACAGGTGGCATAGTAGGCAGTGAAATTGTAAAGGCAGAACTGTTTGCATTTCCTGTGCTACCATCTCAAGCTTTTTTCACTATGTATTTTTTAGGAGGAAATTTCTTTCTTTTTTTTTTTTTAATGGAAGCCTGAGAGCCAAGAATACTTATTCATCATTGTTAATATTTAAGTTTCTATGGAAGGTTTCTATCATATTAGAAACAATAATGGTAAATTTATATATCCTATGATAGTGTATAATTCTTTCATGTGCATCATTTTATTTTTCCCTACTACAAAGCATGAATCTGACACACTCAAAGAATAAAACACATGATTATATTAACAACTTCTATCAACAAACTTTATTGTTGTGCACTTAATTTTATAAAGTGTTATGCCACTTTCATAATGTTCCATCTATTGAAATATTATTAATCTAAATAATTACTATTGAAAACACTTAGAAAATATCATCTACATAGTGTAAGTTTTCTTTGGACAGCAATATTTGGATTATGACTTATAATGGGCTTCAGATTTATTGTTTAGAGTTTACATTGTTATTAAAATTAGAAAAACAAGTAAAAAGTTCTTCAATATTACATTAGTATGACTAGAAATAATGTTAATTATTCATAAAATGCAGATGTTCCTTTTAATTATAAGTCTAATAGTAAAGAAAAATAGTTAAACATTGTGGTCATGAAAATAGTATGGATCTTATATTCAGATAAAAAGTCTGCCTTTCATAATTCACTTATCTTTAAGCTTTACCTCAATAAAGGAGAGAGAATAATGCCTACTTTGTAAGATTGTGACAAAGATTAAATGGATCCTTCTGCGGACTATGAGGAAAGGACCTGATCCAGAACTTTCTCCTTGTTTTATAGATGACTATATCATCTTCCCTCTATGCATATCTGTTTCCAAGTTTTCTATTCTTATAATGATACCAGTCATACTGGATTAGGGTCCCCCCTAAAGACTCATTTTAATTCTGTAAAGAACCTATCTCCAAATAAGGTCAGATTCTGAGATATTGGGGCTTATGACTTCAACACATTAATTTTAGTTGGGGACACAATTCAACCAATAACACACCAATAAAAAGGTACTTAACCCTGTTCAAGTTAAAAAGGACCCAGATAATTGATACAAAGTACAAATTATATCTTTTTCTTCATTCAGCTGATGGGAAAACTGACCTTAAAATGGTTCCCTGCCACGTGGAACTAACCTAAAATGGTGGCCCGAGTGAAGAGAGAGGTGCCCAGCCTAAGCCCCAGCCCACTTCTGCATAACCCCCTCCAAGCCACACCCCGAGCCAATCACCAGACAACACCTACCCCTTCCCCAACTCAAGGACGTCCCCAATCCATAAAAACTTGCTCAAAACCTTGTTAGGGGCTCAATCTTTTGGGAAAGATCCCTCTGAGCCCGCCGGTGTAATAAAACTGACTCTCCTAACTCTCTGAGTGCTGCTTGGGTTCTTTCCGGTCTTGGATTCTGCAACACAGCAAAATAACTTGGATGCTCAGGGAAGTTGTACCTACATCAATTAAGACAAATGATTGCCCTGTTGGAGTTAATCCTATACTTTGGAATTATATTGAAATTTGTCATAATCTATGTCTTCTTTTTTCCTTCACCATTTCATTTTTGTACTTTCATTGTACTGTTTTTATTCTTCCTGTCTCTATCTCTTTATAAACCAACTGTATCTTGGTTTTGAAGTCTGAATTTTCCATTTTGGAGAATCAATGTAAAATAAAATTACTAGTATTTAAGCCATTTGTGAACATTTGGCTCATATCCATGTTATTGGCCTTAGTGACATCCAGTGGCCATGACAAGTCAGTGGCAGGATTTCAGATCTTTCCAGAACCATCTTTAATACATACTTCTTTATCTACAACATAGGAGAAAAAGATAATATATCCTTAGACCACTGATCATTTTAACCTAATTGTAATAGAATGCTCCCTGGTCATTTTGCATTCGTAAACTGAACTACCTTATATATCAGGAAAAAAAAAATTACATTTAATTTTATTTCATTCCACATTCATTAATGAATTAGTCTTTCTTGCCACTTAAAAATATTTAATCTACGTAGATTATTTTGAAAGAATGTCTAAACAGGCCTGGCTTATACTACTAAATAATATTTTGTTTTCACACATCTTTAGGTTAGAGTACTTTCATTTAAATAAAATTATCAAATACACTATTAACAATATGTGCTATTCTAAACAATCAAAAATTTTTTTCTAGATTCTTCTGAGATAATAATTTAAAATATTACCTTTTTCATTAGTGAGAAAGTTTGTGCTGAGACATGATTATTAGGCCCCAGGTGCCTAAGTCAGAGACTAAAGAATCAGACTGCAGCTCTACTTTAAAAAGAAGAGAAAAAAAGAAAGAGCCCACAATATCTAAGGTGCAAATTTTTATGCTTTGAGGCAAGTTATTTAGTTTTTTAGGCTGAGTTTCTGATAATAGCGATGCTGATCCATATTACAGTGCTAAGCTAAGAACTAACTACAAATAATGATTACCTAGTACTTTGAAGTTTAAAAAGTCAATCATGCAAATTTGCACATGTATAAAACCTGAGGGGGGTAGGGAAGTAAACCTTTCTGTCTTTTTAATTAATAGCAAGGTAATCCATTTTAGGCCCCTTTGTTATGCAGCACAAGGGTAGGAGCCAGGCCTGACCAAACAAGCCAGAGAATGCCTACTCAATGTCTGTTTGCAGTGAATAGAATTCAGAAATATGGTACTTACAATTTCACTGGGAAATTAATACACATATATGAAATCTCTAAAAACGTGTTCGGTTGAGTATATAATTAAATCCTCGGCTCTAAAAGAAGTTTAGAAGTTGAGTAGAGGAATAATGGCAGTAGCTGCAGTAATAAGTAAATCCTTCAAGGGAAAGGAGTACCCATCTTACAAGAAGCACAGGCATTCAACTCTCAAAGAAAAGCATGAAGAAAGGAGAAAGGAGGCAATTTAATATGGGGCAGAGACCTGGGTAAAATGTGGAAGTGAGACACAAGCACCTGGGAATGGTGAGGGAATAATCCTGACCACAGGTAGAGGTGTTTTGTTTTGTATTGTTTTGTTTGGGGGTTGGGGGGGAGGCGGGAGTAGTGGCTGCAGGACACTTGGTAAATAAGTGAGGGTGGCCAGTTAATACATGCTTTAACCAAAGGGTGATGGACCTGATCACCAGGAGGAACAAGGGGTCATTACAGATGTTTTGAGTTTAGTGACATGATACAAGCAGCATGAAAAGAAATCTAAACTGTTATTTGAAACAAAGATGCACTGTGTCTCTTAGGTGACCATTAGAGAAAACCTACCACAAACTTACGAAAGCTTAGATGGTAATGTTGAAAAGGAAAGGAAGATTAGAGGATCCCAGAGCACTAAGTGAGCCTGGTGATTGGCAGCCTGTGGAAGATACAGGTCAGTCAGGAGTCAGGAAGCCATTCAAAATCTCAACACAGAATGGTGCTACTTCTGAAAGAAAAGAGAAGGGGACATAAGAAGGGGAACTTTTTGGTAGGGAAAAAAGACTTACATATTCAAAGGAAAAGCCCAGTGAGAAACTAGACATGTTAGGGATTGGGATTATGGACAAAAAAGGAATGCTGTCATAAATCATAAATTCCTAAATGGGCAGATCATCGTAGGTAGTCACACCCCAGGAATATAACTTTTTTGGCTTATCTTTCCCTTAGCAAGCCTTGGCCATTATTTCTGTGCATCTAAGTTAACACACCTTTGAAATGTCTCTTGTAGACCCCTCAAGAGTTTATAATCTTAACTATCTTAATTCAGTCTCTGCCTACTTTCTCCCACCTTCATGTAATTTACCTTAAATTCCCTGCTTAATTTCAAATGCATAAAATAAACTACAAAACTGCCGTTCCCTGGAGTGTTGAGATCTTGCTCCCTGGTATATCATCAGTTTGGCTCAAATAAACTCATAAAAAATCTCTACAGGTTTGGATGTTTCTTACATTGACAATAGTGTCTTAGATGTGAAAAACATTTAAAAACAAAATTTAAAAAATGGAAAAGATATAACAACTGCAGCAGGGAAATCAAGGAGAAACAACACCGAGAACAGGCATTCAGTTCAGTTGGGGCAGGAAGAGAGGAGAGAGACAGAGTTGGCTGTGACTAACTTCAGAGAAAGTGGTTTCATGGAGTGATTGGGTTTTCACCCAAATGTCCAAAAATTTAGGAGGAAACATATTATGGAGGGAATAAACTGAATTGAATAAGACCATCCAAAGTACCTGACTGATAACATAAATTGAATCATATTAGGAAGGGGAAATAGGATAAAGTAAACTGCACTTTTATGGAGAAAATTGACACAACTTACAAAATAGAAGGAAAGAAGTTCAAGGTTGGGAAAGGAAAAGATAAGGAGAGGACAGGAAAAGTTCAAGGGGAAGCTAGTAAAGAGAGAAGTCAAACAAGTTCCTTTGTAACTGTGGAGAGATCAGACATCCATTTGAAACATTAGACATTAACTTTTGATTGGATATGTCTAATTTAGATAAATATCTAAATTTATCTTTCTAACTAATAGCAAGGTAATTCATCGTAGGCCTCTTTTGTTATGCAGCACAAGGGTAGGAGCCTTTAATTTGATAAATAAAGATGAGCGATCTGATGGGATTGAAGGCTTAAAGAAAGAACACAGGGCCTGAAAAGTTTCTGTGGACAGTAATCCAGGGAAACAATGAGGGATAAATCAAAGGAGTGTAGAGCAAAAGAACCTGGCCAAGTTGGAGCTGTACAGCAGGCTTTACCAGGGAGCCAGCTGCACTGAACCACACAACTTGCTCCAGCAGCACTCTGCAATCTGCGAGCAGAAGGCTCACCATGGCGTGATCCAAGGCCAGACATGGGGAGGGCCCACGAGGGAGTCCAAAACGATGGCACGATGGCAGGAGGAGCGCTGAGGCAGCTGACCACTTAATACAAAGTGGAAAAGAGTCAAGTTTAGTCTAATGAGAAAAGCTTGATCTTAGCAAAAACAAAAAAAAGGGTGGGGTTGGGAGAGGACGGCTGGGATGAGTAATTTTGTAATTCCCAAAGCTGAAAGCAAGTTTCAAGAGTTATGGAATGGTGGAAGCCGGCCGGTGGCTCAGGCGGTTGGAGCTCCGTGCCCTTAACGCAGAAGGCTGCAGGATGGATTCCCACTGGGCCAGTGAGCTCTCAACCACAAGGTTGCCGGTTCGATTCCTCCACTCCTGCAAGGGATGGTGGGCTGCGCCCCTTTCCAAGAAAAAAAAAAAGGAATTATGGAGGAAGGAAACAGGAAAATGGGCAAAAGAGCTGAATTTGACTTCTGGGAGCAGTGGTTTATGCTAGGGAGTTCCACACATGACTGAAGTGGCACTGAGATGGCATTAACCATGAGATCAAAGGTTCTGATACTAAGAGCTTGGATGTTGAAAGATGCCATTTTCAATAAGAGAATGAAACAGAAGTAGGTCAAGAGCTGGATTCTAGTAGTTATAGAAAATGGAATTTTTTTGTTAGAGCAGTGGTTTGCAAAACACGGCTTCAAATTGGCAACACCAGCATTACCTGAAAAACTGATAGAATCACAATTTTTTAGGCCTCACCTATATACTGAATCAGTAACTCTGGGGTTGAGGCTCAGCAATCCATGTTTTAACAAGTCCTCCAGAGGATGATGCATGCTCAAGTTTGAGAACCTCTGTCATAAACAGAACAAGGAAGATGAAAAGGACAGATGACGAGGGCCTTATTTATTGAAAACTGAAGTAAGACTTCATTAATATTCTGAAATGATCATGCAAAACACAGATGATAATAATAGCCAAGCAATAAGTACTTATACACCCTTTTGCATTTTACATTTTTTTTTAATATAGCTATAATTTCTGCAGCAAAGGAAAGACCTACAGAGTGGGAGAAATTATTTATAAATCATATTTCTGACAAAGGGTTAATACGCAAAACTAACAAGAAACTCCTGCAATTAAAAAAAAAAAAAATCCACCCAAAAATAGGCAAAGGAGTTGAATGGATATTTCTGCAAGAAGACATACAAATGACCAACAATAATATGAAAAGATGCTTAAAATCAAGGAACTGTAAATCTATAAAACAATAGTACCAACTCCTGTATGGAACTCTAAAGGTACCTACTCTTCGGTGATAATTTTAAGACAAAAAATCAACACATTTACCAACTGCTCATGGCAAAGAATTCAAAATTGCAAGAAATACATGCAAAGGTTAGGGATGTTGCATTTTAAGAATATAGCAAATAAACAGTTTGAAAAAGAATACATTGTAGGAAATTATAATTCTCAACATTATAAATATGAAGTCGCTTTGCAATTTTTCAAAGAGCAACATTTTAGCAAATATATTCTGAAGAATCATGGCAAGTTAGACATGGTACAATTACCTGGTAATTAGATAATTTTAAAAAATGCATTTATTGTTAGATGATTTACACAAAAACAATTTAAAGTGCTGTTTGAATTTATTTAATTATTTAAATGCCAGCGTAAGTATGTTCTCTAGAGAAATCTTAGTCAAATTATAACTTCATTAGTAATTGGAAATAATGATGCTTATTAGTTTCTCAACTGTACACTTAGCTGTATTCCAGTGATGGCCAATATGGGATCCAAATAAATGACAATGACTGAGAAGCTCAAGTGTCAGCACGCACACAGTTAATAATGAGGAAATACATAGAGGACTTCACATTCACCCAAGCCTAAATATTCCAGTTAAATGATTCTTAATTTATGCATTAAAAAGACACTACCAAAAGTCCAATAACAAATTTGTGAAAATCATATTTATCTCAAGAAAATACTTCAAATTTTGCTTAATTACAAAGGCATCATGTTTGTATCATCTCAATGAAGTCTATGTTCATTGTAGAAAGAAAATTCAGATTAAGTACCAAGAAAATTAAAATGTCATATTTCTACTATGCATAGATTATTACACACATATTTTAGACTACAACTTAGTGTAACACTTTCCAGATATTTTGCTCTCTCTCCTTCTCTCTCTCTCTCTCCACACACATACAAACACACACACACACACACACACACACACACACACACTTTTTCAGTTACTTAATCTCTACATTTCTTTATCAATAACTTTTTATCTTACCTAACACACAGCCTATATTCTAATTTCCCCAATATTCTCAGAAACTCTGTTGCAGTTTATCCAAACCAGAACACACACTATATCCGTTTTTTATTTATTTTTATTTTTTATAGTACTTGATTAGATGAAGCATAGGATCAAATCAGTGATTTGGAAGCGATGGTAGCAGAGAACATCCAATCAGAACAGCAAAGAGAAAAAAACAATCCAAGAAAATAAGAATAGCTTAAGAGCTCTCTGTGACAATTATCAAGTGTACCAACATTCACATCATAGGGGTACCAGAAGGAGGAGAGCAAGGAATTGAAAACCTATTTGAATAAATGATGGAAAACTTGATGAACCCGAAGAGGCCCACACCAATACATATAATGAAAATGCCAAAAGTTAAAGATAATGAGAGAATCTTAAAAGCAGAAAGAGAAAAGAATTTAGTTACCTATAAGAGAGCTCCCATAAGACTGTCAGATGATTTCTCAATAGAAACTTTGCAATTCAGAAGGAATTGGTACAATATACTCAAAGTGATGGAAAGCAATGATCTACAACCAAGATTACTCTATCTAGCCATGCTATCATTTAAAATTGAATGAGATATAAAGAGCTTCCCAGTCAAGACAAAGCTAGAGAAGCTCATCACCCAAACCAGTATTACAAGAAATGTTACAGGGACTTCTTTAAGAAGGAAAAAGTGATAAAAATACGAATAATAAAATGGTAATAACTACACATATATCAACAATTATGTTAAATATAAATGGATTAAATGCTCCAATCAAAACACAGTGTGGCCAAATGGATACAAAAACAAAACTCTTACATATGTTGACTATAAGAGACTCACTTCAGATAGAAAGACACACACAGACTGAAAGTAAAGGGATGGAAAAAAATATTTCATGAAAATGAAAATGATAAAAAGGTGGGGTAGCAATACTTATACCAGACAAAATCGACTTTAATATAACAAGAGACAAAGAAGGACCCAGCAATTCCACTTCTGGGCATTTATCCAAAGAAACCCAAATCACTGATTTAAAAAGACATATGCATCCGTATGTTCACTGCAGCATTATTTACAATAGGCATGATAGGAAACAACCTAAGTGTCTATCAATGGATGAATGAATAAAGAAGTGGTACAATATATACAACAGAATATTACTCAGCTATAAAAATAGAATGAAATCTTGCCATCTGCAACAACATGGATAGACCTAGAGAGTATTATGCTGTGTGAAATATGTCTGGCAGATAAAGATAAATTCCAAATGATTTCGCTTGTATATGAAATCTAAAAAATAAAAAACAAATAAATAAATAAATGAACAAACAAACCAGAAACAAACTCATAGACACAGAGAACATTTTGATAGTTGCCAGATGGGTGGAGGTTTGGGGGAGGTGGGTGAAAAAGGGGAAGGAATTAAGTACAAATTGGTAGTTACAAAAATACAGCTTATGGGGATGTAAAGTATAATATAGGGAATATAGTCAATAATATTGTAATATGTATGGTTTCAGATCAGTACTAGATTTATTGGGGTGATCACTTTGTAAGTTATATAAATGTCTAATCACTATATTGTACACCTGAAACTAATATAATCTTGAATATCAACTATGCACGTAAAATTAAAAAATTATAAAAAAAATAAAAATACCTTGATAAAATGTATTATATTTTTCTACATTGTTGGATTTGGTTTCTTTATATTTTTTTTTTGGGGGGGGGGGTTCTTACGCCTATACTGAGAGAGACTGCCCATATATTTCATTTTTCTCACAATATATACCTTCTTTTTTAAAAAATATGTATGTTAGACAACATACTTTTCTGGAAAATTATGTACAAAACTGATATTTGTTTCAAAGAAGTGTTACCTATACAAAACCTGGGGTAGATATTTTGTGAGGACAGAACCATCTGAACTACTAGTTAGATTATGTTCATTTTTACATAATTTATATTTCTTCTTGATTAGGCCTCCATTTTTGTGGAGGTTGTTTTCATTTGTGTTTTCTAATTTGGGGCAAAATTTCTTCATAATAATATCTTTCAAACTCCACATCATCTGTAGTTGTGTCTTTCTTTTTAATATTGTTTATTTGTACTTTGTCTCCATTTTCATAATTAATCTTTTTGAAAGTTTGCCGATTTTAGTTTGTTCAATAGTCAGTTTGGCTGTGTGATTTTCTGTATCATGTATTTATTTCCTTTTTCATTGTTTTTTATTTACTTTTATTATTTCTTTTCTTCTTTTTTAGAGGCTTTCTTCTATTCTTCTGTCTTCCATTAGACATTTCATTCACAGTTTTCAGCATTTCTTTTTTTTTTCCATAAAGTAATTATGGCTATAATTTTCTCTGTGTAAGCTTAAGCTGTATCCTATAAATTTTGATGTGAAATACCTACAAGTTTTGCATTGCTGAAAATATTTTAGTTTCCATATTGATTTCTTCTGCATCCTCTGAGTAATATAGAAGTTGGCATTAAAATTTGAACATATGTGGATATTCCATATATGTACACCTCAAAGATAGCTTTCAAATTTGTTATCTGGAGGAAGAACCTTCTAAGCAGAGGCAACAGCAAGTGAAAGGTCGTAAGTACAAATATACGTACTATATTCAAGGTTTTACAAGAAATTAAGGGTAGTTGGAGGACAGTCAAAAAAAAAAAAAAGAGTAGAAAATGTGGTCAAAGGGTAACACAGGACCGGATCCTGTCAGACCTAGACGAATCATATTAAGGGGTTAGCATTTACTATGAGTGACATAAGGAATAGTGGAAGGATCTTCATAAAATCTACATTTTAGCAGGATCACTCTGTCTGCAGTGTTAATAGTAGGCAAGGGTGGGGTAGGGGCAGAAGCAGAAAAACCAATCAGGAGTACATTACAATAATTTAGATAAAAGATGCTGAAGGCTTTGACCAGGTGTTGTGGTGGAGATAGCATAAAGGTCAAAGTCTGGATATATTTTGAAGGCAGAACTGGCAAGATTTTCTGCAATATTGGATGTGAGTGTAGTAGAAAGAGAAGAGTCATGGTTGGCAGCAATATTTTTAGCTCAATAAACTGGAAGAATGTGATTTTAATCAGCTTAAATGGAGAAGACCACAGTGGGAACAGCCAAGTCTTCTGAGGTAATAACTTTGAAATGCTTTAGATATCAAGCGGAAAAGTTATGTGTGCATTTCTGGAATCCAGGGCCTGGGAGGAGTCATCAACATTTAGGCAATATGTCAACCAATGTGACTAGAGTAGACCATGTAGATAGTAAGTGTAAACAGAAAAGAGACTATGCCCAACAACTGTATTCTGGGACACTCCAATAGTTAATGATACAGAAGATGAAAAGGAACCAGAAAAAGACTATGAGAACAAGGCGTCATAAAGGTAAGAGGAAAAGTCGGCAAGTGTGGTGTTGGAAGCCAAGTAAAGAAAGCATTTCAAGACGAACACAGCGATCAACTGTGACAAATGCTACTTGTAAATCAAGACGAGGAGTCATGATCATGGCAATGGAAGATCACTGCTGATCCTGATGAAGTTCAGTATAGGAGGAAGCCTGAATGCAATGAATTCAAAAGGGAATGAGAAGAGAGCACAAGAAGGATAATTCCTTTAGAGAGTTATTTTAAAAGGGGAGATGAAAGCTGATGTCACAGCTGGAAGGAGATATGGAGTCAAGAGAAGATCATTTTTGATAGTAGTAAAATAAAATCATACTTGCTTGACTGGAATAATCACATGAAAGGAAAAAAATGATGATACAGGAGAGAGCTGAGAGAATTGCAGGCGTATTATCCTTGAGTGAGAGAGGAAGGGAGAATAGGATAGGGGGCACAATATGGAAGTTGACATCAGTGAACAGCTTGGAGTGTTTATTCATAGCAACCAGGTGACAATGGTGTCCCCATCAACTCAGCTGTAGATACCTGGGTAAATGTGGTTGGAGCTCTTGTAATTTTTTTTCTGATTGCCTCCATTTTTCAGTGAAGATGGAAAATAAGTTATCAGCTGATAATAAAGATAGGAAGACATGTCGCAAGTGTGAAGAGAAGAGAGAAATAAAGGAATATGTTCAAAACAATCAACCAAGAAAATAAATTGTGATCAATGGGCAACATGAAAAACACTCTTAGTTTAGTAATCTTAAATTTAAAAGTAAGCACATTTTATTTTGTTTTGCTGTTTGTTTGTTTGTTTTTTGTTTCTCCAGTTACAGTCTAGGCACAGAGTATACAGAGTTGGATTTGACCAATGCTTTAGTTTTACCAAGTGAGTGTGATCAATAGCAAGAAATCTGAGGGTTTGTTATATGCTGCGCCTTTCCAAAAGTCTGTGGTTAGTGATTTTTTTTTATTACAAATTTATTTGCAATCATCATTAAATACAAAGAATAGTTTTTGACATTATATATTTTCTCCGTTAACAAAAACTAACATCATGGCAAATAAGGAAATTATTCCCCAAACTACTTTGAACCATGATATTGAAGCACGGTGATTGAAAATAAGTAACTTTTGGGCCTGCCAGGTGGCTCAGGCAGTTGGAGCTCTGTGCTCCTAATGCTGAAGGCTGCCAGTTCGATTCCCACATGGGCCAATGGGCTCTCAACTACAAGGTTGCCGGTTTGACTCCTCAACTCCTGCAAGGGATGGTGGGCTCCACCCCCTTCAACTAACAACAGCAACTGGACCTGGAGCTGAGCTGTGCCCTCCACAACTAAGATTGAAAGGACAACAACTTGACTTGGAAAAAGACCTAGAAGTGCACACTGTTCCCCAATAAAGTTCCGTTCCCCTTCCCCAATAAAATCTTTGAAAAAAAAAAAAAAAAGAAAGAAAGAAAGAAAATAAGTAACTTTCAACATGAACAAAAATTTCCATTTAGTATAACAAAAATAGTTTATATAATAATAGTAATAAATATACAATCCCTTGGAAACAAAACATAATTTTAAGACACTATCACAAAGAGACAATTATAGACTAATTTCTATCTCAACCAATATGAAGCTACAAATTGATTTGTTTTGTATCTCAGAAATAAAATATACTTCTCTTAGCACAAAAATCAAGAAGATGAAATTCTTTTATTACTCTGCAAAAACACATTTTTAAGTGATGGATACTGGAGGCAATACATTTATTTCAACTAAGTTTTTATGGATAAGATAAAGTGTGCACAAAATATGTATTACTTTACTTCTTTTATTTTAAAATATATTCTTCTCAAATATATCTTAAAAACCTCTACAGTATCATTTTGGCCTCTCCTGCCTCCTGAACCTTTCTCTATTTGCTTCACACCACTTGTTCTCGTGGCATTCCAACTCCAATCACAATCACATGATTGACCATAATATAGGAGAATCTGGCTTTCCAGAGACTTTTTGAACCCAAGTAAAACCCAAAGAGACAGAGAATAAGATCTGGCTTCCCAGGTGGCTGACAAAGAGGACAAATAATGCAGTCTATACATGAAGGGAAATGTATATCTCATGTGCTGGGCTTTGACCAACAAGGACAAGAGAGAAAAACAAGTCAGTCATATAAACTCCTCTTTCTTCCCTTAAATATTCTATTCTGAGGCATAATCTCTGTGTAGACTCTGGAGATTCCTGAAAGGTATAGCAGGTGCACCTACTGAGTACCCAGGTGTATGTTTTGCAGTTAAACATCATGAAACAAGTCTAGTAAGATACTGCATCACCTTGCACTGTACCTATCTAGCCTTCCCTGCCTCACTTCCCTTTGCCCTTGCTCTCATTTCCTAGAATAGCACCTCACAAATAAAGCATCAGTGCTTAATCCTTGTATTAGACTCAATTTTCAAAACAATTTAGTCTAAAACAAAGCACATGTAAAGTTACAATTTTGTAACATAGCAAACATTCATGTAATTACTACCAAAGTTAAAAATTAAAACATACTTTAGAAAATTCTCGTGCCCTTCACCAAATACATAGAAAGAATCATTTTTAAATCAACATAATTTGAATTCTGAGCTCAAGCCCATTGACCTGGCAGGGAATAGTCTCCACCATTCCTAGGGCTCCAATTCTCTTGCACTTTCAAAGAAAAAAAAAAAAGCAACAAGTAAATTTCTTTAATCACAGGACACACCATCTTTAAACACTCCGAGACATCAGGATTCTCTCCCTATTCTTTAGTTTCTTTACTGTCTCCATCTGAAACACCTAGCAAAATAGCTTCAATAGCTGAGGTTTTCACGGAACAAAAGGCCGAAAATTGAGTGTTTTGCAGGCCATGTCTGTTTAAATCCTTTTATGTTCACTTATTACAAACTTCCTCAAAAACAAGGCAGTACAAAATTACTTGTAAAGCTTAAACTACAAAGCAGTACAAAAGCACTTGTGAAACTTAAACTTCTGATGATATTTGTAAAACTAGAGCGGAGAAAAAGCAGGTGTTTGTATAAAAACTCAACACTGTTTATGATAAAGAAACAATTCTAATACAATGGAAAAGGAATAAATTAACTGACCTGTTCTTCTACTTTGTAGCATTCAGCAATTTTTTAACTTTGTAAACTGAGAGTTCCTTATTTGATTTCTACTGAATAAGATGGGAAATTGCATCAATTTTATTATTTTAAACTTTTTTATTGTTGTACTATACCATACGTACAAAAAATATTTTGGTTAATGAATTATTATAAAGTAAACCCCTGTGTAAACATATGAAGAAATAGAACATTACCAGCAACTCTCAGAAGCTCTCAGCATAAGATCTCTTCCACAATCCGTTTATAGTGTTCCTTTTCTCCCTCGTCTATACACTTGTAAGGTTTCATCCCTAATCACAATGGTTTAATTAATCTATTTTTGAACTTTTTGGAAGTAGAATCATATAGTATGTATTATTTTTGTATCTGGATTCTTTAAAAAATATCAGTGTTATACATCTATTTTATTCCATGTTTTTGCCTATAGTTTAATTAAGCTCATTCATTTTTCTTAAATAAGTATCCCGTTGTAATTATAAACTACAATTCATGAGCTCACCTCATGAAAGATGTTTAAAGCATTTCCAGGTTGGGGTTATTTTGCATAATGTTATTGTGCAGATTCGTGTATATGTGCCTTTTAGGGCAAATGTACATACATTTCGGCCAGAAAAGTTCTTCAGTGTAGGATTTATGAGTCATAAGGTATGCATATCTTCAACCCTAGTTGATGTCATACTGGTTTTCAAAGTGATTGCACCAATTTATACTTCCACCAAAGCAGTATGAAAGTTCCTGTTGTTCCAGATCCTTGCTAATACCTGACATTTTCAGGCTGTTAAAATTTTAGCCATTTTGGTGGTGTCTCATGGAATCTCATTGTGGTTTTCTTTTACGTTTCCCAATTACTATTAATAAAAGTAGTACTATGTACTCTGTTGTATAATTATTGCATACATGAATATTCTCTTTTACAAATTGCCTATTCTACTTTGTTGCTCATTTTTCTACTAGGTAGGCTTTTTTGATTATCCTTGATTTTTATGAATAATTATGTTGGTGCAACAGTAATTGTGGGTTTTGCAATTATTTCTAACCTTTCAAACTGCAATTACTTTTGCACCAACCTAATACTTATGAATTCTGGGCCATTTATAGTTATTTGGATTGCAAATGTATTCTGTTATTTGGCTTGATATTTACTTTCTTAAAGGATTATTTTGAGGAATGAAAGATTTTTCTTTACTGCACTCAAAATTATCCATTTTTTAAAGTATCGTCTCTTCTGTTTAACAGTATTTTCCCAATCCTCCAGCACAATATTGAAGATAACTGATACTAGCAAACATCTTTGCCTGTTTCATTCCCAAAGGAAACATTAAGGATGGGATTGGCTTTAGGGATTTGAGTTTGTTTGTTTGTATACCTTTTATTATATTAATGAAGTCCACTTCTATTCTTAATGTTATCAAACATTTTTCATGAATGTGTAATTTATCAAAAGCTTCTCTTGAGCTATTTCAGCAGCTATATTTTTTTGCATAATTTTGTCAATAAGGAATAGTGTAGAACATGTTCAATATTGAACAGTTTATTCCTGAAAAAAAAGCCAACTTTTCACACAATATAGAATCATATGTTGCTGACTTCAGTTTGTTGATATTTTAGTTAAAATTGTTGCATGTGTTCATGAGTCAAATGACTGATAAACATGAGTCAGTAATGTTCCTGTGAGATTTGGTTCTCCAAGTTATGCTGACCTTATCAAATGAGCTCAGAGTATTTCATACATTTTAAGTCCTTGGAAGAATTTGTATATGTTGGAATTATTTTTTCCTTAAATGTCAAGAGCTGCCTTCTCTCTGGAAATCTGCCTTTAAGATTCTGATTACCTAATCCTCCTGGAAACTAAAAGTCTGTCTCTTGAACTGAGTGAGAGGGGTAGGATTTGCTTTGGATCCCCTTCCCAATTGGAGGATAAATCTGTTCTTTGTTACTCCGTCATGACCAGAAACAGAAGTTAAAATATATAATAATTTGATGGAGATTATTTTGTGTGTTTTAACTTTGTCCAGAGAATTATCAATATTATTTTTGAAAATGAACTTTCTTTCTTTATGTTCTGCAAAGAAAAAAAATATATGTGATCGATTGCATCAGGGTCTCAAATTTCCCAGAACAGGAATAAATAATTTAGTCTCCTAACATTTGTGATATTTTAATTGTATTTTGTTTTGCATAATCCTCTTGTCTTCTTCTTTCTGAAGGTAACTGGTGTTTTTAATGAACTTTTTAGCCCAGAAAAAATATGGAAATTGTTTAGAGATTACAATTTAAAACACTTTGAGTACATTTTTTCTAGGGTTTAGTTTTCTTCTTAAGTCAATTTTGGTGATTTATATTTTTCCAGAATTAATTTAGACTCTTCCATTCATTTAGGATTTATTTTTAAAACATTTTTCTTTAATGTAATGGTGAAAAACTGACTCTGGATGGTGAACACACAATGTGATATATAGATGATGTATTAGAGAAATTTACACTTGAAATCTACATCATTTTACTAACAAATGTCATCCCAATACATTTAATAAAATTTTGAAAAAAAAACATTTCTTACAGATCATAACCTTACGCATGTCTTTAAAAACGATATTAAAACTGGAGTCAAAATTGTGTCATTTTTTTTTCTCATTTGTTATAGCTGTTCTCCTTCTAAATAGATTTTCTGCAATTTCTCTCTAAATTGATTATATTCAACAGAAAATATTATTTTACTTGATATTTCATCATTAAATATAAATTTCTATTTTTATTTACTTATTTTTTCTTTATATTTCCCTTACATTGCTTTTCAAAAATTTCTCTTGATTCTCCATTTTAATATTTAATTTATTTATTTTTATTCTTTCCACTTACATATGAAAAGTATTTTCACTATATGGATCTACAACCAAGGGTACTCTACCCAGCAAGATATCATTTAAAATCGAAGGACAGATAAAGAGCTTCCCAGACAAGGAAAAGCTAAAGGAGTTCATCATCACCAAACCAGTATTACAAGAAATGTTAGAGGGACTTCTTTAAGATAGGAAAAATAAAAATAAAAAATATTAATAATAAAATGGCAGTACTACATATCTACAACTTGCTTTCAATGTAAGTGGATTAAATGCTCCAATCACATAGGGTAATTGAATGAATAAGAAAAAAAGTCCTTACATATGCTACCTATAAGAGACTAACTTCAGATCGAAAGACACACACAGATTGAAAGTAAAGGGATGTAAAAAGTTATTTCATGAAAATGGAAACAAACACACAAACAAAAAAGATGGAGTAGCAATACTTACACCAGACAAAATAGACTTTAAAACAAAGGTTATAATAAGAGACAAAGAAGGACCCAGTAATCTCATGTCCTGGTATTTCTCTGAAGAAACCCAAAATGCTACTTTGAGGGGATGTGTACATCCATATGTTCATTGCAGCATTGTTCACAATGGCCAAGATGTGGAGGCAGCCTGGGTATCTGTCGACAGAAGAATGGATAAAGAGGAGGTGATACATATGTATAATGGAATTTGCTCGTCCATGGAAGGAAATGGGTTTTTGCCATCTGAGGCTACATGAATGGACCTGGAGGATATCATGCTGAATGGAATGTGTCAGAAAGTGAAAGACAGACATAATGTAATTTTGCTTATATGTGAAATATAAAGAATACAATAAACAAACAACACAGAAGCAGACTCATAGATACAGAGAACATTTTGATGGTTGCCAGATGGGGGGAGGGTTGAAGGAGGTGGGTGAAAAAGTGGAAGGGATTAAGTGCAAATTGGTTGTTACAAAGTAGTCATGGGGATGTACAGTATAGCATAAGGAATATAGTCAATAATATTGTAATAACTACATATGGTGTTAGACGGGTACTAGTTTGTTTATCAGGGTGATAGATGGGAGGGGGTTGGGTGGCAGGGTGAAAAACGTAAAGAGATTAAGTACAAATTGGTAGTTACAAAATAGTCATGGGGATGTAAAGTAAGGCATAGGGAATATAGTCAATAATATGGTAATAACTATGTATAGTGTCAGGTTGGCACTAGACTAGTCAGGGGTATCACTTCATAAATTATATAAATGTCAAACCATATACTGTACACCTGAAATTAATATAAAATAATATTGAATGTCAACTGCAACTGAAAAATTTAAAAGGGGGGGGAATGTGAAGGGCAATAAGTGGTCCAAATTTTCAGGTATAAAACAAGTAAATAAGTCATGGGGATGTAATGTACAGCATAGGGAATATAGTCAATAATATTGTAATAGCATGGTACAGTGTCAGATGGTTGCTGGACTTATCATGGTGATCACTTTTTGAGGTATATAAATGTTGAATAAGCATGGTGTACACCTGAAACTAATATACTACTATATGCTAACTATATTTTTTAATAAAAAAATCTTTAAAAATACATTTAAAAAATTGCTGTGTTTATCAAATATTGAAAAAGTGCAAAAGGTGGTCTTGGATAAACATTATAATTTTTGGCTCCATCTATAACAAATAAACTGTACAGTATGTTATATTTTAATTTCATACAATTGAACAGCATTAATTTTGTAAAACAATAAAGGCTTTTAAACCTGCATTAATCTTCTTTTAGAAAAAATAAGCAATGTTTCTCTCCTATTATGTTATCTATTAATTAATAAAATAATCATATTAATCACATTTCTCTGTTTCTTTAGATTTGCATGAGCTTAAAATACCCTTTTACCTACATTAGGTAGAATGTCAAAACTAGTTTTTGGATTATTTAAAAGCATGGTAAGATCACAGGCTGTCCTGAAACTATATCCTATTTTTACAATACATTAAAACTTAAGAAAAGTTTAACAAAAAAAAAAAAAAATTCACTATGAATTTACCTCTGAGTATTGCTTTACCACTGCCACATATGTTTTGAACAACAATATCTTTAATAATTGTTAGACTATATGCCATTATCTGTGATTTTAGTTTAATCTTTTCTATTAAGCAGTGATAATTAGGGAGTTTTTATAAAGTGTTTATAAAATCACTTCAATTTTTGTCATTTTATTTCTTAATTTGTTGAAATAAAATTATAAATCTTTCACACTGTAATTGGGAATGGTTCTCATTTTAAGAGTTATATTATGATTATTTAAAATTATATGCTCAATTCCTTGGACACAGTATATAATTTCAAAATTATATACCTGTATATTAATTCAACTTTTTATGACAATCCAATTCTCAATGAATTTAATTTTTCTTATATACGGCCTTGACCAACAATGCTATATTAAATTATCTCACTATAATCATGCCCTGTATTCCAGTTGTATTACTAACTGTATTTTTGTGATATTGCCTTTGTAATTTACACTTTGAAACAATGTATTCCCTTATTCTTATTGTGTATTTTACCTTTTTAAAATATGTAATTACACATTACTCCTATCAGATTTCAAGTAGGAAAGTGATGATACAATGAAATTGAGTAATTTGAAGAGGGTTTAATTAAGGAACTATTAATACTATTAATACACACACACATATTAACTATTAATACACACACAAAATAAGGTTTCCAGGGTAGGAAAATCACAAAGCATAAGGCAGATAACAGAATTTCTAAAAGAAAGTGACTACCCCATATCTGAAGGAAGAAAGAGCTGTGCACAGAGAGGGTTACTGTATTCCATGGAGGTTCACAGCCAGCTTTCAGCAACCTTGTACAAAATTGAGATCATCTTCTGTCTCACTGCCTAATATTTTGACTATAAGGATGAGAAATTATTCCTTAGTAAGCTAAAACTGTAAGTATTATAATTACTCTTTTTCCAAGAAGTAGATAAAAAAACACAAGTGTTTATTTATTCAGATCCACCTCAAGTATTACATCTTTAATAAAACTTTCTTTGAACTATGTAATTATTTCAATCACTGTTATCCTACCACTAAACTTTGTACATATTTCTATTATTACACTTAACATATGATGTTAAATTTTTATTTTTTATCTCTTTTCCTAATACAGGGTAAATCCCTTGAAGAGAAAACTGCTTTATTTGTATTTTATTATGCAAAATGTGTCTTAGGATGGAAAGCAATTATTTTCTGGGAGTAGACCCCAGACTGAAGTTAAAACACTATATATGAGGTCAGACAATTAAGTTTGCGAACTCATCCTAGAAAAAGTGCTACATATCTCATTGCTGAATATCACTATGATAACCTTTGAAGTGTTCCCTTTGGAAGCTATGCACTGATGCCAGCTCCTAGTCCAACCTTCAGAGCAATTTTGGAACTCTTTTTCTGGAATGGACATCAGAGCTGTAGTCATATTATCTTTGATGTCCTGAATGTCATCAAAATATTTTCCTTTCACTATTTCCTCTATCTTCAGGTAAAGAAAGATGTCATTGGGGACCAGATCAGTTGAGTAGGGAGGGTGTTCCAATACAGTGATTTGCTTACTGGCTAAAAACTCCCTCACAGACAGTCCAATGTGAGCTGGTGCATTGTCGTGATGCAAGAGCCATGAATTGTTGGCGAAAAGTTCAGGTTGTCTAAGTTTTTCACTCAGCCTTTTCAGCACTTCCAAATAGTAAACTTGGTTAACTGTTTGTCCAGTTGGTACATATTCATAATGAATAATCTCACTGACATCAAAAAAATAAAAAAGGTTAGCAACATCGTTGCAATTGTCAGACAATGTATTTTGACATCCATGTATTCCCTTTAGCTCTCCAATAAAACTAATGTATACTGAGGTCTACAATAAATGTGTCCTTTGTCTCATATATGATCATTTATCGGTGTTTCCACATTAGTCCTTTAGTGTCCATAATACTAATTGTTTTACAATTTCCCTTTTCCACTGTCATAGTGATCAAATTTTTAACTAGATTGCATTTCCCATTCTTCCTTGAAGTGAGACATGGTCATGTGTCTAAACATTGAGCAAAAGGATGTGAGCGGAAGTGATGTGTGAAACTTCAAGCTTCACCAAAGAAAAACAAACTAACAAAACCAAATTGTTATATCTTCTACTTTATTCCTTCCCACAGCTATATCATTGATATGAAGGCTGTAGTTGGAGCAGACATTTTGGACCATAAAGTAAAAATATTTTTTTTGAGGACACTGGAACAGTACATGATAAAAAAGCCTGGAGCCTGCAATTCAGAGCCATCATGCTAGCTCTACATTCTTTTGTGAGAGAAATAATCTCTAACTTGTTTAAACCACTGTTATTTGGATCTTTATTACAGAAATTGAACTTAGAATTCATTCAATAATCTCTTGTAAAATTGACTTATCCTTGTCCTTCACAAATTATTGTGCTCTGTTTCACTTCTTCCTCCATTTGAAATAAAACTACCATGTTTCCTCCAAAATAAGACCTAGCCGATCAGCTCTAATGCATCTTTTGGAGCAAAACTTAATATGAGACCGGTAAAATTAATATTTTACTATAAGTAAAATAAGACCGGGAATATAATATAATATAATATAATATAATATAATATAATATAATATAATATAACATAATATAATACCAGGTCTTATTTTACTATAAAACCAGTCTTTTATTAACTTTTGCTCCAAAAGACGCATTAGAGCTGATTGTCCAGCTAGGTCTAATTTTTGGGGAAACATGGTATGTAGAAACAGAAAAATAAGTTACGATACAAATCAATATATAAATATATGTCATTATGAGAATGTTTTATGATATTCCATGCAACTTTTCTAAAATGTTTACTTCTAAGAAAAGATTTTAATGAATAGAAAACATTCTTACATTTGGAATATATTATCATTAAAAGAAATTATTAATATCAAGACAGTGTGAAAGTTAGCTTTTACATTTAGTATAACATCTTGAAATTACATTGGTCTTATTTTATTCTGGTGTTATTGATATTTTCACTCAGAAAAGATGCTCCCCATTGTTAAATTTTTGTCTTTTTATTTTTCCTGGAAAAATGTAATTGTAAGTATTCAAATCTAGGGGAAAAAAATCACATAGCTAACATTTCTGTAAATTGATGTGAAAAGACACACAGAAGGGTTAAATGAGTGTTTTTTTAATGAATTAGAATTAAATTATGATATTTATTTGTCAGGTTTCTATGCTTTTCATTTCATGGCACATAGAGACAATAATAATAATATATGTATAGAACACTGGGTAGATGAAAGCCACTGCTTTAGCTACAAGAACCATGTAGCTCTTGCTACCCTAAGACCCCACTCATCAATTTGAAGGTGGGGTCCTCCCCAGACACTCTCATAGCTTATTTTAGGTGCAGTGTGTATCATTGGTTAGAAAGCACTGATTTAGAGCACTAAAGACTAAATGTGCAGAGAATCACTCTAAAGGCAAAAGTAGCTTTAACAGAAGGTTGGATGAGTTGAAACAAAGACAGAATCATTAAAAGCATACTGTTAATGTACCTTCCCAGAGGAAAGAAACTGAGAAAACTAAATTCACAAAATGTTACTGTATCATCATCTATTAGCATTTATTGAACAACAAATCATTGAGGAAATAAGGACATATGACTTTATACTAGAAATGGTTTATTGCCTAAAGAAGCTTTCAATTTTTTTAGCTCATATAATCATGATATTTTGTGACATTTTAAGTATATAATAAGTACAATCATTAAGATTCCATGTTGACATTTTCATGGTTTTTAATGAATTTCTTGTAAATTTATTTGAAATGCACATGCAATAAATTATAACTTAGTATGAGTAAATCTATGCAGTTTAAAGAAGTGGCAAGTATTCCTTGTGTTCTTGGCTTAAAAACTGAGTCAGTTTTAGAAATTTGAGACATGATCTCCAATAATGAGATTCTCACTCAATAAAACTGTATTTATAGCTTTAAAAATGTGAAGAGAATGTAAGTGTGTATTCAGGCAAGGTGACAGCATAGTAATGAGAGGTTCACATCAGATCAAACAAGTCTTTTATCAAACTATTATATAAAAATAATTGTCATTTTATTACAAGTAGAAGTAATAATGTAATAATAGATGCCATTTAATGATACCCTGCTAGTCCTTAACAAACATTAACTCATTTATTTTAGTTCTTAAATCACTCCTTCAAGGTTAGTTTATTGTCCCTATTTTATACATACATGAGGTTTTAAGGGATTAAGAAATTTTCCCAAGGTCACTGAATTAGTAAGTGGTAAGCTGATTTACAATTAGCTGTCTAACTTTATGTGCCAGGAATATCACATCTCTATCACACTTTTTTTAAATAAAGTTCATTTTGCAACTGAGCCTCCATCCCACTGAACTCAAGAAAGTCGTGCCCAAGTTTTCTTGGTTTCCCCCAGAGAGATAGTCAAGGGGAAACTAGGTGTCTTCTGTTATATAACGTCTAGAAAAGTTACCATGAGCTGTTCTAAGAGCTCCCTCAGGATGAAGGAACAAGGACCTGTTGTTCCTACGTAGGTCCATCATTTCTCTTGCCCAAGAGTTAGTTTCCAATCTCAGAAGTCCTTTTATTCTGTCTGCAAATTCAGTTGGGAATAAGGATAATTTATGGAGAGAAAAAGCCAGGGATTCTATCCAACTACTACTACTACATGCAGCCCCGTGCCTTCCTCTTTTGAGACAGTGACACACAAGTCAAGTTGGTAAGACGGTGAAATGAAAATAGAAGGAGAAAAAATACAATAAGTATACTTAAACAAATTTCATCAGTTAAAAATGTTATCCCAGCATATCACCTTCTTCCCAGAATACAAGTGGAGGTTATTAAAACATTTAAATGCCATGTTATCTAGCCTCTGACCATGAACAAGATGGAACAAGATGAATTACCACCAACAGCATGAGTCATTCCTCATCTGACCACATCCCTGTATAGGAGAACTAAATAATTTCATCCAACTCCAATAAGAAATTTACTTATTACCTAAATGTTAAAAGCCATTTTAGGATAACAGAACCTTCCATTAAAGGGTAATGAGTCGCTTTGTAGAGTAGGGAAGGAACCAAAGGCTATTGTGCACAATGGCAACCCTTTGCTACTTATGGAAATGTTCCCAATCTCAACAGCAGGTTAGACTTCACTTCCCTTCTTTCTTTAAAAACAAAACAAAACAAACAAACAAAAAGTGAGAACTGTCCTTGGGAAATGTGCTGTGCCTGCTCAGCTCTAACCAATCATAGGCTCCATAGATTAGTAAATATGTGCCTACTCTCACACTTGTGGTAATATTGAAAAGGATGAGCAATCTCTAGAAAGCATGATAGGGAAGAACACTGCTCTTTGGGGAGGGAAGGGGGGTAGGTTGTTTGTTTTTATCATTTGAGCACCCTCTAAGTAATCAGTCTTTAATTGAATTTTAAGAGAGTGAACACATATATGAAAAAACACAGCGATGTGTTCACAAAATGTTCAGTCCCTTGTTAAGTGACTTTCTGGGGAGAAAGTAAAAAACATAAGGAATCAGAAGGACAAAATACAAACACAGAATTACCGATGATTCACCTTAGTGAGTTTAAATGATGTGACCTAACTGTGGCCATCCCCAAGAAGCATCATACTGAAGTAAATGCTAAGTAAAAAAGTGCCAAGCTGTGTATTTGAAACGAATGTGCTACTGTGATGCAGTCCTGAGAAACATCACAGCAGCAGTGTTAAAACACTATTGTGCTAAAAAAACAACAACAAAAACCCTACATGGTACACTTCTGCCTCTGCTCATATTTTAAAATAATGAAATGCTGGTGTGAAGCATTGGCTCCAGAGACAAAGAGCCTGCCATGTGCAAAAGGATGAGTTTCCCACGGTTAGAGATTCCCTGAGAGCTTTCTGGATGGTGGGGTGTGGGGAGGAGTGAGAACCTGATGTGGGGAGAAGGTAAGAGTACCCACAGTGCTCCCTTCATCCTTGGAAGCTTTCCCACTGGGACCCTTGGGAAAGTCTAAGCTGTCAAGAACTTTAGATATTCATTCAGAAATTGTTATTCTACTATAAAGAGGTAAAATGGTAAGAGAAGAAATGAGGCACACTACACTTGATTCTCTCTTTTGCTCTCCTGTGGAGAAGAAAGCTCTGTAACTCAGGAGGTCTATTGCCTGGTGTGATAGTTGTTGACTAGCAAGTTGTCAGCACACAGTGATGCTGTGAAGAGTGAGGAGGGGTCACAAGCTTCTGAAGGGCACTGAGTGGAAATGCCAGAGCAACAATAAAACAAAATCCTGCATGTCCCCAAATGTTAGAGAAAGCTGTCCTCTGAAGAAAGATGTGTGTGAAAAGGGGATGAAAATCAAAGTTGCACTTATTTACACAAAGATTGCCTAGCAATTAATTATAACTTCATTATTTCATTTATGCTCCCATCAAAAATTATTAAGCCCATCCTACGTATCAGACACTGTGGTCAAAGAAAGAAGACTTAAAAAACTAATCTCTGCTGTACAGACATTAATATTCGAAGTGCAACATGAGCAAATAAACATTAAGTATAATAAGTTCTGTGGCAGATGTATGTACATATTGCTATGGTAGTATATAAGAGAGCAATCCCATTCAGCTGGGAGGAATTGTAGAAGGCTTAACAGAGGAGATGATACCTCAGTACAGTCTTCAAGGTGAAGTATAATTTATTCCAGGCAAAATTTGTGTGTAAGGAACATGAGTCAGAGGGAGAAGAGAGTTCAAGTGAGTTTGCACCATATGCCAAGACGTGGAAGACAGAAACATGACTTACGTGGGAAACTAAGTTTGCTCATTATGATGAAACATATTTGTAGGAGTGGGAGAGATGAATCTGGAGAGCTGATCAGGAACTGAATTATGGATGAACTGATAAGCCATGGTAAGGAATTTGGTCTCCGACCTATAGTCATACAGGGATTTTTGCGTTCAGAAAGGTTATTCTGTCAGAAATACAGAGGACATATCGAAACCTAAGACTGTAGCAATAAACCCTAGAAGAAATTATGAAGACTTAGGCAGTGAACATTGGGATGGAGGTAAGGAGAGAGGTTAAAGATGTGAAATTGATATGAATTGGTGATGGATTTGATAGGACTAGTAAAACAAAAGGGAGAGCAAAGATTGACTCCTGGGTTTATAGTTTTATCAGATGCATAGAGGTTGGTAAATTTAATGAAAATGATGCATTTAATTTTGATCAGGTTGAGTTGGATACTGTGTGTCTGTATAACCAAAAGAAAGCTTAATATGAAAACTACTAAGGAACTGAATGTACAAACAGACAGTGGTCAGACAATATATTACAACAGAACACTGGCCCACAACCTCTCCAGCAACCAGTCCTGGGAACAAAACCACAAGCTCTACAGTAATTGTCCAGAAGAGTCAGGGCATTGTCAATGAGTAACAGCTTCTCTATTTATTGGCCCAACTTCCAACTCAGGATGCACCAGAGAAAGCTGAACATGCCTCCCATACAAATCACATAAAATGCCCAATTCTTCCCTGTGCCAACAACTTCCATTCAGAGCATACCTGAAGCCTTCTCTTTCTCTCACCATGAAGTTTCTTCACTTCTTTGCTTATCATTTATTCTCTGCCATATATGAATGGTGGTGGCTGACTCCCTTGCTATGGCCTCTGTTTGTTCTCATTTGAGTGGTTTTCATTTATTTCCACAGTTTTACCAGAAGTTCCATTGAGATACAGTGGACACTGCCTGTTGTCACTGACCCAGGAATTTGATAAAGAGTAACATCCATAGGAGTCCCTTGTGTTTTGCTGTTGACAGCTCGATGAGTCTGTGCTGATGTGATAAGTCAGGACTGGATCTGAAGTCCACATTCTTTGAGTTGAGTTCCTCACTAGTTATTCTTAGTTTGGTACCCAGGTTTTGTTTTTCATTCCAATTTGTTTGGCATCCTTGGTAGAATCACAACATTCCTTTTTGCTCTCTTCTATGCATCCGTTCTGTGTTATACTATACCTAACAGTATTGTTTCTCATGAGGAAAACCAGAGGTAGAAGACAGGCAGCAGCCAACAAGACAGGCCCTGTAAACCTTTATTCCAGCCCCACAGATGGGTGAGTTTAGGTGTTCTCACTGGACCAGTGTCCATTTGGACAAATGTTTCTGTGAGCCACCAATAAAACTTGATCAGTTCTTTTTTTTTTTCAGTTCTTTAATGTTTCAATTTTTTTCTGTCTTGGGAGTGTGTTTTTAATCCAGAGAGCATGTTTTCTCTGATTGTCCAACTATGAGGGTGCAGGTTTTTGAGATTGTGTGCAGAGGCAGCTAATCCTCAGGTTGGGGACCCAAGACCCAAAGTGTACACATCACTTTCATCTGACCATTGCCAGCTCTCATGAGGTCATCTAAATCTACATCTTTTTGTGGTGAAAATTCATGCGTCTTATATATGCTCTCATTACTCTCCTAATGCTTATGCCTCTCTCTGCAGATGGCATAACTTTATTTAGCAAGGATGACTGAGATTTCTCTGACCACTGTAAGGAATATTTGTTTTAAACAAAATTGTTCATTCGAGAAGTACCTTAAAAAACAAAAGGAATAACTGCCATTTGCAATAACATAGATGGACCTTGAGGCATTATGCTAAGTAAAATAAGTCAGAGAAAGACAATTGCTGTATGATCTCACTATTGGTTGGGAACTCAAAAATAAAGAAAGAAACAAACCAAAAAACAAGCTCATAGATACAGAGAAGAGGTAGTTGGTGCCGGAGGTGGGCAGTGGGGGGGGGTGAGCAAAATGTGTGTGTGGGGGGTCAAAAAGTACAAATTTCCAGTTATAACATAAATAAGTCATGTGGATGTAATGTACAGCATGGTGATAGTTAGTATTATGTATTGTATATTTCAAAGTTGCAAGGAGACATCTTAAAAGGTCTCATCACAAGAAAAAAAATGTGTAATTATGTGCGATGATGGATGTTAACTTTCTGTGATCATTAACTTACTGTGGTGATGTTAACTTACTGTGGTAGTCTTACTGTGGTGATCATTTCATAACGTATACAAATACCAAATCATGATGTTGTACACCTAAAACTAATATAATGTTATATGTCAATTATATCTCAATTTAGAAAAGGAATAAGATATCTCAGACTCAGTGGGCATCATTTTTTGATTGGTATGCAGGGGTCTCTTTCTGATTCAAAAACTGCTTCACTAAAAGGTTCTCTGGCAAAAGCCTATGAGGACTTTGATAAACTTCAGCAACAAGAAACTAGACTCATTTTCCTAGGAAATCCCATCCTTCTCCTCCTGTTGGCTGCCTATATCTATTTCTCCCTTTCCCCCTTGTTCTTTCAGTCTCTCTGCTCTTTATCTTTATCCAGACCACCTGTGTTTCCCAAAGCTCTCTCTTAAAGATTCCTAAATGCCATTTGCTTCTAAAGATCCTTCTCTTCCATGAGCAAGGTATTCAGGCAACTATAGAATTTAAACCTTAAACCTCAACAGAATTAAGAACTATAACTAAGTATTTACCTAAACTAAGACTGGTAAAGGGCATAAAATAACTTAAATTCTGGGGGTGGGGGACACATTACCCAAGGTTACCTGACTATACCAACTTGTGCATGTATTGGTTGGAACCACAGATGCTAAATTCTGGTTGACAGAAGTTGACTAAATGACCCAGAAAGGGGCCTACAGGATCCTTCTCTCCAGAAAACCAGTATGGACTCACTGATTGCAGCTTCCATGCCCACCCAGTTCACATTGCTCACTCCCTGGAAGTACTACAAGTAGATACACAGGCTGTATCTTGCCAGAAAAGTGTCCAGGGAAAAGGAGAATAATGAACCTGTTTTTGCCTGACAATTACTCAAGGACGATTACTGAGCAGGGTAGACCAGGAAAGCGCAATCTGCTGTTCAGAAGAGGGTAGGGTGCGGAGGGGAGGGGGCAATCAGTTCTTTTGTGTTTTGAAGGATGAAAAGAAAAATTGGCTCCAAACTGGAAGTCTGAATCCCAGAAAAGGCAAAGGCTAAGGAATTCCTCATCCATAGGGAGGGGACACTACCCACAGTCCAGGTCCAGCGCTCACTGGGATGCTGGGACCCATGGCAATAGATGCTATGGGACTAAAAGCTGAGCCTAAAGACACCCTTGGCTGAATTTCATGTTGAGGAAGTGGAATTACACTTCCTCAAAGATTCAAGCAGTCTGACAGGGCTCTGGATGGTGCCTCCTGGGAGACTACTTAGAGTATGAGAAGCAACTACTGCAGTAGACAGAGCGCTCCAATGTTTCAATGGCCACTTTACAATTTTGGATGTCCCTGGGTCAACTAAGAAGAGGCAGGTAGCTCTTTTACTTATCTAGTTGATTGTTTGTTTCTTTGTTTAACAAACATATGGCATTTCTATATGTAGACGTTTGCAAGTTCTTTGTAAGTATTAACTAGTTTAATGCTCACAGGTATGAGTTTGTGCTATTATTACACCCAATTTTTAGATGAGTAGAGTGAGGCTGAGAGAGATGGAATGCCTTACCAAAAGTCAGACTGCTAGTAAGTGAGAAATAGGATTCAAACCCAGGCAGTTTGTCCAGATTCCATGCTCTTAACCATGAGTAATTGATGTATTATTATTATTTGTTTTTGGCAAAATAAAAGCATTGTCAGGAATCATAATCCAAATTGATGGTGCATTTCATAACAGTTATATTTCGCTTAATCCTTACATCAACTCTGTGACATGGATATTTTTTTTATAGATCAGTAAACAGGGTCAGTGGCTCATCCAGTCAAATAATTAAAAGGGCATAGTCAGGGTTGAAACACAGGGTGTCTGATGCCAGTCAAGGGTTCTTTCCACTGTACCACATTATCAGTTACTAGAAAGATCTAAGGAAAGTAAGTGATAAGATTGTAGTGGAGACAAGTAATCTTTAAAAAAAGAAACAAGATAAAAATCATGATGCAGACCCGCCTAACTATTGCTGATGACACATCAGCTTGCTTAACATATCACAATCAGCCCTCACAGTGGAAAATGAGTCAATTTCTATATTACTGTGGCTTTGTCAAGGCCTCTCAAGGGAACTGGAAGAATTTGCTGAATTCATGTTGCAATGTAGCTGGTTATAAGAACTCTGCAGTAATTAGACTCAATACCAGAAACTGCACACAGCCCATCAGCTGGGCAAACAGAGACTGGTGGAGTATCTAGCTAAGCACCCCAATTATTTATCCTGTAATTATCTGTAACTTCATAATGTCAACAAGACAAGAACCACATAACTTTGTGGTTTACCAATACATATAGAAATACGTACAGTGATGAGAAAGAACAATTCTGATGAGAAGAAACAAAAATTAGTTCAAATAGTTGAAATGTTTGACTAAACTCAAACCAATTCCATACATTAATAGTAATCCTTTTAAAACTGTCATCTTGACAGTATTGAAAAATAACTTTATAGTCGTAAAGAGTAAGCAATTCCACATTCTTTTCTTCTCTTTGTTCAACATACGTAACTCAAAGCTTTTACCATAAGTATAAAATAACTTTATACGTATTCTAAACTGGGTTTTTCATATTGTAATGTTTTGTTCCTATACCCTTTGCTATTTCCCAATTTATTTTCAATGCCAAAAGAGGTACTTGGTGTTGCAATCTAGCTAGTTATAAGAAATCTGCAGTAATTAGACTGCAGGAATGGGTCAATGGGGTCATATTTTGAATTAGCCAAATAATTATAAATTTTAAAAATATCATATTGTATATGTAACCTATGTAAATAATAATATTCCCTTCACTTCAGGACTGGATTAAAAATGTAATAAACAACAGATCATTATGAATGTTACTAAAATGAATTCTAACTGAATAGTAATAATAAATAACTAGAGGTTTCTCAATGAACATAAGGAAGAAAATGGCATGCTTGGGGTAGACATTTACAAGTGGCAAGAATTCTAGCTCAGATAAAATACAGACTTTACTAAAGGATAATAATGAACTCATGAAAACAAAGAAAGGAAGCAGCTGTGACTCAGAACTCACTGAATTTCAACTCAAACCCCTGTATCCTCACTTTGCTCTGCTTCTCTCTTTGGACATTTACACGGTTGACCTCACCTGGTATTCTCTGCTTCCCAAAGCTCATGATGGAAAACAGCCACCACAAACTGCTCCCAGGTGTATGTTTTTTCTGCCCAAAAGAATAGCCACATTGGGCTGACATCTTTTGACCTCAGTGCTGTAGTCCCCTCATGGCTATGTGCCAACATGGTCACATCTTTGAAACCATGTTGACAGAGGGGGAAAACCCTTCTCCAAATGCGAAGACAAAAGGTGAGCTATAGATAAAACAGACATCTACCTACTCTTCAAAATTGGAAAAGACAAAAGCTTTCAAAGCCGATCTTGTGTGTCATATTAAAACAAGGGAAAAAGTAATTAGTGCTGTAAACCTCAGGCACACATATTAGAGAAAGTATTTTCAGAGTCAGTCAAACTCTGAAAGCACAGAATACTGCATATTGCACTACTATAGATTCAGTGAAAATGAAAGAAAACAACCATCCAATTTAAAAAACAGAAAGAAATGACCTATATTCTATATTCCTCGAAGCCATTGTCTATCTTTTCCCATTTTCCCAGCCCAACCAATTCTCCTACCCATCTCCAACAAGTCGCTTTCCTAAGAAGAGCCACTGTGCTTTGAGAGAAATTACAAGGAAATGGTGTTTCCTGACTCTTCACTAATATAAAATTCTAATGTAATCGGGACTCCCTACTTTCAAAGAAAACTTATCCAACAGTTAATAATATGTAAATGGGCTATCAAAGCTCCTATAATGTATGCAGCAGTAATATATACTACACTTTAAGCAAAGTTCAGGATTTTGTTTCCTGGAATAAAAGGATAATATTCAAAATATATAACAACAGTTATAATCCTTCTGTTACAGAAAAAATAAAAAACTGAATTTCTAACCTCTAACAGCAACAACAACAACAACAAAACCCAAACTTTGTATGCCAAAGACAGCATTTATTATTAGAAAGTTTCAACTCTCAGGTCCACAATGTAAAACTTAATAAAGCAGCTATTTGACACCATAATATTCGCAAGGACATAGTAGTGGGAAATGGAAATAGTGTAAAACCTAATAACGTGCAAAGTTCCATAGAAAAATAAATATTCTAGTGTCAACATGACAGTTAAAATTCAAGGTTGAAAGTACATCCTTGTAACAATATATTACTCATCCACAAAATATTTGCTTCAGAACTGGAATTAGTTTTAGTTTTCAAAGAAGAAAGTATTTTTTAAGTTGGAGGGGGAAAAACAACTTTGGTAACATGACTGATAAATACATATTTTTGTTACTAAAGCTAAGAAAAAATCAAACCAAAAATTAATTGTAGTAATAATTGGAGTTAATAATCTTAACCCAAAACTGAACATGAGCGTCAGTCTTGGGCTTCTGTATAGAGAGTGTCAACAATGTTAAATTTTCTCAGTGTTTCAAGAGTCAAGTGTATTTTACATTTCAAGAAATTATCTAGGAAATTCAGGCTTCCAAATTGGATTACATTTCTAATATCTAAATACTAGAGTTATTTGGTAAAAGTTAATTTATTTTCTTTAAAATAATGAACATATGATCAGAAAAATCTGCCCAGGTTCAATCTGGGATATCAAGTCTATGAAGCATGGAGTAAACAAATCTTTGGTCTTTATACATAAGGAAATGAATTCACTGTTACATTTCAAAATAGAAAAGTATCGTACGATATTAGAATGGAGTAGTCCCATTTTTCTCAAAATTAATATTTACTATTTGTCTCTAGTTATGTTAAGGTATGCATTTTTTTCTGTGCTGTTCATTGATGTAGGACAGATACCCAGAACACGGATAGGGGGCATATTGCAGAAACCAAATAAATATACTTTGATTAATATAGTTTGAATCTTAGGTCAAATTCACGTATGAAATTAAACAATACATGCTTCATCTTTAGGGTCTTACAATAAAAAAAATTTGCCTTGATGCTAACAGTTTCCTTGGTGATAATACAGTGACAATACAGCGGAGCCCCAGAGAGTAGTTTCCAGGCTCTCGGCCTCACATAGAAGGTGCTGGCTCAGGTAGTAAATGGCCAACTGTGATTGCATGGCCATCAGCTGTGGCTAGTTGGCCGTCAGCTGTAACCAGTGAGCCATTGGCCACGAATATAACTGCTGTGGCTACGCTAGGAGAAAGAAGGAAGAGAGAGAAAGAGAAGAAGGATGGGGCTAGCAAGGAGATGGCAGCTGGGCTGGCAAGCGTGGATGGCGGTTTGCGGACAGTGTGTATCCAGCCTCCAGTGAGAGTATAGTGCCGCCAGAGAGAATAAAGTGGTATGACTCCCCTACCTATGGCTCCGTGGGTGTTCCTTTTTGGCCTCACCATATCCTGCGTTCTTGTATGGGGAGCGGGAGCAGAGACCCTGCAGGCCTCCCAGCATGACACATATATAAATATATAATATGATTACTTATATGCATGCCTTCAGATAGATCGAGAATTCAGGCTCTTTATGGATAAAGCATATAATACAAAATCATGTCATAAAAATGTCTTCAGTAATAAATATTTCTATCATCATCTTTATTAATGAACGTTATAGAGTTTATGCCTTATTATTATGTAAAAATTTAATTTGAAAATACTTCCACTTTAAATGCATGCATGGCAATTACCCAAGAATCATTCAAAAATATGCATAAATAATGAAGTACATTCTCTAATATCACTTCAAAAGATATAATCTTCCTATGGGAAATAACATTGATTACAATTAATTTTCATACGCTTGGTTCATAAACACCCACCTCAAAAATGGTGCATCAAAAAAATATGTTGAGAAACCCATATATCCAAGAAAGCAGAATAAAAGGAGTCAGTTGTTAGCTTAAAGGAATGACAGCTACCCATCTTTGAGCACCATCTCAGAAAAACAATTTATAGATTTTATTTTATTCTGATAAATGCAATAGTTATCTCTACAAACAAAGAAAACTAGCTCAGAAAGATTAAGTAACTTAAAAAATGCCACACAATTGGAAAATGCACAAACTGTTATTATCATCATCATACACATCAAAATCATGTATTTTATATTTTCATATGGTCCAATTAACTATGTTTTTTCTAGTAACATAATATACACGGCCCCCTTTATTATATATATATATATATATATGTATATATAGTTATATAGTTATATAGTTATTGTATGTGTTATATATATATATAACCATACTTGTGTAACATATAATTGTATATATAACTACATATAACATAAATAATTACACGCACACACACACACACACACACACACAAAATGTCAGACAATTAAGTTCGCGAACTTTCCATCATGTGCTTACACAATAGAAAGTTCACGAACTTAATTGTTTATATATATATACACACAAACATATATTCTATTAAGGAATATATATTACATATATTATATATAATATATATTATATATGTATATATTATATATACATATATACATAATATATGTATGTGTATATATGTGTATATATATATATAATCTCCAAAGGTTTATGGCCCAGAGATATTCATTGTTATGATTGGAAAAATAATTGTAAGTACATGTCCATAGTAGATCACAAGAGTCTTCTTTAGATACACAGGGAAGTGCAACAACTTAAAGTGGTTACTAATTTTAACCCATTAGCCCTACCTCCCCATCCCATTCTTCTGATAGAAGACTCTGCCTTAAGGCCTTAAAGGTAGACAAGTTAGGCTAGTCAGATTCTTTCTATCAGGAACCTTAATTTTAGTATATCTTCTAATGGCATCTGACAGCAGGTCTTAAAAAAAAAGAAACGGTTATAAATTCTTGTTCTGAGATACACAAAACTGCCATGATCCTATGTATTCTGAAACTTAGTGGTTTGGCACTTTGTTCAGTTTTGTCAGATACC
The DNA here is from genome assembly GCF_036562045.2 of Rhinolophus sinicus. Taxonomy (NCBI): domain Eukaryota; kingdom Metazoa; phylum Chordata; class Mammalia; order Chiroptera; family Rhinolophidae; genus Rhinolophus; species Rhinolophus sinicus. The sequence goes on from NC_133754.1 coordinate 39,657,860, forward strand.
AGCCAATCACTTCTATGAGAGACTTAGAATCACTTTCTGGTGCTTTCATCCAAAGAATATTAAATGGAAACTGGCACCAGGGAGTGGGTTCTAAACAATAAAGTCACAGAGAAATGTGCATAGTATGGATAAAGTCATCAGATAGCCAAAAAGCTGGAGGGCTCCTATAGACATTTGAAGATGTGAAAGGAGCCCCCCATGGTTTTCAGTGGTGGAACAGCCCCTCATGTTATGATCTGTGGACTGCTAGCATTGGGCATGAAGCCGGGGGAACAGGTAGCCTCTGCCACAAATTTAAAGGAGCTAAAGAACGTAAGAACCACAAGTATGGTGGTTGATTCTGACAGGATATCATTCTAAGGTATCAAATGCTATATCAAAAATCTTGGACATAGAGTAAAAACTCAGGGCTGTTTTGTTGTGACATGAAGCCACAGGAATTAGTGCCCAGAAACAAAATTTGAAGGCTATTCTACTGCATTGCACCACCTCTGTCAGCCAAACTTCATCCCCTCTGAGTAAAGAAATAGCCTCACAGTTGGAGCCTATAAGAGTGTCCATCAACCCTTAGTATTCCTCAGCTTCTAAGATATGACATTGAAGCACAACTCTGTAAAATGTAGTCAATGAAGAGCACACTTAGTTTCTGGTCATTTGTCTTTTCCATTATAGGAGGAATAGACTTCCACTCATTACGTGCACCTGACCCAGCACATCAGCCTTTGTCTCAGGTGCCTTGTCTAGGAGAAACAGCATTTTTCTCATATCCAGCTCTTTCCCATTCCCCGACACTGTTGCTGTTCCTCATCAGGAAGAAGGCCAATAGTTTGGGATATTTGATGCCTGACTTAGGGTCCTTAAAATAATCTTTAATATCACTCCTCTCTCTGTATCCTCACGGGTATTCCAGAGATATTTAGCACTTTAGAAAACAAGGCTGTATTGAACCTCTCCTCAATCCTGAACCTCTGCCAACTACTCTATTTCTGAATTAGGGTTTTTAGGTATTTTGTAGAATCCCCTCAAATTCAACTGTATCAGTCATTCTACTAATCTTCAAACAAGGAGAAATGTTTGAGATGCTACTCTTACCTCTGCATACTAATTCCTTAACAGGGTTGTGATCATAGTGACAGCCCATGAAATTGTGTGCTGAACAAGGATTCTTTATTTTCTGTTAATTTTAGGTAGGGATTCAAAATATCAATACCAGAAGCACACTTCTTTAATTTGCTTAATCAAATAATACCTGCCTCTGATCAGCCACATATCTGCCTGGTAAGTCATCTAATATCCACCCTACACACACACCCCCACACACACACACACACATACTTTATTAGATCAAACGGCAGTCCTGAATCCTTAGATGATACCCAGGATCACTGATAACCATTTTCATTGCTTCTTATGCTACACAAAGCCCATAATCGTAGACACCTGTAACATTGACCATTTTCATGGGTCTTTTTGTTACACTACGTAAGCCTTGGTGTCCCCCACCACTGCCTAACACTACTGCACTTGGCAGTTTACAGACATGTTCCACCCTGTTCTCATTTCCCCAAACCCAGGTTCAACCACAGGGGATTCCTAACTCTTCCTAGAGAACCATGTGAGGCCAGAGGCCAGGTTCGCACTATATATGTGTACACACACACACACACACACACACACACTCTCACACGTGCCGTCAGACAATTAAGTTCACTAACTCATCCTAGAAAAAGTGCTACATACCTCATTGCTGAATATCACTACAGTCACATTCGAAGTACTCCCCTTGGGAAGCTATGCACCAACGCCAGTGCCTAGTCCACCCTTCAAAGCAATTTTGAAGCTCTTTTTCTGGAATGGCCATTAGTGCTGTCATCGTATTGCCTTTGATGTCCTGAATGTCATCAGAATGTCTTCCTTTCAATATTCCATTTATCTTCAGATAAAGAAAGAAGTGATCGGGGGCCAGATCAGGTGAGTAGGGAGGGTGTTCCAATACAGTTATCTGTTCACTGGCTAAAAACTCCCTCACAGACAGTGCTGTGTGAGTTGGTGCACTGTGTGATGCAAGAGCCATGAATTGTTGCCGAAAAGTTCAGGTCGTTTTCATCTTTTTCACAAAGCCTTCACAGCACTTCCAAATAGTAAACTTAGTTAACTGTCCAGTTGATACAAATTCATAATGAATAATCCATCTGATATTAAAAAAGTTTTGCAACAATGTTGCAAAAAGTTCATGAACTTAATTGTCAGACCTCGTGTGTGTGTGTGTGTGTGTGTGTGTGTGTGTGTGTGTGTGTGTTAGCATAGGTAGGTAGATGGAATACATCTGAACCTATCCGTACACACACACACTGATTCTTCTTGTCTGGCTTAATTAACTCTGATACAACTATACGTTTCCTCCCTAGAAACAAACTTCATGCTTTGAGGGCTACCCTTATAAACAAGGGCCTGCACAGAATATTTTCTAGAGGACAGTCCCTGAAATATTTTTAATTGAATGTGGGAGGGGCAGGATTCTCAGACTATGGATATCTGTCACTGTCTTTTTTTTTCAGCAAGAAAATGGGTTTTTATCATAAATTCAGCATCCAGAGGAGGCCTTATAGCAAGAAGGCCAAAGATACCAAACTTTGGTATCGAAAATTATTCCCAGATCAAAAATGACTGTGACAATGGATTAGTCCCTAGAAGGGACTTAATTCTATATCTCACCTTGGGGCCATTTTGATCATATCCTTTGCAAATCAATAAAGGAATACATTCCTAAGTAAGATGAGTCTCCCAAGGCAGCCTTCACTCCAACTATCGAGTGACTAACTTATGTTCGGAATAGGGGAACATAAAAGGCTGAGTGCCCAGAGAGATGTAAGGTGAGTGAGAGAGTGTGTGTGTGTGTGTGTGTGTACACATGGAGGGAATGATCAAGAAATATTGTGGGGGATCCTATAAGACATCTTAAAGTTTTCAGTTTTTATTCTAAAACTAATAGGAAAATATTAAAGGGTTTAAAATAGGGAAATGAAAATCTACAGCATTTTATGTAAAGATTACTTTGGCTTCATTAGGTAGAAAGGCTTGGAGGGTAGACAAGTATTTCTTCAAAGAGACAAATAGCGTAGCTATTACATTAGTCCAAGCAAACATGTCTGTGACTTAAACTGTCATGGAGATATACAGATATGACTGGTATATCTTATATCAACAGGGTGCATCCAAACAACTTTTACTTTCCCTTTAGTCTTTGCTTAACACATAATCCCATCCATAGATACACCATGTGTCTGTGTGATCTTGCATGTGCTCTCCGATCTACCTGAAATACCTTCTCCTACTTTTTCCTTTCATCAAACATTCTTTGGTAAATCCTTTCCCAAAATTAAATTGTTTGGCCTCTGTGCATTCTGCTGTGCATACATCTGTTAGGGAACTTTGCGTATCATGTATGTTCTTTGTTTTTTCTCCCTGAGGGGAGGAACTAAAGTGAACTAGCCCTTTCTCTCGAGTCTGTTAGACCTTGTCACATAGCAAATATTAAATAAAAGTTTGTTTACTAAATAAACCAATAAACACATATTCTAATCATCAAAGTATGAGCAGAAATTTTACTCTGATAGTTCCTAAAACTGACGAAAAGAACTGTTATCTGTTTTTCCGCTAATGAAGTATGCATTTCATTTCTCCCACAATAAAAAGAGACAGGAAAAAACAAAACATCAGAAAGAGAAAGTCAGCATAAAACCTTAAAAACCCTGACAAGGGAGAAATGATTCTCCCCCTTCTGTAGGTCATGGATGTGTTGTACAGAATAATGAATCAGATATCAGAATACCAACATTCTTATGTTAGTTTTGTAACAATATCAGATTTATTTCTACTTCCTTCTTCAGAAAGTGGAGCTCAGACTTGTCCTTCTGCTTTCACATTGTGAGGGCCTTTCAGTCAAAATGGATGTTTATGAAGAAAACATATTATTTTTATTTTTTTTTATTTTGAAATAATTTCAAACTTATCTAATTGCAATTACAAAAAATTTGAAACACATGGTAAACCTCACTGAATAACTCAAATGAGATGCAAAAACGCTAGAAAGTTAAATTAAAAGCTAGTTCTCCTGGGAAAATGTTCATATTTGTTTATAACATGTCATTTACATGCTCTAATTGACTTTTCTAGTATTCTAAAGGTACATTTGAGAATGATTTTCTTATTTGAACTTTAATTTGAAAGGTATTGTGTCCTTTTGCATATTTGGATACAATTTGCATAAACAGTAAAATTACAATTATCTGCTTTCCCCAAAAGATTAGAAAAGAAAAACTACTAATTAATCTCATTTACATGTGGATAAGGTTAATTGCTAAGACCAATTTTTATTTTCCCTTGCTAAGCTGTAATAAATGCTGTCATGCTTATTAAGATACAACATAGATATTATACTATATATCAAATTGAATAATAATTATATTTACACAGTATCTTTTACTCATTTTTTTTTCAATAATTTTCTCTTTATTGAACACATTATGTAATTATATGGATGCTTTCTCCCTGCCAAAAGGATTACAATCTAAGCCTTTCCAAAACTGTGTTTACCTTTCTTTCCTACCCTACTGTTACTGTTATATTTCTCTTTCTCTTCTCACCTATATAAATATAAATACCAAATGAATATTAATGTTTCCTGTCCTCAAATGACATCTGTTTATTTTATTTATTTATTCAGTTATTGCATAGTTGTCTCTTTACCTAAGTTCCTGTCCATTCTACTCCATGACTATTTCTTTAATCCATCTCCTCTTCTTCCACTGTTCAGGAATCCTCTCTATTTTTAGGCTCTGTCACATGGTTTCCAACAAATACTTACTCAAGTCACTCCTTTGGACTTCTACCTAGGCCCAGAGGCGTCTTTCTAAATGTAAATTTAACCATGTAACTTTCTCATATAAAATCCTTCACATCCTACAGAATAGTTGGAGCTCCAAAGGATGGAATATAAAATCCTTCATCACTGGTTTTTGCCTACCTGTCTAACCTCAACATCAGCTGTAAACTAAAATAGCCTAGGTTCCAAGGAAATAAAGCTACTCAGAGTTCCTGAAACCCATGACGTCGCTTAATAACTTAAAGCCAATTATCCCTGTAGTGAAACATAAGCTTCCTGTCCTCCATGTTCATGCTGAAAATGGCTGGATGTTTTAGAATGTACGAGGAAGGGCCAGAAAGTCAAGTTGCAATCAGGAAATATTTCTGTGTAAGCATTTCTCTTAAATTGCTTAAAGGGATCTCAAAAGAAAGGTACTTAACATTTGCAAGACTGCAGTTATTTACTATGTTTTCTCATTTTAAAAACACATTCACTTCCATTGATTTTCCCATTTAAAAATCATACTCACTTTCATATGTTAAATTTGGATTTGTAAATTTGTATTATTTTTCCTAGAGGGCCCCTGTTCAAAACTCTTTATCTTTGTCCATTATCCTTTGCCTGAGCATATCTCCCCTTCCTCTCATCTAATTAGAAAAACTCTTCTGAACGTTTATGATTCAGCTTAAAATTCACCTCCTATGTTTCCACACACTCACACATTCCAGAAGTGTTTGCAAATTTCCTTCTCTGTTTCTTCTACTAAAGAATTGATCACATTCCTTAATTATTTACCTACTCATTCTCTATCTCCCTTAGAGGCAGTGTGGGTGAACAAATGTGTCAGGTTGGACACACAGATAAGCTCTTTTCCCATGACATTATAGTTTCCTTCTGGGGAATTCTCTTTCTTCCTCATGGGTATCAGTAGTGGTGAGATGGTAAGTTCAGTGGCTTTGTCCTTCCTCTCCATTACCCAAAGGCTCCTTTGCCCATATATTTTATTTAGCCTTCCCAGCATAGCAAGTGTGCTTCCATATGACCTCCTCTCAGCTAATTGGAATCTCACTCCTGGGATTTTCACCTTTGATCTCATAAACAGCTAGCCTCTTTGAAGTAGCTCCTTCCATTGAGACCCTCTATAACTTCTGAGGTCCTGAGTCCTTAGCCTTTCTTTCTGAAAGGTAGATTACTAGTTTTTGCCCAACCTATATGCCCCTTTTGCTAGGCCTTGGGACCACCCAGGATACTGCATTTCTCAGCCTTCCTTGAAATTAGGTGTGGCTCACCACAGGAATGTGACTGAAAATGTTGCATGCAACAACCTGACCTAGGTCTTCAGGCATTGGACTAGCCTCACTCACATTCCCTTTTCCCTTCTTACAGGGTATGTGCAAAATCTCTCACTTGCACAGGCCCTTTCCTGGTAACTTTTGCTAAATTAAAGTTATAATTTTGTATTGTTTTACTTGAGAAGAACTCCTCAAATGTTGCAAGCTCTAGGCTCCACAAAACCCAGATATTTGTGTATGACAGATCCAATTACTCCAACCATGGAGAACGAGAAGAACTTGGTTTATCTCATAGCATAAAAAACTCATTAGAATCCATTACTTACTAAGTTTTATTAGGGAAGGGAGGTTTGAATTTCCTATTATCCCAATATCTTGTACAGAGCTCAAAGATGGTTGATTACATGGTTGATGTAATTAAGAAAGATTTAATTTTCTAAACTATTGGGTTATTAAACAATGGATTAAGCAATCAAATTAGTATCATCTATTTCTCTCTTTAAATATAAACCCTTTGGTTATAAATGTTACCATCAAGTGATATATGATTATTTATTAATTAATTGATTCTAATTAATGATTATATTTATATATTAATCAACATATGATTAATATTTTAAAGGCATGAGAATGTTATTGCCTTTCCCTAAAAATATAGTTTGTAGCATTTGAATTGCAATCATTCAAAGTTTCACTGTTCAATACATTAAAATACCAATATTTCATAGCCTATGTGACTCAGGTTTACAGAGCAACAAATTGTTTTGTGGATGAAATGTGTGTTCCACATTTTCATTTTGCATTATTTGAGACTTTTCAAATACTAAAATGAGCCCTGTGGGCTATTCCTAATGAACAATATTAAGAGTTAAAACTAGCCATTATGGGAGTTCCAGTCAAGATGGCAGAGTAGGTAAATGCTGTGCTTACTTTCTCTCATGACCACATCAAAATTACAGCTAAACCTACAGAACAACCATCATTGAGAATTACCTAAAATCTTGCTAAATCAAAGCCCTAGCACTAGAGACATACAGAAGAAGCGGCCTAAAGACTGGTAGGAGGGGCAGAGATGCCAAATGGGCTGGTCCCACACCTGTGTGTGACCACTAAAAATTGGGAGGGATATTTCAGCTCTGGGAGAGCCCCGCCACCCCCACCCCCCCGCCAGGAGTGAGAGGTCCCAGCCCCACCCAGGATTCCAGTGCCAGGAAGAGAATTCCCCATAATTTCTTGTTGTGAAAACCAGCAGAGATTGTGACTGAGTGAGATGGAGGGCTGCTGGTGTCCCTGGCATTCCTCTTTAAAAAATCATGCACAAACTTACTCACTGATAGAATCAGTGGCTCTGAGTTCCAGCGCTAGGGTAGCTGATGGAGAGGCGACAGGGACGTTTGGTGGGGAACTGAGTTTCCTAACCTCAGGATGGGGGCTGGAGGGGCAGCTTTCTCTTGGATGGAGAAGCTGGTAGAGGCCATTGTTTCTTTCTTGAGCCCTCCTCCTCCCTGCATGCAGATGCAGGTGGCTGCCATATCTGAGTCTCCTTCAAGATGGCTAATGTCATTTGTTTGCTATGCCCTGGTGATTTGAGACTCCTCTATATCCAACCTTCAGGCACACCCAAGCCACTTCCAGATATTTTTGGAGAAATCACCTGCATTGGCTCATCTGCACTTTTCTAGGGTCTCTCAAAGATTCATGGAACCCAGATAAGCAGCATCTGGCTTGAGCAGCCCTAAGCCTGTCACTAGCTGCGGCTGGCCTTGGTTTGTGGCTTAGCCTCTCGAGAAGCTTCCAAGCATCGCATAGGTAGCAGCCATCTGCAGATTGCTTTGTGGCTCCTGCTGGGTAACCCTGGGTGGGTCATTGGCTGTGGCTGAACTTTATCTGCAGTGAGTCACCTCCCAGGTGTCCCTGATACTGGTGCCCCCAGTGGCCATCTTGAAAATGAGTTGGAGCATCACCCAGCTGCCTCCAACGACAACACACCCAAGGCACAGATTGGGCAGACACCAGAGCCCTGCTGAGGCAGATCCTCCTCTGTAGGGTCAGCCCCTGTACCACAGCTCCTCCACTGTAGTCAGAGCTAGTCCTCACAACCAATGAATCTGAGAGTCAATTCCTCCTATTGATGTGCAAATAGCAACCAAGGCTCAACTATAAGAGGAGGGCACACACAATCCACCCAAGGGACACACCTGGAGTGCATAGCACAAGTGACCAGGAAGATTGTACTGCTGAGCCCCACAGGACACCTACTACGTAAGGTGACTCTACTAACACTTGGAAACATAGCAGCCCTACTAATACATAGAAACAAAGAGAAGGAGGCAGCCAAAATAGTGAGACAAAGAAATGTGTCCCAAATAAAAGAACAGAAAAAAGCTCCAGAAAAAGAACTAAACAAAATGGAGACAAGTAATCTACCAGACACAGAGTTCCAAACACTCGTTATAAGGATACTCAGTGATCTCAGGGAGAACTTCAACAAAAAGATAGGAAACATAAAAATGGAGATAGAAAACATAAAAAGAGCCAGTCAGAAATAAAGAATACCATAATGGAAATGAAGAATACATCAGAGGGAATCAACAGTAGATTAGATGAAGCACAGAATCAAATCAGTGATTTAGAAGATAAGATAGCAGAACAGCAAAAAGAAAAAAGAATTTAAAAAAATGAGGAGTTTAAGGGGCTTCTGGGACAATATCAAGTGTACCAACATTTGCAGTATAGGGGTGCCAGAAAAAGAGAGAGTAAGGGATTGAAAACCTTTTTGAAGAAATAATGACAGAACACTTCCCTAACCTGTTGAAGGAAATAGATCTACAAGCCCAGAAGGACAGAGTCCCAAACAAGATGAATACCAAGAGGCCAACACCAAGAAACATCACAATTAAAGTGCCAAGGATTAAAGACAAAGAGAGAATCTTAAAAGCAGCAAGAGAAAAGCAGTTAGTTACCTAGGGAGATCCCATAAGACTATCAGGCGATTTCTCAACAGAAACGTTTCAAGCCAAAAGATATTGACAGGACACCCCTATGTTTATTGCAGCACTATTCATAATAGCCAAGACATGGAAACAACCAAAATGTCCATCAGTAGATGACTGAATTAAGAAATTGTGGTACATTTATACAATGGAGTATTACTCGGCCACAAAGAAGAATGAAATCTTACCATTTGCAACGATATGGATAGACCTAAAGAACATTATGCTAAGTGAAATAAGTCAGATGTAGAAAGACAAATACCATATGATCTCACTTATATGTGGAATCTAAAGAATAGAATAAATGAACAAACTAATTAGAAACAGTCTCAGAGATATAGAGAAAAACTGAGCATTGCTAGATAGGAGGAGGGTAGGATGAATGAGAAGGCGAGGGGATTAGAAAGCACAAATTGGTAACCACAAGACTGCCATGAGGATGCGAATGACAGTTTGGGGAATATAATCAATAATGTTGTAAAGATTTTGTAGGGTATCTGATGGACACTTGTCTTATTAGGGAGACCAATTCATGGATGGCGTAGACGCCTGACCACTGCAGTGTACACCTGAAGCTGAAGCTGAATAATAAATGAATGTTGACTAATATATATAGTCACAGGATGTAGAGTACAGCATAGGGAATAGAGTCAGTAGAACTATAACAGTTATATACGATGTCAGAGGGGTAGTAGATTGGGGGAGGGAGGTTATCACTTTGTGAGGGGTATAAACGTCTAAGTATTACATTGTTTTGTACACCTGAAACTAATAAAAAAATTAAAACTGCAATGTTATTATTTAATTTTAAAGCATTTTGATCACATTGGGACTGGAAATTTTAATTATCAGACCAAGACCATCTAAATAAATAAATAAATAAATAAATAAATAAATAAATAAGGTGGAACTGAATGGATAAAAAAACAAGACCTTTACATATACTGCCTACAAGAGACTCACTTCAGATCAAAAGGCACACACAGAATGAAAGTAAAGAGATGGAAAAAGATATTTCATGAAAATATAAACAAACAAACAAACAAACAGCTGGAGTAGTAATACTTATACCAGACCAAAGAGACTTTAAAACAAACAGTATAACAAGAAACAAAATAGGACCTAGTAATCCCATTTCTTGGTATTTATCCAAAGAAACCCAAAATGCTACTTTGAGGGGATAGTCTCATCCATATGTTCATTGAAGCATTGTTTACAATAGCTAAGATAAGAAGGCAACCTGAGTGCCCGTGAATGGATGAATGGAAAAAGATGAGGTGGTACATATATTCAATGGAATATTACTCAGATGTAAAAAGGAATGAAATTTTGTCATCTGCAACAACATGGATGGACCTAAGGGTATTGTGCTGACTGGAGTAAGTCAGACAGCAAAAGGCATATGTCATATGATTTGACTTATAAGTGAACTCTAAAGACAAAAATAAACAAACAAATTAAACAGAAACAAACTCACAGATACAGAGAACATTTTGATGGTTGCCAGATGGGAGGGGGCTTGGGGTGGGTGAAAAAGGGGAAGGGATTGAGAAGTACAAATTGGTCATTACAAAGTAGTCATGCGGATGTAGGGTATAGCATACGGAATATAGTCTGTCAGTAATATTATATGGTGTCAGATAGGTACTAGATTTGTTGGGGTGATAGTTGGGAGGGGTTTGGGGGCAGTGTGGAAAAGGTGAAGGTATTAAGAAATAGAAATTGGTAGTTACAAAATAGTCATGGGGAAGTAAATTACAGGGAATATAATCAATAATATAGTAATAACTATATATAGTACAAGGTGGGTACTAGTCAGGGGGATCACTTCCTAAATTATATAAATGTTTAACCACTATGCTGTATACCTGAAACTAATGTAATACTGAATGGCAACACTAATTGAAAAAAATTTTAAAAAGGGAGAAAAGATGAACTATAAGAAGTTCAATTTTCAGGTATAAAACAAATAAGTCTTGGGGATGCAATATACAGCATAGGAAATATAGTCAATAATATTGTGATAATGTGGTACAATGTCAGATGGTTGCTGGACTTACCATGGTGATCACTTCTTTAGCATAGGAAATACAATCAATAATGTGGTAATAACTCTGTATAGTGCCAGGTGGATACTATTGAACTATGATGTACACCTGAAACTAATGTAATATTGTGTGTTAGCTATATTTTAATAAAAATCTTTAAATAAAGATTTTATTTAAATAAAATAAAACTAGCCATTATGAATTTAATAGAATTAATATGTAACCCAGTGAACTCCAGCCTAACTGCAAGTTAGAATCACTCAGAGATGTTAAAAAAAAATAAAAAAAAATTCTTGGGCTTGGCCTTTATATCTAAATATGTTGACTTAACTGGCATTGGGAAGAGCCTGGAAATCAATATATTTTTAAATTTCTTCAGGAATCTTAATGTGCAACCAGGGTTGACAAGTAAAGACTTGAGAGGGGAAGGGATTCTTAACTTTGTTTGCTGCTAGAAATTTCACTGGTAACAAGAATGTCACAGCTGATTATTTCTGTTATGTACACTGAAAAATAAGAATAGCTAAAAAGTAGAAATATTGTGTGTTTACCTATATCATATGTACATCAAAGATAAAAATGCATTGGGGCCAATAAAAGAAACTAGGGCTCCTTGAAGAAATAACTGATTTTAGAGGTAGGGCAGGAAATATGCAAACTGAGATTAGGGCATTTTGTTGTAGAACATAAGGGAAGTACTCAGAAACAAAATGACAGGAATATGTCAAAGGGATACAGGAGCCAACTGAAACTGCTCCTTTTGACCAAAGTTGGAATAATAGGAGCAACTGAATAAATAACATAGTATTAGACTATAACCCTAAGTATAAAATAAATGTCTTTGAGCCCATTCTCTATGAATAAATGATTAAATGGGCAAGCATAGACAAATATCACACACAGAAGAATTTAAAATAATTTATATAGAAATTTCTCCCTCAAAGGGGTGGAACATGACCTTGTACCCTTGAGATGTGGGCTAACCCTTAGTGACTGGCCTTCAAAGAATACTATTTGGAAGTTGGGGCAGGTAACTATATTGAATAAATCTGACAAATACCACCTTAAATCTTAGTGAGAAGCCATGTTTCTAGTACGAGATCTGACAGTTAGGTTCACAAACCCATCCTAGAAAAAGTGCTACATACCTCATTATTGAATATCACTACAGTCACCTTCGAAGTACTCCCCCTTTGGAAGCTTTGCACCAATGCCAAGGCCTAGTCCACCCCTCAAAGCAATTTTGGAACTCTTTTCGGAATGGCCATCACAGCTGTCGTCGTATTACCCTTGATGCCCTGAATGTCATCAGAATGCCTTCCTTTCAATATTTCCTTTATCTTTGGGTAAAGAAAGAAGTCACTGGGGGACAGATCAGGTGAGTAGGGAGGGTGTTTCAACACAGTTCTATGTTTACTGGCTAAAAACTCCCTCACAGACAGTGCTGTGTGAGTTGGTGTACTGTTGTGATGCAAGAGCCATGAATTATTGATGGAAAGTTCAGGTTGTTTTCATCTAACTTTTTCACACAGCCTTTTCAGCACTTCCAAATAGTAAACTCGGTTAACTGTTTGTCAAGTTGGTACAAATTCATAATGAATAATCCGATATCAAAAAAGGTTAGCAATATCGTTGCAACAAGTTCACGAACTTAATTGTCAAACATTGTATATATAAGAATAGAATTAATGAAAAGAATGTTTGAACCTTGACTTGTAAACTTTTAAGAATATTTATTAAACACTAGAATTATATCTCAAAATCATTATACATTAGGATTTTTGTCTACACGGAGTTATTGATTCACAGTTTTCAGTCAAAATAGAGAGAAAATACAAGTTTTCAAATATATCCTGAGGGAGTCAAATCTACTCGTGTAGCATAATATTTCCTATGGTTGAAAACAGAGTGAAAACTGATAATGTAATCAGGTGATAAATACTTCCATATTCTAACAGTGAGGGCAAGAACATGGATCTGGAACTTGCAAAGACTTGAACAAAAATGTTTTTCCAGCATCAGTCCGTCACCCACCTCCTGGCTAAGAGAAGATTTAGAATTAGTTACAGAGGTTGAAAAGGCCAGTAATCTAGGAGAATTTAGGAGAGATAATTACAATTGTACTGATCCTCTCCTCTGATTAGATAGAAAGAATCCTTTGTGTCAACATTAAAATAAAGGATGAGAGGGGGCTATCTCTGAAATAGCCACAAAGGAGTCCCCTCACCTCTTTTTTTTTAAATCAACATTTGGGATCTACCATGTAAAGGAAACCTGACAGTCAACAGAACTTACCCCTTATCTCTCTGTTCCAGTTACAATTACTGCATAACAGAATATCCCAAATCACCGTGATTTAAAACAACCATTTTATTATATTCACAGACTCTGAAGGACAGAAATTCAGAAAAGGAACAGTAGGGATGGCTTATCTCTGTTCATGATATCAGGGAACTCAGCTGGAAAGAGTAGAAGGCTAGAGTTTACTCTAGGCTGAGGATTGGAATCAACTAAAGGCTCATTTACCCACACGTCTGGTGCTTCTGCTGAGATAACACAAAGATGAGGAATACTAACTGGATCTGCAGGTCTGCATGTGGTGTCTCCTTCTGGCTTGGCTTCCTTATGGCCTAGGCATGGCAAGAGGGGCAGAGGCCACACAGGGAAGCTCAGAGTTCCATGCATGAGTGTTTCAGTGAGCAAGGTGGAAGCTGCATGGTTTTTTATGACCCAGACTGAGTCACACAACATTATTAGTGCCAGATCTCAATGGTTGAAACTGGACTTCATTTCTTTATGGGAAAACGGCAAGATTACATTGTACAAAAGCTTGTGGAACAGGAGACATAGTGGTGACCATTTTTGGAAAATACAGCATTGCAGATAGATCTCCCTCCCCCTTACAAATCTGGAGGAGCTAAAAGAGCTGTGGATAGGGGAAAAGGAGAGAAAAGCTCAGTATTTCCTCCTTCCCTTCCTATTTCAGTTTTCTCTGCCTTAAGAGGGGGTGGGAGGAGGAAAGAAGATTTAAATTCAATTCAGTTTGAAGTTTTGAATATTACACATATTAGATTGGCTAGATTGAAGCTTGAAAACAGTTTACTACCTGATAGTGACCAGCTAGGCTTTAAGAACTACCTGAAATTTCATCTAGGGGATGGGCTGACTGTTTGCTGCAGAGTGAAAGAATCAAGTTGTTGTCCACCTGTACCCTCTTAGGCTCAATTCACTCAACATAGTTATAGGTGACCTACATGTGCTTTGCAATATGCCATTTGATGTATTACAAAGAATTTCCTTTGTGGAGTTTGCATGAACATTGTACTCGCAGGGAATACTTTCAGCCATTTGGTTATGAGGTAGAACTCAGAAATTAGTTGCAAGAGAAAATCAACCAACGATAATCTAAACCTTGAGCTTTTGGGCTTGATTTAGAAAATTTTTGGTGTCTTCAGGACCTTCACTTATCCTAACACTATTTTTTTCTCCTGCAAGTCATAAGTTTCTTTGTACCTCAATTTTTAATTTTCAAAATTTTAAATAAATTGAAAAATTAAAAGAATATTCATATATCCTTAACCTAGATTAAACAGTAGTCAACCAGTTGCCACATTTAATTATATTTGTACTCATTTCATCTGTATTCACATCTATATCTATTTGGCTGAGTCATTTGAAAAAATCATGATGCTTCACCCAGTCAGCATGAATCCCCTAAAAACTGTCAATTTTCCTACACAGCCACAGTACCATTAATGCACTCAGGAAAGTTAACGCTGATGTAGTGTTATCTAACATGCATTACTTATTCAAAATTTCTCAGTTTTTCCCTATACTGTCCTTTATGTTTCCCCTCATTGAAGATCCAGTCAAGGACCCCATATTACATTTGGTTGTCATGTCTCTTTGATCTCCTCTAGAGCAGTTCATTTGTCTTTATTGATATGTTTTTTTTGTTTGTTTGTTTGTTTTTTGTTTTTTGTTTTTTTTTGATATGTTTTTAATAGTCAATAAAATTTTAGCCAGTTGTTCTGTAGAATGACCCACTGTTGAATTTGCCTGATTGTTTCCTCATGAACAGATTCAGATTAAACATTTTGGGCAAGATTATACAGTCGATGTTGGTTCATCTCAGGAGGCAAAAATCATTTGTTTCTCCCATTATTGGTGACTTTAGTGTCAGTCATTTGGGTAAGGTGGGGTGTGCCAGATTTCTATATTATAAGGATATTTTTGGGACTCTGTAATTAATTAAATATGATTTTTGATACTTTGAAACTGTGTACATATGCTGTTTCTCAAAAACTTTTCACCCAAAAGTGTCAGCATCCACTGATGATCCTTGCCTGAATCAATTATTACATTTGTGGCTGCAAAATGGTGACTGTTTTCCAATTCTATGATTCTCATTACACAGAACACTTAGAATACTTCAGTAAAGAAGAGACTTCCCTCTTATCCTTCCCTATTTCTTTTTACCATGACTATAGACTCATGAGTTATTTAATTCAATGCATTATATTCATTACCCTCATTATTTTTTGGATGCCCAATTGTCCCAAATTTGGCCAACAGGAAGCCCTTCAGGCTGGCTCCCATGTCTTTTTGATATGTTCCTATAAGTTTGCAAGCCTTTCTTTGATTTCTGACATAAACTATTCCAAACTCAACATGTAATTTCTTGCCACACACCAGAAATCAGACATTTATCCAAATAGTCTAAGTCCTTTTAGTAAGACTATTAATTAGAAACCAAGATCTTCATAGTATGTATGCCGATTACTACTGGAAATAAGCAGTGTTTACTGGTATGGTAAGTAGACTGTGCTAAGAAATATGTTCTTTTTAACTAATTGTCTTTTAAAGAGACCAAATCCTTGATTTTACTTAATATTATTTTAATTAGTAACAGTCACCAAATCCCACCCTTCATTCTCTTTGTTAATGGAGATATAATTTACATATAACATTGTATAAGGTTAAGATACACAATCTATTAATTTGATACATCATCTATTGCAATATGTTTACCACCATAGCTTTAGCTAACTCCTCTATCATATCATCTAATTATCATTTGTTTTTCACTATTTTTTTAACATCCTATTTTATCATTTATGCTGAAGGGCAATGCCATCTGTTAGATTGCAAGCTCCTTGAGTGAAGTGCTTTTGTGTTAGTCATTATTCCTTCACATTATATAATAATTTACTCAACAAGTTTTCACTGTCCCTTCTGCATGGGCTGAATCCGAGGAGGCTTCCAGAGGAAGTAAGCTCATAATAAATGAAATGAATGATGAGTAGTAAGTAGTTATCCAAGGAAGGAGGAAAGCAAAACTGAGGGGAATACAAAGAGAGTGTTCCCTGCAAAGGGTATGACATATATGAGGATGTGTAGGCATGGAATTCAATTATGAATAATAAAAATAAATGAATTAGTTCTCCAAAATTTGGTAGAAACTAAGTAGACATAGTCTAGGTGTATCTATAAAAGGAAAACTACTGAGAGAAGCAGATATTGGGGAAAGTTTTTCACATAAGTACTATTAAAAATCATTAGCATTCTTATACAGTATATATTTTTGAAACATTGGAGAAAAATTTTAAATAACCCTCAGAGAGTAAGTAGATATATCAAAATTCTAACTGAATTCTTCTCAGCAATTTTTTTCTTTTATAAATTATTAAATTAAACATTTAATAAATACAATATAACATATTAATATGCATAAGGCAGAAAAATGAAAGAAACAAACGTCTGGGTGACCATGATCCAATTTAATTAACAGAAAGTTACCACCACATTTGAAGCCCTGTGTAATCCAGGGCATCCCACTTAATTGCTTCATCCCTCAGAGATAACCATCATTTGGAATTTAATATTATTATACATTTACTCCCCCACATACCGATAGTGTTTATATCCCAAACTATACATTATTTAATTATGCATGGTTTGGAACTTTATAGAAATGTAAGCACAGTCAGTGTATTCTTCTTCAGCATTATGTTCCTAAGAATCAATTAAGTTTTTGCCTCAAGTTACAACACACTTATTTTCAATGATCTAGTATTTCATGAGATAAGCAACACAACTTACTTGTCTATTCTAGTGTGAATGGATATTTGGGTTGTTTTGAGTTTTTTGTTTTGTTTTTTTAATTCCCCTTTTTCTTTCTGACATAGTTTAAAAAATCCTTCTTTGTACCCAGTATATTGATAACCTGAAGGTTTATAAAGAATATCCTATAAACACTCAACAACTCTTAACTTAGATTTAACTCAAACGTTATAAATATATTGTTTTCTTAGAGTTTTATAATTTTGAATTATAGTGTGAAATACGGTCTGATTTCATTGTTTCCCTTTTATATGATCATTCGTTCAGGCATCGTTCACTGAAAAGCCAATCTTTTACACATGATCTGTAATGCCTACTCAATCGTAGACTAAGTTTTGATATCCAGGTAAACCTGTTTCTGAAACTAACAATTCTATCAATTTGTTTATTCCTTCATAAGACACTAAATTTATTCCTATAACTATGTAATAATTCTTAATATTTGATAAGGCAATCCCTGTACTTTGTTCTTTTTTTCAGAGTGGGCCTATTCCTTGACCTCATATTTGTCCATGTTAATTTTGGATCCATGATTTCAAATTATACATAAATTTTTTATTGGAATTGCAGTAAATTGTGGATGAATTTTGGGAAGATCAACATCTTTGTAATTTTAAGAATCCAATCCAAAAATATTATATGTCTGTATATTTACATAGGTTTTCTTTAATGGCCTCCCATTAAGCTTTACAACTTTCTCTAAAAATGCCTTGCTTAAATTTTGTTAGATAGGTTTCTAGCCACTTTGGAATTTTGATGCTATTGTAAATGGTAACTTCATTTTAAAATACATTTTCTAAACTATTGTATTGTAGGACTTCAACTTGTTTCTGTACATTGATTTCATATCTAGCAGATTTATTAAACTATTATTATGTATTATTTATTGAGTATCCTTTGAAGGCAATCATATTGTCTAAATAGTGAGAGTTGTATTTCTTTCTTTCTAGCTTATACCCTTTATTTCTTTTTTGTTCCTTACTACTAGTATCTCCATATAAATTTAAATAGAAGTGTTAATATTAGACCCAGTGTCTTGGGAAAACACTTTTAACATTTCACTATTAAGTAAGATATTTGCTGTATATGCTTATATTTATCCTTTTTCATTTCAAAGAAGTTAACTTCTCATCCTAGGTTTTTCCTCCTTTTTGTTTGAAAAATTTTAAACATCTGAAAGGCTGGAAGAAAGTACAATTAATATCTATACATTCTCTGCTTTAAACATATTTGAACACTTATTTTATATTCTATGCCTGATAATTTCAATATTTGCTGTTTTCTGAGCTCAAGGGCGGTATTTCTACTTGACCTTTATATTTATACCATACGAATGGCTCTTTGTGGTTTATAAGGGATTCGCCTACAAGGTACTCACCCTGGGCTGAACCCTGGGCTGTGTATCTGGCTTATGTTGTCCTGGAAAGGAATGAGGTCCAAAGTTCAAAGTGTCCTGGTTCAGCACACATCCTTAAGACAAAAACCAACACCCACCCTTTGTTTTCCTCTATGTCTTCCCACATTCACTCAGTTTATGGCTTCTGAATATTCCTTACTTGTTTGCCAGCTCATTAATTAATTTAAGACAATTTTAAAAATATTTTCACTAGGCATGTTTAGTTGTCTTTGGTGGGAGGGTCAGTTAGTATACACAGATGACTTCACTATAAGAGACGGAATTTGGTATCTTCTTTAAGTAACACTTGGAATCACACACCAACGCTATTCTTTCTTAAAACTAATTGTGCCCTTTGCTTCATGAGGGCTACTAGCTCAGCAACTAAACTTTTCTTTCCCATCTTCCACATATAAAGTTGATTAGCTTCACAACCCCTCCTGGTGTCTTGAGACATTTCTAACCTAAAATGAATATGTAAGCAAAAGGTAAACCTTAGTTTCCAAAGATAAACATAGACAACCTGTGGTAAAGATAGCAAAAATGAGCTGTCTGAATACACAGATTTCCTAATATCTCCACCTTATCTCCGTGGGGATTTACAGTTACTGCATGAGGCAGGATGTTTTGACATAGGACAATTTGTTCTTTTAAAATATAAAAAGTTTTGTTGCTTTTAATTGTTTCCTAGTCACTGCTGGCTTAAAAAATATAATTAAAGTAAGAATTAAAATTAGGTATAGTTACACAAGAACATCGTCCCCTCACGCTGCACATATGCACCCTCATACACAAGTTTCTCACATAGACTGCACGGTTCAATGGAGCTGACCAAGGCAAAATTGTGAACAACATAACATTGGTTTTCAGAACTCTTCCTGAATTTGGCCCTCAAATGTGGCCTTTCCTAGTCACGGTAGTTATATACGCTCTGAATCAAGAAAAATGTGAAAAAAATGGGGCAATTCTGCTCCCTGATAGTCCCCTGTCTTTTTTACACTTTCTCTCTACTGGTCATGCCCACCTCACTGCATGCATTATCAAGTTCACATGACTTCACTCAACTAAGGTTGATTTTGGTTTAGGTATACAGATGAAGTAAATTAAAGATACAGAGTCTCACATTATTCAAAGAACAACACAAGTTTATATATTAGTTTCCTCTTACTGCTATAACAGATTACCTCACATTTAGTGACTTAAAACAGCACAAACTTATTCTCTTGCAGTTCTGGAGGGCAGGATTTTGAAATAAGAAGTCGCTAAGAGCTAAAATCAAGGTGTCTGTAGGACAGGTTTTTTCTTTTGACAGGTTCTGAGAGGAGAATCTATGTACAGCAGGTCCTCACTTAACATCACGGATAGGCTCTTGGAAACTGTTACATTAAGCAAAAGGACATATAACGAAACCAGTTATACCACAGGCTAATTGATATAAACAAGAGTGACGTTCATACAGCATATATCTGGTCATAAAAACATCACCAAACTTATAAATAAAGACCCAACATACTTCTAATATTAAACATTGAAATAAATGTCAGCTATCCATACATTTAAGAAAAATAAATAAAAACAAATAAGATAATGACTTTCCAAACCTCTTATTCCAGTTCAGGGTCAGGAGTGGCCAGAACCTGTCCTGGCAGTTCAGGGCGAAAGGCAGGAACCCACCTTGGACAAGGATATCCTTCGATTGCAGCCCACACTCACACTCACACCCACACTCACCCAGACTGGGACAAGGTGGACACGCCAGTTCACCTACCTTGCACATCTCTGGGATGTGAGAAGAAACCGGAGTCCCTGGAGAAATCCCACACAGACATGGGAGACCGTGCTAATGCCACACAGCGGCCCCAGACAGAATCGATTTTTTTTTTCTTCTCATCAATGTTATAACAAAATGATGTTGAACGAAATGACATTATTCCCAGATCTGTTGTACATGCCCTTTTTAGCTTCTAGTGGTCATCTGTAAGCCTTGGCTTGGGCCCTTTCCTCCATCTTCAAAGCACATTACTCCATGCTCTACTTCTGTCAGCCTTCTCTGTCTTCTGCCTCTCTCTTATAAAAGCTGTTGTGATGATATTTGGCTCACCTGGATAATCCAGGATAACCTCTCCATTACAAGATCTTTAATTTAATTACATCTGCAAAGTTTCTTTAGCTATAGAAAGTGACATATACAAAGGTTACAAGAACTCGGATGTGGACATCTTTGGGAGGACCATTATTCAGCCTACCACAGTTTACAGTAGTATTGACCAGTTTCTCCCATGCTTTCTAATTCCATCTCCTTATGCCACTCTGCAAGCCTGATGTCACCTGACCTTGAGAGTAAGGTCCTTTTTGTTAGTCCATTTAAACTCTTTCTAGGGAGCCAGGGATTATGACTATCGGTTATTTCACAGATAAAAAATTATTCCTAACATCCCTTCCCCTATTCTAATTAATGATTCTTCTGTAATAGATTTGGGATATCCAAAGCCTTATTTAGAAACTGCTACAGTGTGGACCTGAAGTTTTGGTTGTTCGTTGGTTAATTACCCGCCAAGAATTTAAGTTAATTTCCACACACACATAACACTGTTTAACATCAAAATGTTTTAAAATATTATAGTCAATATAACAATGAATGTACCACAATTTCGGTTCACTTTCCTTTGTTGATGAAGATGCTGATAACGTTATATAATGGGTTTTATTTTTCTCAGATAACATCCCCCCAAAGACAATAGAAACATCCCTTATGGATAATAATTGAAATATGACTATCTCCAAAACCATAAAATAAAGCAATAACATTGACTGCTGTTTATGATCTATTATATGTTAAGTGTTTACGTATATTTCCATGGACTTTGCCAATGTAATATTAATAATTTTAATGAAAGCCAATAGTTTAAAATTTCACTGAGGTGTCAAATTTCTTCCTTACAACAGCCCTATGACATAAATATTATTTGTCTATTTTGTACTATTAGCAAGAGGCTAGAAGATGTTCCACCCTAAATCCAGACAATGTAATGGAGAGATGGTGATATTGGGACAGTTTATGGGAAAAGTAATTTTGAACGTGAGGACTCTGCAAACTGCCTTTAATCACGTTCTCTGGGCTGAAAGCTTAGGCTGCAGTCGATTGGTGCTCTGCTAGCCTCCCATGCTGGCCCTGGTGACTAAGCCTATCCAGACTCTGAGCTCAGCTCTGGGGATGGTCAGGTATTTACTGTGGTGAAAAGGTTAAGGAAAGCACTATAATAGGTATTTAGAAAATGTTTCTCATCCTTACACCTTTAGAAAGACTGCCCTTTTAGACAGAGGACATGTTTTGACATCTGTAAATCTCTCTCAGCAACATTTCTGAAATGTTAGGTGCGCCGAAGATATTGAGACTTTAAGTTTTCACCTAGAAAATACGTCAATGAGTCAGTAATTCATACAAAAAGAAACAAAGCCTTTCTTAAGGAAGGATTTCAGTAAATGTAGTTTTAATGTCAGTTGATTCTGACACCTAAAACACAAACTGTGAGAAGCAATTCATTTTAACACACAATATCCATTAGAAAAATGTATCCAGCTAAGGAAATGCAGACAATTAATATTTTAAGAGAGCGAGAAAAGAGGGATAAAGGGCAAAAATGAGAAAAGGTATGAAAAACAAAGAAGGAAGAGAGGCAAGGAGAATGGAGATACTGGCACATTGGCCTTATAACCCATATGCAAGGGGTAGAACCTTTATGACTGTGAGAAGTTAAAGACAATGAAGGCAAATCAGGCAGAGATTAGCTGGATACTCACAAACCTGTTTCTTGTTTCCCTTGCCACCCAGGAAGACTACATTTCTCAGTTTTTCTTGCAGTTAGGTGGGGACCATATTGACCTCTGGCCAATATAACATAAATGGAAATGTTGCCTAGGCCTGCCCCCAAAATCACCCTCGACATCCTCACTTCATCCTCTTCTGCTTCTGCACGGGCACCAAAGATACAGTTTTGAATGGCAGTCTGACAAATTGGAAAGAACGGAATGATTGAGATATCCCTTGGAGGGGAGCTGCCAAGGAGATCCATCTGACCTGAGTCTGAATCTAATAGGACCAAGAAATACACCCTTATTGTGTTGAGCTTCTAAGATATTGGTGAATTTGTTACAGTAGTCAACATTAATTACTCTGACCCAAATAGTAGATTTGTGTTTTATGTAAATCCCTCTGACAATGTGTGCGGACAGAGCCCCAGAGAGCAGTTTCCAGGCTCTCGGCCTCATGTGGAAGGGTGCTGGCTGGGGTAGTAGATGGCCATCAGCTGTGGCTGGTTGGCCATCAGCTGTGGCCATTGAGCCATTGGCCACTAATATAACTGCCGTGGCTACAGAGGAGAGTTGAATAGAGTCAAGGAGAGTCGAGGAGAGTCGAGGAGAGTCGAGGAGAGTCGAGGAGAGTCGAGGAGAGTCGAGGAGAAGGCAAGTCAAGGAGAGTTGAGGAGAGTCGGTCAGTTGGCAGCAAAGCAGACAGCAGGTCGCACGTCGTGTGAACCCAGCCTCCAGTGAGACCATAGTGGTATGACTCCCCTACCTATGGCTCCATGGGTGTTCGTTTTTGGCCTCACCACATCCTGCATTCTTATGTGGGGAGCAGGAGCAGAGACCCCGCAGGCCGCCCCGCATGACACAATGTGTGAGGATGGATTCCAGAAGGAAATAAGACTGAAGACAGGGAGGCCAACTGTACTACTGCCGAGATGGTGGTGCAGGCAAGATAGGAGAAACTTAGATAAGTAACTGCTGCTGAGGGAAAGCAGACAAATATTAAAGGAGGAAAAATGAGCAGAACTTCAGGAGGAGTTAATGGCAGGATTAAGGTGAGGTTGATCAAAGGTTAATGCCCATGTATCTTAGTGAGGAACTTAGGACTGTGAGAGCACCGACAGAGATAACAGTCAAAGAAGAAGCAGTGAAGAAGATAACAGTGAAGAAGAAGCAACCTTACTGGGTTTGGACTGCTCCATTTGAGGTATGCTCTCTCTCTTTCACTGTACTTTCCACATTTGTCATTTATTTCTATGATTATTTCATTACAGGATTGTTAACTGTAAAGCTTGGTGGGGGTAGGGACGTTATCTATTTTTACATAACTTCTATCCTTATTATTAAGTCATTCGTGGCGCAAAGTAGTTATGCAACACATAATGAATGAATGAATGAGTGAATGAATGAACGGATAATGTGACAAGCAGACAATTTGACAGATAAACTTCAAGAGAACAATTTGATGTGGAAATTTAAAATTAGAGTTCTTCAGCCTTAACAGGTAGATGAAATCCTGAGCTTGGAAGAAGCAGTCCTTGGGAAAAGGAGGAATGAAAAACATAGGGAGCTGAGAAGAACACAGGGGTAAAGAGGTTTTTTATTCTTTTTTAGGAGAGGACTTCTTTACTGACTAAACAGAAGAAAACGGTTGTGAGGACAGAGACAGGAAAGCAGTTTCCAGGCTCTTGGCCTCACGTGGAAAGGTGCTGGCTCAGTCATTAGATGGCCATCAGCTATAACTAGTTGGCCATCAGCTGTTATTGATTAGCCATTAGCCACTAATATAACTGCTGTGACTGAGCTAGGAAGCATGGATTGCAGCTAGCACGTGGGGTTAGTTGGTGGCTTGGTTGGTGGTTGGTTGGCAGAGACGCAGACAACATATTGCGGATCGTGTGACTCCTGCTTCCTGTGTCTCCAACCCAGATGCCAGCGAGAATAAAGGGGTATGACTCCTTTGGGGACAGAGCCAGGAGTGCCGTTTCCAGGCTCTCGGCCTCACGTGGAAAGGTGCTGGCTCAGGTAGTAAATAGCCATCAACTGTGATTGGATGGCCATCAGCTGTGGCTAGTTGGCCGTCAGCTGTAACCAGTGAGCCATTGGCCACTAATATAACTGCTGTGGCTACGCTAGCAGAAAACGGGGGGCTAGAAAGAAGATGATGCTGAGCTAGCAAGAGCAGATTGCAGCTAGCAAGTGGGGTTGATTGGTTGGTAGGCAGAAAAGCAGAGTGCGGGTTGCGGATTGTGTGGCTCCTGCTTCCTGTGTCTCCAACCCAGCCGCCAGCGAGACTATAGTGGTATGACTCCCCTATCTATGGCTCCATGGGTGTTCCTTTTTGACCTCACCTTGTCCTGCGTTTTTATGTGGGGAGCGAGACCAGAGTCCCTGCATGATAATGGTTGAGAAAAGGGATTGGAGATACAAATGAGTGTGAGAAAAACTGTAGCACAGTGGAAGAGAGAGAATAGCACCTGTGGATGGATTGACTTGAGCAGAGAGGGGACACCTGTCTTCTTAGCCTAGGGAGAGAAATTAAATGTGAGTAGGGGTAAATTTGTACATGATCGGAATTAAACTTGAAAGAGATTATCCATAAAATGATGAGAGGTATGTGGATGGGGTGAGGTCTTGAGGAGAATGGGAAAGGTTTGGAATAGTCATTGAGAAATAAACAAGGCAGGCAGATGGAAGAAAAATTAAATGGTTTATAGGCAGTACCTAGGGCAGAGCTTAGGTTAGGGATTATGAATTTGTGTACCACGAAAATGCGAAGGCCACATATCAAATTTTTCATTTATTCAGCAAATATTTATTCAACACCATGCACTGTAAAGCACTGTGCTAGTTGCAGGGACAAAAGTATGTTAATGATGTTAGTGTTTTGCATTTATTGTGGCTGAGTCACAATCAGTCATTTCAGTAAAAACAAAACTTATTACTTGGTGTCATGTTGACAAAATTATTGGCTGTGTGAAATTTTCCCTTTTCAGACTGTTGTTTTATTATAGTAGTACACCCAGCTTCCCCGCTTTATTTCTCAAGTTAAAGCATTTAGTGTGTTCTTTCTCTGACCTTCATTAAATAAATCACAGTAAGCCTGACAGAGTCTGGAAACCGCTGATGAAATCGGGCAGTGAGAGAGTCTGCATATTTCTTTCTTGTTCTGTGGCTCCACTTCCCCCCGGAGGCTGAATTTTCTCTTCACCCATTACCTTTCCCTCAAGGCAGATCTCTAGGTAAATAGACTGATAAATGTGTTAATTTAGCATCACTGTAAAGCTGAGAATTTCTCTTTGCTGTTAGTTAGGGTTGAAGTCGCTTTTTTGGAGCCATCAAATTAGACCCCAAAAAGCCTTTTTGCTCCATACATATAGTATTAGGCCAGAGGTTGCTGACTGGTAATACCTAAGCTAGTTAATTTTTCAATTTTTTTCGAAAAAATTGAAATTTAGCATGAACATGTTAAGAGTTGACCATATTTATTGGCTAGTAAAAGAGAGACTAAGAATCCATGCTTTATTTACAGTTAAATGCTTTCCCGCTGGACAGAATGACCCAGATAACATGCATTTTCCATTGTATCCTAGAATATTATTGAGTTAATTTTATCAAAGTAGTTTGGTTTGTCTCTGAAGGCATAGGGATTTTTTTCGGAATATCAATGCTGCATACTACTACACGAAAAAATAAGGTGTGAATATTTCACTGATAACCTCATTTGTTATGTGATGGAGTGTTGTTTTCAGAATGTTAAGTGGAATTCCATGTTAAGATACGCAATTTGTCAGGAGGCTTTGAGGGAAATTACTGAACTATAGTGGTGATTTTTGCCCTGCCCATCTTATTTATCTGCTCCATTAGTGAATCAACTTGAATGACCAGTGAATTATTCCAGTGAAATAGCAGAATGGTAATAACAGTCAATTAAACTAATTTCTATATTCACCTACCTGCTTTTATCAAGGTCATCCAACCAGACAAAAATTCAGAAAAAAATTATTATTCTGTTTCCTTTTTATTAAATCATCTCCATGGGCTCAGGAGAAAGGGGTGTTGTACACCAACCTGGTTTTATCTTTTAAAACCTCTTGATCTACTTAACTGAATGCGATGTTAGGCTTATTAAAAAAGTGACTGCCTGGGTAACACAAATAATGCAGGAAAGAATAGTATAATCAAATGCAGTTGAAGCAACTGCATTTGATACTATGTTTATCTCTTTAGCACTGAATAGTTATTTACACTTGATTTGATCACCTTCTTAGCATGGAGAGTTACTTTCATTCTGTGCATCATCCCTTGATATAGCTGTATCTATATCATCAGTGCTATTGTACGAAGGATGGAAAAAAGTTTTGGAACACATACTTTCCTGCATTCCCTCTCCATTAATATTAAATTTAATTATTGAAATTGACACTATTGTAAGGATAATTTAGTTTTAAAGCACATTTGCATTTTAAAATATTAATATGTAATTTCTGTGCATATATTTAAATTCTACCTCTTACATATCAATCTTTAGAATCCATGTATTTCACTGAATCGTCATGAACTCTAACTTTGTCTAGGTTAGCACTGTCACGTGATTTACCACACCATCCTTCTACATGGACCTCTTTTCTCAATTCATCCATTGCACTTTCCATCATCCATATAATGTTGTACACCTGAAACTTATATAATGCTGTAAGCCAGTTGTCTCGATTAAATTAATAATAAATAAATAAAATAAAATCAGAAAAAATTTCATCATTCATTGAACGAACTATTTTTATTACCTACAATATTCCAGATACTATTCAGAGCAGTAAACTGAGCTCAATCAGTAAACAGCAGAAAAGAATTCCTGTCATCTGGAAGCTTACCGGGTGATCTAAGTTGTAAGTCTTCTTGTATTATTCTCTTCCTTAACATCTTTCCATGACTTCTCACAACACTAATAAAAAATTCAAAGTATGTTAATATGGTTTAAGGAGTCCTTCAGGATATGGTTCCTAGTAATCTCTGTTCTAATCTCCCTTGATCTGTTAGATTTCTTAGTTGCAAACAACAAAAGCTGTCTAGTCGAAGTCACAGGAGAGAAATTTTATCAAAAGGACACAGGGTATCTCCCAGAATTGTTGGTGAAGAACTAGGCATGAAGCTTGGTTTTGAGGAATAATGCCCAAAAACTCATAGCAGAATTGGCCTGACATAAAAATCCAGTCAGTGTCAAAGAGCACATGGTCTTGAATTGTTCTGGTGCCCCTTAACCTTCAGCATCTCAACCTTGCAACACTACTAAGTCCAAGATGTATGAGAGAAAGAGGGAGAGCGAGGGAGGCGAGGAGGCGAGGCGAGGAGGCGAGGGAGGCGAGGAGGCGAGGAGGCGAGGAGAGGCGAGGAGGCGAGGAGGCGAGGAGGCGAGGAGGCGAGGGAGAGCGAGGGAGAGAGATTTCTCTCCTTTCCTCTTTCATCACTGGTTTATGAGTTGAAGCCTGTTGTGGATGGATCTGATTAGTGGAGATTAGACCACATGCCTGTACTTTAGCTAGAAGAAAGACTGAGAATATGAATATCTGTCATTTTTAACCTATTTTAGGAAGAGAGTTTTACTCTATATCAAGACTTATAAAATGTGGGGATTCCCTAAATATTGAAATAGGCTTCAGATGACAGATGGAGAGATGAATCACAAATGCCCTACATTCCCCTAAAATGCTAAGCTACATAGACAAATATGTCAATGGAAGAAAACAGAGATCCCAGAAATGAACCCACATAAATATGGTCAACTCATCTTTGACAAAAGAACAAAGGCAATACAGTGGAGCAAAGACAGTCTTTTCAACACATGGTGCTGAAATAACGACAGCCACATGCAAAAAAAAAAAAAAGAGAGAGAGAGACTCTAGACACAGGCCTTACACCCTTCACAAAATTTAACCCAAAATGGAGCATACACATAAATGTAACACACAAAACTAGGAAACTCCTAGAAGATATATAAGAGAAAACCTAGATGACCTTGAGTATGGTGGTGACTTTTTAGATATGACACTAAAAGCACAATTCATAAAAAAAAAATGATAAGGTGGACTTCTATAAATTAAAAACTTCTGCTCTGCGAAAGACAAGGTCAAAAGAATGAGAAGAGTAAGCCATAGACTGGGAAAAAATATTTGTAAAAGATGAACCTGATAAAGGGCTGCTATCCAAAATTTAAAAAAAGAACTCTTAAAACTCAACAAGAAAACAAACAAACCATCTAAAAAATAAGCCAAAGATCTTAC